>NW_024704744.1:9517204-10157204 GCF_018977255.1 Callorhinchus milii
GATTGACCTTGCCAATAGTATAAACGTGCAGTTAGGAAGAGCAAATACCTTCAGAGTTGGCACAATAAAACCTTTTCAATGATCTCAATGGCATGGCATAAGGTAAAGACAGCGGGGTGAATCATTCCAATGGTTCATTTCTCTAGTCATCAAATATATACAATTACCTAATAATTCAGTCTGTTTGCAATTTGCAGCTGGAGAATGTGGCCGTTTGCAAAATGCAACTCATTACAGTTTCAAGCAAATTGCTTCTAAAAAAAAGGGAGTTTAGGAACCTCTTTAGTAGAGGCTGGTGAGCATGTAGAACTCATGGAGCAGGTGGTTGAAACAGAAAGCATTTAAGAAGAAACTCGATATATCCCTGAGAAAGAAGAGGATGTAAGGGTTTACGACAGGTACTGCTAGGGGTTCATATGCAGTATAAATACATTCACAGAGTAGGTGGGCCAAATGGTCTGTTTCTGTGCTGTAGAAACTATGACATCCTAGGACAGGAGGAGAGCAGTCACGAGCAATGCCACAATCCTGGAGACAGTGATTTTTTGAGAAAAATGAGGGAGACTTGCCATGCTTAGTGAATCCATGCTAAATGTATGTTTGTTAATACAAAGATTTCCAAAGAATGTACAGCACGTAAACAGACCATTCAGGCCAACCAGTCCATGCCACTGTTTATACTCCACATGAGTGAAGATTATTTTGTTTTCTGCATGTCCCTACGCCTCCATGCCCCTCTGTATCACATCATGTTTCTTCCCACTCTCTGCCTTATTAGTTTAAATTCTCCTTTGCAGCCCATACACTCCACTACACATAGTATAATAATAATATAACAATAATAATCCTTGCATTTGATATAGCGCTTTTCACGTCGGGAGGACGTCCCAAAGCGCTTCACAGAACACACTGTAAAGTGAATTGACTGTATATTTATGGTATAAGAAATGAATGGTGAATCAATCATCGATTAAAATTAACAAATGACTTTACAGCATCATTGCAGATATAGGACTCTGTTTCAGATGTTTCCTTTTGATTCTGAAGAACTTGAGCCCACGTTTCCCATAGCTAATGACCTGGCAATGTAGTCCAGCACGCTGTTCACTTTTTTTTATTGCATCTGCGCACATCTGCTTTCTACATGTTGGTGAGTGGCAAGTCAACTAACATTTCAGTCCACTTTCAAAAAGCCATCTAACGGTCTTTCACGCAGTTATAGATATGTGAAACCAACTTCCAACAAAAGCTGTGGAAGTTGATTCTGTGTCACTTAACTCCTTCAAAAAGAACTGAATAGGTACTTGAATGAGAATGCTCCTTTATGTATTCCCACAATTTAATGATCTATTACACCCATTTCCTATTTTATAACCAGTGCCCCTGACAAGTTGCTAACAGTACTGCATTATATAATAATAAAATAATCCTTGCATTTGATACAGCGCTTTTCACATCGGGAGGACGTCCCAGAGCACTTCACAGAACACACTGTAAAGTGAATTGACTATATATTTGTGGGCGAACGCGGCAGCCAATTGCGCACAGCAATGTCCCACAAACAGTCGTAGATTGAGAATGAACAATTTAATTATTGTTTTTAGTTTTTGGAGGGATTATTATTAGGCGTGTGGAGTAAGGAAACTTGCCCAAGGTTTCGCCCTGCCTGGAATTGAACTCAGGTCTCTCACTTGCAAAGCGAGTGCTCTAACCACTGAGCTATAGGACTCCACGAAGTCCTTGATCATATATAGAAATGATCAAGGCCCATTATTCCAATTGGGCAGAATGTCCTGACTACAGTTGCTGGAGCTTAGGGAAATAGGACCACCAGCATTTTCAACTGGGCTGAGAGGTAGTAAACAACGCATTGCATTTATAAAGCGTTCTTTGTGGAGCAAAGTGTCTCAGAGTACTTCATGGTGATGGTGTTGGATGCCAAGCAAAGGGGAAGGTGGAGGTGACCATAGGTGAGGTCGAGTTGGATGGGTAAAAGGGGCATTCTGGAGGGATTGAAGAAGGGAGTTCCAGAGGTAAGGGGGATAGTGGCTGAAAGCACAGCTACCAATGGTGGCACAGAGGGTTCGAGGGATGTGGAGAAGACTGTGTCAGTTGAGCAAAAGGGCAGGCAGGGGTATGTCGTATGAGCTGGTCAGAAAACATAGGTGAGGGAAGGATCGTGAAATCAGTCCTTTCGAAGACAGGGAGCCAGTGGAGCTTATCGAGGATTGGGGTGATGAGCAAGCAGAGTTTGGTACAGGTGAAAAGAGTGAAGAGGAGACCCCTTGATCCAGAAACATGTTTTAGGTTATCGTTGACCTGGGCCAAATTTTTGTTCTGTTTTATATCGCTTTGTGAAATTTCTCGCAACACCATCACTGTTTTCTATAATTATCTCAGGATGTGGGAGACCCTGGCAAGGCCAACATTATTGCCCTCCCCAAGGATAATAGATCTTCTCTTTGTTGCAGTCCTTGTAAAGATGGTGCTCTTACAATGATGTTACAATGATACATATTTCAGGATTTGTTTCTGCAATGACAAAGTAAAGACAGTGTATGTTCAACAACAACAACAACAACAAGATTCCATTTATAGAGCGCCTTTCACGTCAGGAGGACGTCCCAAGGCGCTGCACAGTTGGGTCATGACCCGAGCAGGGGGGGAATGGTCAGGGTGAGGGGAGGGAAGGGAGGGAGCAAGGAGGGGGAAATGGTCAGGGTGAGGGGAGGGAAGGGAGGGAGCGAGGAGGAGGAAGAGAGTCGAGAGGGGATGTTCAAGATAGGATGGTTAATAATGTAAGAGGGGAATCCTGAGATTCTGGTGATGTTCCAATGATTGTTTTCCTGTGAGTTGGAGGTGGCAAGGCTGGAAGGTGTTGTTGAACGAAGGTTGGTGATTTGCTGGAGTGTATTCTGTACATATTCTAGTCACTTTGCATCCCTGGGTTTTAAAAGAGGTGGCTGTAGAGATAGTGGATACTTTGTTTTCGATCTTCCAAAATTCCCTGGATTCCCTGCAAGAAGGTGGCAGATGGATTATATCATGGGAAAGTGTGAAGTTATTCACCTTGGTAGTAAAAATAGAACAGCGGATTATTTTCTAGACGGGGAGAGATTAGATAATGTCAGTATTCAGAGGGATTTGGGTGTCCTTGTACACCAGTCTCAAAAAGTTAATATGCAGGTACAGCAAGAAACTTGGAAGGCTAATGCCATGTTAGCGTTCGTTGGATAGAGTACAAGAGTAGGGAAGGCTTGCTGCAGCTGTATAAGACCTTGGTGAGACTCCACCTAGAATATTGTGTGCAGTTTTGGTCTCCTTTTAAGAAAGGACATACTCTTCCTTAGAGGTGGTGCAGTGTAGAATCATTAGGTTGGTTCCTGGGATGAGGGGGTTGACCTATGAAGATAGGTTGAGTAAACTCTTCTCTAGAATATAGAAGAGTTAGAGGTGATTTTATAGAAACATTTAAGATTCTTAAGGTTCTTGACAGGATAGATGCCATGAGACTGTTTCCCCTGGTTGGAGAATCTAAAACTAGGGGTCATAGTCTTAAGATTAAGGCCCATCCTTTTCAAACTGAGTTGAGGAAACATTTCTTCACTCAGATGGTAGCGAATTTGTGGAATTCTCTACCCCAGAAGGCAGTGAAATTTATTGACCTTGAACATATTCAAGACTGAGGTTGATAGATTTCTAAAGGATAGAGGGATTAAGGGATATGGGCACAGGGCGGGTAAATGGAATTAGATTAGAAGATCAGCCATGATCTTATTAAATGGCGGGGCAGGCTCGAGGGGCGGAATTACCTCCTCCTATCCTTGAAGGAGGGAGGGAGTCATTCAGAGTATCACAAATATCTTTACAGTGAAAAGTGAAGAAACGGTGAAAATTGTAATATTAAGCCTGATGTGGAAATTGAATCTATGTGCTAAAAAAATTGTATTGAATATATATAAGTATATCAACCTGCTGGATAAAATCCCAAATCAATCTTGCAATTAATATCTGAAAAATATGCTTCAATTTATATATTTGTATGTATACATTACTTGAGCCAGCTATACAAAAGTCTCTCACTTACATGTGAACACAATGATTTTGTTAAGAAACAAACCAAATTTCCACCATGTTGTAAACAACTGTGCACATGAAATAATAGAGAACAGCACAAAGCCTTTTGATGTGCACAAATGGCTCTCTTCTGAGCCCAGACATCTGTCTTGCCTGTCCGGTTAGGACAAATTTCCATTGGTCACTCTTTATTATGGCCTCTGTGGAGACAGATTGTTCACTTTCAGTGTAAAATCCTAAGGTTTGGATGAGTTCACTGAGGTTTTTTAAATTGCATTTTAGACAGATTTGGAACCTTTGAAAATGTTGTCTGTAAGATACATAAGTCCCTCTGTACTATACTCTCAGTTATTAGTTCAAAGGCTGAAATAATTCATAGCTACTGAAGGAACTTCAGTTCAGCTGAACAAAATAATTCCAATTTCATTTTCTAAAGTTTAACTGCAGGAGAAATTTATTGACCTCAATCTTGTTCCAACATGTAGTCTGGATTTATAGACCTTAGCTCATGGAAGAATACAGTGATTTGTCACCTTGCTTCCTCTACATCACCTTATCCTTTTTTTCCCCCAGTGCCCATCATTCTTTTAGAAAACCGAATTGTTTTTTTTCCCCACCTCTGAAATCTTTCACATTTTGAAAAAAATCATTATAGTGTGTTTCTTTTGCTGTAGATAATCCCCAAGTCTCCAATACATTTCTGGCTGCTAATGCTCCATAATTTGAGTTCTAGTTCTTGCAGTTTGGTGCCAGTGTTTCCCTTATTCTTATGATTGTAAGTTGCACAGTGAATCGTGAGGATCAATTCAATATAACACATGTAGAACGCAGGTTATCGTAAACTGTTCCATGTGATGTTGGCCAGTCTTAATCCTTCTTCAGCCAAATGTCTCTTGCAATCTTGTCTAAGTGTAATAAGTTCAACTCTCGATGAATTGTTAACCCGTGAGAGATGACAAGCTGAAATAACCGTGTTTTTTCTCTACCTCACAGTGACTCAAGGAGGAGTGGCTCGAGAGCCTGACATGTGCCCTGACCCAGGAGTTCCAGAGAATGGTAAACGCACAGGATCTGACATTAGGTAAGCCAAATAATAATTAAAAGCCTCCAGTTTTGAGGCTGTAAATGTTGAAGCGAATGGTATGCATTCATTACAGAAAGTGTATTTGTAAGGAGATTTTGGTGGTGTTTGTTTCATTATGTATTCCATCATTAGTGGTTCAAATCTTCAACGAAGGGGATAAATCCATAAACAAAATCCTCTAATATACAAACTCTTTTCTCGGCTGGGAGAAGTATGAATCTCAAAAGGGTTTGGAATTCAACAACAAAATTACATTTATAGAGCGCCTTTCACATCGGGAGGATGTCCCAAAGCGCTGAACAGTCAGGTGTCGGGACCCGAGCATGGAGGAGGGGTGGTGTAGAGGTGAGGGAAGGCAGAGAGGTGGGAGGGCGACCAAAGGCACGATCGAAGAGAAGGGTCTTGAGACTGGCCTTGAAGGAGGCGAGGGAGGAAGAGAGGCGAAGGGACCATGGGATGATGTGCAGCGAGAGGGTTGGTGTAAGAGGTGGGTTAGAGGGTGAGGAGTTCAGAGGACGCCAGGTCAGTGGAGAGGGACTGCGGGGAGATTATAAATTAATTATAATAGCTGATAGAACCAAATGAGTTCTAACCTCTCTAGCCTCGAATGACTGTCCACCGCTGTTCCCATTCCCTGTACTACATTATTTGGGGAACATGCAATTATGTTACATGAGTTTAAATGGTATTTAATTTTGTTGTTTAAAATAATAAAAGGAAATAACAAGATAGACAGTAATGAATCTTCCCTCTAGCAGGAGAATCCTGAACAACAGTATCAATAATCTTTCATTTAATATAATAATACTATTAATAATAATAATCCTTTGCATTTGATATTGTGCCTTATCACTACAAAACATGTCAAAGTGCTTTGCAGAGTTTTCTGTAAAGTATATTTGTATTTGTAGGAAAATGTGGCAGCCAATGTGCACAAAGCAATGACTCACAAAGAGCCATGAGGTCAATGACCAACATTTTATTAGAGGGATTTTTGATCAAATGGTACCACAGAATATATAACATATACCTGAACAGGCAGGCAGGACCTTGCTTTAACATTTCATCAGAAGAATAGTACCTCCAACAATGCAGCATTCCCCCAGCACTGTACTAAAGTATCACCTTAGACTATGAGTTCAAACTCCTGATATGGGGCCTGAACCCACGACCTTCTGAATCAAAGAATGCTACCAGCTAAACAAGACTGATACTTGAAAACTACCTTAAAATTAGTGTTAAGTAGTTAAAAGTGAATCCAGGAAACATTTCTTCACACGAAGGGTGTGAAATGTGTTGTCCAAGAAGGACGTAGTTGTATATTCAGTTGTGTTTAAGAGAAAGATAGTTATTTAGAACTTTAGAATATAAAGTGATATGGAGAAGAGGTAGGAACATGGGATTGGAAAGGTGAAGAGCTGCCACAATCTAATAAGCAGATCCAAAGGAGCTGACTCCTATTTGCTTCTTATTTTGCTTTGAAAAGAGCTACAGTAAGTATTTATTTTAGATATGTATCAGATCAGCACTGAGTAGATTGAGTTTAAGGTAATCTGTCAGTAAGCAAAGCTGATTGCAATGTTGATATGATTGCACTTTGAAAACATGGTCAGAGGCAAAACTGCAGAAATTCGTGTAGACATCTAATATCTAAAAAACACTTTATGTGAAAATATCTGATATCTAAATAGTACATACATTTAAATAAAAATATTTCATATGCAAATAGCATCTTACATGCTTGTGTGGAGATCACAGATGCTGGTATAGTACTATTTAGATTTTAGATATTTTATCTGTATATTTTCCCCAGTGCTGTCACAGGTTACATAGCTTTTCTTCCTCCTTTTACTGGAAGAATGGCACATTTTTGACCAACTACTTCCACACAGTTGCAGTCAATATGACTGTTAACCTTTAGTCCCCCATTAGATTCAGCTCCACAGTGCGAGGCTTTGTATAGCAACCTGCCTGATAAATGCCTGATGAAAGCTCCACAAATGCTGAGTTCACATGACAATGTAAACTACTATCTGACATTGTGACCCTTGGGAATCTAAAATAAGTGAAATCCTTATGTTGCCCAATTTGGCATCATGCTCTTAAGTAGGCTCCTGCTTTTGTAAACCATGATTTGTACTACATTAGCTCCCAAGGACACATGTCAGAGTTGGATAAAGAAAGATCCTTTGCCCACTTCGATTACATTCTTCTAAAATACCTACCTTATCATTTTCCTATTAGACGATCAAACTATTTCTTAAAGGTCTGGGTTGGTGGCATCTTCCTCCTTTCCTGCTATGAAGCCATTCATTCTACTCTCTGTGCAAAGAAATCATTTATAGGGTTAATCATAAAATTGCGCTTCATAATAATAATAATAATAATAATAATAATAATCCTTGCATTTGATATAGTGCTTTTCATGTCTTCTAGACGTCCCAAAGCGCTTCACAAAATATACTGTAAAGTGAATTGACTGTCTATTTGTGGGCGAACGCGGCAGCCAATTGCGCACAGCAATGTCCCACAAACAGTCGTAGATTGAAAATGACCAATTTATTATTGTTTTTTTTTGGAAGGATTATTATTAGGCTCTGTGTGGAGTAAGGAAACTTGCCCAAGGTTTCGCCCTGCCTGGAATTGAACTCAGGTCCCTCGCTTGCAAAGCGAGTGCTCTAACCACTGAGCTACAGGACTCCACTAATCATAAAACTATAGACATTTATTGGCCCATCATGTCTGTGCCAGCTCCTTTTAGAGTAATCCTTGCAATCTCATTTACCTGTGGTTACCTCATGCCCCTGTGGGTGACTTCTTTTGTGGTTTTTATCTAGTTCCCTTTTGAAAGTCATTATGGATTCTGCCTCATTCACTGCTCCTGGCAGGGCATTCCATATCCTAACCATTCTGTGAATGAAAAAAATTATCCTCGCTTCTTCATTAGCTGATTTATCGTAAATTGATGCCAGTTAGTTACTGACTTGCCGACCACTTGTAATAATTTCTATCATGTTACTCTGTCAAAACCCCTCATAATTTTAAAGACCTCTATGAGGTCACTCCTCAACCTTCTTTGTTCCAGCATCAAAACAATGACCCTGTGCTCTCTTGTCTTATTTCCTTATTTTATCTGAACGTAATGTTCTATGTTTATCCTTTATGAAGTCGCTATATCCCTTATAATTTCTCCCACTTGGTTCCTGTTCACCCTGCAAGCCAAATCCCTAATGGGTAGAATGTTCCTCTCTGGACAAGCATTGGGAAAGCTTGTCAGGTAGTGCTATTAATGAAAAACTATGTGGTTTTACTGGTTAGACTCCAGCAGTTATCCCCACATACACCCTGGGGTCTCCAAGCCTTGGCTCTTGCCAACCTGTACCTAATACTTTACGGAATTAGGTAAGCAGGATGCATCCCTCCAGGGAGAGAGTGCAGATTCCATTCCAACAAACTCTCTCTCGAATTTCCATGTGTAGGTGGGATGTATGGAATTCTCAATTTGGTTTGGATACTCTTGAATAAAGTGATAGGTTTCCGTGGCTGACTCCCCAAAAAATTCCCCTCTAACACATCTCTTTTCATAACCGAAGAGCCTTCACCTTATTCAGTCGTGCCTTGTAGTTTATCCCTCCAACTATAGGTAACTAAATGGTTCCTTTTTTGAATGATTTGCTGCATTGTCTGTTATCATTATCTGAATTGTCCACTCTGCAATGCATTGTGTTTAGCCCAAGTCTCATTTATTACAATATATTGAAATATCATGATTTGTCAAGAATTATGATTTTACATTAAGATAGCACAGGCCAGTACATATGAAATATGCCACCAGTGGAAAGCTTAATCTAAATGCATGGAACAGCTGTTACAATTGACAAATTAAAGTACAATTAGAAATGTTGCTTAACGCTGGTAAACACATAAAGATTTTAGCACTAAACAAAACTATTTCATGAACATTCATGACAGAAATAAATTCATTCATATTAGCCTTTCATTGCAAGCCTGATTAAGCTTGAAGCTCCAATATGATGCTTAATTCAAAACAATATCAGGCAATGCATTATTCTCATTACTGTAATGTTTATCTGTTCACTGTGCATTTGGATTTACCTCTCTGAATCTTAGGTGTTTTATTTGTTGAACACGAATGTAGCTTTCAGCTCTGGACTGATGCTATGACTGTGGTGGTTCCTTCCCAGCCTGGTCTCATTTCTCCTCTCAGTGTAGGTCAAGAGATTACAGGTTCGCTGTAAAATCCTGTTGCTTAACATCACTGTGAAGCATCCTGCTGTAAAGTGTCACAGGCTGTTTCTGACCTGGTCCGCAGATCTGTCTCCTTAACTACCACCAACAATAACTTGTATTTATACAGTATCTTTCATGTCAGGAGGGGGACTGTGGGGAGGGAGGGACCGAAGGCGCAGTCAAAAAGGACGTGAATCAGTTCCCTGTCCATTTAGATATCTGATGGTTACGGAAGGCTAGTTTTTGTCCAGCAAAACTATGCTTTAGGACTTTGGGTTGCAGGACTGGGTGGGAAGAATCCATGCCTTTAGTGAATGGCCTGCCCCTCCAAGTCGTTCCAATGAGCCAGGGTGGCTTGTTTGGTCATCTTCAATGCCCTGGAGTACTGTGAACCTGTCTGGATCAGGAACCAGACAACAGAGACCTGTACAGAGCATCGACATGATTCCAACATGCTGTTGCCAAGCAGATCACCTTGGCACTGCGTTCATCCACAAGAAGACCCGCTTATGCTCCTAACCACATCACCCCACCCAAAGCATCGCATCCGCAAAATGAAGAAAGCCCTCTTGTCTATTTGATCTCTAGTTTACTGGCCCCACCATACACTGCAATAACACTGAACCATATATTGAACCCGTAATCTTTATGATGGTCCAAATCTCTCATGTTCGTAACCTCAAGATAAATAAGCTTGTGTCAGCTTTTTAGAAAACCATCATCTTAAATTGAGATTTTAGACAATTTTTCTTAGCACTGAAAAGGAATTACAGTGAACTGGAAGAGCAATTGAAATTCAATAGTTGAACCACTTTTTTTTAATGTGAGGTTAATGTTATATTTGATTGCTAACTGAAGTCCCATGCTTAGTAATAACAACAACTTGCATCTTAGTTTTCTTACTGGTGGATTGTTGACTCAGACACCAGAGTCCTGTAGCTCAGTGGAGTCCTGTAGCTCTGTGGTTAGAGCACTCGCCTTGCACGCGAGATACCTGGGTTCAATTCCAGGCAGGGCGAAACCTTGGGCAAGCTTCCTTACTCCACACGCCTAATAATAATCCCTCCAAAACAAAACAATAATAAATTGTCCATTTTCAATCCAAGACTGTTTGTGGGACACTGCTGTGCGCAACTGGCTGCCGCGTTTCACCCACAAATATACGGTCAATTCACTTTACAGTTTATTCTGTGAAGCGTTTTGAGACATCAAGAAGACGTAAAAAGCACCATATCAAATGCAAGGATTATTATATTATTATTTATGTAGCACCCCTCACATAGGGTAGTGACCTAGAGTACTTGACAGTGGCAGAGCACGCTGCCGAGCTGGGGGTGGCGGGAATGATGGGAGGGAGGTGACCATAGGCATGGTCAAATAGGAACGTTTTCAGGCATGACCTGAAGATGGGGAGGGATAGGGGAAAAGACTGTTTCAGAGTTTTGGAATTAAGCGGCTCAACACTAAGAAGACTTTGTTTACCTTCCTCCACAAGGAGAGAGAAGCAAAGGGAGTTTCTTCCAGTGTCCGAGTCAACAATCTGCCAGTAAGAAAACTAAAACTGGTCATTCACTTCATGGCTGTTTGGGGGTCACTGCTACATTCGCCCACAAAACACACAGGCACTCCATTTTAGAGTATATCCTGTGATACGTTTTAACATGTCTTGACTTAAAAGGCATTATATAAACCTAAGGATTATTATGATGATTGTTAGATATTAGGACCATTTTATTGCATTGTCAAAGCACCATCAGATCTGTGGTACCATTTCAAGGCCTAGATTCTAACCACTTGACTTGAACAGAAGAATGTTGCTATGTGTGCTTTCACATGTGCATCCTCAAAGACAACAGGAAGCCAGTGTGGCTAAGTTTTAGAATCATTCAGCTCTGTTTGTGCTTCTATTCTCACCGAGCCTTTCAAAACTCTTGTTTTGCTTGTTCAAAACAAACCCGTTGCTTTAACATAAAAATCAAACCTCATAAAAGCATTGTAGGTAGGCATGTCAGAACAATAATATGCACAATATTATACTTTGACCTTGAAGCTGATCCTACAGCAATTACTGCAGCATTTTTGGGGCCAGTAAAGATATAAATTAAGTTGTATTCAAACCATTCTCAGCTGAATGATGGCCAGGCCGTTGAGATACATACTTCATGCTTTGCACTGCCGCTTCCAATAATAGGACATAATTTACTACTTCTGTCATGCAGGGAGGTCTTGCTTGACTGAAATACAATTTGCGTTCTCACAAGCTTCCAATTATGAAATGATATGTACACTAATAATATTCAATTGTTTTTTGACCTGGTCATTGTGGAAGATCATAAGTGTAGTATTATTAGTTTTGTGTGTTTTTCTCACTTAATTTATGATGAGATATCAGCTTGCTTCCCTAAGTATCACTCTTGCCTATGGGTTAGAAGGTCCAATGTCCAGGCCCCGACTTGAGCTCACAATTTAGTTTAATCCTCCAATGCAGTACTGGGGGAGCCTCCTCTGTGTTGGAGGTCCTGTACTTTGGACCAGCTACAACAACAATTTAGATTTCTATGCGGAAAAGGGGTGGGTCAGCTGAACCATCTTATATTTTAAGAGAACTGTGTATTGGAGCTTAGGTGTACAGATGTGCCTTACTGTAACAGCTTTATCCTTGTATGCTACCGCCATTGGCAGGCGTGCATTCTGCCACTCCGCCCCCACCCTCTAGAACACCATCCCGCAGTCCCTCTGCCTCGCACCCCATCCCTTGCCTCCTTCAAAACCCATCTCAAGACCTTCCCCTTCGATCGTGCTTTCAATCACTCTCCATAGCCCCTGCCCTCGCCATCCTGACCCCCAGCTTGGGTCCGAAACACTGACTGTCCAGCGCCTTGGGAAGTCCTCCTGACATGACAGTTGCAATACAAATGTATATTTGTTGGTGTTGTTATACTGCATTCATTTTTCTGAAACGAAAATTCAGTGACATCAACAAAAGTTAGCCCATGTACATGAATACATTCTATTCATCAAACGACAAAGAGCAGAATCTATGATCATGAAATGGCAAGGTCATCTAGCCAGTCAAATTGCAGAATTTATTCATCTCCAGTTTCTGTACATTTCTGTGTTTTGATATTTCTTCTTCTGCTACCTTGAATCTAAATTCTACAGATGTCTGTTCCCCCCCAACGGCTTCATGGGTGACCATTGTACGTGTTGAAAGTGGACTGTTTCATTGCACGATCAATCACAGCTGAGCTCCCACTGGGTGTTCACATAGGCATTTGTCCCTGCAGCTGCTGATGTGAGCGCTCCGGGATGCTACACTGCGTGAAGGGCACTATATAAAATGCAAGTTGTTGTTGTAGGGGGCACAGGATAGGGATCTGGCGCAGGAAGCATGGCTCAATATTTACTATCTTACGTGGCAACTGACTCCAATTTGCAATGTGATGACCCGAGACCAAGCCGAGATTATCACAGTGATCATAGATTGGCTGAATCTGTGGCCTTCCCAGTCTGTGTCATTCACTTACTTCCAGGATGAATTCTGTCCCTGAATGCCATAAAAAAATGTGACATATTCCTCCTTCTCCAGTGTTGTGGAGTCTCTCATTATCACATGAATTTAACTGCTGATTCAGTTCCTTAACTTGCTGCTATGCTTGTGGCTGCATGCACTGATTATAGGGCTAAATTATTATTATTATTGAATTTCTACTGCATGAAGTTGAATTATTTGTATTAATTGTGAATCTGAAATCCCCTCAACGTTATCTGACATGAAGAAGCCAGACAAATACATAACAGCATATTTGAAAACTTGTGACTGATTATAATTACACAAGATCACAAGATTGGTTTGGATAAAGAACTCACACCATACCACTCTGCTATCACAGCTTCAAACTGCTTTTTAAATGAGTCCTGGTCTCAATCATTGTTCCTGGCAACGTGTTACTCTTAATTAAACAAAAAACTTCAGGATACCAGTCGTGAAATTGAAACTGTGTCCTCTTCTACTCTTACCTTGGTGCATCCTAAAGTATTAATAATAATCCTTTCATTTGATAAATTGCTTTTCAAGGAGCGAGGATGTCTCAAAGGGCTTCACAGGATTTACTGTAAAAAGTAGTGACGGTGTGTTTCCAAGTGAGACAGTTATTTCCTGTTGCCCAGTAAATAAGTGGTGCCTCCGTTTAGGAGTATCAGCAATATAATTGTTGTTTGTATTTGTTGTTAAACAATTTGCAAACACATTCTATATTCTTTGACAAATAGTGTCAATAATCATTGCAGTTGAAATACATTTGTCTTGTGATTTATTTTTAGGGAAAAACATGGTAATTTCAGCTTTACAGTAGGTTACACAATTTGAATACAATTTACATTTAAATAACAACAACAACAAAATTACATTTGTAAAACGTCTTTCATGTCGGGAGGATGTGCCAAGGCGCTGGACAGACAGGGTTACGGACCCGAGCTGGGGGTAGGGGTGGGGGAGGGTGGAGGGCAGGGGGGAAACAGAGAGATCAAAAGCACAATCGAAGAAGAGGGTGTTGAGGTGGGTCTTGAAGCTGGCAAGGGAGAATTATTACACCTGGGAAAGTGATCCGACAATCCACTAACAACGAGGTTCCTACTTACTGCTAGGTAAACAGAGGCGTGTGGAGTAAGGAAACTTGCCCAACATTTTGCCCTGCCAGGAAACAAACCCAGGTCTCTCGCTTGCAAGGCAAGTGCTCTAACCGCTGAACTACAGCACACCACGTAATATGAAGTATAGTGACTGGGTATTTTGTAAACAAACGTGACAACCAATTTGCACTCAGTAATGTCCCATAAACAGCCATGAAGTGATTGACCAATTTGATTCAGGTGGATTGTTGTCCAGGACATCAGGAAAAATGCACTTCACTTTTCAAGTAGTTCCAAGGGATCTTTAATGCCCACCTGACAGACAGAGGGAACGTTGGTTTAATATTTCATTTGAATAACTACATCTTCAACAATGCTACGTACCCCCAGCACTGTATTAGATTGACAGCCTTTGGACTTGGAGATCAGGAGAGTGCTACCAACTGAGCCAAGCTGACACTACTTTATTTTATTACTTTATTACTCTGAATCAGAAGGTTGAAGGTATAAGCCCTGCAATGAAACTCATAACTCAAAGGGTACACTTACACTCTAGTGCAATATTGTGGGAGTCTGTGTTGTCACAGGATCCGTCCTTTGGATAAGAAATTAAATTGAGGTTTGATCTTCCTGTTCATCTGGACTTTAAAGGTCCCATTGCACTATTTGAAAAGAGAAGGGAGTTTCTCCTGATCAATTGTGCCTAGATTTTAAAAAATGATAATTCACTTCATGGCTGTTGGTGGAACATTGATATGTGCAAATTGCCTACCACATTCACCTGCACAGCTAACAGTCACTACACTTTACAGAAGATTAATAATCCCTTTAAAATATAATAATAATTTGGTCACTGAATCCCTGACTGTTTGTGGGACACTGCTGTGTCTAATTCGCTGCTGTGTTTTGCCCACAAAATATACAGTCAATTGACTTTACAATATATTTTATGAAGCGCTTTGAGATGTCTCAAAGCCTTGATTAGGCACTATATGAAATCCAAGGTTTATTATTATTATTCTCAGCGAAGCAATTTGAGACATTCCCAACATGGTATGAAGTACTATGTGAAATATAAAGCATATTATTATTAAAGCCCAGGCTCCAAGGCTGCTGGACTCTGGAATCTCCAAACAATTTCCACATTCACGTGTTCAGAAGTATTCATTTTACAACAGCAGAAAAGTTCAGTTTCAGTGGGAAAGATTAGCTGTCACACACAGCGATTCGCTTGTGTCTCCCCATCCATCAGTTTGTGGTTTGCTGTACCGACAGAATTTGGCTCAGTTTAGTTATTCTCTGTGAGATTTAAGTGCCTCATTAATCAAATAGCAAATACTACTTTGGCAGATAAGGAGATTCATGTGTCTTAGCTGATGAATCCCATTTAAAAATATAAGGTTCTCACTGTGTTGTATTGATTGATGCATGAACTCTGCTGAGCTGATTGGAAGTGTACAAAAATATTGATAGAGAACCTTTATTTCCCTCCAATTTCACTATTTAATGCCAATTGATGCCTTAATAATAATAATAATCCTTGCATTTGATAGCGCTTTTCACGTCGGGAGGACATCCCAAAGCGCTTCACACAACACACTGTATAGTGAATTGACTATATATTTTTGTGGGCGAACGCAGCAGCTAATTGTGCACAGCAATGTCCCACAAAGTCAATTGGAGGATCACTTTTCCAGGGGTAATATTCCTTAAAAAAAATTGGATCACTCAAGCTGTTTGTGAAACACTGCTACGTGTTTCGCCCACACGTATACTGTCAAATCACTTTACAGTATATTCTGTGAAGCGCTTTGAGACATCTCGAAGATGTGATAAGGATCTATATCAAATGCAAAGATTATTATCAATATTATGTTGGGGTTTTGCCTCATCTTGTCTATGCTGATCCTCTTGTACATTTCTGG
Organism: Callorhinchus milii; assembly: GCF_018977255.1. NCBI lineage: Eukaryota > Metazoa > Chordata > Chondrichthyes > Chimaeriformes > Callorhinchidae > Callorhinchus > Callorhinchus milii. The sequence goes on from NW_024704744.1 coordinate 9,533,174, forward strand.
GGGTGGGCAAGAATGGGGCAGGGTAGGGGGATGGTGGGGAGTGTTGCATTGATGGAGATGCTGTCCTTCAAAAACATTAAACCAAGGTCCTGTCTGCCTTTCCAAGTGAACATTAATACTATGGCTCTATTCAGAAAGTGAAAGAGCTTATCCCAGTTTCCAGGCCAGTGGTCTCTCAGATGGTCATTTACTTCATTGCTGTTTTGGGGACATTGCTGCCATGTCTGTAAATTGGCTGCCACATTTGCTTGCAGATGCACAGCCACTGCATTTTAATGCATTTTCCAGTGAATCCTGTGAAGAACTTTGAGATGTCCTTCAGACGTGAAAGCACTATATGAAATGGAAGGATTATTATTATTGTTATTGATGTTTTCTGCTTCAATCTTGGCTTCTTGAAGTGAGTTTCATATTCTCATTATCCTCAAGAAGGTCCTGGCCTCAATCACCCTCGCTGGTAATCTGTTCTAGTTGTTAATTACCCTGTGTTTTAAAATGTAAAACACGAAAACACTAGAGAATTCCACATCTAAATATTGAGTATATGTAAAGGTGTGAGCTATTAATCCTGGAGTATAATTTAGTAGCTCGATTCTGTCTTGAATGGTAAATGTATTTTAATGGAGAGTCATGTTTTTGTTTCCGGTGGATTAGGCATCAGAAGTAATTCATTATTTACATTCTGGTAACAATGGAAACATAATAAGGTGTGTTTGACTATTGAGCAAATTAACTTTGAATTTATTCCCTCTCTAAAAAAAAATGCAAATTAGCCCTGGTTCAGAGTTTACTGGTTCATGCCCCAAGCAAGAAGACAAACTCATAAATTAGGTTACAAAACTAGGCTTTGGAGTCCTGTAGCATAGTGATTAGAGCACTCACCTTGAATAATTTTTCAAAAATAAATAAATAACAACAACAATTTGGTGACTCAATCTACAACTGCTTGTGGGACACTGCTGTGCACAATTGGCTGCCCTGTTTCACCCACAAAATACACCTTCGATCGACTTCACAATATATTCTGTGAAGCGCTTTAAGACATCTCAATGATGTAATACGGTGCTATATCAAATGCAAAGATTATTATTAATGCTGCACTCCCTCCCTGCTGTACATTACTGTAAAGAGGAATCCAGCATTGGAGGAGGCAGTGTCCTTCAGTAGAGACTTTATAGAGAGACATTTAGCTCAGTTGATCTGTTATAGGCAGTATAGACACGATGGGCCAAATGGCCTTCTAATGTACCAAAATTTCTAAAAAAAAATAGTGTGACGCTATTTCAGAGTGTTTCTTGGAATTCATCTCCTGTCCTGTCCAATTTTCCTGTCTCAACCCAGATTTACCAAAACAGATGCTGCATCACAATATACTTCAGAGTAACTTGTTATATGAAGTGCTTGAACATGACGTGCTAATATCAAATACAAGTACTATTTGTTATAATTTGTGAGTGTTATAACTTCAGAAGCCGCAGCTGGCTGAACTTTCACGAGCATCAGTTCTTGAATTCAGAAAGATTTTACTTACTTCTGACTACTACAGATTTACATAGTTTATGTTGACTACACATAAACGTAAGGCGCAATAAGTCCATACCAGTGTTCATATTCCACACAAGTGTCTCACCCATTGCTTACTCCTTCCCATTTCACCCACAACATACATAGTCAATTAATTTTACAGTATATTCTGTGAAGCGCTTTGAGATGTCTTAAAGACATGATAAGGTACTATATTAAGTGAAAGGTTTATTAGTATTCCCTTCTTTCTCATGTGTATATTAACTTCCTCTTAAATCCATCTATACTATGCGTTTCAAAACAACTTCAGCAGCAAGTTCCACATTCTCCTTATCTTCTTTTTCTCTTAGATTCTCTTTTAGATTGCCCAGTCATTATCTTATTGTTGTTATCTTATTATCTTAGTTACAGACTCCCAAGCCAGTGGAAACAGCCTATTTATGCTAACCTTATCACACCCTTTTATAATTTTAAACACCTGTTTTAGGTTCTCCCTTAAATAGTGATAAAAAACTTAACCTGTCCAGTCTATCCTGACGGCAATAACCTGCCTTTCTTGGTATCATCCCTGTAAGCCTTAGCTACGCTCTTTCCATTGCTGTTATGTTTTGTGTCAGGCAGAGTGGATTATTCAGTCTGTGGTTTAATCCATTCTGCTACCTCTTGCACAACTCCACATGTCCTAATTTTAGTCATGAGTCTCTCATGTGGCATTTTATCAAAGTCCCTCAGGAAATCCAAATAAACTACTGTGTTTCCCTTGACTATTTTACCTGTTACATCTTCAAAGAATTTGATAAGGTGAGTCAAGCATGACCTTCCTTTGTAAATTCAAGCTCTTAATTATATTTTCCTCCTTGAGCTGACTAGTTGCTTCTTTTATTATTAGGATTACAATGCTCTACCCACAAGCAATGTTCAAATGACGGACCTGTAGTTTCCTGGATTAGGTCTATCACCCTTTTAAGAAATAGTTATTACACTGGCCGCCTCCGCCCGGTTCTTTGTCACGGGTCCTTTCTCTATTGCGTTCTTAACTATGTACTAGAGCCTCAGCTATCTCCTCCCTCGCTTTCTGAGGAATACTTGGGTGCACTCCATCTGAGTCAAGGGTTTTGTCCTCTTTAAACTTCTGTAATTTATCTAGTATTACCTTTTCAACCATAAAACACACAGTCGCTACACTTTACAGTATATCATGTGAAGCGCTTTGAGACTTCAGTGATGTGATAAGGGGCAGTATCAAATGCAAGGATTATTATTATTTTTCCATATCTTAATTGTTGTGATTTAACACCGCGCTCCAAATGTAGCCAGCAAACTTTTGGTGTTACTTTATCTAGTCAGGCAATTGGGATTGATTGCAACTTTCTGCCAACATCCAAATAATCAGAATTTTGCTTTCTTCAACCTCGATCTCCCGGGTTTTACACTTTGTTAATCTGAGGTCCTGTCTGCCTGTTTAGGTGGATGTTAAAGTCTCACGGCACTATTCAAAAAGAGAAGGGATTTTCTCCCTGTGTCCTGGCCAACAATCTCCTAGATAAAATTGGTCATTCACTTTACTGCTGTTTGTGGGATGTCACTACGCAAATCGGTTGATCCGTTCATTTGCAAAATACACAAGTCACTATATATTACAGTATATCCTGTTGACCACTTTGAGCCATTTCTGATGTGACAAGTGCAAGATTTGTTATCATATAATGACTTCGGTAGTGAGTGCTTGGATTTTGAGAGATATCTGCATTTATATACTTGATACATGGCTTTAATTTAATTTTCTATTGATTTGAAATAAAAATAACTGAATGGAAAATTGAGTTCACTCATTTTTGAGTGGAGTGGGCTATAAATTTGTAAGACATTAATAGATTATAATCTATTAATTTGAAATTGTGTGTGATGTTAACCAAGGATATTTTTATTGTAATTCCCTCAGGGTGGGAGCCAGTCTACAATTCTCATGTGATGACAGCTATGTTCTTCAAGGGTCCAAGAGCATCACTTGTCAGAAAGTGACTGACACATTGGCTGCTTGGAGTGACCACAGGCCATTCTGTCGAGGTAAGTCATCAAAACGCACATTCACAACTGGGGGTAATTTACAGGAAGGATATAATCACTGGAAACAGCCTATTTACGATAACATTAACAAACCCTCATAATATTAAACACCTGTTTTAGTTGCCCTTTATTGATAAAAAGCTTAGCCTAGCCAATCTATCATGATGGCAATAACCTGCCAGCCCTAATGTCATCTGAGTAAACCTCAGCCGTGCTCTTTCCATTGCTGTTATATCCTTCTCGTCGTGTGACAGCCACACGACGAGACACAACCAACCCTCACAACCCTCTCCCACAACCAACTCCTCTCCCACAAATGTCTGTTTCCTGGATCCCAGCGATGCAGTGTGTTCCTTTCCCTTTCCTGAATATACTTAACATAATATAATATAATTTAACATATAATATAAAATATAATTTAATATAATATAATTTAATATAATTGAATATACGGTCATTCACTTTACAGCACATTCTGTGAAGCGCTTTGAGATGTCTAGAAGATGTGAAAAGTGCTACATCAAATGCAAGGATTGTTATTATTTTTATTTATTATAAGAAGAAAAGCAACATGAGGTACAATAATTTCTGCTCTGAATGAACTTCCTTTTATTGTCAACGGTGTGTCTGACACAGGTGGAAACCCACCACCACACTTAACAGTATCCAAACCAGTCTGATAGCTCCATGCATATCACCTACATTTGGGAATTCCAGGGTATTGGAATGGAACGCGCACTCTGTCCCGCTAGGGATGGATCCTTACCGAATTCCATTGCCGGATGCTGCCAAGAGCCAAGGCTTGGGGATCCCTGCATGTCTGTCGGGGCACTGATGGAGTTTAACCAACTAAACTATTTTGTAGGAATTGAAACATTTTCACCCCACAAAGTATGCTAGCCTGGCTCAGCTGGTAGCACTCTCAACTCTGAATGAGAAGGCATGGGTTCAAGCCCTACATCAGATCTTGAGCTCATAATAATAATAATAATCCTTGCATTTGATATAGCGCTTTTCACGTCGGGAGGACGTCCCAAAGCGCTTCACAGAACATACTGCAAAGTGAATTGACTGTATATTTGTGGGCGAACGCGGCAGCCAATTGCGCACAGCAATGTCCCACAAACAGTCGTAGATTGAAAATGACCAATTAATTATTGTTTTTGGTTTTTGAAGGGATTATTATTAGGCGTGTGGAGTAAGGAAACTTGCCCAAGGTTTCGCCCTGCCTGGAATTGAACTCAGGTCTCTCACTTGCAAAGCGAGTGCTCTAACCACTGAGCTACAGGACTCCAGCAGAAAGTCTGTGCTGATACTCCAATGCAGTGCTAGGGCTGTGCTGCACTGTTGGCGTTGCCGTCCTTCAGATGAGAAATTAAATTGGTTTCCCATCAAGTCTTTTGGATTGGATTTACTTAGGAAATGTCAGTAGCTTGTCTCTGCTGAATTTACCAGTCTCTGGAACATAAAAGTGGTGGAAGTGATCAAAATATGAAGAGAAAAAAAGGGTGTTTATTTTCCTCCATTGTCTTCTAATAGGTCCTCCTATGCTCGCTATGTTTCTCTTTAGTAAAGCATGGACTAGCTCCCAAACATCTCTATTCGCTGTATCAAAACTGTGGCTGGTTGTGAGATAAGCTAAGTCACATTAACTTCCCCTTGAGATGCAACCCCCAAGCGTAAAGTAGTGATGGTTGTTTTGTAGCGAACACAGCAGTACAGAAATGACCCGCAAACAGCCATGAAGTGAATGATCAATTCTACCTGGGCCATTATTAGTCAGTATTCAGGGAGAAATTCACTTGTGTTTTAGAATAGTGTTGTGGATCTTTAATGTCTACCTGGTAAGAGGTAGACTGGACCTTGGTTTAACATCTATCCAAAGGACAGTCAGTGCTTCCCTCCCCACCAGCACTGCATTGGAATGTTTACCGAGAGTGATTTCGAAGTCCTGATGAAACCAGGACTTGGACAATAAGGACAATATTTCCTTCTGACTCAGAGGCAATATTGCTACTAACTGTTTCAGGCTGACACGCTACATTTATATAAAGTAACAGAATAAAATGCTTATAATTATTTCAAGCAAATAATTTGAGTGATTGAAGAAATATCGTGTACATATTTTTTTCCCAAAGAACTGAAGATCTCTGTGAACCAATTGTCTTCAGATGCTTTGTCACAGCAAAGATTTGAAGGCTGGATTAGTCTTCCGGTCTTTTGTGAGTTCAGCAGCAGGAGCTTTCAGTTATCTTGGTTGGAGAATCTAAAACTAGGGGTCATAGTCTTAAGCTTAAGGGCCAGCCTTTTCAAACTGAGTTGAGGAAATATTTCTTCACTCAGATGGTAGCGAATTTGTGGAATTCTCTACCGCAGAAGGCTGTGGATGCTCAGTCCTTGAACATATTCAAGACTGAGGTTGATAGATTTCTAAAGGATAGAGGGATTAAGGGATATGGGTAAATGGAATTAGGTTGGAAGATCAGCCATGATCTTATTAAATGGTGGGGCAGGCTCGAGGGGCCAAATAGCCTACTCCTGCTCCTACGTCTTATGGTCTTATCTTTCAATCCAGAGTTTTTCAGCTTTTTGATCAGTCAGGCTATGAAATCTGCATCTTTATAAGAATTAATAGAGCTTGATAATCAGTAAAGTGGACAAATGAGATGCTGAGATCTAACTTGCTATATTGCTCAGCAATTTATTAATAAGAAATGTGGAATTCCTGGATTTCTAAATTATCAAATGTGTTGAAAAATTCATTCCTCAGCACATGTGTCATCTGAGGAAAGAGATAATTACATATTTTGTATTAATATATCTCTTAAGAAATATAACAAATTTGACTCTAACTAGTTCCAAATCACTGAGAGGGAGCATATCAATAAGGAAAATAAGGGAGGGCCAAGGATGGAGTCTTGAGGTATGCTGCAGGTGACCAGGTGGGGCCTGGAGAAAAAACATTTCAGACAAAGTGATTGCAGTTGGTGAAGTAGGATTCGAACCAGGCGAGTGCAATCCCATTGAAGTGAAGAGGGAGTGGAGAGGCAGGGGAGGAGGATGGCAAGTCGTACTCACACTGTACAATGCTCTGGTCAGGCCACAACTAGAGTACTCCACACAGTACTGCTCACAGCAACATTTCAGCCATTATGCTCCCACTCTCTGGAACTCCATCCCAGACTCCCTCCAACTTGTTCGCTCCCTTCCCTCTTTCAAGATCCATCTCAGGACATACCTCTTTGAGTTAGTAGTTGGCCATTTGGGCTTCTCAACTTGTCCAGCCTCATCTTTCTCCATGTATGCACAGTTTGGAAAAAGCCCTGAACAGTAATCATGCCCCTGACAGCACTGTTTTTATGCACTGGGATTTTATGGTTCCTTAACCCACACACGCACAGGCACACACATTATAACAAGGCTCCAATTACTAAGTAAATCCCAAGACATTTCAAGGAAGGCTGGATTAGCATATACATTCTTTCATGGTGTTGTTCCTTACACATGCATTACAATGTATCATTACACCATTCTTGATAAATGTGAGGGTATTACAGAATTCATCAGAGCAGATTGATAGTGCACTGTTCATTTGAAGATAAAACCGTAGGAACAGGAGCAATAAACATGCTTGTCACAGGTGCCACTGAGTGAATTGAGCCTCATCTGTCAAGGAGAACATTTCTCAAACACTCTGTATCCAGAGATTCTGTAGTTAGATTACCGAAATGGAAATGCTGATTTTAGAAGATCCCACTTACAGGCGTTTAGTAACAAATTTAATAACAAATTTGTTTGTTTGTATTTTAGGAAACCTGTATAATATCTTTTAAGTTGTTTCCATTTTGTTGCGTAATGTTCCCTCTTTGTGCTATTAAGAGAACTTACAACAAGCAGAAATTTTCAACAGGAAACGTATACCCGTGATTTTGCATAAGTGTAACTTATTGGTGGACAGTTGGGGATATCTCCGGATTTTTCACCACTCTTGGTTAAGAATGCCGAGGTCAATTGTAGTTTCCCTACTGAGTCTTCAGCTGATCCGAGCCAACTTAACACGAACATCAACTTGCCCCTCATGCAGGTAGAGTGTCGGAGTGCTTAACAGTTGTAGAGCTTGATGTCGAACAAAGGGAGGTTTGAAAATGGACAGGAGGGGTTAAGGCGAAAGGATTGAGAGGCAGATAATTCCAACGTTTCAGGTATCGTGGCTGAAAGCACAGCCACCAATGGTGGAGCAAAGGTTGTTGGAGTGGGATGTAAGCAGGTTGGAATGGTAGGAAGATGCTGGTGCATGAACTCAGCAGAGATCAGGGATCAAGATTGGGACTTCCTCAGCCAGTTTTGGTCACCATGGAACTGTCTGGTATATTTACGCAGTGAGCCATTTGTGAAGCTCCAAAAAGCAGAGATGGCTTTAGATCTGTGATGCTAATTCTGTTTTCTACAGGAGGAGGTGAGAACATGAGGGAAGTTAATGATAAGAAGGCAAAGGAAATGAAGCAGGGAAAGGAATAGATAACAACACCACAACCTTGAATGTGTGACGCATTGGAATTAACTGCGTTTTGGTTTGATTCAGTGATCGACTCCTGTTTTGTTTTTTCAAAAAAAGGCTCAGCAATAAACAATTCATTAATCAATTAGTTCAACAAATGTAATTATCTCAATTGAGCAAACCTGTTTCCTGAACAAGATCTACAGAGAGAGATCCTGAAAGATTTGGGCTTGTACTTTGGTCATTGGTCTTCTTGTCAAGCATTGAAACATGACCATGAATGGACTTTGGCTGGTTGTTTAACAGCTTCGCCCACACCGTGAGGAAGGCAGCACTATATCAAACTGCATTATATGGGCGAACCCCTGAACTCAACTAACTGTAGTATGTATGCAGAAGCAGCACAGTTCTTGTATTACCATAATTAGTCTAACTGTTCTAGGATTATCTCCTAACCTCTGGAATTCCATCCCTCGATCACTTCACCTCTCTATCTGTCTTTAAACCTAAAGATCTACTTTTTTGACTATATATACTGTCACCTCCCGCCTTTCCTTCTCCCTTGTTCAGTGTCCAACCCCATCTTTGTGAAACGCTCCCAAGAAATTCATAGAATGCAACAATATATCACTACATGTGGGGTCTGGCCAGATGGACAGCAATAGTCTTTTGCATTTCTGTACTATTGTGTTGCTATTCTACATTAAAAACAACAATAATTTGGTCACTCAATCCACGACCTTGTAGGACACTGCTGTGCAAAATTAGCTGCCGCCTTTTGCCCACAAATATACAGTCAATTTACTTTACAATATATTCTGTGAAGCACTTTGAGATGTCTAGAAGATGTGAAAGGTGCTATATCAAATGCAAGGATTATTTATTATTACAATGACCCTAAAACAATTGAAAGGAATAATGATGTTCAAATGTAAGCTTTTTTTTCTTTGGAGACCTAGCACTCTTATGTGAAGTGAAGGAATGTGGAGAGGTAAAAAGTTCAACTTCTACTCCTAAAACTATGGTGGACCATCAATCTTATTTTCTTATTTTTAATTAAATGATTGATTTTTAGCTTTCAAAGATTGTTTCCCAACCCTTCAGTAATTAGCCAGGATTTGAGAAGCCTCTTGAAATTCCTGGATTTACAAGGCTTCAAAAATTCATAGGCATATGTAATTCCTTCTTGACTGCCTGGCTGGCCAGCCTGCTGTTTCTACAGAACATTGCACTTTCCATGCAGCAAAACTGATTAAATGCCACACTTTCAGAACTGTGGACGTAATAGGGAAACAGAGAGATATTCTTTGACAACATAAGTTAATTCTCCACCACATACACAAATGTGCTTGTCAATAGATTCAACATCATCATAATAACAATAATCCTTGTACTTGAAATAGTGCCTTATATTGTTTCAATGTCTCAAAGAATTTTCTTGTAGAATGTAGTGACTATATAATTTGTAAGCATTGCAGTGAAAGTTACGATATTTGCACATATATGGAGAAATCTGTACTGGGGTCATCTTAGCTCCATTTGTAGTACTCTCACCTCAGAGACAGAAAGCTGCGTTCTTGATATATTGTTCTTCATAAATGATTGACAGCGGTGATGTGCTCCGCAACTGTCAAGCTCTCTGGACACTACCCTGCTTAAGGGACACTCCACAAATGCATTGTTGTTGTGGATTCAAGCCCCGGGTTGGGACTTTGAATTCACAGTCAAGGCTGAACCATCATTGCATTACTAGGGGAGTGCTGCCTTGTTGGAGATTCTGTCCTATTGATAAGACAAACCAAAGTGCTGTCTGTCTATTCAGGTTGATGTTAACCGTCCCTGTGTCCTGGCCAACAATCCCCCTGATAAAATTTGTCATTCAGTTCATGGCTGTTTGTTACATTGCTGTGTGCAAGTTGGCTTCCACATTTCCCTACAGAACACACAGTCTCTGCACATCACAGCAAATCCTGTGATGTGCTTTGAGATGTCCTCCCATGGCTACATCAAATGTAAGGATTTTGAGTATAATAACCATGAGATTGTCCTTTACAAAATGTAAAATACTGCAGATGCTGGAAATCTGAAACAAAAACAGAAGTCGTTGGAAACACTCAGCAGGTCAGGCAGCATCTATGAAGAAAGGAAAGTGAGTCAACGTTTCGGGTCCACGACCCTTCATCAGAACCGAGTGATTGTCCTTTAGTTTTAAACATCTAATATTCAGCTCATAGATTTATCACAACTCCACTTGAAAAACATGATTTGAAATATAATTATAATAATACTTGCCTTCAGGAGGACGCCCCAAAGCGCTTCACAGGACTTTTTAACATCCATCTGAACAGGCAGATGGAACCTCTTATGTTTGCTTCTAAGTTTTCTGTTTTTTTCATGTTGCCAGGTGATTTATTTTCTTATAGATGAGCACACATAGTAAAATTCCCTTTGAACCTTTTTAATGTAACCTTTTTTTTCTCCTCAATTCCCCTTTTCCGACACAGCCAGAACGTGTGGCTCGAATCTCCGAGGTCCAAGTGGAATCATCACATCACCCAACTACCCTGTCCAGTATGAGAACAACGCCCACTGTGTCTGGGTTATTACCACAACAGACCCTGAGAAGGTGAGCTTCTTCCTGGAAATGATGTCAGTTCCCTGTGGTTTGGGTATCCGTGTAACTTTCTCAATCTTTTTTTTAATGTGTGAGTAAACATCAAAAGAGGAGAGGGGAGTGATCCGTGTGTCATTTTTGTGTACGTCCAGGGTGACGGGCGTGGGGGGCGGGGTGGGCTGCAAATTTCTCTCATGTAATACAATAGAAATTGTTATTAAATGTAAGGAATTCCAAGTAACGTAATATTGTTGCATCAGTTACCTCACTGTGGTGCTGTCGATTGTGTACCTTAATATGTACTTTTTAAGCAGCTGAACTTATTTGAACTTGTTTAATCTTATAGTCTAATGCATGCGAGGGAGCACAGCGTTTTAAGAATGATAAAGATGTTCTGGAGCATAGACAGTGAAGGGTAGAATTCTTCAAGGGTAAACCTTTTTTGTTTGGCCAATCTAATACATTTTCTTGATTGAATATTTCTTGATTGATGGTCACGCCGTGGGAATCACCGCTTAGTAGCTATTGGAAACTAGGCATTGATTTGGAACAGACTCACCTGGACTGGTGCAAATGTTCAGAGGGCCACTTCTTAATCGTCTCGCGGGCCACTTCTGGCCCAAGGGCCATGGGTTTTCCACCCCTGGTATAGTCACACTTTAGCTGAGTGAAGAACCATTGTCTGGACTAAAAACAGATGTTTTATCTGTCGCTGGTTTGCATTCTCCTTCCTATGAAAAGTAAATTTGCGCATTTAATTATTTTCTCAAATACTATGCAACCTCTTTTGTTGGAAGCAATGGGTTGATGTTTTTACCCTCCAGTTGTCTCCTCTGCTTTCCTGCAGTTATGAAGGGACTAAGAGTGACTGGGGAATAGTTCCATCGGAGCCAACCTCCTCTCAGCCTGTACCTCTCCAGGGACTAATTCTCAATGTGTGAGTGGCCAACAGAGGGCTGTTTGGCTGCTTATGGAGTCAGAGGCCATCAAAACCTCATGTGACATCCACAATTCCACCTGGAGAGTAATTAGGAGCTTTGCAGTTATTTTTCCTTCCTGGACACCATCTTATCTTAGTCTAGAATTGTGGAATATTCTTCAATTCAGTATTACTTTAGAAGCCTTTTTTTACTAAGGAGATCAGAAAAACGGCTTCCAACACAGCACTGAATTGCTGAAAGCTCCACAATTATCCTCAGACTTAACAAAAAGACCATTGCATCTTATCAGGTAAGGGTAGGTGGAATTTTGCGTCTCTGGCACATTTTTCCCTTCCCTTCCTTTGGAGCGATGATGAACAGACGGTTTGAATTTAATTACGTTTTAGTAATGAGTACAGGGAATGGTTTAGCCTGGGACATGACAGAGGCAATTGAAAAGCGCATTGTTACTCACAGTCTGTCTGCAGACATGTAACCACTTGAGTCAGGTGAGTTGCTGTCTTCCTGGGAGGAATAAGGAGGAAAGATGAACTGTATCTCAATGCGGTGTTGGTTGAATTGATAATGGAATGAACTGCAGGGGTTTTGGGGAATAGGCTGTTACATGGGACTGAAAAGATTGCTGTTTAAAGAACAAACATGGGCATGATGGCTTAATGGCCTTCTCCTGTGCTACAAACTTCTATGATTCTATTTCTATGGTTCTATAGGGTGAAAAATGTAATTATGTATTTTCGTAAAGATTCTGGAATACACAAATGAGAACTCCCTGTTGGAACCATCTCTAGAAGTAGTCATTGCAACTTGTGGAAACTCCGTTAACAACTTGCATTTAAACAGCATCCTTCACGTGGGGTAGTGTCTCGGAGCACTCCAATGTGGAAAGTATTCGAAATGCCCATTCTGTGTAGTGGCATTTTATCAGAGTTTGCCACCTTAGAATTTGCTGGTTCGGCATTTGTAAATGTCAAAACTGGGGGTTAATGCAATACATGTGGTTTGCGAGTATCGTATTTTATATCTTTTTTAAGGAGCGGGGGAGAAGGGAAAGGAGGAAAAATTACTAACTTGAGATATGATGTGAATTTTTTAATTTAATTTAATGAAGGGGATAAAAGCACAAAGTTCCACTCAGGAGCTGAAGATCTACAGTGCAAGAGAACATTCAAACACTGAGGCTTAGGAGAGGAGGAGAGAAAGTAAGGATTTTTATCCTTTTAATGGATAACAGGAGGTATATGAGCATGGGCACTAAAACATTGGTTGTGTTGTGGGCTCAACTGACAGTTAAGCCCACCCCACTTAATAATAGATAATAATATTAATTCATTATAAGTGTTGTCTTTACATTTGCTATAGTATCTTTCATAACAGGCGGACGTTTCAATCCATGACATAGGATATACTGTAGTGACTGTATTATGTAGGCAAATGTGGCAGCCAATTTGTGCACAGCTAAATCCCACAAACAACTATTACGTAAAGAACTTGTTTTTATTTGGGGGATTGTTGGTCAGGAAGTGGGGGAAAACTCCCTCCTCTTTTGGAATAATATTGTGGTATCTTTCACATCAAGCTGAACGATCAAGACATTGTTTTATCATTTAATTTGAAGGGCGGCACCTCCGACAGTATCGTATTCTACCAGCACTGCACTGGAATGTCAGTGTAGATTATAAGAGTTCATCGCGGCTGAAGACCTTCCTCTTCGACTGTGCCTACGATCACCTTCCCTCTCGCACCCGCTCAGCGCAATACTCTGCCATGTCAAGTGCTTTGGGACGTTGCCGTCTGTGAGGGGCACTAAATAAAGTTGTAGTTTCAACATGGGGTTTGAAAGCATGTCTTTCTGACTCAGTGGTGAGAGTATGTCAGCTCCAAATCTGCTTAGCACCTATTTTAAAGTATAAGGCCACATGTACTCTTTATGGTATTATCCACATTATCCCCTTTCGGATTGACAGAAGTGTGGAAACAGGAATAAGTGTCATTACTGCTTCAGCTCTGTGATGTGTTCTCAATTTGGTCATTAAACAGCGTGTAACAAACCCTCACCTCCTCACAGGCCATGCTTTCAGTTGACCAAAGTTAAGGAGATCAGAGATGCAGGGTATTAAAGATCTATGCAGGTCAGAAAAAAAATAGCGACCTAATTTTTTTAAGTGTGAATTCAAATTCCTTTCATTCTGATTTCGCTAATCATTAATAAAGGTTAATGGTAATTATGTAGCTTTCCTTTACAATTTTTGTTTGGTCAGCCACAGGATCTTTAATATCAATCTGAACATGCTGACCTGACCTCGGTTTATCGTTTCACCTGGTCAGCTGGTTGTCTGACAAGTGTGGAAACCTATCACCATGCTTGAGTGTCCAAACAGTCAGAGAGTTCCATGTATGCCACCTATACATAGACATTTCTCTGTGTCTGGAATGGAATATGTTCTCTTTCTCTGGAGGGATGCACCATGCTTAGTTCTGAGCATTTCCAGTACAAATCTTATTTCCCTGGTGACAGGCAGGCTGCTCAGCCAACAACAGTACAAGGCAAGGACAGCAGGAGAACACAAGTTCAGGATTATGAAGAGTAATTTCAGGACAGACATCAGGAAGTTTTTTTGTTACACAGAGGTTATTTCATGATTGGAACAGGTTACCTAGAAGGGTGATTTAGGCCGAGGCACGGACTCATTTTAAAAGAATGCTTAACGCTGTTATGCAAATTTGACAGTGTGGGTATGCAGAAAGGATGAGCTCAAATGGGCCAAAGGGCCTTCTTTATCTGAATGTCTCTTGTGATAGTTTGCATACCTCATGTCTTCCTAGCTTTGTCAAGTATGTTAAATGATAACTGAGTGAAATGAATGCACCACCACCAATGCAGCACACCCAAGCCCTGCATTAGAATGTCAGGCAAGTCATGATCCAAGGCTTGAACCTAGAACCTTCTGACTCATACAAAACTGAGACATGCTGACACATAATTATTCGTTGTCTGATGCATGAACCAAAAATAAATTCAGGTTCCAAAAGAAAAGTACCTGTATATCTAAATACTTCCTTCAGTTTAATTACAACAATGAAAAAATGTTCAAAGCGCAGCATTCAAAGTGAATCATTCAAAGCGAAATCATTCAAATTCATGGAAGCAAATGGAATCGGAGGTAATCTTGTGACATGGCTTGGTAATTGGTTGGGAGGCGGGAAACAGAGAGTAGGGACTAAGGGAACATTCTCTGATTGGCAGGACGTGACAAGGGGTATCCTCCGGTGTCTGTACTGGGACCTCAGCTTGGATGAAGGAATAGAAAGTTTTATATCCAAGTTTGCAGACAACACTAAATTAGGAAGCTCAGTAAATTGTGTAGATGGGAGTAGGAAATTACAAAGGGATTTACTTTGTAAGTAAGTACTTTGTACTCTGTTACTATGTTCCATTCAGAAACTATAGCAGGACACGGCAGCTGTAAAAGAAAAGCACAATATTTTTTTCTATAAATCTGTCACATTGTTGTACTTTTTGGGGATGCTTCTTATGGTGATGCTACTGCTATTTGATGGAGAAACGAAACAAACCACATTCTTTTTGAGTTCTCTAACACCGGTACAGAATTCAAAGCAAATTTCCAAAGTAGATTAGGTTAAGTCACCTCACTAGATGGTTTGAATGATTCATCACAGTCTCTCTAGATGGGAGAAAACAAGGCAGACACTCTGAAGATCAGAGCTGAACCAGTGAACATTTCTGTACATTAAGGGTTGTTTTATAGAGCTTAATGTTACGTTTCTATAAAACCTTGGTTAGACCATGTTGATAATAATATTGCTTGCATTTGATATAGTGCCTTCTTGTGTTTTTGAAACAATTCAAAGTGCCATTCGACTAACAACCAGGTTCCTGCTTACTGGTAGGTAAACAGATGTGTGGAGTAAGGAAACTTGCCTAAGGTTTTGCTCCACCTGGGAATTGAACCCGGCCCTCCTGCTTGCAAGGCAAGTTTGTCAACCACAACGCTGTGGGACCTGACATATTTGGGGTTCTGTGTACAGTTCCAGTTGCCGCTGTTACAGAAAGGGTATTGTAACATTGAGAGAGTACAGTGTAGATTACAAGGATGTTACTAGGGATGAGTTAGTTACAGCTATCAAAAAACATTATAGACAGTTTAGAGATTTTCTCTCTAGAGATCAGAAGATTGAGAAGGGACCTGTAAAAGGTGTTTAGGATTATGAAAGGATAGGAGAGGGGTATAGGAGGGATGAAAGCTCATGTGGAGTGTAAACACTGACATAGACTTGGGCTGATTGATCTGTTTTCATGCATCATCATGTAACTCTATGTACATTAGGCTGTCATCATTCTAGACTCTTCAGGTTTATAGTAAAGAGTTGCCATCCTCAGGTGAATGTTAAAGATCCAGTAATACTATTCAAAGAGGGGAGTGAGTTTCTCTCAGCCAGCAATTCTTCAAATGAATTGGTCAACAACAGCAACAATTTTCCCGTTTATATAGCAACAACGCTGAAACTCTTGTTCATGCCTTCATCACCTCCAGGCTCGACTATGCAAATGCCCTGCTTGTCGACCTTCCCAACTCGTCCCTCCACAGCTGCAGATAATCCAGAACTCTGCAGCCCGTGTCCTCTCCTGCACCAAACTCCGTGACCCCATCTCTCCCATTCTCGACCGACTCCATTGGCTCCCTAACATACAAAGCCCTCCATGGCCTCGCCCCACCCTACCTTTGCGACCTCCTAACCCCCTACCAACCCGCTCGTTCCCTCTGCTCAGCCGGCTCTGATATGCTCCACATCCCGCGCCACACCTGCCCCATCATTTGCGGAAGAGCCTTCAGCCATTCTACCCCCAACCTCTGGAATTTCATCCCCCAATCACTCCGCCTCTCCCCCTCCTTAGCCTCCTTCAAATCCCGCCTCAAGACCCTCTTCTTCAACCATGCTATCGGCCACACCCCCTCCCCTCCCTTCTCCCCCCCTGACCCCAGCTCGGGTCTGAAATGCTGTACTCTGTCCAGTGCCTTGGGACGTCCTCCCGACATAAAAGGCACTATCCAAAGGTAATCTTGTTGTTGTTGTTGTTATTGCTGTAACTCTTCCTTCACAAATAACAGTGTCTATTTTTTAATATTTTTTTCTCGTTTTTCTCACGGTATTCTCTGTGCAGAATTGGTGTTTGTGGTTTTGCTCTTGGTTTTCAATATTGATAATTACAAATTCTTAGATATTCGGAATAGACTTCCAGCAAAGTAGTGCTATAATGCTATATTTACTGACACTTGTATAATAAACATTTTTTAAAAAAATGCTGATCATAAGATTGCAAATTTGGGAGATGAAATGGGTCAAGAAAAGCCCAGAAAAATATGGATTGTCCACGGTGCAGGGTGACCTTAATTAGAAAACAGGACTTTTTAGTACAGGTACTTAGAGTAAAGAATGCCTCGCCTGGAGCGGAGGTTGAGACAAAATCCATATTAGTGAACTAAATAAATAGTACAAAATTGAGTCAAATACAGGAGCGTGGGGAAAGGATAGGTCAATGAGAATAAAAGCATTGCTCTTAAAACAGCCAGCAGACACGATGGGCCGAATGGCTTTCATCCATGCTGTAAATTTTTATAGTTCTATGGTTTTGGGTTCGGTTATTGCGCTTGTGGATTGTGCTGACTGGAAGCCTGACACACCCAGTTTCTGGCACTGACCAACAGGCTTCCTGCACAAAAAGTGTCCAATCTCCAAGTTGTCAGGTTGCTACTGACAAAATATGCTGCAAGTTGGTGCATGCACACAAAAAGCACTGCTCACACCACTTTTTGCACATTGCAAATATCACGTCCTGATAATCCAGAAGCTGCTCATTGTTTCACACTTCATCTTGACATGAGAAGTGGGTCAAAAGTACTGGATCCAGGACCACTATGTTACAATGAGGTTGTCCCATATGTGGAAGAAGCAAATTAACTTTTTTGTATTCCGTGATTTCTTCAAATCAAATGTTTTGTTCCCTGAACATGTCTTCCTTTTGAAACACATCTTCCAGTGCTATCGGAACTCCGCGTCTTGCTTTCTTTCCCAGGTCACCTTCAAGAACGTGTAGTTTGTCGCCTCAGTGTTGTTGCCTTTTTAGGACGATGTGTATTTAACCTACATGTTGGAATATTATATGTGGTTGCCAAATATTTATCTTGGTTTCAAGACCAATGTTACTATTTTCTCAATTGATCTCCAGGGTTTGGTGAGGCTGGGAATGCTTTCTGATCCGGGTATTGATCTCAATGCTCGAAGAATCCTCTTTCATCGTCGTATTCCCCAGGTAGCAAAACCAGTCCTTTGTTGGCAGCTCTTCTCTTGTTCACTTGATCTTTCTTTCAACAAGATGTGCCGATCAACTATTCTTCTGCCTTCACGTTGCTGCAACATTCTCTTCAAACGCTCTTGAAATTCGGCTTTTGTGCCAAAAGATGGTTGTCGGAAAAACTCACGTCTTTTGACAATTGACCTTCCAATAGCTGTACTCTGACTTTAAGTCTTCACTATCTGCTGCTTGGGACTGGCTCTGTCACCCCTGCTTCTGTAGTGAACCAAAGTGTCTGGTCACAGTTCTCCTTTTACTCTCTGTGATTGGTCCCTTAAACCGATAACACAGTAGTATTCAGGTTCTTGTCTAATCACTTCACTGTCCAAAACTCTTCTGCAATGAGACTCGGAGAAAGATTTTGGAATGTTAAAATGTTTGATGGCTTCTCTGGATGGCCACGGTTCTCTCTATGGATAATGTAAGCATGGTTCTCCACCGCTTGTCCTCCCACCTCAACCTTCAAGGCACTGTCCTTGAGTGGTTTAGGTCGTACCTTTCTCACCGTCTTCACTTTGTCTCAACGAATGGCTTCTCCTCCACCCCCCGTACTGTCTCATGTGGAGTCCCTCAGGGCTCTGTCCTCGGTCCCCTCCTCTTCACCCTCTACATGCTCCCCCTTGGTGACATCATCCGCAGACATGGAGTTAACTTCCACATGTATGCGGATGACACCCAACTCTACCTTTCCTCCTCTACTCTCAACTCCACGACCACCGATGTCCTGACAGCCTGGCTGTCCGACATCGAGTCCTGGACGAGAGACAACTTTCTTCAGCTCAACGTGCGAAAAACCGAGGCCCTCCTGCGCACCTCAGGCGCCGACACCATCAGCATCCAAGGCTGCACTCTCCACCTCTCAAAGCCAGTCAGGAACCTCGGCGTTTTGTTCGACCCTGAGCTGTCCTTTCTCCCTCATATCCACACCACAACTGGCACCGCCTTCCATCACCTCCGGAACATTGCCAGACTACCCTATTACCTCAACCCTCACGCTGCTGAAACCCTGGTTCACGCCCTTGTCACCTCAAGGCTGGACTATGGGAACTCTCCCCTCGTTGGCCTTCCCGCTACCTCCCTCCACAAGCTGCAGGTCATTCAGAACTCTGCAGCTCGTGTACTGTCCCACACCAGGCTTCGGGACCACATCACTCCCACCCTCGCTCGCCTCCACTGGCCCCCCATCCCCCAGAGGATCGAATTCAAGATCCTCATCCTCACCTACAAGGCCATTCACGGCCTTGCTCCCTCCTACCTCTCCAACCTACTATCCCCCTACCTACCTGCCCGTACCCTCCGTTCCTCCGGCTCCGGTCTGCTCCACGTCCCCCGCCCCAATCGCCCTACCATTGGTGGTCGGGCCTTCAGCCTCTCAGCCCCGAGGCTCTGGAACTCTATCCCCCAGTGCCTTCGCCTTGCCTCCTCCCTCTCCTCCTTCAAGGCCGGTCTCAAAACCTTTCTCTTTGACCGAGCCTTCAGCTCCCCTCTCGACTCTCTTCCCCCTTCTCGCTCCCTCCCATCCCTCCCCTCACCCTGACCATTTCCCCCCTCCTCGCTCCCTCCCCTCCCCTCACCCTGACCATTTCCCCCCTGCTCGGGTCATGACCCAACTGTGCAGCGCCTTGGGACGTCCTCCTGACGTGAAAGGCGCTTTATAAATGGAATCTTGTTGTTGTTGTTCTGTTTGCTGGGAGTCCACCATGCATGTCAAACCTACAAGACTCCAGTTCCAGCTGGATGAATGGCCTTTCGGCAAATTGGATCCCTTTCTTCCAGAATACCCACTCTATTACCTTCCAATTACAGGTTCTGACTCTTTATTCCAGTCCAGCACCCTGGGGTTTACTCCCATTCTGGCTCTTGATTTCTCTCAGTGTCAAAAAATACATATTGATCTTTGTTTTACAGTGGGCCCTCACAATCTTGAGTTTGTGCCCTCTTGTTAGAATCATAGAATTTTACAACAACAACATTACATTTGCATAGCACCTTTTATGTCAGGAGGACATCCCAAGATGCTGGACAGTCAGTGTTTCGGACCGTTACAGCACAGAAGAATGGCTATTCAGCTCTTCATACCTGTGCTGGCTCTTTGAAAGAGCTACCAAGTATGGTTCTTCTGCCTTGGCATTGGTATTCTTTCGGGTTTGATTTTCTACTACTTTTAACACGTTCAGTAACTCTTAAGATTATAGAGGATGTCTCAAATCTCTCTTCAAGGCTGATGAAGCCTAACGTATCTAATTGTTCCTCATAGCCCTTCATCTATCATTAAGGATCAGGTTTATTGCAGTCCTCTGCACAGGTTTTATGGTCTACCCCTATGTCACAGTAACCAGGACAATGTACAGTATCTTGAGCATCATACAAACTGAGCATGACTTCAGACCATTTCACAACAATGTGTGTGTATGTATATATATATATATAAATATATGTATCGTGCTCTTCACGTGGGTTAGCATCTTGAAGCACTGAACTGTGGCATAGTTTGATACCCAGTTTGGGAGAAAGAGGAGGTGACTATGGGCATGCAATTTATGTATCAAAATAGTCCACCACCTTATTCCAGTACAATACTGGGAGACAGCTGCATTCTCGGAGATGCCACTCATTCAGAGAAACCATTCAAACACGTCCAGTCTGCTCGTCTCCCGGTGGAATAAAAAATTCCATTATCCTATTTCAAAGGATGTAGGAGTTTCTTCGGCTATCCTATCAACCATTCAACTCATGGCATTGACAACAAAACTTGCACTATATTTGACAACAACAATAATTTGCATTTATATAGTGTCATTTATATTTATTATATATTATATATAGCATTATTTATATTTATATATTTATATCAAAATAATGCAAGGATGATGATTATAGTGCCGCTCATGCATGAAAGTGTCAATTACTGTAAAGAGCGCTTGACAATCACTATAAAGCTGTGGAGACATCGTATCTGGTACTCATCCACAAAAAAAATCCACTATACAGTGTATCCTATTAAGCCCTTGAGACATCCTTCTGATGTGAAAGGCGCTATACCAAATGTAAGAATTATTATTATCTAAGACAGTCTTATCGTAAATATTTGTGCCGCACATGAAGCAGATTTAAAATTTATTATAAACTTGGAGAGAGGGTATTTTTCATTCTTTTTACATCCTAAATTGCTGGCCAAGAATAATCTTCTTTTAAATTAAACATGAGGCGGCATTAATTTACAAAATCATACCAATCCTAATCTTTGGCACAGACACCACTATACAGAGAAAATTTACAGGCAAGAATTGTAAAACCCACGTACAATTTTTGTTTGTTTGATAAAAAGCACAAGTTATTCAAAGCTATACCCCATCAAGGAGAGAGTCAAGTGGTTCCAGTGGTGAACTTCCAAGTGTATTTATGATGATTTTGACTTTTGTAATAACTTTGGATAAGTACTTGTTATTTTGCAAACATTATCATGAAATTTGCTGTCCAGATTTTAAGAAAGGTGGATTACATCAGTCTCAGAGAATTGGATTGAGGTTGTCACAGCATCACAGTAATAAATGTATCTACAGTAAGAAAGCACAGAATGTTATAAGCAGTTTAAGTGAAATTACACATCATCCCCTGTCCAATTTGTGTAATGTGTTCAAGGATATCAATATTCCAATGATTTGTTCTGCTTTAATACATATGATGTATGGTACAGTGCAACTTTCATAAGTAAAAATCATTAACAAGATTGCCTTGGATATCACCAGACATATTCCAGCAATTCTAAACTACTACTCTGTATGTTTGCTTTTTTCTTAAAATCCATCAGATGTAGTCTCCCCACACAGTGTAAAAGAACCTTGGGGATAATCGCACAGAGATTTGAGGTCGAAAAAGCCACCCTCTCTGCCTCGCAAAATAGTGAGTCCGAGTGCAAATAGTGACAATAATGGGATAGGCTTCAGGCTGATCTCCGATGTTGGGGGACAGAGTTTGTTCATGTTGTTTACTAAGGGTCACTGTTTGTCACTCATCACAATGGTTATGATGTAGTAGCCATTTTTCTATAAGCTGGGAGCTGAATATTCCAGGCTACAAGATCTTTAGAAAGGACAGGGAAATTGGAAAAGGAGGAGGTGTAGCAATATCGATAAAAGATACAATACAACAGTAGAAAGGATTTCAGTAAGCATGACCAGGCAGTGGAAACACTGTGGGTAGAATTAAGGAACAACAAATTAGACAAGAGTCTGTTGCCAGTTGCCTACAGACCTCCAAATAGTAGTGATGTAGTGGTGGGATGTATAAATACAGAGATCGGGGAAGCATGTAGTATAATCAATGTGGTTGTTAATGGGAGATTTTAGATTGGGAGAAGCAGAATAGCTCAACTAGGCAAGACAACAGATTTCTAATGTGGCAAATAGAATTCAGTGTGGGGAAGTGTGAAGTCATCCACTGTGGATCCAAAAAGAGCAAAACAGAATATTTTATAAATGGTGAGGAAATAAGAACTGCGGAAGAGCAAAGAGATTTGGGTGTCCACGTTCACAAATCATTAAAAACAAGTTCACAGGTATAAAAAGTTATCAAAAAGGCTAATTTGTTGGCCTTTATCTCAAGGAGTGTGAAGTGCAATGACACGTTTTCAAACAGACAAGAACCTTTTCTGCACTAGTGTACAATGATATCACTGTATCTGTGATGCCACAATGCAGACTGGCTACCCAGCAGCTGCTCTTAATCGAGCCCTGGGCTATAAGGTGGGTTGGAAATGATGTACTGTATCTCAATGACAGCCTTATGACAGGGTTTTATTGTAAAATGCTCCTCAAGTGTCTCTGGTGATGGCCTTGACTTGTGGCTACACTTAGGTTGGTTGAGAATGGGCTTAGCATCATCCTGGAGGTCTTTTGAGATTTTCCTTGATTGGAAATGTTAATTCCCATCTTTGAAAGGACGGAGATTTCCTGAGGGCAGGGGTCTGCCAAGGTATCTTTCCCGTAGCACTCGGCTTATCTGCCAAAAGTTTTTTTTTCAACATTTAAATCTCGTTCACAGTTGCACTGAAACTGTCACTTTTATTTCCATGAGTATCACAGTGTGCAAGGATATATTTATTTCACTACTGCTGACCTTTTGCTATGTATTCTTGTTCGGTAGCTGTTTGATGAGCTATCTGGCTTTAAAGTTCAGAGACTTGTGTCTTTATGTAACTGCAGAGAGCCATGATGCCATCCTTAACATAGGCGCTGAGTGCTGCCAGTGTCTAACATTGTCCACACGACACTGGCGTGGAAACTAGGCTTGCATTGGCCGAGCAAGGTATCTTGTGATGAAATCAGTCAACTCTGGTCCACAGCAGAGTGGTATCTAATCTTACCAACTGTAGTACAAACCTCACAGCTATGTATCTGAAGATGGCAGGCTCTAGGAACTGAAGAAAGTACAGATTTAGAGGTTGTTTGGCCCATCAAGCCGACTCCTCCACAGTCATACAAAACCTACTGTAGGCTTCACCTCACTGTTCTACTTAAAACTCCCCATTATAGGGATTCCTTAAAACCCTTTCGAATCGCACAGGGAATTCATAATTGCCCTGTCCCATATTTCTTCAATGAACATTCGAATATGTTTTTCTGCAAACAACATTTCCCTCTACCTTTAACCCTAAATGCCCCGATAATTTTCTCATGCTGATATTTATCAAACTATCAATGTTAAAATAATAATAATCCTTGCATTTGATATAGCGCTTTTTCACGTCTTCTCAACATCTTAAAGCGCTTCACAGAATAGACTATAAAGCGAATTGACTGTATATTTGTGGGGTAATTTGTTTGATGGATGGCCGTCTCACACATTGGGCTAAAATGTTCAGGTAATGTTTTTATTTTGCTTTTTCAGACAAAAAATTGATTATGTAATAACACAAATTCTTTAATTAACTTATTTATGTTGCAGGTAAAGCTTTCTTACTCACCGGCCAATCTTACAGTTCAGCCTCTGTCAGTCCGATTAGTTTCTTGATCTAGGCTTGGGATCTGTTGGTTCTCACTCCAAATAAGAAGTCGGTATAATTTCAGATGATCGAATTCCTTTGAAACAATATTACTTTTATGTGTGGTTTGCTCAGTGCCTGAGCGTGGAGCTCACCTGGCCCCTTCTCATCTGTACCGGTATTGATTTCACAGTTACATGTTCAGATCTTCTCCACACATTGGGGATGCTCCAATGGTCAGAAAAATGAAGAACAAAATAAGAACTTTCAAACAACCAGTGTGTGAAGTAGAGTTTACAGATCTTTCTTCTGTGTCTGAATATATACCTGTGTTGGATTCCTTGATGGTCTGGATGGCTTGAACCTCTGAACAGGTGTAGTCAGTGATAGTATTTCAGTCTCCTCAGATTAACATTCCTTACTTTATGAACATACAATTCAAAAACCTAATGTATCTTGCCAGCCCCAAACCCTTTGTTGGTCTCTGAGTCACTTATCTTTACAAGGACAACTGACATGGATATCACACCCATCATGCGAGTAGCATCTCGGAGCATTTAACTGTGGTGTGGTTTGACCCTGAGCTGGAAGCATGAATTTGATTTATTTTTAATTGAACAGCAAAGACAAGCTCCTTTTATGAAATTAGGAAATGGACAGAAAAGGGACATTATACAGTACAAAGCGCTCCGGGAAGTTACCCCACATGAAGGGTACTATATAAATGCGAGTTGTCGTTGTACAAAGTGGGCTTCCATCACATGTTTCTCACTCCCTCTCCTTACTGTTTTTTTTGTACCACTCAATGATGCAACGATGTAGAACCAATATAAACTCATTACTGTCATTTTACCTGATCTGGAATGACTGCTGGGCCTGTGCTTTGTGGGGAGGGATGAGGGGGAGAAAGTCAGCTGATTTTATGTGTGCTTCTCTATAAACAAAGTTTATACACAGTTTTGAAAAAAGAGATTAATGGAAAAATATCTCCAATTCTTGGTATGCATTTGTGATATTTGGAACATTTGAAAATCTATTTTCACATAATTAAAAAGGTTACGTTATAATAATAATAATCTTTGCATTTGGTGTAATACCTTATCAAGTCTTCGAGACGTCTCAAAGTGCTTCGCCGAATATACTGTTAAAAATGAATTGATTGTATATATTTTGTGGGCGAAACGCTGCAGCCAATTGTGCACAGCAGTGTCCCACAAACAGTTGCAGATTAAGTGGCCAAATTGTTGTCATTTATTTTTTATTTTTGAAGACATTATTATCCTCGGAAAAGTGATCCGCCAAACGACTAACAACCGGGTTCCTACTCACTGATAGGTAAACAGAGCCGTGTGGAGTAAGGAAACGTACCCAACATTACGCCCTCCCCAGGAATCAAGCCCAAGTCGTCTCGCTTGCGAGGCATGTGCTCTAACCACTAAGCTACAGGACTCCCACTCCATGTTGTGTGATAGGAACAAAATGTTTAATGTTTATACAAAGCTGTCAAGTTATTATGAAAGTGCGGCATGCAGTTACTCTTCCAGTGTAGGACACAGATGGTTAAGACATAAAATATAATTCCCTGTGTGCTTTCCTCAGCACAATTGTCCCGCTGTCATTTTGATAAGAATTACTTACAATATGATTCAGATTTATATTTTGCAGGGGAACCAATTTTGACCGACTAAATTAACCCAATCAATTAATAATCCCTGCATTTGATGAACCGCCTTTAGCAATAGAATATTTCAAAGTGCTTCACAGGTAATTGCTGTTAAATGTATTTTAACTATATTTACAGTCAATTTTTTGTTAGGTCAGGGTATCAAGGGATATGGTGCAAGGGCGGTTAATTGGAGTTGAAGTACAAATCAGCCATGTTCTTATAGAATGGCGGAACAACCTGGAGGGGCTGAATGGCCTACCCCTGTTCCTATGTTCCCATGTTCCAAGCATGATAGTCAATTTTCACATTACTAAGATCCCACAAATAGCCATGTGGTCAATGTCCATTTCATTTGGAGGTTTGTTGATTAGGACACCAAGTGAAGCTCCCTTCTCTTTTTCAAAAGTGCCACAGGATCTTTAACGTCCACTTAAACAGGCAGACGAGGTGTCATCTGAAGGTTGGCACCTCCGACAATGCAGCACAGTTGGCTGTAAAAAGTGAAGATGGACACCTCCCAATATTTCTTTACATGATTTTGTAAAATAATTTGTAATTTTGAAAAACGAGAGCACTTCCCTGATTATGTTGAAAGCGATTCACAAGAAATGTGATTACTGTCAGATATAGTGACCGGTTTTGTGTTGGCGCCTTGGAGAGTAAAGTGAAGCTTCGGTCAACAGCAAACAGTGCTCGCCTTGGCAAGCTGCACAATTTTACAGATAAATCGCAGCAGCCACTCATTGCCTTCACTGAGGAGCCCAAGCCTTGGCTATTGGTAAACTGCACCTAAGACTTTCAATACTCTCCGGGATTTGGATGAGCAGAGTGCATCCCTCCTGAAAGAGGGATTTCAACCAAACAGACATTTCCATGCATGAGTGTGGAAGCCTCAGCAGTTTGTTTCTGGTACCTTAAAGCATTTCTAAGTTCCTGTGAATATCAAACGTGTGCAGGCTGACAAATAAAATAGCAGCAAACTGCGATACCTTATTAATGATTCTGCTGCATAACTTGGGAGCATCAGACCGAGGTTTACGCTTCTGTTCTGAGACAGTTGTTGAAACTTCCTCCCACACATGAAAACTATGAGGCTTTGATCTCCAGGCAAAGAGTTGAAGGAAGGCAGATATTCCGTGTAACACTATAAACTTTTTAATCAATTATCTTTGATTTTTTTTATTCTTCTTGCTCCAAAACGTAGGGGAAAAAATCAATAAGTCACTCCTCCAAAATGCATTTGAAATAGATAAGCCTGATCTTTATGAGTGTAAAGGAACATTTGTCATGAAAGCAGGTTCAAATTGTGTTTTCTCATTACCAAAGTTATTACACAGATTCAGGAAGAGGACTCAAAACAAGTTATGCTGATATAGGAGAACTTTCACATGGGATGAGTATCCTGAAGCACTTCACAAAGGCATAGAATTGCATAGAACATATCAGAATATGTTTGACAATATATTCTGTGAAGTGGTTTGATGCTTCTCAATATCGTGATAAGGTACTATATGAAAAGCACGTATTATTATTATATATTATATGTTATTATAGGATCTTTATACTCCACATGAGCTTCCAACCTGTATCATCTCCCTATTCCATAACCCCCCCACATATATGCATCAGTTTCCTATTTAATACTTTGAGGCTTTCTATTGCAACCACAGGATCTAACCATAATTTCCACATTCTTAGGGATCACAGTAGGGAAAGCAGGAAGAATTTGACTGTGTTAACCAAAGGCAAAGTCAAAGAGATGCACTTTTAAGAGGAAGTGATCCACATATGAAGAAGAAAAAATAAATCCGCCTGAAGGGCGGGATCTCTGACAATGTAGTGTTCCTCCTCTACAATAATGAAGTGTCATTTTAAACTATAGACATCATAATTCTTCACATTTTACTCAATCCCAATGGGCAGAATGGTCCCAACCGGACAAGCAGTGAGAAGCTTACTGATATTGGACATCCTACCCATGTGAAAGGCACTAAATTAGGCATTAAATGTTAAAACTGTATTGTATATTTCATACTTCCCTGAGAAGCATTTGATCCGAAAAGATACTCGCAAACTTTTCCAAGGTCTACAGGTTCAGTCACTTCAATTCTAGCCCATTTTAGGAGACTATTGTCCGGCTCCTTGAGCCGTCTTCTCGACATGAACGATGCTATATAAATACAATTTATTGTTGTGTCTCGTGCATCCGATGTGCTTGTGGAGCCCTGTAGCTTAGTGGATAGAGCACTCGCCTCGCAAGCCTGGATTCAATTCCCGGGTCACGTGAAACATTGGGCAAGTTTCCTTATCCATGCTTCTGTTTACCTGGCAGTAAGTAGGAACCCAGTTGTTAGTCGATTGACGGATTGCTCTTCCGGGGGTGATAATCCCTTCAAAAAAATAATAATAATAATTCAGTCACTCAATCCACAACTGTTTTTGGGACACTGCTGTGCGCAATTGGCTGCTGTGTTTCACCAATAAGATACCCAGTCTCGACATTTTACAGTATATCTTGTGAAGCGCTTTGAGACATCTCGAAGATGTGATGAGGCACTATATCAAATGCAAGGATTATTTATTATTCCTCATTATTATTTATTATTATTACTGGGAAACAGATAAAAATGTTCTCTGGATCTAGAAGAGGTTCCTGCACTGGAGTGTCAGCCTGGACTGTCAACTCAAACATTTAAGTCCCACTATAACAACAACAATGGCAATTTATCTTGCATCCTTCATGCAGGATAGCATCTCAGAGTTCTGACATTAGATAGGAGCAGGAGCTCCTAATTCAAACATTCCAGGGCAATATTATTGGTGTGTTGCATTGTCACAGGTACCAACGTTCACAGGAAATATTAAACTGAAGTCCATCTGTCTGTTCAGGTGGTTATTGAAGTTCCTGTGACACAATTTTAAAAGCAAAGAGTTTTTTTCTGGTTTCTGGCCAACAGTCACCCAGATAAACTGTTGATTCACTTCATGACTACCTATGGAATCTTATTTTGTTCAAATCAGCTAGTTTTGCAGTCACTACACTTAACAGCAATTCCCCGTGAAGCATGTTTGAACATTATATAAAAAAATCCAAGGATCATTAGTATTTCATTGTTGTTTTCAACACTTTTCAGACACTAGCTGACCTTACACCCCTCCCTTCAAAAAACATGTTCTGGAATACTGTAACTCTTATTTAATTCCAGTTATGGTGTAACCTGTCGATTTGAATCGCTGCAGAAAGTAATCTGAGAGACTGTTTAATTAAAGGGGATGTGATCTTCAGGGGATGCGTATTCTGAGCGCAGATGTTTCTTAGGTATTTATTTTGGGTTTTCAAAAAACAATGGATTCTCTTCAGTCATCTGGCTCAATAGGTAGCACTCCTGCCTCTGGCTCAGAAGGTTATGTGTGTCCATGCCCACGTCAGGAGCTCACAGTCTGGGATGATACTGCAATCTAGTACTGAAAACAGAGGCCCTGCCTGGCTGTTAAAGATCCCATGACACAATTCAAAAAGAAAAGGGAATTTCTCCCCGTGTCCTGGTCAAAAATCCACCAAATACAACAACAACAACAAAATTACATTTATAGAGCTCCTTTCACATCAGGAGGATGTCCCAAAGCGCTGAATTAAAGTTAGTCATTCACTTTATTTGTTGGACATTGATGTACAGAAATTAGTTGCCTCACTCGCTTACAAATTCACAATCACAATACTTTAGAGACATTTTGTGAAATAAACTGAGATGCTTTGATATATATTACATTAGTAGCTGGAACAAGTTGCCAGAAGAGGTGTTTAAGGCCAGAGCACTGGATGTATTTAAGGAGTCACCGGATGCTACAATGGGAAGATGGCAGGGTTGGGAATCTGGAAGGATGAGATCAATTGAGCTGAAAGACTTTCTTACAAGACTTTCCCATGATTTCTTGTGAACAGTTAGTAATGCAAATGCGTTTCCATTTAGCTGAAACATTAATTTAGCTTGGTGCCTGCTTGGAACTGCCCCAAACACAGCGATTAGTCAAGTTGGGGCTCTTTATTCTTTAGAGAAGGCAAGGCAGAGAGGCCCTTATAAAGGTGTATAAAATGTTAGCTAACACAACTCTTAAGGAAAACAAGGATCCCATCCACTATAATTGACTATGGAGGCAGCAATTGATTTCTGCTTCACCAGATATGAGTTTTGTTTATCCCAGCCAGCATGGTTTTCCTCTTTTAATATATATTCTCCCCAGGTTTATACTGTTGTCTCGAACCATTGCCACAAGGCTATCAATTAAATAAACCAGCCCTTGTTCTGCACAAAAGATCCTGAAATCAATGTTGACTTATTTTGACAGGTGCATTTGAAACTATAGCCATTTTTTAAAAAAAATCTCTTTAAGCAGAGTGTCGTATTCTGGCAGCTTAATCTGACAATACTGTGCTTGACTGGTGCCCTAGCAACAGACAGTTGTTAGGCTAAGCCGTCTCATGTTATACTCTGATGTCCTTATGTGTACACCTGCAGCTTCTTTCCACTCAAAAGAAGTGCTGAAGTGCAGAGTCAAAGTAAAGTGTTGTTGTTAACTTATGAAAATTACCCAGGAATATGCAGGTCCAGAAAGTAGCACTGTAGTCTATCTGCCTGGTTATCAAATGGAAACCAAAACAAAATCCCCACTTTTTCTTTTCCCTTTGTAATTTGCTTCTCTCCTCTCATGTTGATGTGCACAATTGGCTGCCACATTTCGCCCACCAAATATACAGTCACTACAATTTACAGTTTATTCTTTGAAGCAATTTGAGATGTCTCGATGACATGATATAACGTGCTATATCAAATGTAAGGTTTATTATTATTATGACTTCTTGTGTTCTGGCCATGTGGGTGCACTCTCTTACCCAAGCGGCCATTCTTTGGATGCAAGCTCAGACTGCTCCTAATCATTACCTGGTGAAACTGCTGGTACATGTGGATGTGTGTAGATATCAGATAGAGAGAGCATTGGTTGCTGCTGCCTCTCATTCACATTAAAACAATGTGTTAATTGGTCCTTGGTATTGCCTTAAATACCTTTAAGCGCTCTGAGATGATATCCTGCATGGAAGAAGCTATATAAGTGCAAGTTGTTATTATTAAATATGGAGATGGTTAAATGTGCACTTTCTTTTGGAGTCTATTACTAAAGATTGCTAAATTGTGCCTTGGACTTCACTTCATGAGAAGGTTTTACAATGACTTCCAGAAAGAGAGACTATTGAACCACCTTCCAATTTAAGAAACTACCATGTTTTAGATCCATTTGTAAAGTGGAGGAACTCCCTCCCAGAGTCCTCCTTGCCTCCTCTCTACTCATTTTGAAAACATACCTTAAGATTTATCTTTTCGACTGTGCTTTCAGACACCTTCTCCACCTCCCCACCCTCCTGGTTTGGGTTCCTAATCAGCTGTGTGAAGTAACATACTCCCAACATGAAAATCACTAGCTAACTGTAAATTGTTGTTTCATTTATCCTGATTGACTCTGAAGAATAATCCACTTGAGTGAGCTAAGACAGTCCTGCCGGTGACTAGGGAACTTTACCCCAGCATGAGGCAGCACATTCAGAAAGGGAAAAGGTTAACCAAAAATAAGACATATACTGCAAGCAGTAGCAATAAATAGCGAGCATATTAGGCTTCCTCAATCAGATACGTACTCCAAATGTCTTTGTTTACTGAATTCAGCTCATACCTCTCAATATTGGGACATCATTTGTTTTCGAGAAAATATTTTTTTTCTCTGCGCAGCTTTTTGATGAATATAATTGCGTCTTTTAAAAAGGTACTTTGTTCAGTGCTGTAGAGCTTGCCATTCTATTTCAAAAAGAAAGATTGTTTTTCCTTCAGTCCACTCTCTAGACCTCACTCACTGCATATTCATTGCAAGCGAGACCGGAGCTGCAGTATACAAGTGCCTATTGGCTGAGGTTTGATTTAGATCTCTTTATAAGTCTCAGGAGCATTGTCTAGGCTCAGTAAATGAATGTATGATTTGCATTTCTGACCACAAGTGCTTCTTCGTGTAAGGAAAAGAGACGTCTGTGGTGTCTTAATAAATCCATTCATTTGAGGTTCAGATTGTTGACAAATCAGCACAGTGTGTGAAGAGTAATATCAAAGAATGGGTATTGAAATTTAGATTCCATCTTAAATGTAAGGTTATTGTCAACTAATTCATTTTGTTTTTCTGATAAAAGTTTGGTTGCAGCTGATTCAGATAGCAAAAGGCAATTTCCGGAAGTATGGAGTCCTGTAGCTTATTGGTTAGTGCACTCGCTTCGCAAGTGAGAAGACCTGGATTAGTTTCCCCAGTCAGGCGAAACCTTAGGCAAGTTTCCTTACTCCACACGCCTGTTTACCTAACAGTAAGAAGGAACCTGGTTATTCCTGGTCTCATTTAAAAAACAGCTTGATGCTGTGATGGGGGGAAAGAAACAATTTGCATTATATAGCGCTCTTCAAGTAAAATAGCCTGCAGAGGTACTGTGGATGGTATTTGGAGTTGAGGTACAGATCAGCCATGATCCTATAGAATGGCGGAGCAGGCTCGAGAGGCTGAATGTCTACTTTTGTTCCTATGTGAAGATGAAGAGTAGTTATTCATTCTACAACTGCAGCAGCCAATTTGCCCACAGCAATAACCCACAAACAGCCAACAACAACAACAACAAATTTCACGTCGAGAGGATGTCCCAAGGTACTGAAGTATCTTTTTGAATCGTACCATTCACTTCTAAATAAATAGGCAGACAGGACTTTGGTTTACCATTTCCCCTGAAGGATGGGGTCTCCAATAATGCAGCACATCCCCAACACTGCATTGGAGTTTCAGCCTAACTATGGGCTCAAATC
This sequence comes from Callorhinchus milii, assembly GCF_018977255.1. Lineage (NCBI taxonomy): Eukaryota > Metazoa > Chordata > Chondrichthyes > Chimaeriformes > Callorhinchidae > Callorhinchus > Callorhinchus milii. The sequence continues at coordinate 9,565,724 of NW_024704744.1, forward strand.
CCAGCATGGAGCTTGAACTCACAATTAGAGGAGATATTGCTACCAGCTGATGATACTAAATCAGCCAAAGAGCATACTTCATCAGAACCGTTCACTTGTGAAAGTCTGTGATGTTTATTGTACAGATAAAAAGGGCCTATTGTATAAAAATGTACCATGGTGCATTGAATATTTAAGAGACGGATCATCTTGTTGAAATTCATGAGTTTTATGGATTTCATAAAAAATTGTGATAAGCACGATGAATGCTTTACATGAATCCTAATTTCCTTAATCGGGTTATGATATTAATAAGGTAGAAGGTATTAATCAGCTGATGATATTAATAACAGTAGAAGCTTGAACAAAATAATTTAAAAATGAAATACAAAACTAGCAATGTTTCACTCTGTCAGCCTCCCAATTTTTTGTTGTTGTTGAGAGGACACATTTACAATTAAAACTCATTTTGTTAATCTTTGCTAGTTAGTGCCGTTTTTCTTTAAACTTTGCCATGTGTCGTGAAACCATGATAGGAAAATTGTGAAACAACCATTACCTCCATTACAATACCATATTTGTTCCTGTTCTCAATAAACACTGTTCTATGCAGCTGCTTTTGAATTTGCATTGCAATTGAAAGAGATGATTGGTAAAACCAGATAATCACTATCAATAAGGCTTATTCCATCTCTAATTACAGAGTCAAAGTGCTTTATAGAATATATTATAAAGAATAGTCACTGTGTCTTGTAGGCAAAGCAGCAGCTAATTTGCAGATGGCAGGGTGGTACAAGCAGTATTTCTGACTGTAGCCCAGTGTCATTAATTGATGAACAGAATTGGAAAGCTTGCAGTTCAAAGAACTTTTCACATCTATTGTCAGTATTAACAAAGGTGAGAGATTCTGAATGAAAGAGCTCCCTTTTCTCATTTGATCTGCATTCTCTGTTTTGATGGTGGCATAAGGTTACAGCACTTTTGGTAAAACATGATTTCTATGAAAGGAACGTCCTTCTCAGAGTATTTTTACTTTAACTTTTAAAAGCAGTAATGACATTCCAATTTGTTCTATAGTAGCTAAAGGTTTAATAGCCGCAAAGGGTAAATGTGTGGAGTCCTGAAGCTCAGTGGTTAGAGTACTCGCTTTGCAAGCGAGAGACCTGCGTTCGATTCCCAGCAGGGTGAAACCTTGGGCAAGTTTCCTTACTCCACACGCCTGATAATAATCCCTCAAGAAAAAAAACAAGAATAAATTAGTCGCTTCAATCCACGACTGTTTGTGGGACACTGCTGTGCACAATTGGCTGCCACATTTCACCCACAAATATACAGTCAATTCACTTTACAGTCTATTCTGTAAAGCGCTTTGAGATGTCTGGAAGACGTGAAAAGCGCTATATCAAATGCAAGGATTATTATTATTATTATTGTTATTGATATCTCGAGTCTTGGGTGCTTTAAATCATTCCTTTGTTCCGATGCGTTTCTTATAACTGGAGCCTCCAAACTATTATTAAAATAATGTCATGGATGTTTGATGCCCACCTGAACAGACTGATAGGATTTGGGTTCAATGTCGCCTTCCACAGTGCAGAACAATGTACTACATCATCGTGTTCGCCGAGACTATGAGCCCAGTCTCTGTTTTTTGTCTGATACATGAACCCACCAGCCACGTGTGTAATGAATTGTGTCAGTTCTCAGAGTCGGACACTATGGAGTTCGAAGCTGACCTCAGAAAACAATATGAAACTTTGCCCGTTTCACTAAATATCTCCTGTCAGCTGCATGAAGGAGGGAAGCATTGAAATGGAGTTTCATGGTTCAGCTGAGAGCAGAGCAGAGTGGAAAAATTGAGACAGCCAAAAAATTAGCTTCATCGTTTAAATAAAATAACATTTTACACATCTCTTAACAGATGATATGGATATCAGGAATAAACATCTAAAACTTGACAACGTCAGCCACTGAGTATCTCAAGAACTGGTAATATACACCAGAAAGAACCGCTATAGGTAAATAATAAATAATCCTTGAATTTGATGTGGAACCTCTTGTGTTGGGAGGATATCTCTTAAAGCACTTCACAGGCTTTACTGTAAAGGGGATTGAACTTACCAAAAAACAGTTGCAACATTAAGGCTGCATTTACGATTTTCCTGATTTTCAGTTGCTCTAAAATGCTGCATAAGTAAAACCAACTTAGACTGAGGTGGAATTTCTCCCTGAGAGTCAAGTGCCATACCTATAAATTTTGTGGCTTTCTGTGTTTATGTGGAGTCCATGTCAGATGGTGTAGACCATCCACACTGGTGAACTGTGCAGAAATGTTGTGCGTGGGATATTTTATGTACACAAAGACTCTCCTTTCTAGTATCGTAACAGGCTGGAGACCAAATGGTTAGAGAAGGGGTATGGAGTCATGGAAGCACACACACAGGAATTGACATTAACAGCTATCTGCTAACCCAGAGGTCGATCGTTTTCAGGGCATGGGAATCTGACTGGTCCAGTGTGCTTAAGCCAATGATCCATAGGGCGTCCATCTTCTAAAGGGGAAGGGTACGTTATAACGAGGTTCGACTGTGGCATGGACCTGTGAAGTCTCACTCTTTTCCCAGAGCGTGAGTTTCAGAGGTATCGATTTCAATAAATGCCACCAGAGAGACTTGTAGAGGAGAGTAAGACTTGTAAATCAATTTTACTTTTCAAGTGACATGTTTAAAATAGATTTCACTTCTAAATGACAATGAGTGAGTGTCACTTTAATTGACTGCTCAGGTGATCGTGCAGCACGTAAGAACTTACAAATTGGACTAAATTGCCAATCTTACTTATCGGCTATGAAAGTAAATGATATGGATGTGGAAATGTCACATTGGTGCAGTATTATCTTGTGTGATTGAGGTTGAGGTGTGCTAAAGTGAGCATTAATTTACATTTGGCAGTTCTGCAACCCGAAGTTTATGATAACAGAAGATGAACCCAAGATAGATATTAGCTCATTTCCAAAGACAGCATCACCTTGAAGAACGTGAAAAATCACACACACACACGGGCAAAAAAGACCCTCACATTCCTATCATGATTTTTTTAGTTATCCCCAAGGGGCTGGTTGACAAGGTTTCCATGTCATTCTGGAGCAGATGTTAATCTTAAGTGGCAGAGCCTGGTAATTAATGTTCATGTCAATATGTTGATGTTATCAGTTATGTCCGTAGAATCAGTGCCCATTCATTTTTGCATCATCAGATCATACACTGCGAATGAGTATGTTCCACAATCTTAAAATAATTTGTGAACACTGGGCTCATAACAATTTCTGGTTTGCAATAAGTAATTCTCTGAGCAATTGCATTTCTGCAAAAGAGAGTAAAATAATTTCTTATGAATCTGAAACACCTAAATAAAAAGGTTGGTATCATGTGTTTGTTGAAGTGTGGTGACAGTATATAATAGGTGAAATTGTTTTGTATTCAGTGCAAATTTTAACTGTCAGCCATCTACCAAACATTTTAACTGTGTGCAAGCAAACTGTTCACCTCTTCATTTCAACTCATTCAAAAACATTGCAGCTTTGCTTACTCCGGGAGATGTGGCAGACGTCAGAAAGGAATGTTTTTCATTGGAAAGTGCTTCATTCTCTCAGTGATAAAGATAAATTCATTAAAGCCACCCACTTAAAAGACTATTGTATGTGAAAAAAGGATCATGTGTCACTTTCCTTTTATATATAGAATAATAATCTTTGCTTTTGACATATCACATTGTTGGAACATTTCAAAGCTTTTCACAGGATTTTTGCTGTGAAGTGTTGTGACTATATATCTGTTTGTAAATGAGATGAATGTATATATCTGTAGCTAAATGTAGTAGCTATTTTGAGCACATTGCAATGTCCCCAAAACAGCCATGGAATGATTGGCCAATTTTATCTGGAGGATTGTTTTTGGCTAGGACACTGGGAGGAACTCCCTTCTTTTTTTGAACAGTGACATGGGATCTTTGACATCCACTTGAACTGGCAGACAGCACCATGATTCTCGCCCAAAGGACGGCACCATGACAATACAGCAGACCCCCAGCAGTGTGTTGTGTTGGATTGGAAGGTTGCAGATGCTATGAGCTCAAAGTCCTGACATGGTGCTTGAACTAGAACTTTCTGACTGAGTCAAATGATACCGACTGAGCTTGGGGGCCACCTATAATTGACGTAACATATTTTTGCCTGAAACTGGCCATGGACAGCCATTAAACTTGCCTGGCATTGGGGTGTTGATGAGCGGATTAGTAATTTCTTTTTTTATTTATGTCAATATCCCATTAACTGGAACTCCACTGCCACAAGATGCTCCTCCAAAAGCAGCCTCCAGCCATCTTCAGGCCTAGCCTTTGGGTCAGAGGTGGGGTAGGAAACATCCGTGCAGACAATCTTATCCTCAACAGATCTTCTCCTGACGTGAAAAGTGCTATATAAATGCAATTTGTTATTGTTATTGTTGCATTCATCAAAGATGGAATAATGGACACATCGTACATCTCAGTTTCTATCCCACAATTTAGAAAATAATATCTCAGGTTACAATATATAGTTTGGGACACAACATGTGCATGCGACTGCCAGGACCATGGTCTTCTTTCGCGAGCAAATTCTTATGTTCTTATGTAATTTACAATGCATCAGTTAGCAGTCAGAAGCTTGATCTCTTAGATGTCAGCTGAGTGTTTGATACCTGGCCCACAGAAAGCCTGTGTTTAAAGCCATCCGTAATTATTTTAACCTTGCCGTGCAGTACTGTCGTGCCGGATGAATGGCTCTTGTATAGAATCCTTCATGTAGTGTTGGAAATCACTGGACCTTTATAATAAACTGTTCATCAAAATCAAATTGCAATTAATCTTAAAAAAAATGAATTGCAAGTTATAATTAAAAATGTCACTGCCTCAACATATGAACATTGTGGTTTACTCCACTAACATTTATTGGTTCATTGATTCATTCCCCTTCAAGTAATATATGTGTTGTAAGGACTTTTTTTGTAGGCAGGTGGATCTCTTACTGCAATGCATGGTTTGAGGTCAGTTTGAGCTGCATAATATAGCTTTGTTTTCTCCGTCATAGCCTTGTGGCTCCCGCTATTCTATTCATTCTATGTCCTCTCAAGGGTTTGCATTGAACTCTCAAGATGTTTTTACTTACTTAAGGGATGCTATATAAATGCAAGTTGTATCTATATTATTTGGACTGTGTGGTGTAAGTCATATTTCTTGTTTCATAGTGACACAAATTTCAGAAGATTTCAGATTGTTTAGAATATGTTAAATATCAAGAAACAAAATTCTGCTAACTACATCTGCTGGCCACTGATGTCATATTTGTTATTTCATAGCGACACCCACTACTCATTGCCTTCACTCATCTAGCTCCGGCCTACTGAATGTCCCTCGTGCTCTCTGTTCCACCATAAGTTACTGTGCTTTCAGCCACTAGGTCTCGAAACTCTGGGACAATCTACCTCAATCCCTTTGTCTTGCTCCCTTCTTGCCCATCTTCAGGTCGTGACTGAAGACGTTCCTCTTGGACCGTGCTTATGGTCATCTCCCAATTCCTCCTGTCTCGGCATCGTGCTCCATCACTGTCAAGTGTTCTGGGACACTACCCTGCATGAGGGGAGCTATATAAATGCAAGTTATTGTTGTTGTTGATGTCCCTCATTTCATTACATTTACAACTGAGTAATGAAAAGCAAGCACGCCTGCTTCATCACATTTTAGAGCCAGGATAAGAACTTGTAAGATTCCAACAGCGGGAAAAGTTATAGACTTAACAGCTGTAACAAGTCACCGGTGCCAGGAGAAATCTTTGGACAAAACATTTTTTTTTGAGACTGAAGAAAATCTCCAAACAGTTTTTATTTCTGCTTGATACTGTTGCCGCCCTGCTCACAGCGAGCTTGTGCTCTCTGTTTGCCGCCATTTTGTGTAGGACCTATCACACAGAAAATCCCCAACTCAGGTGAACTTGCTCCAAGTTTTAGGGAGTATTTTTGGAATATTGAGGGATTAACGAAGCTGACCTGAAAACTGCTTCGCTAAGAATCTGAGTTCGTAACAGTGATCTGATCTTCAGGATCCAGCGCTGCCTCTTTCTTGAATCCCTCGAACAAATTTGGATTAATGTTGGCAATTCTTCATCTGGCTACATCATCAGGGATAAAGGTAGCATTTTTGACAGGTTTATCCCCCCTCCCCCACCTCCACCTCCATTTACCCACCACCTAAATGATTGAAGTTAACGCCAGAGTTTGTATTGAAGCAAAAGCCCAGGAGCAGGGATTGAACCAGATCTCATTTGGAAACTGGAGGCAGAACCTATCCGGGAGCTGGAATTTGCAGGAGCTATAATGCGACTCACCTTTCAGTGCCCTTGTTGCTTCATCAGAGCATGAAGTTCCAGAAACAGCTATTTACCCGCCCTAACAGTAAAAACAGTGCTGTGTTTTTAATCCCTCCCCCCCAAAGCTTAATTGATTCTCAAGTGCATGCGACTAAGGAATCCCAGAAAGTTGTCAGGAGCTGCAAATAGCTTCGGACACTTTGAAGTCTTTGTAACTTTAACCGCGCAGTTCGAAGGGTTATGTAGCCTCACGATAGTTGGGCATTTCACAAAATTTGTTTGGATGAAGAAGGTCTTCAGCCCATCAAATCTCATTTATCCAGAATACTCACCACACCGTCTTCCCTTCAATGCAACAAACTACTTTTTGAATTACTCTAGTGTCGTAGGCTCATCCTATCTTCCTGGCACCTGCTCCAATCATTAATTATTCTTTGAGTAAAGACAAACCTCCTAGTATCTGTCGTGAAATTGCTCTTTGCAACTTTTAACCTATGTCCTCCTGTTCTTCTGTCTTGGAACATTCTAAAGTTTTGTCTTGGGTTTGCGCATCAGCCTGGCTCAGTTGTTAACACTCTAATTTCTGTGTCAGAAGGTTTTTTCTGCAAGCCCCATGTTTGGACTCAAACTAATTTTGTCTAAGATGACACTCCAGTGCATTGCTGAGGTGTGCTGCATTGTCAGAGATGCCACCCTTCGGATGAGTTGTTACACTGAGGTCCCATCTGCCTGTTCAAGTGGGTGTTAAAGAACCCTTTGCTCTACTCGAAAAGAGAAAGGAGTTTTTCCCAATGTCCTGACCAACAAACCCTCAAATAAAATTAGTAATTTGTTTCCTGGCTGGTTGTAGAACATTGTTCCATGGAATTGGACTGCCGCATTCGCCTACAAATACAGAGTCACTCCAGTTTATAATAAATTGTGAAGCACTTTGGGACATCCCAAATATAATATTATTATTATTATTATCCCCTCAACAGGGGACATCCCAAATATAATATTATTATTATTATTATTATCCCCTCAACAGAAATTGAGCTATACCAAATGCAAGAATTATTATTACTTTTTCAAGCCCATTTAAATTTTATGCACCTCAATAAAATCCCCCCCGAGACTCTTCATAGTGAGGAAAGGAGAAACAGACAGATGAGGAAATTATTCATTTTAAATCATTTCCATAGGAAAGTGTCGTCCTCGCTCACCCATTGGAGATAATTACAATCCCAATTCCTTATTTCTTCACCATTAGGCTTTTATGCATTTCGCCCACAAGATACACAGTTAATCCACTCTACAATATATTCTGTGAAGTGCTTTGAAACGTCTCAATGACGTGATAAGGAGCTATATCAAATGCAAATATTATTTTTACTCTTCCTCTTCAAACGTTTATCCAGTGCCCGTTTCAATGTAGTTGTAGGTTCAGCCTCAATCGCCACTTGATGTGAAGCATTTCATGTCCAGATACCACTCTTGTGTGAAAACATTTCTTGAGACTTCTTCCTTAACTCTTCTAATGACCTTATGCTAAACATTTACCAAGTAAAGAGAATAATCTTTCCCTATACATATTTGATCAGGAGCAGTAAGATTACAAGATAATATAATCTTTCATACAATATAACTTTCAAAAGGGATATATACTTGAAAAAGAAAAAAAATTGCAAGGCTATAAGGAAAGAGCGGGGGAGTGGGACTAGTCGAGTCGCTCTTCCAAAGAGTCAGCACAGGCACGACGGGCCAATTGGCCTCCTTCTGTGCTGCAAGATTCTATGATACTGTGCATGTTATTTTTTCCAAAGTTTTTTTTTAAAAAATGGTTCTGGAGCAAAGGTGCCAAAAGTCACATGGGGGTTAAATTTTTTTTGCAAATTTTGTGAAACTTGGCCATACTTGTTCCATTAGTGACTGAGAAGTCGTGTGGGTCATTTTGTGGTTCAGTTTTGCCCTTGACACTGTTGTAAGTTTAGAACATCTCTGATGCTCAGTGACCATTATCTCCGGATCCTTTGCCTTATTGATGTTCCACATTTATAATAATAATCCTTGCATTTGATACAGCATTTTTCACGTCTTCTTTGCTGCTCCCAGCCTGGCTACCTCAGGACTCTCGCTGCAACCAATGCTCCTGGCATACCTTGCTCCCGTTCCTACCTCCCCATTTGACTGCTTGGATCCCCTGCCTTCTCTGATGCTTTGGTCTCAAGCTTTGTAGGTCCCAGACTGTGCCTGAAGTTGTTGCCCCAGCACCCGGGATGTTGATTCATTTCATGTCTCTGATTGTCCTATGGATTTATTGGATGATGCTTCAGTTAGATCTGATTGCTGCCAGTGCATATTATTCTAGTTGAGTTGCACTTCATTTATAAATACTTGTATTCATCTTAAATATGACAGATGTTAAAAAAAGAGGCACAAATACAATAGAGTTAACTGAACTATTGAACTCTACAAAGATAAATGTTCACGAGAACCTCTTGTACACTCTTATTAACAATTCTTGCATTTGGTTTATAATTTATGTCACGAGGACATCTCAACGTGCTTAACAGATTTACTGCAATGTGCAGTTACTGCATTTTGTAGACAATCACGGCAGCCAATTTGTACACAACAATGTCCCAGAAACAGACATCAAGTGAATGACTGCTCGCTTGAACTACATCCTGTTTGTTTCATACAAAGTAAGTTAGAAGATATTTACACTAAGTGATGCAGGCACACAAAATTGACATGTAAATTTTGACTGATGTTTTTGTGTGTGTTTGGATATATGCAGAAACCCATCACCATGCATAAGAGTATCCAAACAAGATTGAGAGTTCCACATTTTTATGCCAACTATAAATGGACATTTGCTATGCCTTTGAATAGAATGAAAACTCTCTTGCGGAGGGATGTACTCTGCTTACCTAATTTGGGAAGGCACAGGTTGGCAAGCACCAGGGCTTGATTGTCGCATGTGTGTTGGGGTACTACTGGAGTTCAATCTACTAAAACCAGGTAGCTTGCCATTGAGAGCATTGTCTGGCAAGTTTCTTGCTATTTGTCCAGCTAGGACTTACCTACCCATACGACTTTGGCTTGTAGGGTTAACAGGAGTCCAGTAGGAAGAATCCCTACTCTGCTCTCCAGTGACTGGTCTGCCTCTCCAACTCTTGCCGATTAGCCAAGCTAGCTGGTCTGCCATGAACAACATTTGATTCCCCACCCACTCCTGCCCTCCTCGGGAACCAGATAGCCAAGACTGCCATAGAGTATTGACTTGATTCTGACATTCCAAGCCAAGCAAGTCACCTTGGAGCTAGTTCAAGCCCAAGTCAATTCTGCTTGTCTTACTTTCCCCCACACTCCACCCCAAAGAGATAGATAGTCTTTTAGAAACCATTACAATTGAATTGTTTATGTATCTCATGCTTGAAAGTACTTATATATTTAGATTTATCAAATTGTCTTACTACTACAGAAAAAGGCTGCTTATTTTGTGTTAAGGTATGTTCAGTGTTATTCTATAGATGTGTCTCTAGACTCAGACAAAGCATTTGCTTCACATTGCCATATGCACCACTATAAATCTTGTATTCAGTTTTTAGCACGATTCTTAAGACCTATCGTTTTGATTATGCTATTAACCACCTTTGCAGTTCCCGTTCCATTTCCAGCTCGGGGATCCCAGTCAGTCAGCTGTGTGATGTGCTTTGAGGCACAAAATAAATGTAAATTGTAATTGTAAATCCATCCCAAAGGTAGACTGATTTCCATTTCTGACCAACCGATTTTGACTAAGGTGTCCCAACATAACAGCTTCTTAATGATAACAGCTAAATTTATTCAAGAAGACAAAATAATTTTGGATAGTTAATTGTATTTCATATGAGGTTTTATGCCTCTTCTAAATGCCATCACTTGATTGGCCTGTTGGTTAAGACTATATTTTTTTGGAGTATTGAAGTTTTCTTTGAAACTTCCAAGTAGAATTCATAGGATAACTGAGATCTTTCCACTTAATCGAAGACCAATGGAATACTTTTCTACACACTTGAAATTGGAAGTTCTCAAAGTTAAATTTCTCTCAGTGTTGCTAATGAAGTAATGTTGTAAAGCATACAGAAGAGCTTTTACATAGAGCAAGTTGAACTTTAAAGGAATAATTATCTGATGGAGTTTTGGCAATGAGTGTGATGGGAACATAAGAATATGATGGAGTCTTTTGGCATAGTGGCTAGAGTGAGAGGACTCCGGCTTGAATCCCGGGAAGTCCGAAACCTTTGGTAAGTTTCCTAATTTAAAACATTTCTCTTTATCTAGCAGTAAGTAGGAGCCCTGTTGTTAGTCGACTGGCAGATCGCTTTATGGGGGTAATAATCCCTTCAAAAACAAAATCTCGATCCACAACTGTTTGTGTGACACTGCTGCCACATTTCGCCCTCAAATTGTACAGTAAATTCACTTTACAGTATAATAATAATTATAATAATTCTTCTATTTGATATAGCGCCTTATCACGTCTTCGAGACGTCACAAAGCACTTCACAGAATATACTGTAAAGTGTATATTTTGCGGACAAAACACATATATCCTGTGAACCGCTTTGAGATGTCTTGATGATGTAATGGATCTATATCAAAAGCAAGGATTATTATTATGATATTATTTGTTATGAAAGGAATAGGAGGCCATTCACCCATTGTGCTTGTTCTACCAGTTTATTACATAATGGAATTCTATTTTCCTGCATTTTCACCATGCCCATTTACTTCTCAACTACCTTTCTAATTCCTGCATTAGATAGAGCGTCTTATCATGTGGAGTCCTGTAGCTCAGTGGTTAGAGCACTCGCCTTGTAAGCGAGACACCTGGGTTCAATTCCAGGCGGGGCGAAACCTTGGGAAAGTTTCCTTACTCCACACGCCTAATAATAATCCCTCCAAAACAAAACAATAATAAATTGGTCATTTTCAATCCACGACTGTTTGTGGGAAACTGCTGCACGCAATTGGCTGCCGCGTTTCATCCACAAATATACAGTCAATTCACTTTACAGTATATTCTGTGAAGCACTTTGAGACATCTAGAAGACATGAAAAGCACTATATCAAATGCAAGGATTATTATTATTGTTATTGTCGAGATGTTCACAGGATATACCTTAAAGTGGTTTGACTATTTGTGGGTGAATGCGGCAACCAATTTACACACAGCCAATCTCCCTTCCTCTATCTCCCTTTTAAACACCCCCAGTTGATTCTACCACAAAAGTCTGGACAAGTATTCAGCCTATTCACAAGCCTCTTTGTGAAGAAATGTTTTCTGATGATTGTCCTAGTGCTCAGTTTTAATTTTAATGGTATGTGCCTAGAGAGCCTGTTACCGAAGGCATCACAACACAGCCCAATCTTGTGTTCATCTGATGACCACAGACATTATCGAGCCTGTGTTGGTTTTGAGCTCCCAAGACATGTTATACACATAAATAATAGTACATTCCACATTGGGAGGACAGCACTTCACAGTTCACAATTCTGGGGGGTGGGGGGGGGGAGTTGGTGAGGACAGTAAAAATGACCAAAAGGACTATCAAAGTATTATGTTTTGAGACTTACCTTGAAAGAGGGGAGGGTGGGGACCTAGTAATGGAATTTCAGAGAGCAGGCTCCAAATGGCTAAAAGCCACCCGCCAATGGTGGGGTCGATATCATCCATGGGAATGGCTGGGTTGGTGTATGTGAGGCAGGTTACAGAGGTGGGTAGGGTGGGGCGAGACCAAGGAAGGATTTAAATTTGAAATTGAGGATCTTGAGCTTACGGGGCCTGGTACAACGTAAATGTTGAAACTCCTGTTTGTTGCTGAAAAAACAATAATAAGAACATAAGAACAATAATTGCATTTATATAGCCTATTTCCCATGGGGTAGAAGTTTTAAAATTACCAGCGATGCAGCCCTTCAGATGAGACATCAAACCAAGGTCAGAGGAAGAGGTTATAGATCCTATGACAATGTTTGAAAAGAGAAGGAAGTTTCTCCTTGTATCCTGACCAACAGTTCTCCAAATAAATTCATCATTCATTATTTGTGGGACGTTACAAATTAACTGTTCTGTTTGTTGACAAATACACAGTGAAAACCTGCAAAATGCTTTGAGATGTTTGGACATGGTGAGGTGTTATATCAAATGCAAGGATAATTTTTTAGTATTGCCATCAGAAATAAACAAGCAATTCCCAAGAATTAGAATACTGCTGACTCAGCAATACTGAGTATTTTTTAAGTATATCATTCCAATTTTCCTTAAAACTGTTTCCTTTTGCTTTGCAAAGAGCATTTAGCATAAGAATTCATGTTATTAATTAATCATTTAAGGAGAGCTTACATAGAACTGCTTGTTCAGATGGATGTCTCCTAAAATTACAATAATAATCATCCTTACAATTCATATGATCTTTTCACATTGGGAGTCTTTCACATCTCAAAGCACTTCACAGGATATACTGTGAAGTGTAGTGACTGTGTATTCTGTAGGCAAAATGCAACAGTGATGAATTGTTGCATTGTGGGACATTTCGTTCTTTGAATGGTGTCCTGGTCAATAACTTTGCCAAGTTCATAGAAGCCACTGGCTGAAGGCAGTTTCAGTGAAACTATTTGAGCAAAGTCATGGAAGAAAGGGGTGGGTGGTTACGTACTGTTCACTGGAGGCACTCAGCAACTGGGACATCATTGGAAGTAGAATGTCCGCGTACTACATTTTTCGCTCTCCTTGGCAAGTTTGGTATCTATCTCTTTTTCTATGATTTCATTACGGCACCCCAATTTGTAGACATTCAAATGTGATATATCACTAACAAGGAAGAATTCCTGTAAATAAATATTGATTTGAGCTCTTGCCTGTTTTCCAATTAAGATCATGTACCAGAATGACTGATTAAGGACTGTCATTGATGTCACAAACCTCCTAAGCAGATTTGCTGATCAGAAGCTCTGCATCAGTGACTCTGACAGCTGAAATCTTTAATTGCTTTTAATATATTACTATAAATACCACCTCATTTATTGCACTGAACAGTTGCTTGTTGAATACATTTGCATTTTAACTGACAATTGTTAATCTAAATGTATTTTATGAGGAAGAGGAGAAAGAGCTTGTAGCAAGTGCTTGAGAATCAGTATTGAGCTTCTTCTAATGCAGCCTGGAAAGCTCCTGCTTATTGGAACAATCAGGTAGTGTACTCCAACACAATTTATCTGCCAGTGTTAGAGAATTTATCGGTACAGACCATAAAAGTTTTATATCGCTTGCAATGCATCACTTTAAAGGGTTGAAATCAAACTATGATACATTGTCTAGCTGGATTTACATACGTTTGACCAATTCCCACAAGACGTTTACTGCCGAAGTAAATCTAACAAAGGAAATATAAGGTGATTGTGCACGCTGTGCTTCGCGTGATGTATTGCAAAAACGTAACCCAGAGATGCGTTTATATGGCTTTATTTCTGGTATTTGAAACCACTCCAAGAGTTTGTCTGCCTTTTATTTGTGATAATCAATGGTGTGGAAAAGAGCCTGCATTTATCGAGTCTCTCCTTGCACATTTACTTTTTTTAAAAATAAGAGTTTGTAATATTGCTTTCATGTTTATTCACAAGAAATCTATGAGGTTCATGGGAATGTGGGAGCTGTGTTTATACTCTGTGCTTCATGCATTCAAGAGGCCTGTGTTTCAACAGAAGAAATAATGAGTAGATATCCCAGCTATTGAAAATCTCCATCTGAAAAACACTGGAAGTAGTTGTGTAGGACTCACTGATACACTGCAACACAAATTTATATTGATACAGCACCTTACGCATCGGGAGGACATCCCCAGGTGCTTAACAGTCCTGACGTAGAGGTGGGAGGTGAGGGAAAAGGGGTGGGAAAGATGACCGAAGGTGCAGTCAAAGAGGTAGTTCTTGAGACGGACTTTGAAAGTGGTGAGAGAGTGAATGAGTCAGAAGGTCTCAAGGATGGACTTCCAGAGTGTGGGGGTAATGTATAATGATGATCATGTATAAATATATCATATAAATATAAGTAATGTAGAAGGTTGATGGTAAAGTCACTTACACAGATTTACAAAGAATGTGCAGCACGGAAACAGGCCACTTGGCCCAACTAGTTGACAGGTGTTTATACTCAATGCGAGTCTCCACCCACTCCTTACTTCCTCCCATACCCTTCTATTCCCCTCTTCCTCATGCGAAGGTCTTGCTTCCTCTTGTATTGAATCTGTCTGATTCAATCACTGCTTCAGGCAGCGAGTTCCATAATGTCACTACCTTCTGCATGACGTTGTTCCTTTTAAAATCTATTTCTCCCACATAATATAGTCAATTCACTTTACAGTATATTCCGTGATACGGCACTATATCAAATGTAAGGATTATTTTATTATTTTAGATTCCCTAGTCACTATCTTATATTTGTGCCATTCGAACAGATGTTGAGATTTCTCTTGAGCCTAAGCTGTGAACCAACACGTCATATTGTAGTGTCTCAGCAATGCAAAGCGGACAGCTTAATAACATGTTAGTAACGCTGCAGTAAATAACATGCTGAATAACTCTTTAACTAATGAATAAATACTGTCAAGATGTAATAACAGAACTATAAGCCATTCATAACTGTCATGTAACAAGTGTTTTCATTTAGAATTTGTTTGGTATAATTTGCCAGAAATCAACAATTGATTGTCGCTCAATAAATATGGTCATTAATGTTTCCATATAAACTGCAATCTGATCAATGGGGCTCCATTAGGATCCTGTCTTTTGAACCACAGTTTGGAGCCTTATTTAATTGTTCAAGCTTTTCTCACACACAGTTAAAAGTTAACTGATTGCTTGTAATCTGTCACAGATATCATTATTTTTTGAACAATGAACATTTGGCTATGAACCATTCCAAACAATTGCTGCTATTAAATCAATGCAAATTGTCCTCATTTCAAACGTTCAATACATTATTATAAATTGCTTACACGTTGTGGATGGTGTTTTGAACATGCCCCGAAGCCAATCTAACAATTTACTAAATACATAAAATGCTATTGAGAAAGGATTTAAAACTGAAGTAAAGCAACCACTTTTATCTTTAGTCCGCTGAATGTCTGGCACACGTGAATCCTGTCATCGTGCTTAAGAGTATCCAAACTAGACTAAGAGTTCCATGGGTGCGAACACATTTCCCTCAACTTGCACTCTCTCCTCTATGTCGTTTCCTTTCTCCTGGTGTCCTGGCCAACAATCCCTCCAATAACATTGACTCACTCCATGGCTGTTTGTGGGGCATTGCTGTGTGCAACTGACTGGCACAATTTGTCCACAAAATACATAATTAATCCATTTACATTATATTCTGTGAAATGCTTTGAAACATGATGTTATTAAGCGCAATATCAAATGCAAGGATTATTATGAGTAGTTACAACAAGTTGTATTCATACAACAACAACAATAACTTGGATTCATATAGCACCCTCCACGCTGGACGGCGTCTCAGAGCTCTGAGGGAGTGGGAGGAGAGGTGTGCGCGGAGTTGATTGGCAACAACGCATTCTAGGACTTTTGCAAGGAAAGACAGGTTTGAAATAGGGCAGTAGTGCCTGGAGTTTGGGGGATCTAAGGAAGGTTTTTTGAGGAGGGGGGTGATGACAGCAGTTTTGAGGGGGGCAGGGACTGATCCAGAGGAGAAGGACTGGTTGATGATATCAGTCAGTAGTGGACAGAGGAGGGGGAGCTGGGTGACCAGCAAGTTGGTTGAGAGGGGGTCGAGGCAGCAGGTGGTGGGTTTCATTAAGGTGATGGTGAGTGAGAGGGAGGAAGGAGAGATGGGGAGGAAGGAATGTAGGATGTGGGTCGTGGGAGGAGCTGATGATGGGGAGGTTGAGGGGGACGGAGAGGGGGTGATGGTGGGTGACAAGAGGCAGGAGGATGAGGCTGCGTGGCGGATGTTATGTATTTTGGATGAAAAGAAGTCCAAGACCTCCTCGCACTTAGCATTGGATGTGAAGATTGAGGAGGCCTGAGGATGCGCAGGGAGGAGGTAGTGGGTGGTGGACAAAAGGATTGTTTTTAGCCTCCAAGATGATATTCGAGGTAGGCTCGAAGGGCCGAATGGCCAACTCCTGCTCCTACATGTTATGTTATGTTGGAGTAGAAGGCCGTTTTCGAGCACGTCAAGAACGGTGGTAGCTGTGAAGATGCTCGAGCCACAGTTGGCGGTGAACTGTCAGGCCAGTTTTCTGCCATCTGCGCTCGAGCAGCCAGGTTTGGGTTTTTAGGGAGCGGAGATGATTGTTATACCAGGGGGATCGGGAGGTTTTGGGATGGTCCTGGATTTCAGGGGGAGGGAGTTGAAAGTGGAGGAGAGGCGATCATGGAGCAGCTGGACAGCTGCTTCAGGATCTTTGCGGGTGGAAGGCCAGAGGAATAGGATATTTGAGGATGTGAGGTCCTTTGTGAGGGTCTCAGGGGGTAGCCTTTTCCACAGGTGGTAGATATGGTTGACGGCTTGGTGGAGGAGAGAGGGATGTGAGAGAAGAAGGAGATGAGGAAGTGGTCCGAGATGGCGGTAGACCAGGAGGATTTTCAGTGGGAGAGAGGGATAGAAGAGGGTGAGGTGCTCAAAGGAGGGGAAGCAGCCAGAGGAGTAGGGGGAAAGACCAAGGGAGGCTTTGGAGATGAGGGCCACCCCGCCGCCACATTGATTTGGATGGTGATTGTGGTGGAAGGAGTAGCCTGGAGGGGAGGCTTCAACTAGGGGGACATGGTCATTGGGGGAGAGCCAAGTTTCTATGAGCCCAAGAATGTCGAGATGCTTGTCCAGGATGAAGTCATGGATGGTGAGGGCTTTGTTAGAGAGGGAATGGACATTTTGAAGGGAAATGTGAGTGGGTTTGCTGGTGGGAGGAGAGGGAGGAGAGAGTGATGCGGAGAGGATTTATACAGTGCCCTTCATACAAGGTAGCAAGGTGGAGCGCTCCCCAGAGAGACACAACGTGCTCACCTAATCATAGACAGTATTAGGTGCAGGTTAACAAGAGCCAAGGATTGGGAACCTCGGATAATGCATTGAAGTACTGCTGGAGCAAACATATCTGAAGTATATTTACTCAGCGTTTAGGAATGTTTCCCTTTTCACAGGTAGAGTTGTTGAGATTGAAGGCTAAAATAACACCACATTTAATCATAACACTATTTTGAATGTTTCTTATTCTTAAACAAAAGGCAAAACACTGCAGATGCTGGAAGTCTGAAATAAAAATAGAAGTTGCTGGGAACACTTAGCAGTTCAGGCAGCATCTATCGAGAGAGGAAAGTCAGTTAATGTTTCAGGTCGATGACCTTTGTCAAACCTCTCTCCATAGATGCTGCCTGACCTGCTAAGTGTTCCCAGTGACTTGTTTCTTAATCTTTGTTTATTAAAATTGGAACAAATCATCAGTGTTAACAAAAAAAGATATGCTGTCTTTCGTCTTTTATTTACAAGTTTGCTGAATTGTTAATATTCGTGGTGAAATATGAGATATGAGAAGATATTATACTGTACATTAATTATTGATAGGAATGTCCCAATAACCAGGGATATTCTCTGAAAGAATATTGCAGCTTTGTTATATGACAAATGAGTAATTCCCCACCAGTGAAGGAAGCTTTAATTTGTTTTATAATCATAGAAATGTAAGCACAGAAGAAGGCCATTCAGCTCATTGGGTCTGTGCTGGCTCTTTGAAACAGCAATCTATTTGTTCATTGCTGCAAAAGACTCCTTTTTAGTCTTGAAAACTAATATGGATTCAACCTCGATCACTGCACCTGGCAGGGCATTCCGCATCCTAACAACTCTCTGTGTAAAAGAATTGCTCCTCATCTCATCCTTTGCTCTTTTGGTAATTCTTGATTAATTGGATCTTTGCTTAAATTGGTGCCCTCAAGTTACTGACTCACTGACAAGTGGAAATAATTTCACCCTATTGACTCTATCAAAACACCTAATAATGTTAAAGACCTTTTATCAGGTCTCCCTTCAACCTTCTCTGTTACAGTGAAAATAGGCACAGTTGTTCTGGTCTGTGCTCCTAGATTTTATGCCTTACAAAGCTTTAACTTCAATGTAAAGATTCTCATTATTATTATTATTATATAATTATAGAATCAATTGTATTAACATTACAACAACAACAATATTACACTTGTAAAGCACTTTCATGTTGGGAGGACATCCCAAGGCGCTGGACAGACAGAGTTACGGATCTGAGTTGGGGGTCGGGGTCAGGGAGGTGGAGGGCAAGAGGTGGGAAGCAGGAAGATCGAAAGCAAGTTCGAAGAGGAGGGTCTTGAGATGGGTCTTGAAGGTGGCAAGGGAGTGGACGAGGCAGAGGGACTGCGAGATGAAGTTCCAGAGGGTGGGGGCAGAGTGTCAGAAGGCCCGCCCGCCAATAGTGGGGCGAGTGAGGCGGGGGAAGTGAAGCAGGCTGGAGCCCGCTGAGTGGGGGGAGCGAGCAGGATGGTAGCGGATTAGTAGGAAGCAGAGCCAGGGGGGAGCAAGACCATGGAGGGCTTTAAAGGTGAGGACCAGGATCTTGAAGTGTATCCTCTGTGTGATTGGAACCCAGTAGAGTTGAGCGAGGATAGGGGTGATAGGGTCACAGAGTCTAGTGCGGGAGAGGACACAGGCTGCAGAGTTCTCGATGATCTGCAGCCTGTGGAGGCAGGACTTGGGGAGGCCAACAAACAAGGAGTTTGCATAGTCGAACCTCGATGTAATGAAGGCGTGTATGAGGGTTTCGGCGGC
Organism: Callorhinchus milii; assembly: GCF_018977255.1. Classification (NCBI taxonomy): domain Eukaryota; kingdom Metazoa; phylum Chordata; class Chondrichthyes; order Chimaeriformes; family Callorhinchidae; genus Callorhinchus; species Callorhinchus milii. Next base: position 9,584,944 of record NW_024704744.1, read on the forward strand.
CTGTGGTGTGAGACAGTGGCGGAGGCGGAGCCGGGTGGTGTTGCGGAGGTGGAGGAAGGCAGAGCGGGTCATGGCGCAGATATGGGGTAGAAAAGATAGTTGAGTGTCAAACAAGACCCCAAGTTTCCGGACTGGCTTAGCAAGGTGGAGTGGGTAACCATGGATGGTGATGCTGTCAGTGCTTGAGGTGAGGAGGTGCTGATGGGAGCCAATCAGGAGAGTATTTTGAGCCTGGTATAAGAAAGACATTAAAAAAAACTATTTTTTCTAAAACTGAGACCATCACCCTGGTCTCCACCACTCTTCCTCTTAAACCGTTGCAGCTGTTGATTATTCTGTGGGTAAAATCAAATGCTTTTTATTGTCTGACCTGACATTTCTCTTCACAGCCCTGGAGCTGTGAACCTTTTATTGTACAAGAAGTAAGAACAGACATTTTCAAGGGGAGCTCACACTCTTTTTGCCTTTTTGTTCCAATCAACAGATCATCAAGCTCCGTTTCGAAGAGTTTGACTTGGAAAGAGGTTACGATACTTTGACTGTGGGCGACGGAGGAAAAGTAGGAGATACCAGGACCGTTTTGTATGCGTGAGTATTGCTTCCTAAAATTCCTGTTACTTAATCCTATATGTCTTTGGTGCGGATGAAGTGTTGAAGAAAAGGTTGGAGGTTGTGGTGACTGATTTGAAAGTTACTGAACCACAGGGAAGATTGATGTTTGGAATCTGTTTAGTCCAAATTTTACCATCCAGTCTTCAAGATGCAGGATTCGAGTGGAAAATATTTGTTTGCGTGTTCCTATCAAACATAATATTNAAAAAACCTTACATTTGATATAGCGCCTTTTTGTAAAGTTCTGTATATTTTGTGCAAATATTCCAATTATTAAGCATAGTAGAATCCCACAGACAGTCATGGATTTAACTATAATTGGCAGTATTTCTTAACAGGATTTCTCATTTAGGAATCCAGCTCAAATTCCCATCGGCCGCCAGGATGGATTCCATTGTGGGAGTACATTGTGCCGGAATGACATTCCTATAAATTGTCTTTCATACTTCCAGTTACTGGAAGGAGAATCCCTTCTGTGTTGATCCCTCTGTAAGAAATGTCATTAGGAAGAAAGGGAGAGATTCAGCCCACCTAGAATTTATTAGTATGTCAGTGTTTATCACTCTCTATTCCCTGATGTACACATCAAGTTTCCTCTTTAAAGTCTCAAAAGTATATGAATGAAATCATTCTTTTAACATGCTGAAAATTTAGAATCTTCCTTATGCCAGGCACTAAGGAAGTTCCTTTTTTTCCTGCTCAAAAAAGCCCCTTAAAATTGCAAGTGACTTGCTGTTTCAGAACCAGAGACACTTACAGTTTAGAGCAGGCTATTCAGTTCAGTGTGTCTGTGCTGCCTTACTGAAAGAGTTTTCCCTGATCCCATTCTCCTATCTTTTCCCCATAGTGTTTTGTATTTCCTGTTTTCACAGATTTATCTAATTCCCCCTTGAAATCTAATGTGGATTCTGCCTCGACCATGGTTCCAGACAGGGCATTCCACTTCCTAACAACCCTCTGTGTGAAATAAAATCTGACCTCTCGCTTTCCTTTTAATGACACTAAAAGATGTATAGGTTAGCAGAGCTCTATGCAAAGCTTTTGCCAGCCCACCACAAAAGCAGTTGGGAGTAGATAGTGTAAATGCAAATATTTATTCCCATTTGGGGTACTTCTGGAAGAGATAATGATTCATATCTAGCAATATGTGCCTGGCATAAGGAAGACATTAAAAAAAACTTGCAATTTTATACAGTGTCTAATGTCAGGAGGACATCTAAAATTCTTCCCAGGATTTTACTGTAATGTAAAGTGACTGTTTATCTTGTAACTGAACTCCCTATAGCAATGTCTCACAAACAGCCATGAAGTGAATGACTAATTTTATCGGGGAGAGAATTGGAGTCCTGTAGCTCAGTAGATAGAGCGCTCACCTGGCAAGTGAGAGACCTGGGTTTGACTCCTCGGCAGGGCAAAACATTAGGCAAATCTGCTTACTCCACTTGCCTCTGTTTATTTAACAGTAAGTAGGAACTGGTTGTTCCTCAGTTCCTCAGTTCCTCAGCCAATCGACTGACAACTGGGTTCCTACTTACTGCTCGGTAAACAGAGACGTGTGGAGTAAAGAAACTTGCCCAACTTTTCGCCCAGCCGGGAATCGAATCCAGGTCATCTCATTTGCGAGGCGAATGCTCTAACCACTGAGGCACAGCACTCCACTTTTGCCATGTCTCAGAATTATGCACCAGTTTAGATCTGTATGTTCCACTGAAGAGAAAAAAGAACTTGCAGTATCTTATTATGCTTGCCTCCTTCAAGGCCCATCTCAAGACCTTCCACTTTGTTGGCTACACTCCTTGTCCCACACACATCCTGATCCGAAACCCCAGCCATCATCATTAATTTCTCCCAAAGCTCATCACCATAAGTGACTTGAAGTACTGGAATTTTGAAAGTTTCTCCTCTGTACAGAACACACACACGTACATTACCCTGTCAGTCTGGCTCAGTTGGCAGCACTGTCACTTCAGAGTCAGAAGCTTGTGGCTAGTAGCACAGGAATTTATGATTTGTAAACACTGCATTTGCAATCCCTAATTTGTTAATTTTATTGTCATTGAACTCAATCAGTTCTCACGTTCAACTGTTTCATTTTGGAGCAAAGAGTTCTAGAGTGGGCGATGTCACACCCGGGTCCAAGATGCAAAATGATGGTTTGAGTGGCCAAGTTCACAACTTAATCCATCGTTGTTCACAGTACATGGCCTTAATTTTCTTATTTGGTTATCCAGGTGTTTGACACATGTGGAAACCTATCACAATGCATAAGCGTATCCAAACCAAACTATACATGAAAGTGTTCCTTTGTCTAGAATGGACAAGACTCCTACTTATTTAATTCTGAAGAGTATTATGTGTAGGTTGGGAGATTCAAGGCTTGGAGACCCTGGAGTGTGCTTTGGGGTACTGATGCAGGTCACCTCAGAACCAGCTCAGCTCCAATAAGATCTTGCTTACCTCCATTCCCCCCAGCATGACACGGCTGAGAAAATATTTTTGAAGATACGACGCAGAGATCAGAAATGGTGCTGGTTACATATTGCTTTTCACAAGCTGAATAGTAACATTGAAGATCACACTAATCTCTCTGGCTGGCCAGCCAGCCTAACACTGAAACCTGACTCGTGAAGTGCATTAGCAGTCAGAAGCTACACTTCATTCAGCTCCTGTGTGAGACGACCTTCTATGGATTAGCTGTTCTGAACAATGTCTTATTAAATGTAATGTATTTTGTGAAATGTACACAGAGCTGCCTTAATCCTCCTAGCGGAAAATCTAATTTGTGACAGTGCCTGCAGTTGGCATAGTTATGAAATTCATGAACCGTTTCATTCTGCTGCATTCAACGGACAAAATGTTTGAATATATATTTTACAAAGTGCATCCCAGGGAGGCTGAATGTGGGATTGCACTTAGTCATTGGAAAATGAGCTTTTGAGCTCAGTATCATTTGGCAAAATGTGCTTGGAACCACTAAGGAGTCTCAAAGCAGGCTTGAAGAGACACTTGCGTTGTGACATACAGATACGAGTGGTAGAGAGAGCATTACAAGCATGGATCATATTTAGGAGTGTGGACAGGTGGTTACCAAACAACGACATAACAGCAAAATTACATTTCACATCGGGAGGACATCTCAAGGCGCTGAAGGTGGAAAACTTCACTAAAGGGATGCCTTTCACCCTTGAACACTCCTTATATTGCCCTCAGTCACCGGTTATGTTTTGTTACCATTCTGAAACTCTCCAAATAAGGTTTTATTGCTCTCTATTTGTGATATTCGCTTCTATTCTAGAAGGTGAGTTTTGTTGTCTCTTTCATGCCTTAGGAGGGAGTTTTTGCCGTTTATAGCATTATATATTAAACTCTCCGAGACACTGGCTCATGTGAAAGGTACTATATGAATGCAAGTTGCTGTTGTTCCTCTTAGACTCCTCATTGAAAGCTGAAGAGCCCTAGTTCATCCAGAACAATAACTTGCATTTATATAGCACCCTTCACGAAGGGTAGAGTCCCGGAGTCCTTATGATGCTAAAATAGATTGGGATCTGATTATGATCAGCCGATCAGAAAATCGTTGCTGTGAAATAAATATATTCCCTTAGCTCTTTCTTCATTCTTCATCCCTCCCTCCCTACTCCAGCTTCTCTCTTCTCCCTTTTTCTCTGGCCATTATGCCTTTTCCTACTCCCACACTCCATTTTCTATTACTTCCGCCTCATTCCTCTTGTTCTGCTATAGTCCTCTGGATCACCCTAAGCTTTGCCTCTGCTCCATCCTGGGCATCCAACATGAAGGGCATCATACAAATTTACTTGCTGTTGTGCTCACTGTAGCAATGTCTCGGAGCAGACAAACTGGCGCTTCATATCTTTCTCATGCTGTAATGTCTGTCTGATCCATTAATCCCAACATAGCCACATCTCCTGACTCTCCTCTCCATCTGAGCGTTCCAACCCAGCTCGTCCACTGTGCAATGCCCTCCAAATTGCAAACAAAGCACTCCGTTTTTAATAGAGGACACATTAGTTCATCTGTTTTATTACATTTACGGTAATTTGTACAAGGTATTCTGGTTCTTAATTATCCGGCTCCTACACTCGAACATGAGCATGTATTGAAAAAGATTCCATACACGTGTGACAACACCCAGTAAGCTTTATCCCCCAGCATTATCCTGCATTCAAACACCTCAATGTGACAGGTAGTGAGACTCTGTCAAGGGCACTATACAGAGTGTAAGCACAGGTTTTCTATTCACACCACAGTCTGAAGAGATGAAAAGTTTTCACATTAAATCATAGAGCTGAATATCCATACCAGACAGCCCGACTCAGTGGTTAAAGCGATATTTGAGGCTGAGATACAGTGAGTTTTAACACTTAATCCACAATTGGGGGATTTTAAAGATAGGATGTAATAATGAGCGCTAACCGTGTGCTCCTTTATAATCATCTACATTAAAACAGAATGAAAAAGAAATTCTGTGTTCTTTCATATCCGCGCAGATGCTCCATAAACAGGATATAATGGCCAGTTTAATCCAATATTTCATTGTGTAGCTCCTTGTACCTGATTAACTTAATGCAACAACTGTTAATTCTCAGTGTCCTAACAGCTCACGAGGCATTAACTCAGACGTACATTCCTGCTTTTAAATGAGTAAGATTGCAGTGGACTTTAAGGAGAATTTTCTTCTGCAGTCTATACAATGAGGAAGGGTGATTTCAGAGATAAAGGGAACACTCCATGAGTTAGTTGGTGAGTTAGTGGCATAAATATGTAGAACTCTCAATCTGATTGGGATACTTTCAATAACAACAACTTATCTTTATGTTCACATTTTACAACTTAATACAGCTGATTTTCATGTTGCAATGGAAGATGGAGTCTCAGAGCATTTTACATCTGACTGGAAACTTGACCCAGAGGTGGGGTTGGGGGGAAGGTGACCAAAAGTGTGGTCGAAAAACTAAGACATTAAAGCTTTAAAGATAGGAAGATGGGGTGGACAAACGGAATATATTTCAGAGAGTAGGAGTATAATGGGACTAAAAACTTTCCCACCGATTTTTGGGATGGATTGGGAGAGGTTACATGAGATAAGCATTAAGGGCGGTGATGGGTTTCTACAGGACGACTGGCAGAGAAAAAATAAATATTTTAGTCAACCGGGTTTCTGACACATGAGCTGTACAGCACGGAAACAAGTCATTTGGACCAACTAGTTCATACTTGTGTTTATACTCCACATAAATGTTCACCAATTCCATACTACCACCCGTATCCTTCTATTCTCCTTCCCTCATGTGAAGGTCTCGCTTCTTCTTGAAGGCGTCTATACTTTCTGTAAGCTTACAAATCATATTTTTGTTCAAAAGTTAGACAAGTAAATAATATTGTAGTGCATGGAATAACTGAGTTGCTTGCTTTTATGTGTTAATAACCAATGTTTTCCCTGTGTTAGTCTTACAGGTTCAAGTGTCCCTGACTTGGTTGTTAGCATGAGCAATCAGATGTGGCTGCACTTACAGTCTGATGAAACCATAGGCTCTCTGGGATTCAAAGCTCTCTACCAAGGTATGTTGCACTGCACACATCTTCCTTTCAGTTTGAAACAACTCTGATCCATATCTTATTAATTTGTTTCATGAACTTGTTCAAGGCACTTCTCAAGGTGTACCACTTTGACCGTGCTTTCGATCATCTTTCTCCTTCCCATCGTTGCACCCCTACCCCACACCACCCCACCCTTGGCTCTCACCCCCAGCTCTCCTACTCAAAGTGGTACATAGCCATAAATTGTACGGTGTAATACCGCAACAAAAGAATACATTTGTGTAGCCCCTTTCAGTGTTTCAGATCCGAGCTGGGGATCAGGATTGTGAAGGGTATGGAGGGAAGCAGGGAGATCGAAATCACAGTTGAAGAGGAGGATCTTAGAATGGGTCTTGAAGATGGCAAGGGAGGGGGCAAGGTGGAGGGACTGCAGGATGGAATTCCAGAAGGTGGGCGCAAAGTGGAGGAAGGCCCACCCGCTAATAGTGGGGCAAGCGAGGCGGGGGAGCCTGAAGCAGGCTGGATGGTAGGGATTCAGGAGGTCGCAAAGGTAAGGGGAGCAAGACTGTGGATGGCTTTAAAGGTGAGGACTAGGAAGTGTATCCTCTGTGTGATGGGAAGACAATGGAGTTGGTCGAGGATGGTGTTGATAGGGTCACGGAGCCTGGTGCGGGAGAGGACACAGGCTGCAGAGTTCTGGATGATTTGCGGCCTATGGAGGGAGGAGTTGGGGAGGCCGACAGGCAGGGAGTTTACAGAGTCAAGCCTCATTGTTATGAATGTGTGTATGAGGGTTTTGGCAACAACAACAACAACAACAAGATTCCATTTATAGAGCGCCTTTCACGTCGGGAGGACGTCCCAAAACGCTGGACAGTTGGGTCAGGACCCGAGCAGGGGGGAAATGGTCAGGGTGAGGGGAGTGAAGGGAGGGAGCGAGGAGGGGGTAGAGAGTCGAGAGGGGAGCTGAAGGCTCAGTCAAAGAGAAAGGTCTTGAGACCGGCCTTGAAGGAGGAAAGGGAGGAAGCAAGGTGAAGGCACTGGGGGATAGAGTTCCAGAGCCTAGGGGCTGAGAGGCTGAAGGCCCGGCCACTGATGGTAGGGCGGTTGGGGCGGGGGATGTGGAGCAGACCGGAGCCAGAGGAATGGAGGGTATGGGCAGGTAGATAGGGGGATAGTAGGTCGGAGAGATAGGAGGGAGCAAGGCCGTAAATGGCCTTGTAGGCGAAGATGAGGATCTTGAATTCGATCCTCTGGGGGATGGGGAGCCAGTGGAGGCGAGCGAGGGTGGGAGTGATGTGGTCCCGAAGCCTGGTGCGGGACAGTACACGAGCTGCAGAGTTCTGAATGACCTGCAGCTTGTGGAGGGAGGTGCCGGGAAGGCCGGCGAGGAGAGAGTTCCCATAGGCCAGCCTTGAGGTGATAAAGGCGTGGACCAGAGTTTCAGCAGCGTGAGGGGTGAGGTAGTGCCGTAGTCTGGGGATGTTCCGGAGGTGATGGAAGGCGGTGCCAGTTGTGGCGCGGATTTGGGGAAGAAAGGACAACTCAGGGTCGAACAGAACCCCGAGGTTCCTGACTGACTTTGAGAGGTGGAAAGTGCAGCCTTGGATGCTGATGCTGTCAGCAGCCTATGGTGTGAGACAGTGGCGGAGCTGGACGATGTTGCGGAGGTGGGGGAAGGCAGAGCAGGTCATGGCATGGATGTGGGGTAGAAAGGATAGTTGAGGGTCAACCAAGGCGCCAAGGTTCCGGAATGGCTTACTGAGGTGGATGTGTGTCCATGGATGGTGAACAAATCATCTTGTGTGTATGGCTTCACATGTATCAAGTTCAAATTGTGTGCCCTGGCCATCAGCTCTTTAGCGGAACACAAAGACCAGTGGAAAAATTCACAGTCCACAATTCACGTGGGCTGTATTCATACGATGAGCTCTGCAATGAAGATTGCAAACTGTGATTTCACGCGTACAGATACACACCTGGCACAAAATAGGCAGCTGCTTTCAATTACAGTACTCCATTCAACACTTGATATTATCTGGACCTGCTTTATCTGCCTCGAGTGAAGTCCAACAGACAGATTTCTGTCCTCTGTTAATAATGATCCTTGCATTATCCTTGAATAATGATTCAGCACCTTTGATGTTGGGGGACATCACATGATTTAGTGAAATGGAGTAAGTCTGTATTTGTAGGTGAGCGGGGAGCCGAATTCACGTAGAGCAATGTCCCAGAAACAGACATTAAACAAATGACCTTATTTTTTAATCGTCCCTTTATTGTCCAGGACACCAGGAGAAACTCCCTTCTCTCTTCAAGTTGTGCTATGTGATCTTTAACGTCCATCTGAATATGAGATTGTGAACGTCCACCTCTATGACCTAGAGACGCTTGCACTCCAGATGACATCCAAATGGATGTGCAGAAAGGCCCCTCCTTTCTGATGCACCTGGCATGTAACAAGTTGAACTCCTTAAGGTCCTCCTGGGAGTGGGAGGCAGCCAGGTCTACCTGCACCTGAGCTGGCTCCACCCTAATGTTGGGATTCGGTTAATCCTCTATGGTGATCTTGGTAATTTGATTGTTATGCCAGGCAGACAAAAGAATTTTCCCTGTGTGGAAGGCACATACATGTGGAACTCTCGATCTGGTTTAGATATTCTTAATAATAATAATAATAGTAATAATAATATCACATCGTTGAAACGTCACAAAGTGCTTCACAGAATATATTGTAAAGTGTATTTTATGGGTGAAACACAGCAGCCAATTGCATACACCAGTGTCCCACAAATAGTCATGGATTGAACATGATGATGGTTTCTGCACGTGTCAGACACCTGGCTGACTTTCAATTGAATGTGGCACTTGCTGCAGCACCTCAACTTTTATCCATCGGGATCCTAGTCCAAAAATCAACAGCAATATTAAGGGCAATTTCAATGAAGCCAAAAAAATCATTGACCATTTTGCCTATACTCTGCGAATCTGTCATGGACCATATAGATTTTTGAATAGATTGGGACTTTAAATAACAGAGGTGGATAATTCTGCTAATATTTGCTCGTGGTACCAAACTAAGTGAGCTGTGCAGGACAGATTGAAATCATTCAAGTGGCTGTTTAACAAATTAAGCAGATTATATAGAATTACATGGATACCCAACACCCAAAATCAAAAACAAACTGCAACCATTGCATTTTGCATCGGCATTGTTTTCAATCACTGTCTTCTCCAGACTGTAAAAATCACCACAAAGGTATTGACACAAGATCTCTGTAGATCACCTGACCCTATGTACAAAGGTTACATTTTCAATTTTCCAATTATCCCAGAGACTCCTTGAGAGTCAGTGATTGATTAACTAGGTGAACCAAAGGTGTGGTAATTTGTTTAGTAAACAATTTGGAACTACACAAAATCAGAGCCAGATCCATCAATTGCCTTTGAACAGATGCTCAGCTGTCTTCTCTGCAGTTAATAGGCTTTAACCTAAATTGATTCTGTGAAAATATTTTGCTAACAAGTAATATCAGAAGATGGAACAAATGGATTGGCAAGAACCTATCTTGCAACTGTACAAAAAAAGTTGTTAAAATGCTGTACGACGTTGGGAGCAATCACACAATAAATTATTATTGATATTGTGGAATAATAGCTTTATGATTATGCTTTTGCTGACCTGAATTTTTTTTATCTTCCAAGCTTCCATGATACTCATCCTATTCCTTAAATCCTTTAATGCTCTATCTCACTCTACCGCTGTGGCCTCCTCAAACCCTTCCAACTCGGTTGCTCCCTCAATTCATCAGGCACAGGCCTGCTTCGTATTCTCTGCCTCACCATCAGCGGTCGGACTTTCAGCCTATCTGTCCCCACCCTCTGGAACTCTTATCTTGGAGTCCTTTCAACTTGCCCCTTCCCTCCTTCAACCTCTCTCTTTGACATGCTTTCTGCCATCCTTCTCCCCACCCCAGCTTGGTTGGAGACCCTGGACTCTCCACTGCCTTGGGACGTCCTCCCAAAATGAAAGTCGATATATAAATGTAAATATCTACTGTACAGTTTCAGGGAGTTAGCTTTGTGGTCTTTTTGTTTGGGCAGCTGGGTGTCTGCACTGTGAATCATTGCGCCTTGTTATCCTGCAGGATGCTATATAAATGCAAGTTATTTTTCTTTCAATGTGCTAATAATACTCCAGTTCGTGCAGATTTAATGTAATTTGATACATTCATCTACTACAAGGTCTGTTGTGTTACTGTAGTTTCAGAGGTGTGTGAGAACATCTCTAACGAGAGGTGGATGCTTTGCTGTGGGAATAATCCCACTATCCCAGATGTACGTATTATAACTGGTGCAGGTGCTGAGTGGACATTTAAACTTAAAAAAAAGCTATACCTCTTAAATAGTTCCCAATAGGTCCACACCACTCTATTGTGTGTAGCACACTGAGGTAGAATTTGTTGTAGATTGTGGAATCAGTGCAGAATCAATTAGAGTATTAATCACTGCACACACCATGTAGTAACTGTTTAATGTAGTAATCATTAGAATCACTACACAAATGCGCACATACACATACGTGCAACAACAACAGCAACATTACATTTGTATAGCGCCTTTCATGTCGGGAGGATGTCCCAAGGTGCTGGACAGTGTACAGCATTTCAGATGCACACACACACACATACAAAGTAAGGATTTTTAAAATTGTATGGAATAAGACGATTAAAGTTGTGGAGTTATCTTGATGTGCTAAATGGTCTCCTGTTCCTATATTCCTAAAGAAATACAAGGAAAAGATAGGAAATGAGGTTAAAATATGAGTGCTGATCTAATAAAATAATAGAAGAGGCTTGACAGGATGAATTGCCTAAAGTTTGTTGTATTACTGCCCTATAAGTAATTGTAGATACTGCCAATTGCATCCTTGCCTTTAGACGAGTTATACGCTCTTTACTCTCATGACATTTCTGCAGGTTTCTGCTCATAAAATGCGCCTTAAATCACAGAACTCTAGTCGACTTTCTAACAAGGAAGTAATAAAAGATCTCAGCGTAATACTTAGTGTATCGCAAATGAAGACATGCTGTTTCATTCTTTAAACAGTTTGTGTTCCCTTCTACAGCATTCCTTCAGAAATTTGCAGCAAGTGGTGTTGCTTTGGATGCCAGGGGATATATTGGAAGGAGTGGCATGTTGATAAATCTGTTGCAAGCAATGGTTGGGACTGCAGCCATCAGCAGAAGAGCACTGCATTCAGTGCTTAACTCAACACAAAAATCTAAGTTTAGTCATTAACTCAGGAATTGTTATCCTCCATGGGCTGAAACTCCACTGACAACCACAATGGAGCGGAAGTGAGGAGGTGGCAGCAAGGGAAAGAAAGGACAGGGAGAGAGGGAGGTAGGAGAGAAATCAACCATAGACCAGTAATTAATTATCACTCGACTGTACCAATAATAATCACCACATCACCCACCACACTATTTTCCTCTCAGTGGAAATCTAACACTCTTTGGTATCAGTCAGAGATGGCTTCTTCATTTGCTATCAGCCAGAGAAGTTGCAATGCAAGGCACGTTTCAATATCCAGTAGAGGCGACAGTATTTACTTAAAAAGAAATGAGGCTATTTTAAAATTTGTTTTCCAAATTTCTTTGAGATTGTTTTTCTCACCTTTGAAGGTGCAGCTGAAAATTAGAATCTCCCCATTAGGTTAGTCACATCTGTTTAATTTACAGGGCGATGTTTGATTAACCTTTTCAAGTAACGTATCTTTAATTATGAATAAATACAACAAGCAAACTGCTGCCCGCAGGCCGTACTCTCTTTATGCTCAAGAGGAATTATCTGTATTCTCAATCAGCCAGTTCCCATAATAATAATAATCCTTGCATTTGATACAGGAAATTATTATGTCTGAGAGACCTCTCAAAATGCTTCACAAGATTTACCGCAATGTGCAGTGACTGAATTTTGCAGGTAAATTCAGCAGCTGATTTACACACAGCAATGTCCCACCAACATCCATGATGCGAATGACCAATTTTACCTGGAGGATTGTTGGCCAGGATACTGGGAGAAACTCCCTTCTCTTTTTCAAATGTGTCATGAGATTTTTAACATCTGTATAAACAGGCAGACGGGACTTCAGTTTAACATTTCATCCAAAGAATGTCACCTCCAACAATACAGTGCTCCACCAGCACTACACTGGAGTCACACGAGACTGTGAGCTCAATATGAAGTTTAAACCCGCATCCTTTTGGCTGAGAGGCCAGAGTGCTGCCAATTGAGCCACGCAGACACCATTGTGATCAACAAAGATAATTTTTTTCTATGGGAGACAGGGCTAGAACTGGTTTCAGTTTTATTAAATAATTGCTAACAATTTCCAGACACTAGCTGAAATGTTCAGATGTTGTGGTCATCATTTGCCGTGAGAAGCAGAGGTGAAATAGAAAACAGTTGTCTGCTTCATACTGCTTTATTCTGGTGTGAGCAATTTATATAATGAAATAATATTCCCATTCTATCACGGCAAAGCACCTTCTTACAACAACAACAAATTGCATTTATATAGTTCCTTTCACATTGGGATGAAGTCCCAAGGCACTGGACAGTTAAGAGTTTGCACCCGAGCTGCAGATTGGAATCAAGAAGGGTGGATGGTCAAGGGAAGATTACCAAAGGCATGGTTAAAGAGGAAGGTCTTGAGACCAGCTGTATGGGAGAGTGCAAGGCAAAGGATTGAATCCCAGAAGGTGGGGCAGAAAAGCTAAAGGCTTAACCACTAATGGTGGGGTAGGCAAGGCGGGGACATTGAGTGGTTAGTGCTCGCTGAGAAGGAAAGTTGTTCAGGTGTTAGTAGGTCACAAAAGCAGGGAGGAGCAAGACCATGGACGGCTTCGATAGTGAGGATCTTAAGGATCTTAAACTCCATTCTCTGAGGGATGGGGAATCAGTGAAACCAGGCACTGATGGTGTGATCGACTTATGGAGCTTGGTGCAGGAGGGGACCCAAGCTGGAAAGTTCTGAATAATCTGCAGCCTGTGAAGAGAAGATTTGGTAGATCCAGTGAGCAGGGAGTTAGTATAGTCAAGCTTGGACGTGATGAAAGCATGGATGAGGGTGTCGGGTGTCTGAGATGAGAGGCAGTAGCGGAGGCAAGGAATGTTGCAGAGGTGGGGGAAGGCAGAACAGCTGATGGCCCAGCTTCACTGGATCCTCTGTAAAAGAGGTTAGAAAAGTACAAGTTGTTGTTGATGTTGCACAGCAGGTAAGCAAGAAATGTGATGGGGGGCTCCTGCAGCTAGTGTCCTCCCCCCCCCCCCCATATCAAGCTCCATGAGCCAAGCACACTCATTCTTGTCCTCAATTTCAAAGCCCTCCACGGTCTTCCTCCTCCCTATCTCTGTGACCAACTAACACCTTACCAACCTTCCCGCTTGCTCCACTCAGGAAATACATGTTAATATCTGGATTTAAATCTTCATTGGGTTGCCGTTAGCAACATCGGAAATAAAAAGAGGGAACAGAAGGGTGATGACTCATTCAGACTGAGCTTTGATGGAACTAACTTTAAGACTGGAAATCAATTAAATTACTTGAATGGGCACAAGAGCCCATTATCTAGCATTCTAACAATCAGAGCGTGTTTGAATAGAGAGTAAAAATCCATCATTAACAGGCTGTGGGTTCACAATCCAATCCAATTAAACTGAATCGCAGAATGTAATTTTTTTTGTCTAATTACTATTTTTTTGTTGCTGTTCATTAACTAGATTTTCATTTTTAACACAAGGTCTTCATTTAAATCCATGACTTTTTCTAATCATTGAGGTTTGTAATCTTCCTTTGCCAGATGTATTTTATAATGAGTTTTCAATTGCTGAACAGTTTGTTTCCCAGATGTTCTTGTCATCGACTGCTGCTGCATTTACGAAGCTGAAATGTTCAACTTTTCCTTACAGCAAAGCCAATTCAAGGCCAGGCAGGTCATAGGGAGCAATATAAGATGCTACAAGTGATGAGGGGATACAGCTATTAAGAAAGATCGGTGATGTTGGAGCTTTTCTCTCTGGAGATGACATGATTGAGAGGGGACCTGATAGAGGTGTTAAAATTTTGAAAAGGTGGATGTTGATCAGTTGTTTCCACTTGTTGGTGAGTCCAAAACAAGGGGCATAAATATAGGATAGCCAGGGGCAGATCTAATATTGAGTTTAGGAGGAACTTCATCAAGCAGAGGGTGGTGAAAATGCAGAACTCACTGTCAGAAGCTTTGATTGAAGCAGAAAGCATTAAGATATTTAAAAGGAAATTGATGCAAACGTGAGGTAGAAGGGAATTGGGGGTTGCATAGGCTGGACTAGGAGGCGTGAGAGGACTCTGAGATGCTACCTCTTGGAAGGCGTTATCTACAAGTTGTTACTGCAAGTTGTTATTACAAGTTGTTATTGTCCGGGGGATATTGAGTATGATAACTGGCATAAACTAATTGGGCCTAATGACGTTTTTCTGTGCTGTTGTGTTGTATGTAATACATTTCTGGTGACTGAGGCATATTTTAGCCTTTGAAATGAATGCTGTGAGATTATTAGCATTTTTGGAACTGTCATGTAGTAGCTTAACAGCGCAGTTGTCATCTACTGCCCTGCTGGGATTTCATTCAGCTCTCCAATTAAAAGCCATGGGCTTCTGCTCTAATGATCAGAATATGAGTTCACTGACATCTGTACAACATTAATTATTGCTTCTGCTACATTGTTTCCCACCTCATCAGTGCTATTCAGATAGAGCTACAAGAGGGGAACCGTTCTCCTCCAAACCACTTGAGTCATTTCTGAATGAAGTGGACTTGTTGACACTAGGGTCTAATTTGCAAGTGGCACAAGAGGAGTTTTAACTAGAGAATCCTTCAGATAAGTTTGGCATGCACTTCATGGCTGTTTGTGGGACTTGTGCTGTGCACAAATTGGCTCCCAGGTTTCCCTGCAAAATACAATTGTTACACTCGACAGTAATTACCTATAAAGACTTTTGATAAGGTTATAACATTGAAGGTGCTATGTATAATGCAAGGATTATTATTTATTGGTATATCAAGCACATCCAGGTTGTTGGGTAGATGCAAATAAGCCTCTGAACCCAAATCAGGTTTTGGAAAGATTATTGATTATATTAGGGGCTGACTTCAGATAGGTCCAACTATTCCATATCTGTAGTACATTTCAGGTGACCGAGTCATGTTCTAGCCTTTGAAATGAATGCTATGAGATTATTCCACCTAGTGCTATTCTGTAAAACCATTTTGTTTTAAAATCTGAGCTGGTGCAGATTTGTGGAAAAGTCTTAAATTTGAAAGCCTGTTTTTTTATTGTTCTTAAACACATCAAAGGCTTCTAAATTTAGAATTAACTTACAACAACAACAGCAACAACAATAATTGCATTTATGTAGCACCTTTCATGTCGGGAGGACATCCTAAGGTACTGGACAGTTAAGGGTTTGCACCAGAGCTGGGGGTTGGAATCAAGAAGGGTGGAGGGCAATGGGGAGGGGGTGGGAGGATAACCAAAGGCCTAGTCAAAAAGGAAGATCTAAAGACCAGCCTTGAAGGGAGCAAGGGAGAAGCTGAGGCAGAGGGATTCCAGGATGGAGTTCCAGAAGGTGTGGGCAGAAAAGCTGAAGCAGGACGGGGGACATGAAGCAGACCGGTACCTGCCATGTGGAGGGAACTGGCAAGTTGGTAAAGTTTTAAGAGATCGCAGAGGTAGGAAGGGGCAAGACCAAGAAAGGTTTTAAATGTGAAGAATTTTCTGGCACTCTGGTTCTCAAATTTTAAGCCAAAGTGGTTTTAAGGGCTAAAGTGAGATTGAATTTCAGGCCTCACTGGAGGGCATGTGTCTGGAGCCAGATCTGTGATGTTAAAAGTGGCATTTATTCCATCCCTTTTTTCTCTCTCTATCTCACACATTCACACACTTACACAAACAGAAATACACAAACATCACAGATAATAATAATAGTTCTTGCATTTGGTATAACGGCTTTCACATCAAGAAGACATTTCAATGCACTTGACAGGATATATTGTAACTGACTGTGTGTTTTGTGTGCAAACATGGCAGCCAATTGCATAGAGCAATGTCGCACAACAGCCATAAAATGAATGACCAATTTTAAATGGGTTAATGTTGGCCAGGACACCCGGAGAAACTCCATTCTCTTTTTGAATACAGTAATGCTATGAGATGTTTAACATCTGTCTAAACATCTTCAATGATGCAGCATATTTCCAGCATTGATTAGAGTTTCATCTTAGAGCATATGAGTTCATACACACAGACATGACAATATAATATAATTTACTTTTATACAGAACCTTTCATGTTGGGAGGAGACAGCAAAGTGTGTTGCTGAACCAGAGATAGGGGCTCAAGGGAGGGGAGGGGAGGAAAAGAATGACTGAAATTGCAGTTAAAGAGGTAAGTATCAAGGCGAGGTTAAAAGTGGGGAGTGTGGGTATTTAAGATAACAGTGAGTAACTGAGCAAAAGCAGCAAACGTATCTCATTGTTTTGAAAGTGGAAAGTTTAGACGTTTGTCACTAACCTTTCTGAAATACGAATGGTTGCATCTCTGTGCATGTATGATGAGGCTGTGTGCTAATTGCAGTCATTTTGCAGGAAACAAACCGAGATCCTGGGCAATTAAAATGCAATCAAAAGAATGTTTGTGCTCGGTAAATTAGAATGAATGAATGTTTTTTTTTCATTTAGAAATCAATGTGAAATATTATAATAATCAGCAGTGGATTTGTCCATTTAATGTTGGATTCAAATTATTTTGTGATTTCCCCCAAAAGAGTAGGCTTAATTGTATAATAGAAATTCAAATTAGCCCGTTCTTTTGTTTCTTTAAAAACAATTGTTCCTACAATTAGGAAATAAATAGGAGATGGTTTCACGAAATCGCTTAATGTGATAATCATTATATTTCACGTCAGATGTACGTTTCAGTGTGCTCCTGATTTACTGTGTATTTTGTAGGCAAATGTGGCAGCCAGTTTTGCTCACAGCATTATCCCACAAACAGCCGAGAAGTGAATGACTGATTTTATCTGGGGAATTGTTGGTCAGAATGTCAGAAGAATCTTTTTGTCAAATAGTTGTCATTAGATCTTTAATGTTCCCTGGAACAAGTAGACAGGACCTCGGTTTAATGTCCTATTCGAAGGATGGCACCTCCAACAATTCAGTGCTCACCCAGTCCTGTTTTGGAGTGTCAGTCTAGACTGTGAGTTCAAAACACTTCACAGATATCTGGTGTCAAGTGTAGTGTATGGCACTTGTGTGACATAAAGTGTGTTTCATATACGTGGAATTATAGGCACCCACGTGTGAGAGAGACACTTCACGTCGCAAAAGTGTGTTTTTCAGGTGTTTGTGCTTTTTATGTTTTTTCTCGCTTGAGTGCTTTTTTCACCTCCGCAGTGACATCCCCAACATTGTAATGAAGTATCAGTCTGGACTGTGAGCTCAAAGTCTTAATATGGGGGTTGACCCCGACACCTTCTGACTCTGAAGCGAAAGTGCTGAAAAGTGAGCCAGGCTGACAGAGGGAAGCATGTCAGTGGAAGTTTAATTCCCGTACATGATTTAGCCTTGGGAGGTTGAATAACTGTCCATATGCACTGGGATTAGTGCATGTTTCACACAGTGATTTGAACGAAATTTGGATGGACGCCAGCAAAGCCCAGACACCGAAAGGAAGCAGATGCAGATTTTGTTCTTAGATATTTTTTTCTCAGAAGAGAAAAGAGAAACAATAATTGGACTCCACTTAAATCGAACGACTCCACTTTGCTGGTGGAAATGTAGATGTAACAGTTAGATAATCGAATTTGCCCTGGAGTGCCCGAGATCTGCGTTACAATCGGCCTCACATTTCTTCATATCCTGGCAATATAGCCTGGCAGAATATTAATAGAAACAGATGATCAGACTCATTTTACACTTCAAGAGCAGCACATAGTTTTTACATTTTGGTTAATATCATTATGTCATCTGGAGGAACCCACTGATAGACATAATGACCAATTAATTGATGAATTAATTGTCGTTGAGCTCCTTCTGAAGTGTAAATCAGCCATGCAATGCCATGCTCTGTTTCCTTTTGTTTATCCATGTATTTAAAGGGCAGGACATATCATTGGAAAGGATTGGGTAGCCTTTGTTTCAGGAAAAAAACTCTACTCTATAATTTCCACTTTATTGCTGCCATGTGTCAGCCTCACTCACTTGAGATGTCTCAACGACATGTTAAGGCACTATATCAAATGCTACTTTGTGGGAGATGCTGTCCTTTGGATGAGATGTTTAACTAAGGTCTTGGCTACCTATTCAGGTGGATGTTAAAAATCCTGTGGCATTATTTAAAAAGAGAAGAGAGTTTCTCCTGGTGTCTTGGCCGACAATCTGCAGGTTTAAAAAATAAATTATTCATTTAAAGGCCTTTTGTGGAACATTGTTGTGTACAAATTTGCTGCCGAGTTCACCTGCAAACATGCAGTCGCTACATTTTTCAATAAATCCTGTGAGATTCATTTCGACAATGTGATAAGGCGCTGTACCTCATGGAAGGAATACTATTATTTTGTATGGATATAAGTTTGTTGCGAAGTAGGTGCTATGCAAAGTCTTAATTTCAAAATTTAAATTGAAAGAGAGATGTGTGTGAAGAAGGCCCAAATGAACCTCCTTTGGCCCATCCTTCCACAGTACCAACCCTACCACTCTCCCCTTATAGCACCAAACTGTTCATTAAGTGAGTCTGCCATCCCACCTGTTGATTACCCTCTGTGTGATGAAATGCTTCCTGTTGTCTGTCCTAAAACATCAACTCTCTTTCAATACATGTGCACAACATTGTTAGTACAACCCATCAAATAGATCTTAAGGCTGACACCAGGTGGAATTTCAGGCCCTTGGACATTTTAAAGTGGGCAGAGTAGTAGAGGCTAGAGTTTTTCAAATCTATTCCAATCAGAACCCCATCCTCCATCCTCCATAAGCTCTAACTTATTTAGACCGCACCACTTGTGTTCTGACCTGCACTGGTCTTCATGACCTCCATCCTCACCAGGATCGATAGGGTCCCAGTACCCTGTTTGTTTGACTTTTAGGTCTAGTGGGGCTAGATAGATTGCTCTTTCATAGATATGGCATAAGCACAATGGGCTCAGTGGCCTTCTGCTATGTTGTAAAATGTTTTGATACCAGCTAATATCAGAGTATTGTTTATTCCCCTGCATTGAAAGTGAGAAGCAGGTGGTAAATGTTTTCTTTCTCATATAAACCAATGTGCGATGGGTGGCTTGATAACCATACACATTCAGTAGAATACAGGAATCATACAGTTGTATAATGGGGAAAAGCTGTGGTTTATTAACTTTCATAACCAGATCCACCTGGGACTTGAAAGAGTGTGAGTTCTGTGTTCTTGCTTTCAACATAATTTGGTTTGGTTACCATCATTTAGACTGCACTAAACAACATCAACTCGCATTTCTGTGGCGTCTTACACATAGGATAATGTCTCAGTGCAGTTTACAGTGATGAGATCAGACACCAAGCATGGAGAAGAAAGAAGGAGGAAGAGAGGTGACCATTGGCACCGTTGAAGAGATGGGTTTGGAGGCTGAACAAGAAGATAGATAGAGAGGAGTGAGATGGAGTGGTGGACATTGGAAGTTACAAAAGTTAGGGGTGTAGAATCAGGCTTCGCCCTGCCAGGAATCAAACCTAGGTCTTTCGCTTGCGAGGCGAGTGCTCCAACCACTGAGCTACAGCTCTCCAGACCTGATACTTGTACTTTTTTTTATATCAGGTACTCAGATCAAAATTCATGGCTGTTTGTGGAACTTTGGTGTGCGCAAAATTGGCTGCAAGTTCACCAACAGCTACACTCTTTATTGGAAATCCTGTGAAGCACTTTGACAAGTCTCAATGATGTGATAAGGCGCTTTATCAAATTACAAGAATAACTATTATATTTTATCCAAAATTGGGCTAGTCCCAATTAGTGCAGAGTTTGGACTCTCCACTGTAATGGGATTTGAAATAGACAAGACTATTGAAGTGGGCAGCCCTTGAGTAATGACTGCTTGAATAGTTCCACCTTTTTAGAATGGGCATTCCAAGCTCTCTTGTTATTGCATGAACATTCGTGGTTGCACTGTATTAACAAGGGACTTTCCTGACTTTCTTTCAAAAAAGTGAAGCAACAGCTAACCACTGTGTTATTACAATTGTGTAACTGATTTATTATTTCATTACCTTCTTAGAAAGTTTAAAAAGCAATAAGCTATTTTGCAAATGCTAAAGAGATTTGGTGAACTATGTCCCATATGAGATGGCTCTATCATGAAATAATTATGTATCACGTTGTTCATATCATAAAATGTAATTATCAGTTTTATATCCCAAACACCTATTTAAATTAATTGGTACTAAAATATAATTTGGACAGAAATTAACACAACTTTATTATCTTCTGTAATCCTCAAAAGAAATTATCTTTCTTCATAATTTGTTCTTCTCTACATGCAATAGGTAATGATCCAAATCTAGCACTGCCAACTGGGAGGTGTTGAGAATATATATTTTTTCCTCCCATTGTTAAAGCCAGTTATGTGTGCACTGCAACTGTGATTGCATGAGAAAGCGAGAGAGAGCGATATTTCCCGTGGTGCTCTGTCAAATTGTGTCTGGTGAGCCAAAGCCTTAGCAAAGGTCTAGTTTCATTAATCACTCTGCTAAAAGAACTAAGCTAATATCAATCACCTTGAACCTCTGAAAACCATAAGGAACGGAAAGAAAAACTCTGAAAAGTGCTTACAGATCCTTTTAGCTGCTCTTCCAGCCATCTTTCTCTCCTCATAAAATAGTGACTGGCTCATGTTATCAGAATGAACCAAAATGATTATCCATTACTGTTAATCACTATTTTCACAAGATTCCAGTACAGTATAAATTCAGATGAAGAAGGCCCTTTGATCCATTCGTATTCCCAAGACATCAGCTTAAACAGCTCCAGTGTCCTGACTTCAACCAACCTTGTTGGTAATCCAGAAGTTTAATAAGCCTCTGTGTCAGTAAGTACTTCCTGGTGTCTGTCATGAAACTCCTCATCAACCTTCAAACCTATGATTTCTTGCCTCGCTACCTTGCCATATCTGAATATACAACAACAACAAAATTACATTTATAGAGCGCCTTTCACATCGGGAGGACATCCTAAGGCACCAGACTGACAGAGTTATGGACCCGAGCTGGGGGTTGGTGTTGGGGAGGATGGAGAGCAGGGGGAGAAGCAGGGAGATTGAAAGCCCAGTTGAAGAGGAGGGTCTTGAGAAGGTGGCAAGGGAGGGGGCGAGGTGGAGGGACTGTGGGAGTGTGTTCCAAAAGGTGGGGGCAGAGCGGTGGACGGCCCCCCCGCCAATAGTGGGAAGAGCGAGGAGAGGGACATGAAGTAGCCCAAAGCCCACTGAGCAGAAGGAGCGAGCAGGATGGTAGGGGGTAAGGAGGTTGCAAAAGTTAGGAAACAAAAATAGAAGTTGCTGGGAATACTGAGCAGGTCAGGCAGCATCTATGGAGAAAGTAAAGTGAGTCAACATTTTGGGACCATGAACCGCTCGTCCCTCGTCCCCTCCACTCTTAACACCTGCAATCGGCCTTTCAGCCACTATGCCCCAAAGTTTTGCTCAATCCCTCTGCTTTGCCCCCACCTTTTCCTCTTTTAGATCGCAACTGAAGACCTTCCTCTTTGACTGTGCTTACAGTCACCTCTTGGCTACCCCAGCTCGGTGTTGAGCTCCGCCACTGTTAAACTCTACAAGACCCTGCCTGATACGAAAGGCGCTATATAAATGCAAGTTGCTGTTGTCCCTCTTAGACTCCTCATTGAAGGCTGAAGAGCCTTAGTTCATCTACAATAACAACTTCCATTTATATTGCGCACTTCACATATAGGGCAATGTCTCAGACCTCTTTACAGTGGTGGAGTTGGAACCCAGCAGGAGGGAAGGGGAACCAAGACACTGTTGAACAGGTATACTTTAAAATGGGTTTTGAATACCACTCCATCATCATCATCATCATAATAATAATCCTCATTTGTTATAGCAGCTTATCATGTTGTTGAGATGTCTCAATTGCCTCATAGAATGTATTGTAAAGTGAATTGACTGTGTATTTTGTGGGCAAAACGCGGCAGCCAATTGTACACGGCAATGTCCCACAAACATTGGATTGAATGACTAAATTATTATGATTTTTTGGGGGGAGGGATTATTACCCCCAGAAAGCGCACTGCCAATTGACTAATAATCGAGTTACAACTTACTCTTAGGTTAACAGAGGTATGTGGAGTAAGGAAACTTACCTAAGTTTTCGCCTTCCTGGGAATCGAACCCGGGTCCTCTTGCTTGTGAGGCACGTGCTTTAACAAATATGCTAAAGTTGTGTCCATTTGTATAAATCCTGTTCAAAATTTAAAAGCTGCAGATGTAGAAAAAAAATTATAACTAATGTTCTGATAAACAGATTGTATCAGTGACAGTTTCCCCAGGGCTGGAGGTAATGAATTACCACCGGTGATAAATGCCAGCTGCAAATTCCACTGCCGACACAAATTGGAATTTTTTGCTTATTATGCTTATTTGCATTGCTAAAAAATATTCAAATGTCGATGAAGCAATGTTGTAATGGCACATTTAATCATCTGCTTCTGTTCAGTAAACAGTCAATCAAACTGTGATTTTTCAGCCTTTTTTTGTAGTTTTTGCTCCTGTTCTCTGGAACTCAGTTCTGTGCAGAATCTCTCTGCCTTGGTGTCAGTAATTCAGGAACCATATTCAGGACTCTTGCCTCGGAGTTGGAAGGTTGTGGGTTCAAGCCCCACTTTGAGCTTAAGGTCTAGGCTGACACTCCAATATAATGGGGGGAGGGGGGAAGCACTCATTGATGGAGGTGCCATCCTTTGGATGAGACATTAAAACAATGCAGTGACAGGGCGTGGAGCCCTGTAGCTCAGTGGTTAGAGCACTCGCTTTGCAAGCGAGAGACCTGAGTTCAATTCCAGGCAGGGCGAAACCTTGGGAAAGTTTCCTTACTCCACACGCCTAATAATAATCCCTCCAAAAAAACAAAAAGAATAATAAATTGTTCATTTTCAATCTACGACTGTTTGTGGGACATTGCTGTGTGCAATTGGCTGCCGCGTTCGCCCACAAATATACAGTCAATTCACTTTACAGTGTGTTCTGTGAAGCGCTTTGGGACGTCCTCCCGATGTGAAAAGCGCTATATCAAATGCAAGGATTATTATTATCATTATTATTATCTACCTATTCAGGAGAATGTTAAAGATCCCATGGTTATATTGAATAAGATATGGGAACTTCCCCTGCTCTCTTCACAAGATCGCATGATTGCTTTGGAAGGCCCATCCGATTTCATCCCTCCAGAACACCCAGCTTACTCTGTCCCCCTATCACGGCATCAAGTTGCTTTTTAAATGAATCAGCCAACAATCTCCCAGATAAAATTGGTCATTCACTTCATGGCGGTTTCTGTGATATTGCTGTGCGCAAATTCACTGCCTCATTCACCTACAAAATGCACAGTTGCTACACTTCACAATAAATCCTTTGGTTTGCTTTGAGAAGTCATCCTGACATGAAAGGCGCTTTATCAAATACAAGAATTATTGTTTTTCCATCACCACCATCAAAAAATTGTCGTAGACTTTGCTTTCAGACATCATCCACTTCTCAGTTCCTCCTCCCTCTCAGCTCAGGTTCCTAGTTAGTTGTGTGGCATGAGGTCAGTATAAATTGCTGCTGTTTGGTGTGTTATTTGTTTCAAACCTCTGCCACGCCAGTTTTCTCCTTTACTCTCATGTCATATCTCTTCGAATGTCTCAGTTCCCCTCTTTCCTTGTAGTTCTAGATGATGGGGAGATAACTGGGCCAAGTCGATAGCACTTTCAACTCTGGATCACTCCAAAGATGACAGTTGCATTTGAGGTTGTTATTTTTCATTTACTAGCTTTACAGTGAGTGAGTGCAGGCTGTTGTTGACCATGCAGGATTGAGCGACATTGCAGCTGAGCCCAATCCTGTCTTCCTTACTCACCCGAAGCACACTTTCCTCCAGAATGTCAATGGATAGCAATGGCTTAGTTTCCCTTCATTAACACAGAACACTGAGACAAATTGCAATGTGGGGATGAAAATTAGGATATTTCCAGCCTGCATAGCTCAGTGACCCATTGTGTAAACTCACTCAGCCATCTAGGATTTAATAACAACTAATAATCCTGCTTTTGATAAGGTGCCTTTCAAGTTGGGAGTTTGTCTCAAACCGCTTTAAAATATTTGATTTAAAAGTTGAAGTTCAAACAAGATGCCAAGGTTGTGGACTGGCTTAGTAAGGTGGAGTGTGCATCAAGAGATGTTGATGCTGTCAGTACCTCAGGTGTGAAGACGTAGACGGGAGCCAATCTGTAGAGCCTAGTCTTCTGTCAAGACAGCAGTGGTCCTAGAGTCAAGGGTGGAGGCAGAGAGGTACTGTTGAGTGACCAAGAGGGATCATATAGATATTGAAAAGGAGAGGACAAGGACAGAGCCCTGTGGAACGTCACCCGTTACGGTGCGGGGGCTAGAAGACAAACCGCATGCGTAGATGAAGTGGAGGCGGTGTGAGAGGTACAATCTAAACTATTCAAAGACAGAACCGTGAAGGTTTAGTTGAGAGGAGAGGAGATGGATGAAGTTAGAGTGGTCAACGGTATCGAAGGCAGCAGAGAGGTCAAGGAGGACGAGGAGGTGGTTGCAGATGGACAGAATGTAATTTCTCACTTTGACCAGGGCGGATTCTGTCCTGTAGGTGGCACGGATCCTGATTGGAGGGATTCATGAAGGGAGTGGCAGGAGAGGAAGGACCGAAGCTGGGAAGCAACAACTTGTTCCAAGCCTGCTGTCAGAGTATTTTGTATTTTAGTCAAGTTTTCTTACTCCACATGCCTCTGAATGCCTAGCAGTAAGTAGGAACCCGATTGTTAGTCAATTGACGGATCACTTTTCCAGGGTAATAAACCCTTCAAAAATAAAATAAATAATAATTTGATCACACAACCTACGACTGCTTATAGGATACTGCTGTGCACAATTGGCTGCCGTGTTTCGCCCCAAAATATACGGTCAATTCACTTTACATTTCTTTCTGTGAAGTGCTTTGAGACATTTCGAAGATGTGATAAGGCGCTAAATCAAATACAAGGATTATTATTATTATTAAGAAATCTGGTAATTTAGTCCCCTTACCCCCTCCAATTGTCTTCATAAGATAATCAGAAGCATTTTGCTGTGTGTTTCATTGAAAATCAGTACACATCTTTTGTTGAGGTCTGTGTTAAATGTAATCAGCGCAGAGAGGGCTCATTTTGCAATTAAACAATAATGACCCAGCGGGCTTGGAATGGATTTGAAAGGTTTTGTTGAATATTATGGGTAGATTTTATTAAACAGTTCAGAGTGTTTGTCACTATGGATGCAGTTTTAATACAGCAACCTCTAATATTTGTGAAACAGCTCACAGCATTATGCAGTGCAACAGATTTTCAATGGCTGAATTATTTCCAAAAGTGTGAATGCTATTTCTCCAGTTATTTAGTCGATCAATGCTTTGGAGTACATACAGGCAGTTTTTCATTTGATCTCTGATTATGTAGAATGCTGAAGCTTTTTTTTGCAATAATTTAGATTTCCTTTCATATAATTACTTGCACCACTCAACGTCATTTGTGCATTTCTGAAGAAACCTTGAATTAGAATCATCGGCAACTTATGTTAAATTCACAACTTCCAACCACTCTAATAACCTAATTACACCGTTTGTCATCGTGTAGATAGTATTAGGATTTGCTCAGAACAAGAACAATCACAGGCTGCTCATCTTCAGTTTATTTTTGTCGTGCACCCTCCTTCATTAACTTAAGCTGTTTGTTCAACACATTACCTGATAAAATCACGGGTGCAGAAGTGAACTAACATTATCTGTTTGCTCACCTGAAACTGTGACAGAGATAGGGTGGAGCAAGGCCAAGGGGGCATTGAGGCATTGCTAAACTGGGCTGGCTCATTTGGTAGCACTTTTGGCTCGGAGTTACATGGCTTCAAGCACCATGTTGAGACTTGAAACCCATAGAGTTTTTGGTGACACTCGATGCAGAGCTGGGGATGCACTACATTTTCGTAATAATAATAATACTTGCATTTGATATAGCGCTTTATCACATCTTCGAGACATCTCAAAGGACTTCACATGATATACTATACAGCGTAGTAACTGTATATTTTTGGGGCGAAGCACAGCAGCCAGTTGCATACAGCAGTGTCCCACAAACAGTTGGATTTTGTGACTACATTTTTTTTGAGGTGCTGTCCTTTGAATGAGATGTTAAACCAAGGTCCTGTCTGTCTATCCAAGTGGATATTAAAAATTGCATAGCTCTATTTCAAGATGGAGGGGACTTTCTCCAGGAGTCCTGGCCAACAGTTCTACCCCCTCCCCAATAAATTGGGTGATTCCCTTCATGGTTGTTTATTAGATATTGCTGTGCACAAATTGGCTGCTGCATAGCCCACTAAATACAGTCATCCCACTGGTGGGAGCTGAAGGCTTGCCTGGTGGAGTGAGCAAGGAGCATAAAACAAGTTGGAGTTGGCAGACCATGGGGAGTGGCTGGAGCAGTAGGGTCGCAGAGATAGGGTGGAGCAAGGCCATGGAAGCATTTGAAAGAAAGGAAGAGAATCCTAAATGTCAACTTGCTGGAGGAGAGGGAGTTTGTGCAAAATTACATTTGTATAGCGCCTTTTATGTCGGGAGGACATTCCAAGGCGCTGGACAAACAGTGTTTCGGACCCAAGCTGTGGGTCGGGATCGGGGAGGGGGAAGGACGGGGGGAGGGAGGGTGATCGAAGGCATGGTGGAAGAGGAGGGTCTTAAGATGGGTCTTCAAGGCGGCAAGGGAAGGGGTGAGACAGAGGCAGGTGATGATGGGGGGGAGTAAAAGGCTTGATTAGCCAAGAGTCAACAGAGCTTTGTACTGAGTAATTGAGTGTACATGTGAGGTCTGCCTTTTCACTATCAACAGCAGTCTGCACACTGAAGCTGTCTGCTCACATCACTGTCAAACAAACTATCCAACTCTGCTTAACTGGATAGTGGACCAAAGCCCATACGAGAAAGACACTTACTGCTTCATTTACCTTGCAGCGATGCTGATAATAGCAGCCTGGCCTTTGGCAGTACTCCTGCAAGGTAAGACAGACACCAAAGAAAAGGCTGCCTCCCACTGTGAACAGGGTTAATGCCTTTGGCACCACAGGATCTGGGATAGCTATGCCCAATCTAATTGACTAAAGGAAATAAATACCGCATAACATCCTAATTGGAATGCGCTCTTTTGCCTGCAACTCCTGATCTACCATTAAATCATTTGTGAGGCATTGCTGTTCACAAATTAGCTTATGAACCAGTGATAGCGCAAGAGATAGTGCTGCTTTGACGCTAGAGCTAACCAATACTGTTTGGATGAAATAGAAACACTGTGTATCCGACACTGATCCAACATATGATGCTATTGAGCCATCATTTATCAAACTTTTCTTGCATCAAACACAATATAGTGTACGATACTTTTAATACAGGTAGAACAAGATATTATTCTGTATCTAACACTGGTATTGTATACTTTTGACAGAATAGAGCAAATTTTACTCTCTATCTAACACTCTGTAATTGTACGATACCCAAATGAACAACAACACCAACAAGATTACATTTGTATAGCGCCTTTCACGTCAGGAGGATGTCCCAAGGTGCTGGACGGAGGACAGCATTTCAGACCCGAGCTGGGGTGGGGGGGGGGAAGGGAGGTGAAGGGAAGGGGGTTGGCCGATGGCATGGTCGAAGAGGAGGGTCTTGAGGTGGGACTTGAAGGAGGATAAGGAGGGAGCGAGGCGGAGTGAGTGGGGGATAAGTGAAGGGCGATATATTAATGCAAGTTGTTGTTATTCATGCCGTTGAGACAGAAAGGAGCAAGCTTTGCACTGTTTGGTACGTGCCGGCTCCTTCACCCTGATGAGCACAGTGAAAATCAGTCCTTAATAAGCTCACGTCTCAGAAGTGGTGCAGAGCACAAAATACTTTAATTAGGTGGTCAAACATCAGACATAAGTACAATTGATTGAGTGCATCTTACGGTTAAATAATAATCTAGCATTTGATATAGTGTCTTACCACATCTTTTAGCAAATCATAAAATATAATAATAGGAATATTCTCTCATTAGATAACTAGGATGTGTCTTTCCAGGGGTTGATTTCAGAATTTTGAAAACATCTTAAATTATGTCTTCATTTTTTTTGCAGTAAAGAAAATCAACTAAGACCTTCAGGTTACATTTAAGAACTTTAAATTCTGCATTTTAAATCTTAATGACAATAAAAGCATTCCTTGCATTTGATATCATGATCTCCATTAATGATATATAATGAGCAAAGTATCAGTCACAGTGAGCTCTTCAGGGTACACATTGAAATAAAGGTGAAATCTTTTGAAAAAGCATTTTTATTTCACCAATGAGAGATTTAGAATTTTTTTATATACAGTGAATAACCATGCCCAGATAGGATTTATAAAACGTTTTTAGGTGAGTTGATAATAATAATATAATAATGCTTACAGTTGATTTAGTACCTCTCACATCAGGAGGTCACGTTAAAGCCCTTCACCGGATATACTGTGAAGTGTAAAAAACTGTGTATGTTGTAGACAGTGGCTAAGAATAAATTAAAAGGCAGTCACCTCATGGAAGGCTCAGATGGGTTACTCTTCACTTGTCGCAAAATGACCCACCTTTGGCAATGTGCATCCATAATGGGATTTCTCAATGTAAATGCACCGTGCCAAGGTAAGTACATTTTTTAACAAGCGCAGAATAAAACCTCATAAGCCATCATAGCAATTGTTAAGCAGGCTGTTAAATCATCTTTGCACTGAGATTGTTGTAAGTGGCTTGAGCTCACTCACTGGCAGCTCTTGGTTCACATCACAAGAGATCACTAAAGCTGTTCCAGTGAAGAAGGTCCTTCAGCCCATTTGATCTCATCCTTGAGGAATATCCACTCTACTACCTTCCCAAACCACCATCAAACCAATTCTTAAATAAGTTCTGTTTCCTAGTTTCTATCAGCATTCCTGGTAGCATTTTCCAGCTATTTATTATTCTCTGAATAAAGGAATACTTGCTGCTCTGTGTTCCAAAAATCAACCTAAACAACTTTTGCCCACAAATATTCAGTCAATTCACTTTACAGCATATTCTGTGAAACGTTTTGAGACGTCTAGAAGACATGAAAAGCGCTATATGAAATGTAAGGATTATTATTATTATTATTCTCTTGTCCTCTCTTAGCATACACTGATTCAGGCAACTCTGAAACACGGTGCAGAGAAGACTGCAGTTGTCATTCCTGTATTGTCTTCCTCAATTCTTCAGCTAAATTATGCATCTGATCAGAGTTTGAATAATTCATTCACGGATCCTGAGATTTCTTATATTCAGACTGTGTTCTTGACCTCAACCTGCACTGCTTCCTTGGAATGCTTGCCTGGTCTAAGAGGTTATGTTGGTACTGCAAATGGACTCTGGTCCTAAAATGCATAGATGGTGTATAAATAAAGCACCACCCCCGCCGCCCAGCTTCCCTGGTCACATAGTGTTTTTTGTAATAGATTTTTTTTGTTGGTTTGAGTCAGTTGGTAACACTTTCACCTCTGAGTCACAAGGCTGTGGATTTGGGAGCTTGTCGTCGAGGCAGATACGGCAGTGAAGTGCTAGGGGAGCTCATTGCATTGCTGGAGGTGGCGTCGTTCAGATAAGATGTTAAACTGAGGTCTCGATTGCTTGTTCACGTGAAGTTAAGGTTCCCGTCATAGTAATCAAGAAAGGAGTTCTCCCAGTGTACTGGCCAACCATCCTCCGTATAATTCTATTATTTACCTTGTAGATGTTTGTGGGATAATAATCCTTGCATTTGATTTAGCGCCTTATTCTATTATTGAGATGTATCAAAGCACTTCACAGGATATCCTTTTTTTTTGGTCTGACACATGCGGAAAACTATCACCTCACTTAAGAGTATAATAATCCTGGCATTTTCCAAACCAAATTGAGAGTTCCATGTATCCGACCTACACATGGAAATTGCAGGGATATTTGGAATGGAATGTGTACTTTCTTCTTGGAGGGATGCATCCTGTTTAACTAATTCCCAAAAGTATTAGGTGCAGGTTAACAAGAGCCACGGCTTGGGGTACTGCTGGAGTCTAACCAATTAAAACCACATGGCTTGACATTGATAGCACAATCTAGAAAGCTTTCCTGCTACTTTTCCAGCTAGGACCACCCTTTTCGTTAGGGCTTTGGTTTGCAAGGTTAACAGGAGCTGAGTGGGAGGATTCCCTGCCCTCAGTGACTGATCTGCCCTTCCAAGATCTGCCAATGACCCAGGCTGGCTGTGATGTTATCAGCAATGCCCTGAAATACTGTGGACCCACCTGGCTCGCTATATTAATTCTCTGCTGAATTTGCTGACAAAATCTGCCTCCCTTACTTTACTTCCATTCCACACATTCATTTTCCGTTGATTATCTTTCACCAAATGAAACATTTGCATTTGTATCATCATTTTGAAATTCCTTAAAGTGCTTCATAATTAATTACTGTCAAATGCATACAGACATTTTTTCAAGGTAACTTGCATCAGCAAGGACCACAAATAGCCATGAGGTAAATTATCAATTTAGCTGTGGAAGCATTGGCCAGGACATAGGAAGAAACCCCTTTCCATGTTCAATCTTTTAATTCTACCTCAGCAACCTTTGTTTTAAAATCTCAACTTCCAACACTTTCCCAGTTCCACAAAGCAATGTCAGGACAGACTAAATGTCATGTCTTTGACGTGGGACTTGAACCCACAAGCTTCCAACTCAACATCAACAACAAATCACATTTGTATAACATCTTTCATGTCTGGAGGACCTACCAAGGTCCTGGACAGTCAGGGATTTGGACCCGAGCTGGGGGTGGCATCAGGAGGGGTGGAGGGCAGGGAGGGCAGAGGTACGAGGATGACCAAAGGCACGATCTTTGGTGCCAAACTGACTGGAAATCTAGATGTGCACAGGGAAGGTATGTAGTTTACAATCTGTGCGCATTGAAGTGTTTTATGATCCTGGATTTTTTAAAATCTTGAAATCACCTCAAGTATCTCTAATTCTAGCTAAAACACTATCCCCATCTTCTGATGATTTCTGTTACAACAGGGTGACATTGAAGAAGCACATCAATATGCATTCACCAAAGGCAGATTTCCTCTGGAGGCACAATTTTGCATGCTTCCAATCTTTCAGAAGTAATTTCAGCTAAGTAAAGAAGCTTATTGCCAGGTTTAAGATGATCCTAGTGTAGTCACCTTTATACCCCAATGCATTTTAAACAGCACTCCGGACTGTTCAAAACAGACATTTAGCAGAGCTCGGAACTAAGGAGTGCAGATTGCCGTCTGACTTGTGATATTCATCAAAAGGGGTCATTGTGATTCCTGAATCCTACCAGTGCCTGAAAAAAGAGTCCGCAGACTGGCACTGCTGAACTGTTTTGACCTCTGGTCTGCTTTTGGGGGATTTCAGAAATTGCAACTGTCTGTTTTTCACCAATATTGCACTTTGACATGCAAACTGCTTCAAGTCAGAGAGACCTCCTCAAAGGGCGCAGCAGGAGTTGCTGTTTCTGAATCTGTTTGTGAACCTCAGAAGGACAAATCAGAAGGCAGCCTGTAATGCTCAAGTGTACCACTTGATAGTGATTTAAAGGAATTATTTGCACAGGTAACAATTTTGTTTGGGTAGATGGGCAATGGACAGGACTGGGTGACGGTTAGACAGGCGCGTAAGGGGAACCGAAAGAGAGGGGCAGAGGAACACCAGGCTTTAACCTTGTCCAAAAGGTATGAAATGCTTGCAACCTGTGTGGACAAGGAAGTCTATGAAGAAGATGGTCAAACTACCCCAACACCTCTATACAGGAGGCCACACTGGGAATAGTCAACAACAACAACAAGATTCCATTTATTGAGCACCTTTCACGTCGGGAGGATGTCCCAAGGCGCTGTACAGTTATGTCAGGACCCGTTCAGGGAGGAAATGGTCAGGGTGAGGGGAGGGAAAGGAGGGAGTGAGGAGGGGGTAGAGAGTTGAGAGGGGAGCTGAAGGCACGGTCAAAGAGAAAGGTCTTGAGACCGGACTTGAAGGAGGAAAGGGAGGAAGCAAGGCGAAGACACTGGGGGATAGAGTTCCAGAGCCTAGGGGCTGAGAGGCTGAAGGCCCGGCCACCGATGGTAGGGCGGTTGGGGCGGGGGATGTGGAGCAGACCGGAGCCAGAGGAACGGAGGGTATGGGCAGGTAGGTAGGGGGATAGTAGGTCGGAGAGGTAGGAGGGAGCGAGGCCGTGAATGGCCTTGTAGATGAGGGTGAGGATCTTGAATTCGATCCTCTGGGAGATGGGGAGCCAGTGGAGGCGAGCGAGGGTGGGAGTGATGTGGTCCCGAAGCCTGGTGCGGGACAGTACACGAGCTGCAGAGTTCTGAATGACCTGCAGCTTGTGGAGGGAGGTGCCGGGAAGGCCGGCGAGGAGAGAGTTCCCATAGTCCAGCCTTGAGGTGATAAAGGCGTGGACCAGAGTTTCAGCAGCGTGAGGGGTGAGGTAGTGCCGTAGTCTGGCGACATTCCGGAGGTGATAGAAGGCGGTGCCAGTTGTGGAGCGGATATGAGGGAGAAAGGACAGCTCAGGGTCGAACAGAACCCCGAGGTTCCTGACTGACTTTGAGAGGTGGAGAGTGCAGCCTTGGATGCTGATGTTGTCAGCGCCTGAGGTGCGGAGGCGCTGACGTGAGCCAATCAGGACGGCCTCAGTTTTGCGCACGTTGAGCTGGAGAAAGTTATCTCTCGTCCAGGACTCGATGTCGGACAGGCAGGCTGTCAGGACATCGGTGGTCGTGGAGTTGAGGGTAGAGGAGGAAAGGTAGAGTTGGGTGTCATCCGCATACATGTGGAAGTTAACCCCATGTCTGCGGATGATGTCACCACAGGGGGAGCATGTAGAGGGTGAAGAGGAGGGGACCGAGGAC
Organism: Callorhinchus milii; assembly: GCF_018977255.1. Taxonomy (NCBI): domain Eukaryota; kingdom Metazoa; phylum Chordata; class Chondrichthyes; order Chimaeriformes; family Callorhinchidae; genus Callorhinchus; species Callorhinchus milii. Next base: position 9,618,443 of record NW_024704744.1, read on the forward strand.
AGAGCCTTGGGGGATCACCGCACGAGACAGTGCGGGGGCCAGAGGAAAAACCATTTGTGGAGACAAAGTGAAGACGGTGGAAGAGGTATGACCTAAACCACTCAAGGACAGGGCCTTGAAGGTTTAGGTGGGAGGACAAGCATTGGAGGAGGATAGCATGGTCGACCGTATCGAATGCTGCTGATAGGTCGAGGAGGATGAGGAGTCAGAGGGAGCCCTAGTCATTGGTGACCTTGACCAGGGCAGTTTCTGTGCTATGGGCAGCACGGAAACCCGACTGAAGGGGTTCGAATAGTGAATGGTTGAAGAGGAAAGAGCGCAGCTGGGAGGCGACAACTCGTTCCAGGACCTTGTACAGGAAGGGGAGGTTGGAGATGGGCCGGTAGCTTGATAACTGCGACGCATCAAGGGACGGCTTTTTTAAGGTGGGAGTGATGGTGGAATATAGTCAGAAGGAATATAGTGGTAATTGGGGATGAGACAGTCAGGAAGACTGACGCACTTTTCTGCAGCCGTAGCAGGGAGACAAGAAGACTCTGTTGCCTTCCTGGGGCCAGGTTGAAGAATGTCACTTCTGGGCTGGAGAAAAATTTGAAGCAGGAGGATCCAATAGTAATGATTCACATAGGGACGAATGATGTAGGTAGGACAGGTAGGGACGAGTTGAGGAGCAAGTTCCGGGAATTGGGAGTTAGGCTAAAGAGTAGAACTTCAAATGTATTAATATCGGGATTATTATCTGAGCCAGGGCCAAATTGGTAAAGGCAAAAAAAAATACCTGGGTAAAAGAATGGTGAGGAGGGCAGGGATTTCACTTTATAGGCCACTGGCACCAGTATCGGGGGAGACAGGAGCTATTCTAAAGGAATGGACTCCACCTAAACAGGGCTGGGACAAATGTCCTGGCAACACGAATAAATAGGGAGGTAGACAGGGCTTTAAACTACTAAGGGGTGGGGAGGGGGCGTAAATGCAATCACATGTAATCCATCACAATTAAAATTAGGACCGAAAAGTGGGAGAGCAGATTAATCAGGGAGAGGAGCAAAGTGTGTCAAGCAGGGAAAAGAAGCCCAGGGACAGGGTACCGGTGAATAGGACTAATAGCCCAAAGTCAGAATTAAAGGTGCTGTATCTGAATGCGCAAAGCATTCGAAACAAATAGATGAGTTAAATGCACAAATAGAAACAAAGGGATATGATCTGGTAGCCATCACCGAGACATTGTTGCAGGGAGATCAAGAGTGGGAGCTAAATATTCCAGGGTATGTGGCGTATAGAAAAGATAGGCAATGTGGTAAACGAGGAGGTGGGGTGGCCCTGCTAATAAAGGATGGGATAAAAACAGTAGAGAGGAAAGATTTTAAATCAGAAAAGCAGGAAGTAGAGTCATTATGGATAGAGGTACATAACAACAAGGGGCAGAAAACTCTAGTGGGAGTGGTTTATAGACCCCTGAACCCCAATCCTCATCCTCGCCTACAAGGCCATTTACGGCCTTGCTCCCTCCTACCTCTCCGACCTACTATCCCCCTATCTACCTGCCCGTACCCTCCGTTCCTCTGGCTCCGGTCTGCTCCACATCCCCCGCCCCAACCAACCGCCCTACCATCAGTGGCCGGGCCTTCAGCCTCTCAGCCCCTAGACTCTGGAACTCCATCCCCCAGTGCCTTCGCCTTGCTTCCTCCCTTTCCTCCTTCAAGGCCGGTCTCAAGACCTTTCTCTTTGACCGTGCCTTCAGCTCCCCTCTCAACTCTCTACCCCCTCCTCGCCCCCTCCCTTCCCTCCCCTCACCCTGACCATTTCCCCCTCCTCGCTCCCTCCCTTCCTTCCCCTCACCGTGACCATTTCCCCCCTGCTCGGGTCCTGACCCAACTGTCCAGCGCTTTGGGACGTCCTCCCGACGTAAAAGGCGCTCTATAAATGGAATCTTGTTGTTGTTGTTGAACAGCAGTTACAGTATCTCTCAAGGTATAAATCAGGAAATTAGCAAAGCATGTAGTAAAGGAAAAACATTAATTGTGGGTGATTTTAATCTGCACATAGATTGGGTCAACCAAATTGGGAAAAATATGATAGAGGAAGAGTTTATAGAATGTATCAGGGATAATTATCTAGATCAGTATGCCGAGGAGCCAACCAAGGAATAGGCCATATTTTTGTGCAATGAAGCAGGGCTGATCAGCAAACTGGAAATTAAGGCTCCTCTAGGGCAAAGTGATCATAATATAATGGAAATTAGCATTAAGTTAGAGAGAGAAGGAGTGAAGTCCGAAGCAAAGGTTTTAAATTTAAGTAGAGGCAATTTTGCTGGTACGAGAAAGGATTTAGCCAAAATAAACTGGGAAATTAGACTTAAGGATTTGACAGTAGACCAGCAATGGCAGACGTTTAAGGAGATAGTGCAAAATTCCCAGCGAGCACATATTCCTTTGAGGAATAAGAGTGCCACGGGAAAGGTGGCCCAACCGTGGCTAACTAGAGCAGTTAGGGAAAGTATAAAGTTAAAGGAAGAAGCCTATAAAACAGCTAAGAGTGGTAAACCCGAGGATTGGGAGAACTTCAGGGATCAACTAAGGAGAACCAAGAAAGTGATTAAGAGGGAGAAAATGGAATATGAGGGCAAACTAGTGAAGAACATAAAGACAGACTGCAAGAGTTTTTATAAATATATAAAGAGGAAGAGGGTGTCAAAGGTAAATGTGGGTTCGCTAGAGGCAGAGTAGGGGGCAATTATAGTAGGGGGCAAAGACATGGCAGAGTCATTAAACAAATACTTTGCTACTGTCTTCACCTCAGAAGACACTGAAAACCTAACAAGAATAGAGAGGAACCAAGAAGACAAAGTTAGCGAGCAACTTGGGGGAATTAATATTAGTAAAGAAATGGTTTTCGGTAAATTGTCAGGTCTTAAAACTGATAAATCTCCTGGACCTGATGGCCTATATTCTAGGGTTTTAAAAGAGGTGGCTACTGAGATAGTGGATGGCTTGTCTTTGATCTTCCAAAATTCTCTGGATTCTGGAATGGTTCCCATTGATTGGAAGATTGCAAACGTAACACCACTATTTAAGAAGGGTGGGAGAGAAAAAATGGGGAACTATAGACCAGTTAGTCTGACATCAGTGGTAGGAAAAATTCTTGAGTCCTTAACTAAAGATGTCGTTATGGGATTCCTGGAAGACCATAACAAGATTAGGCAGAGTCAACATGGCTTTACAGAAGGGAAGTCATGCTTAACTAAGCTTTGAAGATGTATCTAGCAGGTTAGATAGGGGGAACAGTAGATAATAATAATAATAATAATAATCCTTGCATTTGATATAGCGCTTTTCACGTCCGGAGGACGTCCCAAAGCGCTTCACAGAATATACTGTAAAGTGAATTGACTGTATATTTGTGGGCGAACGCGGCAGCCATTTGCGCACAATTGTAGTTTATTTAGATTTTAAAAAGGCATTTGGCAAAGTACCACAGAAAAGGCTATTGCACAAGGTTAAGGCCCACGGGATTAATGGGAACATATTAGCAGGGATTGAAGAGTGGCTAACGGGTAGAAACAGAGAGTAAGGATAAACGGGTCATTCTCAAATTGGCAGGATGTGACTAGTGGAGTGCCACAAGGATCAGTGCTTGGGCCTCAGCTATTTACAATTTACATCAATGATCTAGACGAGGACATTGAATGTAATGTATCTAAATTTGCGGATGACACTAAACTAGGTGGGAGAGTAAGCTCTGAGGATGATGCAAAAAGATTGCAACGGGATATAGATAGGCTCGGGGAGTGGGCGAGTAGGTGGCAGATGGAATTTAATGTGGGGAAGTGTGAACAACAACAACAAGATTTCATTTATAGAGCACCTTTCACGTCGGGAGGACGTCCCAAGGTGCTGGACAGTTGGGTCAGGACCCGAGCAGGGGGAAAATGGTCAGGGTGAGGGGAGGGAAGGGAGGCAGCGAGGAGGGGGTAGAGAGTCGAGAGGGGAGCTGAAGGCACGGTCAAAGAGAAAGGTCTTAAGACCGGCCTTGAAGTTATTCACCTAGGTAGAAAAAATGGAAAAACAGATTCTTTTCTAGAGGGGGAGAGATTAGATAGTGTTAGTGTGCAGAGGGATTTGGGTGTCCTTGTACACCAGTCTCAAAAAGTTAGTTTGTAGGTGCAGCAAGCAACTGAGAAGGCGAATGGCATATTAGCGTTCATTGCAAAAGGTTTAGAGTACAAGAGTAGGGAAGTCTTGCTGCAACTGTATAGGGCCTTGGTGAGACTGCACCTAGAGTATTGTGTGTAGTTTTGGTCTCCTTATTTAAAAAAGGACATACTTGCCCTAGAGGGAGTGTAGCGCAGATTCACTAATAATAATAATAATCCTTGCATTTGATATAGCGCTTTTCATGTTGGGAGGATGTCCCAAAGCGCTTCACAGAACACACTGTAAAGTGAATTGACTGTATATCTGTGGGCGAACGCGGCAGCCAATTGCGCACAGCAATGTCCCACAAACAGTCGTAGATTGAAAATGACCAATTTTTATTATTGTTTTTGGTTTTGGAGGGATTATTATTAGACGTGTGGAGTAAGGAAACTTGCCCAAGGTTTCGCCCTGCCTGGAATTGAACTCAGGTCTCTCGCTTGCAAAGCGAGTGCTCTAACCACTGAGCTATAGGACTCCACTAGGTTAGTTCATGGGATGAGGGGACTAACCTATGAGGACAGGCTGAATAAACTAGGGCTATATTCTCTAGAGTACGGAAGAATTAGGGGAGATCGTATTGAAACATATAAGATTCTTAAAGGGCTGATAAAGTAGACACTGAGGGTCTGTTTCCCCTGGTAGGAGAATCTATAACCCGGGGTCACAGTCTTAAAATTAAGGGTCAGCCTTTTAGAACAGAATTGAGGAAACATTTCTTCACTCAGAGGGCAGTGAATTTATGGAATTCACTACCCCAGAAGGCTGTAGATGCTCAGTCCTTGAACATCTTCAATAATAATAATAATAATAATAATCCTTGCATTTGATATAGCGCTTTTCACGTCGGGAGGACGTCCCAAAGCGCTTCACAGAACACACTGTAAAGTGAATTGACTGTATATTTGTGGGCGAACGCGGCAGCCAATTGCGCACAGCAATGTCCCACAAACAGTCGTAGATTGAAAATGACCAATTTATTATTGTTTTGGGTTTTGGAGGGATTATTATTAGGCTCTGTGTGGAGTAAGGAAACTTGCCCAAGGTTTCGCCCTCTGCCTGGAATTGAACTCAGGTCTCTCGCTTGCAAAGCGAGTGCTCTAACCACTGAGCTACAGGACTCCACGAGGGGCTGTGGAGGGGCTCGAGGGGCTGAATGTCCTACTCCTGCTCCTAATTCTTATGTTCTTATGCCACATTTCTAAAGAAATGTTTCCGAGACTATTACTCCATTCAAACCATGCTAGTGCATGGTTAGTAGTTATTTTAGGTGTCAGCCTGGCTCAGTTGGGAGCACTCTTGCCACTCATTGTGAAGCTTGTGGGTTTAAACCAAGGCTTGATCTTATAAACTGATTATTCAATGTACTGCTTGGGGGAGAGCTGCTGTCCGTTCGATGCAAATAATAATGCATAATAATAATATAAATAATCTTTGCCTTTATATAGCGCCTTTTCGTGTATTCTATACGTCTCGAAGCACCTCACAGAATGTTCTGTAAAGTTAATTGACTATCTTTTGTGGGCAAAATGCGACAGCCAATTGCGCACAGCAATGTCCCACAAACAGTCGTAGATTGAAAATGACCAATTTATTACTGTTTTTGGTTTTGGAGGGATTATTATTAGGCTCTGTGTGGAGTAAGGAAACTTGCCCAAGGTTTCGCCCTCTGCCTGGAATTGAACTCAGGTCTCTCGCTTGCAAAGCAAGTGCTCTAACCACTGAGCTACAGGACTCCACGAGGGGCTGTGGAGGGGCTCGAGGGGCTGAATGTCCTACTCCTGCTCCTAATTCTTATGTTCTTATGCATAATGAAGCATATCTGACTGTGCGAGTGAACATTAAAGATCCCATGTTCCTTTTTACAAAGAGAATGGAAAGAATGGTGTTTCTTCAAGGTTATAATCCCCCAGATTAAAAAAAATGTTCATTCACTTCATAGCTATTGATGAGACATTGCTATGTGCAAATTAGCTGCCATGTTTGCCTAAAAATATATAGTCACTACACTCTTTGAGACATTTTGACATGATAAGGCGCTCTATAAAATGCAAGGATTCTGTTTAAAAAAAGTCTTGATTTCAGTTCTTTTCTTTTTTTATATATACTTTTAATTGATTCATATCCTCAATTGTATCTTTTCTAAAATTTTGTGACACGCACATACATTTATCCATGTCATTTATGGCAAATACTTATCGTCATGAATGCAAGAGGATGAATGCTGACTTAATCTTCAGCTTCACAGAAACAATGTTATCATTTTATTTTGTGAACAATCTCCTGACTCATGCTAAAGCCGAATATTAAAATTTAGAATTGGTTAAGTATAATGACCCGTCAGCCCTGATTTAATTTCCAGCAATCTCAGAATGACCCATAATGGCTTTATACTGTCTTTTCAGCTGCTGTCAGTAAAAGATGTGATCTACAAAGCCCTATAACTCATAGTTATTGTTTGCTTTCAGTTACGATTGATCATTAAAAAAAGAGCTTTTTGAATTTGCATTGCAGAGACCATTAAGTGTTCTATGGCACATTGTTGTATAATAGTGTGGCTGTTTTTTATATTAAAGTTACTGATACAGTAAATAAGAATTATAGGTGAAAAGGTTGTCTAGCTGCTTATAGCAAGAAGAGAAACTTCCTGCTGATGCTCTGTGCTGAGAGACCCCAACTTTATCCTGTAGAATTATAGTTTATTAAAGCTCATAAATAGGCCATTTGGCCCATCAATGAACAATCAGACTAGATTTAGTTCTGTATTGTCTCATAATTGCACACAATGGTGTTCCTCTTATTTTGACATGATTTTTCCAGCACTTCTTTGAAAATTAGCGATCGGCAGCTTGTTGGGTATATTTACCCTGGAAACCTAAGGCCTGAGACTCGAAAAGTGATGGCTGGCAATCAAGTGGAGTCCTGTAGCTCAGTGCTTAGAGCATTCGCTTTGCAAGTGAGAGACCTGAGTTCAATTCCAGGCAGAGGGCGAAACCTTGGGCAAGTTTCCTTACTCCACACGCCTAATAATAATCCCTCCAAAACCAAAAACAATAATAAATTGGTCATTTTCAATCTACGACTGTTTGTAGGACATTGCTGTGCGCAATTGGCTGCCGCGTTCGCCCACAAATATACAGTCAATTCACTTTACAGTGTGTTCTGTGAAGCGCTTTGGGATGTCCTCCTGACATGAAAAGCGCTATATCAAATGCAAGGATTATTATTATTATTATAGGAATATTAAGTGGCGCTCACCTCCAAATCTTTATTTTGTGTCCATTTGTATATTTCTCCAGAGGGACGCACCCTGTTTACCTAATTCCAGAAAGTATTTGGCAAGGTTGGCAAGAACCAAAACTTGTAGACCCAGAGTGTGTGTTGGGTGTACTGCTCAAGTTTAACTAGGTAACAACACAAAGCTTACCATTGCAAGCACTGCCTCGCAAGTTTTCTCGCTGCTTGTCTCCAGCTAGGACAACCCTATCTTTTAGTCTTTTTGCTTGCAGGGTTTACAGGAGCCGAGTTGGAAGAATCTCGATTCCCCAGTGATTGGTCTGCAGTTCTGCTGACAAGCGGACTGGCTGATCGATCACAAATTGTGTCTTATGATGTGCCTACAATTTATGAACATGTAGAAAAAAAAGAACATCACATTTAGAGAGTAAACAATTATGCTTCTGAAGTCCATTAAAAATGTACATCAGTCAGCCAGACTGAGAGCATCTGTGTCTGCAGAAAGCACCAATATGCTTGTTTGGTCTCCTGTGACCATAAGTGCAGTTCATGTGCAGAGTGCGGTTGTTGAGTTCTCCAATTATTGCTAACCTGTCTAACTTTTGTAAATCCTCTATAAACTGAACTGCAGGGATGCTTTTTCCCCCCTAAAAGAGTGCATTTTTATCGAAGATTTTTGTGGTTTAATGTTTTCTCCATATCTACATCCCCAACAGCTGTGATTTGAGGCAGAAAGACATCAGGGTTTAGTGCTGTTCTGAGTAAAATTGTTTGATGGTTTAGTGCATTTTTGCATTATGCTGTTCATAAAGGCTGCCAGTATAATCCATCAGGACTTCAGCTTTATTCGTTCTGTAGATACCCATAATAAGAAGTATTTCCACTGTCTTGTTTTCTCATTAAGAATGTTATTTGCAAAACAAAATAGGTACAAGGTAAACTCCTCTGTTTACATGCACAGTGTGATATAGCACTTCATAATGAAAATGAGTTCCAGTGTACTGACTCCTGTTTATGAGAATTGACTATAATGGATTTTGATAATCATTAAAGTCAGTGTAAACTAGTCTGCACATTTGCTTAGACTTTGATGTAATATTCAAAAGTAATTTGTGCCATGTGTATCTTTATCGTCATGACAGGCACAAAATGATTTCTCTCGAGACAAAGTTATAATTCATGATAAATATTTCAAGATGTCTCACAGCAGTGGCTTCCAGTTTATACAGCAAGATCTGAATCAAAAGATTCTTTAAAGTCCAAAACCTAGTGGTGGAAGAGGAGAATTGGTAATCCCTGGGAACCTTTTGATACTGGAGTCTAACATGCAGTGTTTCTTAATGGGTTTCGTTGATATGGAATCCGAGTCTAGCAAATGGAGATCCTTTCAGAAACCCCACATACGTTACTTGACCGTTGGGAACTCCACTCCAATGTAATGTACAGTACTTCCTGGAGTCAAAGAGAATTCTATTGTAAATATGTATTAAGAGATCACCCAAACCACCAGACACTGCAGGCTTGGCCCCCAAGGTCGGAGTGGTAGCCGAGAGGGTGGGGAGGGGAAAGATGACAAAAGCACAATCAAAGAATTGAATGGGTGGAGGATGAGGAGACTCGTTAGAAAACATTGACATGGACAATGTGGGTCTTTATTTGTCTTTACAAAATTCCAGCTGTTTCATGAACTGAATGAATGATTTTACTCATAAACATTGTGGAGGAGTTTTCTCCCGAGACTAGATGCTCAAAAGCTGACGCAAATTGTTACACACTGAGACTTTATTTTCTGTCTTGGGCTCGCTGTGTCTGTCTGTGTGCTTTTCATGTAGATTATGCGTGCCATGCTCCTGAGGGAAAGTGTTGATGAAGGATTTCTGATGTCTTTTAGAATATTTTCTCTACCTGTCAATTTGTTTTTCTCCCTACTATTTGCAACATCTCATTCGAGATGCATTGGTTAGATGGAAGCCCTTCAGTACTTCTTCCCAGTGAAACTTCTTCATGTCTGTGCTCAGATCACGAGTGTCTATTATTGTTGTCTATTATTGTTGTATCATAGGAGCACGACAGCCAACAGCCCAATGCTACTTTCCTGCAATGATCAGTGGCCTTCCTCATCTGTATGATTTTGTATCACGCTTTGTTAGTGTCAGCTTTAGATCAATCAGCAGCACCATTGTCTATGGGCCAAAAGTTGACAGTTTTGGCCTCAGGTAGAGACTTGACTTCATAGTCTGGGCTGACACTTTGAGGAGAGAACTAAGTTGCTGGAAGTGCCATCCCTCAAATGCCCTTCACTCAGGAATGTCCAGTAATCAGACATTCTGTTTGCTTGTACAGAATATTATACTATTTGAAAAGAGGAAGGAGATTTTCCCAGTCTTTGGCATCTGATCATTCACTTTATGGCTGTTGGTGGGACATTTCTATGTGCATATTGGCTGCCACATTCACCCATAAATCACTCAGTCACTGCATTTTACAGTATATGATGTGAAGCACTTTGCATCGTGCTCCAGACCTGAAAAGCACTATATCAAATGTAAGGATTATTATATCATCATCATCTTTCTGAGGTAAAATGGCCACTATGTTTGCCTACAAAAACAGTTACTTTAAGACATTCCCTCCCCTATAATAGGTTAATAAATACAATTAAATTGGAACTTGAGAGAAAAAAAATTACAACAACAATTACTTGCATTTTTGAGTGTCCTTCATGCAGGATAGCATCTCGGAGCGAAAAACTCCGAAAGGTACAAGTGTCTTAATGGTTTTGAAAAATGCTGAATAAGTATTATAGAAAGATCACGCATATGTTCCAGCGTTCACAACAAAGAGTTTGTTGCCTTTGAAAAGCAATAATACGAACATTGCGTCTTGAACCTCAAGATGTCTCAATACATTGTATGCTTGCTGAAAATAAAAGTCTGAAATTCTCACCATCTGAGACTTTAGAGCATTGTATAAATATTCAGAGTTCTGCAGAATTTTGGAGAATTCTTAAGTTCAGTCTGCAGTTTCCTCTTCTTTAACAATTCAAAAGATCATAAGAGGTTTGGATGAAGAATGCTCTTTGATTCATTTGATGTTATCACCATGGTATTCACCCCAACATCCACTTATTGCATCATCAAACTGTTTTTTAAGTATCCTGACCTCAAACACCCTTCCCGGCAACCTGTTCCAGTCATTAATTACCATTTGAGTAAAATAATACTCACTGGTGTCTGTGCTGAAATTGCATCCTCAACCCAAATCTTCATTTTTTTTGTCTCAGTGCATCTGAAAGTATGGTTCTAAGTTAACTTCTTTCTGAATCCTTTTTAAAATTGGATGTGCTTCTATAAGATCCCTTTTGAGGTGGCTGATTTAAAGACTCTCACTATCTTGCCTAATCATTACTCATAGTTGTTTCCTCTAACAATGGGAATCATCCTTGTTGCTCTCATCTGCAATACCTCTGAAGGCCTGAGCAGCCAACCTTATCTCGCAACATCCAGAACTGTGTGCAGTGCTCTCTGTGTGGCATGGCCAAAGCGTTACCTAGCTTGAGGATGACTTCAGGGGATTTGTAGCCAACTGATTTGGCAATACAGCCCAACATCCTGTTTGCCTTGTTTATTGCTGTTTCACACTGTTTTGACTCGGTGAAAGTCAACCAACAACTGCAGAAAAACAGATTCCAAACCAAAACAGCTTCTAAGAATTTCTTCAAAATTTTCAATATTTTACATTTTAAAACATTGATCTCAACAACAACTTGCATTTATATATTGCCTATCACACAGGATAGCTTCCCAAAGCGCTTAAGGTTAAGACCTTGAGAGTTTTGAGCTTTAATAATCTAATTGGACAATACTGCTCAACCAAAGTACTGGAGATGAATTAACTGAGCTAAATACACTTGGCAAACAAGATTGTACCATTCACAGGAACTGCAAGTCCTTGATTCATGTTTATTTCATTGTTGTGAAATGTTCCACACTTCTTGTGTTTCTGGAGGATCAGATCATTATGCGCCTGTGTTAATCGTCTAGAACACAGCTATGCAATTGAAAGTGGAGGAAGGATTTTAACAGCAATAATAATTCTCTCATTTGCTAGAGAGCCTTATCACATCATTGAGACGTCTCAAAGCATTTACAGAAAAGTGGATTGTATTGTAAAGTGGATTGACTGTATTTTGTGGGTGAAACACGGTAGCCAATTGCACACAGCAGTCGTGGATTGAGTGACTACATTGATCTACAAAGTAGATTTTGATGTTTGAGGTGAATGTTAAAGTAACCAATTTTGTACCTAAGTCGTAACAGGTTTCCTTTTTTGTCATATTCAAATTTCTTACTTGCTCACACATATTCTCAGCCTGATTTGCAATTTTTGACGCCTGCAATTCTGCTCTGGAGAAGCATTCAGATCATTACGCTCCATTCATTATGCCAATTCTTCCTCTTATATACCATTCTCTTGCACTTTGATTCAATTGCTTGGTGTTTTTTTTTTGCCTGAGTCGATCAGTGAGCATCTGCTGTATTTTTAAAAGGTCACCACAATGGAAGAGAAGGGAAGGGAATTTATCTCCGGGTAATAACTCCATTCACGGTAATACCGCAGACAAACAGGGCCACTATAGTTGATCAGTTGCTGTTCCTTGCAATCGTTGGTAGCTCCAGCTCATTGTTTTTCGGGTATTGTCCTCTGACTTTTACTTTATGGTCATCCACCTTGAATGGCCCACAGTTACTATATTGATACTGTCATCACAGTTCAATCCTGAGATGAATAAAGAGGTAAAACATCCAAATTATTTGTGTTTCTAGTGGAAAAATATCTATGCCAGTTAAGGTCTTCTTTAATGAGATTCCGGCTTTATTGATATCCCTTTCTATCCATTCTTCAGATGAGACATTAAACTGAGGTCCTGTCTGACTGTTAAGGTGAACGTTAAAGATCCCAAGGCACCATTGGAAAAGAGAAGGGAGTTTCTCCTGGTGTCCTGGCAACAAATCCCCCAGATTAAATTGCTTACTCACTTCAACAACAACAACAACAACAACAGCAAGATTCCAATTATGGAGCGCCTTTCACGTCGGGAGGACGTCCCAAGGCGCTGTACAGTGGGTCAGAACCCGAGCCGGGGGGAAATGGTGAGGGGAGGGAAGGGAGGGAGCGAGGAGGGGCTAGAGAGTCGAGAGGGGAGCTGAAGGCGCGGTCAAAGAGAAAGGTCTTGAGACCGGCCTTGAAGGAGGAAAGGGAGGAGGCAAGGCGAAGGCACTGGGGGATAGAGTTCCAGAGCCTAGGGGCTGAGAGGCTGAAGGCCCGGCCACCGATGGTAGGGCGGTTGGGGCGGGGGATGTGGAGCAGACCGGAGCCAGAGGAACGGAGGGTATGGACAGGTAGGTAGGGGGATAGTAGGTCGGAGAGGTAGGAGGGAGCAAGGCCGTGAATGGCCTTGTAGGTGAGGATGAGGATCTTAAATTCGATCCTCTGGGGGATGGGGAGCCAGTGGAGGCGAGCGAGGGTGGGAGTGATGTGGTCCCGAAGCCTGGTGCGGGACAGTGCACGAGCTGCAGAGTTCTGAATGACCTGCAGCTTGTGGAAGGAGGTGCCGGGAAGGCCGGCGAGGAGAGAGTTCCCATAGTCCAGCCTTGAGGTGATAAAGGCGTGGACCAGAGTTTCAGCAGCGTGAGGGGTGAGGTAGTGCCGTAGTCTGGCGATATTCCGGAGGTGATGAAAGGCGGTGCCAGTTGTGGCGCGGATATGAGGGAGAAAGGACAACTCAGGGTCGAACAGAACCCCGAGGTTCCTGACTGGTTTTGAGAAGTGGAGAGTGCAGCCTTGGATGCTGATGCTGTCAGCGCCAGAGGTGCGGAGGCGCTGACGCGAGCCATCAGGAGGGCCTCAGTTTTACGCACGTTGAGCTGAAGAAAGTTGTCTTTCGTCCAGGACTCGATGTCGGACAGGCAGCTGTCAGGACATCGGTGGTCGTGGAGTTGAGGGTAGAGTAGGAAAGGTAGAGTTGGGTGTCATCCGCATACATGTGGAAGTTAACCCAATGTCTGCAGATGATGTCACCACAGGGGGAGCATGTAGAGGGTGAAGAGGAGGGGACCGAGGACAGAGCCCTGAGGGACACCGCACGACACAGTGCGGGGGCTGGAGGAAAAGCACTTCATAACAGTTGTGGGACACTGTTGTGGAACACCGTTGTGGGCAAATTGGTTACCGTGTTCACCTACAAAATACACAGTAACTAGCTATTGCCGAGACATTGACTGGTTCTGCTGGCATTCTCATTCAATTGGTAACCTTTTAACTTGTGTCAAGACCTCACATCCAGGTCATGCTCCTGCATGTTTCACTGCTAAGAATGTCTTGTGTTTTACATGTAATGTCAGCTCAGTGTAACCCTTTCCTCTTTCCCCAATCCTTTGAGGCATCACGGTCCAAGCTTCTTTAGCATGGCCTCATGACCTTGCTAAGCACTGAATAATCTACAAAATATGTGACTTCACACTCAGTCAATTGAGCAGTGACCTTACAAACAGTTCCTGGCTATTTTGCTACCAATAATAAGCGACAATTTGTTACTGATTTAGAAATGCTGCATTTTGTATGAGTTAACGCTGCAGAGAGGTTTTAACCCAGAGTCTAAATTCAGAGATTACTCATTAATGTTGTTATTAATCATAAATTCTGAAAAACAGCGAGGTTTTCAGTTGTTATGTCTGCACCATAAGAAATAGTCAAGTGTCAGCTCCACCACTTACTTATGGTTCAGTAGAAGGACTGCTGTAAAAGAGACATGAAAATAGACATAAAGTGGTGCCAAATAGTGATTTATTAAGCCTCGAGCTTTCCAGATTGGCTATTACTTAAATGCAGCCATAACATTATGAGTCTGCCTGACGAGGAAAACCCGTACATGCAAGCAGATAAGAAACAAATGGATGTTTGATAGTTTGGGTTGATTTTAGCAGAGGTTTATTTGGGGTTGGATCTGCCGTTATCTGCACGGCGATTGATGACATTCCGTGTGGACATGAACCTTGTGAACTGCTTTGACTATATCAGCTGCAATGGTGTAATACACAACCTCGTGGTCAGACATATGGAAGCTTTAAAGTCCATCGTAGCAGGCAGACAGGATCTTGGTTTTGTGTCTCTTCCCAGGGACAGCGACTCTAACAATACGGTGCTCTCCCTTGACTCCACTGAGGTGTCTGTCAAGATTTTTCATAAGTGCATTGCCATGATTAAGAGTCTCCAATCCAAACTAGTGAGAGCTTTTCAAAAACATGTAAATTTCCTAGTGACCAGCCTTTTTCTTCCTCCTTGTTCCACTGCTGTTATTCAGGTAATAGATAATCCCAAAGCGTCCGTACCACGGAGAAATACAATAATGTAAATGCACCCAAAAGTGTAGTAATTGGTATAATCACCACCCTTTAACATTCTTTCCAGCATTTCACAAATCTGTTATGCCTCATTGGCTGCTCTTTGTGTGTATGCAGTTAATTGAATTCCTTAATTTTTATATTTCTTCCAGTTGAATAAGTTAACTATTGTCTTACTCTGGTCTTTCTCTGGTTTTGCTCTCTTCAGTTCTGTTAAAGGGTTTCTACCCCCTCCCTTTCTACTTCATATATTCACTATTTAGGAACTGACACATGTTTCTCTGAATTATTTCCTGTTATTGCCCATTTTCCACTGCATGTTTCTGAGATGGAAGGGGTGGCGTAGGATGAAACTGATCGAAGGCACAGTAGATGAAAAAAGGATTGCTTTTGAAAGCAGAAAATCATACATGTCCATTATATAGAAACCCAAATTCAAGCTCATTCCTGGTCCAAATAATGATGCATTTGTCTGGATTTCAAGAGTGCCAGAGATAATAGAGCCTTGCATTGTTGTATCAGTTACTTCATACACAGTCCAACATTTTGTGAAACTTCAGCAATGATGCTGCAGTACGATGACGTCTTGTGGCGTTTGTGGCGTCCAATAGGGTAGTGGTTAGTGCGCTCGCCTCGCAAAGTGAGAGGACCTGGGTTCAATTTCCAGGGGGTAAAACCTAATCGAGGTTACATTAACTCCTAGAATGTAACTTCTGGAGAATATGTACTTCAGACATATTGTGGCTAATAATCAGCAGCAGCACATCTACATATATACTTCTCCTACTGCCTTGCAGACATACAGGTGCAAGACCACTTCTGCTTCTGACCTCCTGCTCTTTATAAATGTTAAATGGCATCATACAAAGCCAGCCAAATACTTCTACACCAAGGAAAACAAACAATTCACTACTATGTAGTCTTTCACTTTGGTGTTGTCTTGAAGCATTTTACAAAGTTGAGAATGAGTAGAGGAAAGAGAACTTAAGGGCGTTAAATAAAGGTTCAGTCAAAGGGATAGGTGCTGAAGAGCTTTTGAAGGCAGCGTCAGAAATTCATTCAAGGCTGAAAGGCTTGATTGAAACTGCTGCCCCATTTTTATCTATCACTGCTGTTTGCGCTTCTGTAAATTTTTAATGTTTTCTCTTTTTATTCCAGGTTTCCAGTGTTACTTTTTATGGTTCAGTTTAAACATGGTCATAGTAGCCTGATATGCTTTTTCAATTCCTCTCCATTCCTCTGATAGCGATCAATTAGAGCTAAGACAGTTAGAAGTGAGATCAGAAAAAAAGTTGACCAATTCAACAACAATAACGTGCATTTACATGAATGCAGAATGCACTGCACCATTAAGGTTGTGGAGACAAAATTAATTGGATATTTTAAATAGAGATAGATTGATCCTTACGATTGAAGGATAGGATCCATTGTCCTTTGATTAAGGCATTAAAGGACAATGGAGAAAAGGGGATTAAAGGAGATCTGTAATGATCTGATTATCTAAACAGACTAGGTGCCTATTCCTATCTTCCTTTAACCATGTCAAAAAACCCACATTGGTTAACAATCCCTTAACACTTTAGTACCCAGAGACACTAATATTCTGTTTGGTCAGTCTGGTGTCTGACACATAAACAACAACAACAACAACAACAAGATTCCATTTATAAAGCGCCTTTCACGTCAGGAGGACGTCCCAAGGCGCTGCACAGTTGGGTCATGACCCGAGCAGGGGGGAAATGGTCAGGGTGAGGGAAGGGAGGGAGCGAGGAGGGGGGAAATGGTCAGGGTAAGGGGAGGGAAGGGAGGGAGCGAGAGGGGGAAGAGAGTCGAGAGGGGAGCTGAAGGCACGGTCAAAGAGAAAGGTTTTGAGACCGGCCTTGAAGGAGGAAAGGGAGGAAGCAAGGCGAAGGCACTGGGGGATAGAGTTCCAGAGCCTGGGGGCTGAGAGGCTGAAGGCCCGACCACCGATGGTAGGGCGGTTGGGGCGGGGGACGTGGAGCAGACCGGAGCCAGAGGAACGGAGGGTACGGGCAGGTAGGTAGGGGGATAGTAGGTCGGAGAGGTAGGAGGGAGCAAGGCCGTGAATGGCCTTGTAGGTGAGGATGAGGATCTTGAATTCGATCCTCTGGGGGATGGGGAGCCAGTGGAGGCGAGCGAGGGTGGGAGTGATGTGGTCCCGAAGCCTGGTGCGGGACAGTACACGAGCTGCAGAGTTCTGAATGACCTGCAGCTTGTGGAGGGAGGTGGCGGGAAGGCCGGCGAGGACAAACCGATTACCATGCTTAAGTCTCCATAGCAGACTAAAAGGTCCACATGTGTCTGCCATCTACACACAGAAATGTCCTTTTGTCTGTAATGGCATGGAGGGATGCACCCTGCTTATCTAATTATATATAGTATTAGGTGCAGGTTCACAAGGCTGTGTTAGCTTCGATGGACCATAATAATAAACCTTGCGCTTGATATAGCAATTTATGTCAATGAGAGCCTCAACAGAATTATTGTAATGTAATGATACACCATCTTTAAAGGCTAACTGACAACTGACTTCACCTTAGACTTGAGAAAGGAGCTGTCGAGTGTAGTGACTGTATTTGTACGTGAACCTAGTAGCTTGTTTACGCACAGCAATGTCCGACATGCAGCTGTGAAGTGAATGATCAATTTTATTTACACTCAGCAAGTCAGGCAGCATCTATGGAGAAATGAAAGTAAGTCAACGGTTCGGGTCCACGACCCTTCGTCAGAGTTCTGATGAAGGGTCGTGGACCTGAAACATTGACTCACTTTCCTTTCTCCATAGATGCTGCCTGACCTGCTGAGTGTTCCCAGCGACTTCTGTTTTTGATCGATTTTAGATGGTGGTTTGTTTGCCCGGAAAAGCTCACTTCTCTTTTCGGGTAGTGTCGTGGGATATTTAACATTCACGTAAACAGGCAGACGGGGACCTTGATTAAACATCTCATCTAAAGAACGGCACCTCCAACAATCCAACATTTCCCCAGCATTGCATTGGATTGGAATGTCAGCCTAGACTATGAGTTCAAAGTCCTAATGTGGGGGTTGTATCCACAGCCTTCTAACTCTTGAGATCGGAATGCTACTATGTGAGCCAGGATGACTTCTGAGATATCACCCGGGACAATAAAAAAGTGTGGACATTTTTGCAAAAAAAATTTTGGTGGATGGCCTTGAAGATAAGAATGAGAGTTTTGAACTCGATTTTCTGAGGAATGGGGAGCCAGTGAAGCAGGGCAACAACGGGAGTGATACGTTCCCAGAGTCTGGGGCAGGAGAGGACACGAGCTGCAGAGTTCTGAATAATGTGCAGCTTGTGGAGGGAAGAGTTGGGAAAGCCAGTGAGCAGGCAGTTGGCGTAGTCAAGACATAGTCAAGCCACACACTCACAGACAAAGAGAGACACACACTCAGCGACACAGAGAGAGTTAGACACACACTCATAGACAGAGACCCACACACTCAGAGACACAGAGATACATTCTTAGAGAGAGACACACACTCAGAGATGCAAAGAGACAGATATACCTGCAGACAGAGACACACATTCACCAAGCGACACTCATAAACACACACATATACAAGAGACAGAGATGCACTCAGATAGAGACACAGACACACAGACAATCACAACAGTGGCGCCTCCGAGTGTAGCCCGTTTGCTACTTGTACCACACTGCACATGCATGTCCGGAGCCACTCCTCCTACAGTGATGTCAGGTAAACAGCGCGAGCCAGAAACTACATTTATGACTAGTTTGTAGCGGACGAGGATCGTAGTGGAAAAGGTGCTCCTGCACATTTCTGGTGGCCCAGAATATCACTGAGTGGTTAGTGTGTTGTGTTTGCGTGGTTTGGCATGAAGGCTTGCGTGGATATTGCAGCTCAATCATTCGGACATTATCGAGTTATTTATTAAGAACAATTCTGCACTTAAGATATTAATAAATGAGAGGTTCAGATTAAAAAAAACCTTAGGCTCATTGATCTCATTCTTCTGGAATACCCACCCTCCTATTCTTCCATTATATTATCAAGCTGTTTCTTAAATGAGTCCAGTGTCTTGGTCTGAACCATTCTTCCTGGCAATGCATTCCCAGTCGTTAAATAACCTCTATGTAAGGAAATACTTTCTGGTGTCTGTTCAGAAATTGCCCTTTGCAACATTGAAACTGCGTCCTCTTGTTCTACTGCCTCGGAGTTTCTGAAAGAACCACATCTTCTTGTGCACGGATGCTTTCTCCCAAATAATAGTACCTGAAAGAACTGACAGGATGTGTTTATTTCTCAGAATGATCATTTTGAAAGGGACAGCTGGTACGGACATTTGCACTGGCAGTTCCAAACATCTGTGGTCCGTTAGGTCTGAATTATATTTACATTAACGTGCAAAATATGTGAAGCAATTGTTATTATTCAGCTGGTAATAACCTGCTGCTCTACATGTGAGCATTCTGCAAATAATCCTCCAGTAATGGTTATTTCAAATATAGTTTATGATATTTATTTTTCTCAAGCCACTTACATTTGAAAACATAGCCTGATCATCCATTGCCTTTATAATGCATGGAAAGTATAGATTATTCACCCTATGGTGACATTTAATCTATTGAAATACACACATAATAATTATTTTCTGACTTGTTTTTATTTGTATTCTCCTGAAGCTGTATGTTTTCCAGGAATTAATATGTCCACTGATGTTCTAGGCAATTGTGATATTGTTCATTACAACAGACTTGCAATATTCCCTGTGTATTATATTCTGAAATGAATATATGCCAGTGTCCTCTTTCAGACAGTTCAATTTGCCTTCATTATTTTGCTATTGTTTCTGTAATTCATTATTTACTGTAAGCAAAGAGCTGCTGCTTAGATGGATGGTGGTTTTCCCCAATGCTAAGACTCTTCGAAGATGTTAATACCACTGAATTTTGGTTCCAGCATTGGGACTCAGTAGTCGCTGATTTGACAGAAGTAAAATGTAATGCTTCGATATATATCGTGCAATATCTTGCATTTGTAACGTGCCTAAGAGTTTGACAAACACAGTGGTGGTTACCGAGCTGGGCAAAACATTTTGCTTTTCCATTTCTAGTTTGTCTCTGGAGGCAGCCAGCCATGCACAATGGGTGGTTTTTCTCGCTCCGGATCTGGCAAGAATCCACTTGGAGTTGGATCTCCAGCATTAAAGAGACCTGACTTGATATTGTGAGACTCACTGCAGGGAGTTCTGCTCCTGTGCAGTGTTAACCTCATTGTGTATCGTATTATGATGTTGTCAAGACACCTGCATAGTCTCTTCGTATCTGCAAATGGATGCTAGAGTATTACTGCCATGTCCACTTGCCAAATAATGGTACCAACACTGTGGAAATAAAAGCTGAAAGCAAAATCACCTGGTACCTTATCCACACGACTATCAAAACTGTATTGAAGAAATGTTCACTATTGCAATAATACTTTCATTTTATATGGCACCTTATCAAGTCGTCAATGTCTCAAAGAGTTCCAACAGGATTTTATTGTAAAGTGTAGTAATATCAATGGCAAGCTATGTGATTTTAGTTGGTTAGACTCCAGCAGTGCCTCAACGTACACTCTGGGGTCCCCAAGCCTTGGCTCTTCCTCACTGTGCCTTTTGCTTTCCGGAATTAAATAAGTAGGATGCATCCCTCCAGGGAGAGAGTGCACTTTCCATTCCAAAAAATCGTTCTCTGGGATTTCCATGTATTTGTGGGATGCATGGAAATCTCAGTTTGGTTTGGGTACCTTTTTCAGCTTCGCAATCTACCACCTTCATTAGCTTGGTGTCATCTGCAAACTTAGCCACTGTGCTTCCGACGCCTAATTCCAGGTCATTTATAAAAATATTAAAGCACTTTAGAGGCTAAGAAATTTCAAGCCCTGTGTAGCCTAATATGGGACAGTGTTTCACTTCCTCGCACTACATCTTCTGTAGTGGCTGAAGGCAAGGTCGAAGAGGAAGGTCTTCAGTAGGGACTTGAAGGAGGCAAGAGAGGGGGTGAGGTGGAGGGATTGCGGGATAGAGTTCAGAGTTTAGGGGCAGAGAAGCTGAATGCCTGACTGCCAATGGTGAGGTGGGAAGTAACAAGGACCTGAAGCAGGCCGGTGACCGCCGAGCAGAGGGAGCGGACAGGCTAATATGGGGTTATGAGAGATAGAGGGGAGCAAGATCATGGAGGGCCTTGAAGGTAAGAGTGAGGGTTTTGTACTTGATTCTCTGAGGAATGGGGCACCAGTGAAGCCGGGCAAGAATGGGATTGATAGGTTCGCGGAGCCTGGTGCAAGAGAGGAGACGAGCTGCAGAATTCTGAATGATTTGATTTGTGGAGAGAAGAGTTTGCAAGTCCAGTGAGCAGGCAGTTAGCGTAGTCAAGCCGGGACATAATGAAATCATGGATCAGGGTCTCAGCGGCCTGAGGTGGTGAGAGTCAGAGGCGGGCAGTGTTGCCGAGGTGTGGAAAGGCGGAATCAGTCACGGCATGAATGTGGGTTTTGAAGGAGAGCTGAAGGTCAAAAAAGTCACTGAGGTTTTGGATTGGCTCGGTGAAGTGAAGAGTGCAGCCTTGAATGGTGGTAGTGTCAGCGGTTGAGGTGAGGAGGCGCTACCTGGGAGCCTCTGTCTTGCCAACATTGAGCTAGAGGAGTTGGCTCCCGTCCAGGACTTGATGTCAGACAGACAATTAGCCAGGACATCAATGATGCTGGACTTGAGGGTGGAGGCGGCAAGATAGAGTTAGGTGGCATTCACATACATGTGGAAATTGATCCCATGCCTGCGGATGACATCGCCGAGCGGGAGTCTGCATAGATTGATGAGGAGGGAACCGAGGCAGAGTCCTGAGGCACATGACAGAGTGAGGGCGAGAGGAGAAGCCATTGGTGACCATGAAGTACAGATGGTGGGAACGGTAGGATTGGAACCAGGGAAGAACAGAACCATTGTTAAATATCCCAATTTCTGAATCTTTAAATTTCTGCCAGTGTCATATCTAGCATTTGATTATTCGCCTCACGTCGCCTTTGGGACCTTGATGGGTGCAAAACAGCTGCCGAATTTGCCTGGGGAAGCAGCCATAACATTCGGATACCATAATAAATGCGGTATCTTTTCTTTGATGCTGTTAATTGCTGTTTGTGATCTGTCATTTCAAAGGCCGGAAATGACTAAACCTGTAGATATGGTCAAAAAAAATTACTGATTCTCACTCTACATTATGGCAATTCTGGAGGTATTTCATTGTAAAGAGTTACCCTATTGCTCTCACTTTTCCCAACATTATTTAGCTCCTGTTATTAACAAGCAGAGCTGTTTTTTTATGCTTGACAATACAAATGAGTTACTAGCTTTTATAGCATGCAAATTAAGCCCAGGGGCAAGTTTGCGATCTTAATGTACAGAAATAAAAATTACAGCCTTTCATCATGTAATTAATATTGACAGTAAACAGTTAAAACAAGTAGGAATTGTTTCCTTAAAAACAGTTACAAAAATGATTTGTGAATTAAGTGCTTCTAACAGAAGCAGTCACAATTATTGTACTGGATAAATATTCAATTTTGAAGTTATGATTATTTAATCATCTTTAATAGCCTCACCGTTCCAAAAATGTAAGCAGCTTCTAATATATCAAGCCATTATCAGTTAACAGCAGAGTTCAATAAGCTTTAATGGCAGGAGCGATACACCTGCCAACCTTGCAGTGGTTTCCTGCATTCTGCAGATTTACTGCCCGAGATCTCTTCAGTTCAGTTGTCTGCTTCCTTGTAACATACAGCTTTCTCAACGGGGTGAAAGAAAACACAAAATTGCTCTATCTTGTTAACAGTGAGACGCAGATATGCCATGCAGGCTCGGTGTTCCCTTTTACTGTTTGACAGTTCATTAAACTCTGTCCCCCTTCACCCATTTATACTTTCTAGATAAATGGNAAAAAAAGTCACCAATGAAATAATACAATATTTAGCACCTTTCACCTTGAGGGGACATCTCAAAGCACTTGTGAATGAATGCTGGATGGCATCTGAGGTGCCAGGGAGGGTGTGAGGGTAAAGTTGATCAGAAGCATGGGCAAAGAGGTCTGTTTTGAGACATGCTTTGAGTAATATTGCTTTTATTTGTTGGACCACTGAGTGTAGTGACTGGCAATTTGAATGATGAATATATCGGGAGAATTATTGACGAGGACATTGAGAGAAACCCATTTCAAATAGTGCCATGGTATCTTTAGCATCCACCTACACAGGGTGATGGGATTACCTTCACTGGGTGATGGTGCTTCACTGGGAGTGCTCACCCTAAACTGTGAGCTACCCTATCAATTCTCATCTTGTCGGAAATTTGCCGTGGTCACGGTAGAATAAATTAAGTAAGCATATGGTGTATAACGAGTTAGTTGATCTCAGCTGGGGCAGCAGTAAGAGGGCTGCAGTTGACCTCAATGGCCTCAGTCTGTGTTTAATCCTTGGTGGAAATGATACCAGTGTGATTGAGTCAGGATAAGATTCCTTGCTAATCAGTCGCTTCCTTTCCCCCTCCGCCTCCCATGATCCAAGAGCCAGCTAAAACTCACCCTCTGGAATCACACACATGGTCATAATAGCAAGAACAACCTGCTTTTTGAAAGTGCATATCATGCGAGTCAGCATCTTAGGAGTGCTTAACAGTGGTGGAGCTTGAAACCAAGCTGGGGGAAGGGAGGAGATGACCGTAGGCATGTTCGAAGAGAGAGGTCTTCATAGTACCGGTGTTATATTGACATATTTCTCTACCTTTGATAACATTTAATGATATATGACATTGATATCACAATTCTGTGTGTTTGCCTTTGTGCCACTTTTCATAATGCTAAACCAATATGAAAGGCTAAATGAAAGGTCTCCGTTCTAATCAGAATATTGTGTGTTGATACGTAGACTTATCTCTCTCTCTCTCCATCTTGCTGTCTTTCAGAGATTGAAAAGGGAAGTTGTGGTGATCCCGGTATTCCTGTGTACGGCAAGAGAAGAGGCACCAGTTTTCTGCATGGAGACACGTTGACATTTGAATGCCAGTCAGCCTTTGAATTGGTGGGAGAGCGAACAATCACGTGTCAACAGAATAACCAGTGGTCTGGCAACAAACCAAACTGTGTCTGTAAGAATGACTTAAAGTCCTAATTGCAAGGTTTGGGGTGGAGGGGATGCGGTTACTCAATCCACAACATTGTTTGTGGGACACTGCTGTACACAATTGGCTGCTGCGTTTTACTCACAAAATACACATTCGATCCACTTTACAATATATTCTGTGAAGTGCTTTGAGATGTCTCAATGACTTGTTAAAGTGCTATATCATATGCAAGAATTCTTGTTGTTATAGGTCACACATTTCCAATTGTCTTTTTCATTTGTTATTTCTATCTCATTTAATTTCTCTACTCTTAATCCCTTCAATAACACTTCAATCCTTTCACTGGCTCTTTGGGTTGGTCTGGGGGAACCCTGTTAGTGAAATTTCTGGTATGTTTGCATATACATCAAACAGTCACTACCATTGACAGCAGTTTGTTGTGAAGTGTTTTGAGATGGTTCAATCTGTTCAATGGCCTTCTTACTTTCTCTCCTTAAACATAAGTCAGTCTCTTTTCCCAGAGGATAATTAACAACTGGAACAGATTGCCAGGAAGGGTACTTGAGGTCAGAACACTGGACCCATTAAAAAAAATACTTGATCCTGTGATGGGAAGTTGGCAGGGTTGGTATCGTGAATGGATGAGATCAAATGGGCTAAAGGGGCTTCTTCATCCGATCCACTTTTGTGATTAAAGTGAAAGGATCAGCAGTTTAATGGTAGACGTCAGAAATGCGCTTGGCAGCTCTTGAATTTGTGAACTTGGTGGAATCAGCAGTCAGTGCCCCCAACAACATATATCTTTGTATCTACTCAATTGAAAAGTAATGATACAGTGTTGGCTGGATGGGTGGAGACCTACTTGACTACCTGTTAACACTGAAGAGTTTTTCACTCAGTGTTACATTGAATATTTTATATGTTATAGGGTTAAAGTGAACTTTCATAGTTGCAGATTGCCATAAATACACTCATTAAATCATCCACTCGCCCGGCATATTCATCAAACGCGCACGATTACATTTGTTGCGGAAAAAGTAGGTTAGTAAAATAATCTTTATTGCTTCGGATCAGAGGACCACCTTCCACTTGACAGAGCTGCGCTTTCATTGGTTTCACATAAACCGCGTGTCAAAATGTGTCAAAATTCCCACCTTCAAATTAAAATGGTTCATTCTATGGGACAAGGTACTTTGAATTTCTTCCTACAAAATTCTGTTTGAACTCCCGACGTGATAGGCAAGAATTGTCGTGCTATCAGCATAATAACCAGGACCTGTATATATTAAAAAGAATATTAAATTGAGTTTAATTATTCATTTCTTTACAAAAACAGCATTCGCAGACCAATAAAACGCAGCAGCATCTTTAAAGGATTAAGGATGCTCTTTGAGGCCCCTCCAGCCTGGCACTGTCAGTGTTAATTTGTAGGAAGTAATTGCTATGTATGAAAAGTAGCTGTTTGCACTAATTGGATTAGTGATTTATGCTGTGAAAAATGTATTATATTCCATTTTTTTTGGACAGTCTCTTGCTTCTTCAATTTCACCGCACCATCTGGAGTGGTGCTCTCTCCAAACTACCCAGAGGAGTACGGAAACAACATGAACTGTGTGTGGCTGATCATCACGGAGACTGAGAGCAGGATCCACCTCATTTTCAACGATTTTGACGTGGAGCCCCAGTTTGACTACCTCACGGTCAAAGACGACGGCATGGCAGATTCCACCGTCCTGGGCACTTTCTCAGGCGACGACATGCCCTCACAGCTGGCCAGCAATGGGCATGTCGCCCGCCTGGAGTTTCAGTCTGATCACTCCACCACCGGCCGGGGCTTTAACATCACTTACACAAGTACGTTCGGTATTGCTGTTTGTCTGTCATGGCCCATGCTTCCTCTTGGTAAGAGCGGGAGAGTGGGACTAGTTGGATAGCTCCTTCAAGAGCTGACACGGGAACATTGGGCCAAATGGCCTCCTTCTGCTCTGTAAGATTCTATGTTTCTATGCTTGGTGTCAGTGAACATAAGAACATAAGAATTGCTGGATGAAAGAAGACCAAGCTCCATTCAGTTTGCCTTCCACCATCCTGGCAGTCATATGCACGTGTTTTGTCCCAAATTATACACTGTATCCCAAAATATTAGATCCTAAAAGAAGTCTAAGTAATTTGCTCTTGAAAGAATCAACACTTTCTGTTTCCACCGTCTCCCCTACTCGCTCACTGAAATAGTGTTTTCACAGATTACGAATGTTGTGTGTGTCACGTCCGCAAGGATGAAGTGAACATAACAACATGTGATGTTATGAATTATTGCTACTGTTGACAGTTGCAGGCGAGCCAGCCGATAACGCAGTAATGAGCTCCTCCCCACGGGTTAGGCGCAATGGGTGGAACCAGAGCTTTCAGTAACCCTCCATTGGGACAGGCTGGCTGTGAAGTGTGGGATTTCATTGCCGATTCACAGGACAAACTGGTTGAGTTGATAGCACCCTTTTGTCGGAGATAGAAGGTTATGGGTTCAAGTCCCACATCAGGAATTTGAACACAATGGTCCAGCTGTCATTCCAGTCCAGGGGCTGGGGTTGCGCTACATATTGTCAGAGGTGCTGTCCTGATGAATGGATGCAACGTTAGATTCAGGTTCTGTCTGCTTTTTCAGGTGGATGTTAAAGTGATGATCAGGGAGTTTTCTGGTGTCCTGGCCAACAGACCCTCAGCTAAAATGAATACACTGTAATGATGCAGTGGTGCCATGCATTCTATAAAGGCACGAAAAGAGATTCCTAAGCTTGAATTTTCACCTTCCTGTGAGCACTTGCACTGAAAGACGTCTTTATTGATGTGAACTTGTTCCTGTTTCTCTGTGACGTTTCCCTCGAGTTACGTGTTCTTCCTGACAGATTTTGCTACACAGTATTTTTTTTCATATATTAAACAGCTTTTGGACAAAATGAATGCCACGACCCTGGGATTCCAGTGAACGGACGACGCTTTGGTGACATTTTCCTGTTGGGAAGCTCTGTCTCCTTCCATTGCGACGAAGGATTTATTAAAACACAGGGATCGGAGGCCATAACCTGTATCATGCAGGAGGGCAATGTTATCTGGAACTCCGCTGTCCCAAGATGTGAAGGTGAGCACTGAAACCAACGTTTTTAGTTAGGATTGAAAGAGGCATTGGAATTTGTTTACCAATTGCGTCCATCAGAAGAGGCAAGTAAAGCGATAGTATTAGAGGCAAATCGTCAATAGTTTGGTTTGGATACATTTTAGCCTGGTGATAAATTTCCACATGTGGAATTAGAAATACTATAGATTTAATGATAGAACATGGGCCATATGATCTACAACAACAATGACAACTTGTATTTATATAGCACCCTTCGCGCTGGGTAGCGTCCCGGGGCACTTTAAAGTCTGACAACGAGCCAGGGGGAGAAGGAGGGGTAGGTGATCATACGCACGATCAGTGGAGGCAGCGGATGGGGGAGTGGGGAGTAAACAGGTCGGATAGGTAGGAGGTGCGAGTGAATTAAGTGATTTGGTAATAAGTGAAAGGATCTTGAAATCGATCTGTTCGGTGATTGGGAGCCAGTGGAGCCTGGCAAGGACTGGTGTGATGGGGGTATGGAGTTTTGTGAGGGTGAGTATCCAGGAGGCAGAGTTTTGAATTAATTGAATTTTGTGCATGGTGGAGCTGGGGAGACCAGCGAAGAGGACATCTATTCCTGTTCCGAAGTAGTTTTATGACATTTAAGTTTAGAACTTTTCTGCCTGTTTGGGTTTGAACTGAACACGTTATGTTTATTTGTTATTTCGCAGCCCCTTGTGGTGGGCACTTGACAGCACCAAGTGGCATCATCTTGTCACCAGGATGGCCCGGTTACTACAAGGATTCGCTGAACTGTGAATGGGTGATTGAAGCGAGACCCCGGCATACCATCAAGATAACCTTTGACAGGTGTGTTAGCTTCAGGAGGAAACAGAGTTCAAAAGGAAATTGAGTTGAAGAGAGTTGCTATAGACAACAAAAACAACTTTATATATTTATACAGCACCCCTCTGTCTGGATCGCATCCCAGAGCAAATAAACTTGAGTTGCCTTTGGTAATAATGTAACATTTGACCGGGGAAGAGCAAAAATTAAAGGGAACATGAAGTTTTCGTCACATTTGTTAACAAATCACTTGGAGCGGGAGGGTGGGGGCGGGGACGAAATAAACCTAACAATAATTTTCACTTGTATCAAGCTTTTCACGTAGGGCGAATGTCTCAACATTTTACAAAGACAGAGTGGGAACGTGAGCTGGCTGGGAGATGGGTGGAGGGGAAAGGAGGAGATGAACAGCCAAGAGACAGGAATGAAGAGAGTTTTTGAAAGCAGAGAGAGAGCTGGCTAGGTAGAGTGGAAAGTGCTTGAAAGTTCACCCGCCGACAGTGGAATGGATCAGGATGGTTATGAAACAGGCCACAGTCGGTGGAATAAAGTAGAGATAAGGTGGGGCAAGGCCTTGGAGGTATATAAAATCTTGAAGTCAATTTGCCAGTGTACAGAGAGTCAGTTGGAGCGAGGATTCGTGGAGTCCTGTAGCTCAGCGGTTAGAGCACTCGCCTTGCAAGCGAGAGACCTGGGTTCAATTCCAGGCGGGGCGAAACCTTGGGCAAGTTTCCTTACTCCACATACCTAATAATAATCCCTCAAAACAAAACAATAATAAATTGGTCATTTTCAATCCACGACTGTTTGTGGGACACTGCTGTGCGCAATTGGCTGCCGCGTTTCGACCACAAATATACGGTCAATTCACTTTACAGTATATTCTGTGAAGCGCTTTGAGACATTTGGAAGATGTGAAAAGCGCTATATCAAATGCAAGAATTATTATTATTATTGTAAGATTGAGAGGATCTTGGAACCTGGTGAAGTGAATGTGGGCTATTTCCTTATCATAATTCACTTCTTTCTTGGAACAGACACTGGAAAAATAATGTTGAATCCGATTATTCTTGGCAGAGGAACACTGCTGGTGAAAGGATCCATTCCCTGCTCTACCCTGTGCACACATACGTGAATTGTGGTATTATGGTTATGAACTGAGCGGTCCCAACTTCACTCGGCTCTAATAATGATCATACATAAATGTTGTATATCTTTGCATTTGATGCAGCATCTGTAAATTTAACAGGACTTCACAGGTAATTGTTGTCACAGGTAATGGCTGTGTTCATAACATTACAGCCAATTTGCACACAGCAGGGTCCTATAAATATCCGTGAAGCAAATGACTAATTATCTGAAGGATTGTTGGCCAGGGTTTTGGTAGAAATTCCTTTCTCTTTTGCAGTAGTGTCATGGGACCTTTAAAGGTCATCTAAACAGGCAGACAGGATCTTGTTTTAATTTCTCAGCAACTTTTACAAGGTGACGCTCCCCCCAGAATAGTAACAATAATTTACCTTCATATAGTGTCTTTCACGACAGAGGACATCCCAAGACACTGGGATTTTGACCTGAGTAGGAGGGCAGGGAGGGTAGGGATAGAAGGGTGACCACATTACTTATCTTATACTGTCTTCTGTTGTATCAAGTAACATATCAGCTCCAAACCTTCAGCACAGAAGCTTCCAAATTAAGTTGTTGCACTGGGACAACTGTGTGTTGTGCAATTATATTTGTGAAAGCAGCCAATTCAGTTGTGGGACTTGAAACACTTCACTGAAAGATTAACTCTGTTGTCTCTCCATGGACTGGATTTGAGCTGAAAGTCTTTCAAGGCAAACAGCAGTCTCTTGCCATCGTTATTACACTGAATGTTTTTCTCAAGCAGGCTTAGGAATTAGAGTGAAACACATGTCTATTGATTCAGTAGTCTTTTTGACCTTGTTCATTTAGTTATGGAAAGTCTCACGACAAAAGGGTTGTTTCAATGCACCAAAATGTTTTGGTGTCTATTGGGGCAACAATTGACGTTTTACCTATTAGAGGATGTCTCCCACACAAATACATTGAAATACTAATCAATTGTACATTGTTTGCCTACAAGTATACAATTATAACACTTTACAGAAAATGTTGTGAAGCACTTTGAGACGTTTGGATTTGATAAGGTGCTGTGTCAAATGCAAGGATTATTATCTTATTTTGATCATTAGACTATCAAGTTGTGACAACAATAACTTGCATTTTTATAGTTCCCCTCCCATAGTGTGGTGTCCCAGATTACTTATCTGTGTGACCTTTCCATCATGTATTTAAGCTCTAAATCCAGTGGTTGCCATCCAAACAGGCACGAACGAAAAACCAAGTTAGAAAAGGGATTTGCTTCTAATATTATCCCTTTACTTTCTTCTTTTGATGGAAACTTGTGTTAGGTTATGGTTGGATGGTCTATGGTTAGGTTATTATTATGGTCTATCTGGAACTCCCTGCCTGAATCCCTCTGCCTTGCCCCATGTTCAAGTCATCAGAGGCATCTGAAGACTTTTCTTTGACCCTGCATATGGTCATCTCCCCATCTCGGCATCAATCTATGCCTTTTTAAGTGTTCTGAGACTCTACCCTGATTGAAGGGCAATATTGTGGAGTCCTGTAACTCAGTGGTTAGAGCACTCGCTTTGCAAGTGAGAGACCTGAGTTCAATTCCAGGCAGGGCGAAACCTTGGGCAAGTTTCCTTACTCCACACGCCTAATAATAATCCCTCCAAAAAAGCAAAAAACAATAATAAATTGGTCATTTTCAATCCATATGACTGTTTGTGGGACATTGCTGTGCGCAATTGGCTGCCGCGTTCGCCCACAAATATACAGTCAATTCACTTTACAGTGTGTTCTGTGAAGCGCTTTGGGACGTCCTCCCGACGTGAAAAGCGCTATATCAAATGCAAGGATTATTATTATTATTATATAGATTCAAGTTGTTATGGTTGGTGATGGTTCTCTCCAAGTGACTGTCTTTCATATCAGATGGAAGCAGTGAGTGTCAGCAACCTGGTGCCCATCAACCAGCGAAGTCTGATGCTGTCCACACTAGATATGGGTGATAATTAATTAAATGTAATCTCTACATTTAAAGATAAATGTAGAGATAAATGCTCAACAACTAAAGATGCAAAAGGTTTTTGGGAAGAGAACAAGGGAATGAGTTTAGACCATGTAGCTGAAGTGGGGCAACTGGCAACGCCTCAAGCACGATGAACTCCTTTAGTTCTGACATCATAATCTAACACCATGCACTCACTTGTGATCAGAGGCGGGTTTATTAACAACTATTCTCTTATAATTGAAGATGGTGTAAAAGTTTGTAAAATTTCTAAATTAATTTTGGGAACCAAGAGTTCTTAAAAATAAGCATAAACAGCTATTTATCTAACTTATATAGTTAGATAACTTATAGTTATTTGAGAAATAGCCTGTTTGGGTATTTCTTTCCAGAGGCATTGTGAGGATAAATTTATACCAATGTAAATTTATATATTTTTTTCCTTTCTTCACAGGTTTCAGACAGAAGTTAATTACGACACATTAGAAGTCCGGGACGGATCTGTGAATTCAGCCCCTTTAATAGGAGAATACCATGGAACTCAAGCGCCCCAGTTTCTAATAAGCACTGGAAATTTCATGTATCTCATATTCATGACTGACAACAGCCGATCAAGTGTGGGCTTTCAGATTCGCTATGAAAGTAAGTTTGCTTCTTGTCCTGTCTGTGACTGAGTGCTCCATACACAGGTCCGAAGCCACTATGTTTTGCTACTGTTGACTTTCTTTTTCAGTTTGGTGACTGTGGAATGTAGGGGTGGAATTTTTTTTGGTCAGACAGGTATCTGATACATTCAGAAACCCGTCGCCATGCTTAATAGCATCCAAACCAGCCTGAGAGTTCCACCTAAGTATGTCACATGGTTCCGAGATGTTACCCCGTGTGAAGGGCACTATATACGTGCACGTCGTTTTCATTGTTGCCGCCTATACTTGGAAATCTCCCTGTGACTGGAACGGAAAGACGCTCTCTCTCCCAAAGGGACGCAACCTGCTTACTTAATTTCAGAGAGTGTTAGGCACAGGTTGTCATGAACTGCGGCTTGGGTTCCAGAACCTGCTCAACTTCACACTAAATTTGTTTTTGTTTTGTTTTTCAGTGTTTGACTGGCAAAACGTAAATGTATCATTGCACTCCTTAATTAAAATTAACGTATTCTTTCCATATTCGTATTGGTTAATCCAGCCCAGAGCCTTGGTTTAATGTGTCATCTGAAGGACAGCAACTCTAAAAATGCAGCACACTCCCAGCATTATATTGGGGTATCAGCTTAGACGATATGAGTTTGAAGTCCCAAGGTGGGGCATGGACTCAGAAGCTTATTACTTAGAGGCGAGAGTGCTATCAACTGAGCCAGGATGACACATAATTTCACTCTGTTCCCACCTGTCAACCAATATTACAGTTTATACCCCATCTGCCATAATACAGAAATATGCCTTCTGTTTTGTGACAGTGTTTTGATTCCACCCTGCAGCCACCGTTACAAAAAGCTATTAAATGCAGACTGTGTTACATTACAGTGTTGCTGGACTGCAGCTATACATTTGGGGGTTAATTTTAGGTCCAACATTCATTTAGTGCCTTTCACATAAGAGGATGTCTCAAAGCACTTCATGCAGGTGGCTGGGAGCCTGAGTTGCGTGTGTGGAGTTCGGAAAGGGATGGGCAGGTCAAAAGTGCAATCAAAGGATAGGTATCAAGGTGGGCTTTTGATGGTCTGGAGGGAAGCACTTTGAAATTCTGGGTAGAAACAATATCTGTAGACAGTAAGCTGCAGTCCAACCTGGAAGATAAAATGCATACATTTTAGTGGAATGCCCTTGAGTTCGAGTTATTTATTAACACACACCATATATTTTAACAGATTGAATTGTTGGTGTTTACAGTTAAGCACCATTAAATACTCGCCTTACTTCAATCCAATTAGGAGAACAAATTGTTTTATTTTATGTTTGGATTTCAGCACTGGCCCTGTAATGAGGAAATGCACCCTATCCTTTACACAGTGCAAGCCATCTATTTCTTTTCACAGCTTCAATGCGACAATAGTTTATGTGCGTATTAACTAGCAAGTCCCAAATAGTGAGCAATAATTAAACAAGCTCTTCAGTCTTGAGAGAAGATGTCTGAGAGGGGATCTAATAGAGGTTGTTAAATGTTAACTGAGATTGAAAAGGTAAACCCAGAACAATACTTTCGGATCCACTGAGACAGTGCAACAAGAGGGACATAAGGTTTGGCGTTACAAAGGGCAACTTTATGTGTGAGTGTTGCCTTTGAGCCAGAAGGTGGTGGGCTCTAGCCCCACATTGGAACTTGTGATTAAATAGTCCAAGCTGATACTCCAATGCATTGCTGGGGGGCTTTGCTGCATTGTTAGAGGTGGCGTCCATCGGATAAGATGTTAAACCGAGGTCCTGACTGCCTGTTCAGGTGGACGTTAAAAATCCCATGGCACTATTTAAAAAGAGTATAGAGTTTCTCCCTGTGTCCTGACCAACAAAGTCACAAAAATAAAATTGTCAATCACTCCACAGCTGTTTGTGGGACATTGCTCCAATGCGTGCAACCACAAAATACACAGTCAATCCACTTTCAGTATATCATGTGAAGCGCTTTGAGATGTGATAAGGTACTATAACAAATGCAAGTATTATCATTTTAGGGCAGAAACCAGGAAGATTTTTCTTTACCCAGAGGGTAATTAATGACTGGGTCAAGTTTGCAGGAAGAGTGGTTGAGGCCAGGACATTTGGAGAAGGGGTTTGGTTGGATCACCACTATCCATATTCAGTTACTAGACCAGTTACACTTCTCTCTTCACTCAAATGACCTATGAGCTTTGATAGTGCGGCAGGTTATTTAATGCAGATGGCATCACAGACAAAGCCAATCCTGCCAGATAGCAATCATGAGCGGGAAACTTTGCAGATTTTCCCTTTCCCTAAGTAGATGTGTTGAAGGTACCTGCAGCATTCCTAAAACCACCTTGCCTGGGGTCAAATTAATCATGCAAAGGCCTCAGGTCTGACGATTCAGCAACTCACTCACTGAAGAAGATTCACTTTTGGCCAGGGGAGATTTGAGTGGAGGCCTCAACATAACTTATGCCAAGACTTAGCACTCCAATGATGAGCTCTGTAGAGTGAGTGCAATGGCCCTGAAACTGGTCCCAGACTCCACCATTGTCATACAATGGTCATGCCTGACCTGCGATATACAAATGACAATGTGATAATTTTTGGCAGTGTGATAGTTGACAACTTTCATTTCACTTTTATGTTCTATGCCTCAGCCATTGCACAATGTATACTGCAAATATATTGATGTTTCACATAGGAAAGCGAAAGCTGGTGTGTGGTACCTGCTGTGTACAGATATTTGAGAAGCTGGATGTTTACTTGTAAACATTTGAGCTGGATCATGGTTCCAGTTTTCTCACATTACCAACACCAGCCAGCACATTATTGCTCTTCTGTCATGCTGTGCAGGCGTGTATTATTGAGGAGTTTATTTCAAACTCAATTTTAGGTTTGATTCCCCGCGGGCAAAACATTAGGCAAATTTCCTTACTCCACATGCCTGTTTACCGAGCAGTAAGTATGAACCCGGTTGTTAGTCGATTGGTGGATCACTTTCCGGGAGTAATCCCACCAAAAAAAAATGTGGTCACTCATTTTATGACTGTTTTTGGGACACTGCTATGCATAATTGACTGCTGTGTTTTGCCCAAAAAATACACTTTACAAGTACACTGTGGAGTCCTGTAGCTCAATGGTTAGAGCACTCGCTTTGCAAGTGAGAGACCTGAGTTCAATTCCAGGCAGGGCGAAACCTTGGGCAAGTTTCCTTACTCCACACACCTAATAATAATCCCTCCAAAAAAAAACCAAAAACAATAATAAATTGGTCATTTTCAATCCATGACTGTTTGTGGGACATTGCTGTGCGCAATTGGCTGCCGCGTTCGCCCACAAATATACAGTCAATTCACTTTACAGTGTGTTCTGTGAAGCGCTTTGGGATGTCCTCCCGACGTGAAAAGCTCTATATCAAATGCAAGGTTTATTATTATTATATTCTATGAAGCGCTTTGAGACGTCTCAACGATGTGATAAGGTACTATATCAAATGCAAGGATTATTCTTTTTTGCCTGAATTTGGATAAATTTGAATTATTTTTGGGCTTCTCTAGTATATTTTTATTTTTGTTTTCTTAGTGAGTCTTAAGTCAAAGTTACTCATCATTGATCTAATTCTCTCTGTGTGTATCTGTATGTTTGTGTGTATGTACATGTGTGTGTCTGTACGTGTTTCTATGTGTGTGTGTAATGTGCATGTGTGAATGTGTATGTCTGTTTGTCTGTATCTGTGCGATTGGTGTGCATATCTGTGTGTGCAAATATCTGTGTGATTGATGCGTGTATTTGTATGTGCTTGTATTTGAGGGAATATTTGTGCGCGTGGTCGTGTTTGTCAATGGATTTGTGTTTCAGGGTAAAAGGGTGGACTTGATTTTATTAGATGATGGAAACAAATTGTCAGAGTTGCATTATGTGCTAATTTGTGTTGCAGTGGGTGTTGAGGATTAGATGATCTGATTAAAACTTGGCATGTTTTCAGCAAGTACTTGGGAAGTTGGATTTACTGTTTTGCAGCATGCAACTTGCCAATTTGAAAATAAATAAATGAGTTAACCATTACTTAATGCCCAAAGTTCATGTGTAAGTCTGGCTTAGCAGGACATATTCTTGTCTCTAGGTCAGATGTATGTGTGGAGCATGTCCCCTCGCCCTATAATGTCAGTCATGGTATAAGCCTGGCTCAGTTAGTAACCTCTGAGTCAGAGGTTTGTGGATTCAAGGCCTGCGTTGGGACTTTGAAATCAAAGTCTAGACTAACACACCAGTGCAGTGCAGACATTAAATCGAGGTCCCATCTGCCTGTTCAAATGGATGTCAAGGAACCCATGGTACTACTCAAAAAGAGAAGAGAATGTATCCCAATATCCTGATAAATGATTTCCCTGATAAAATTGGTCATTCATCGCATGGCTATTTGTGGGATGTTGCTGTGCCCAAATTAACTGCCGCATTCACCGACAAAACACGCAGTCACGCAGTCAAGAAGGCGAACGGCACGTTAGCGTTCATTGCAAAAGGTTTAGAGTACAAGAGTAGGGAAGTCTTGCTGTAACCGTACAGGGCCTTGAAGAGACCATACCTAGAGTATTGTGTGCAGTTTTGGTCTCCTTATTTAAAAAAGGACATACTTGCCCTAGTGGGGGTGCAGCGTAGATTCATTCGGTTAGTTCCTGGGATGAGGGGATTGACCTATGCGGATAGGCTGAATAAACTAGGGCTGTATTCTCTATAGAGTACAGAAGAATTAGGGGAGATCTTAGTGAAACATATACGATTCTTAAAGGGCTGATAAAGTAGACACTGAGGGTTTGTTTCCCCTCGTAGGAGAATCTATAACCAGGGGTCACAGTCTTAAAATTAAGGGTCAGCGTTTCAGAACAGAGTTGAGGATACATTTCTTCACGCAGAGGGTAGTGAATTTATGGAATTCACTACCCCAGAAGGCTGTAGATGCTCAGTCCTTGAACGTCCTCAAGGCTGAGACTGATAGATTTTTAAAAAATAGAGGGATTGTGGGATATGGGGATAGGGCAGGTAATTAGAGTTAGGTCTGAAGATCAGCCATGATCTTATCGAATGGCGGGGCAGACTCGAGGGGCCGAATGGCCTACTCCTGCTCCTAATTCTTATGTTCTTATGTTCACTACACTTTCCAATGAATTCCGTGAAGCGCTTTGAGACATCCGTCCTATGTGAAAGGTGCTATAATAATAATAATAGTAATCCTTGCATTTGATATAGCACTTTTCACGTCTTCCAGTATTTTGAAAGAGCTTCACAGAATATAATAATAATAATAATAATAATCCTTGCATTTGATGTAGCGCTTTTCATGTCGGGAGGATGTCCCAAAGCACTTCACAGAACACACTGTAAAGTGAATTGACCGTATGTTTGTGGGCGAAATGCGGCAGCCAATTGCGCACAGCAGTGTTCCACAAACAGTCATGGATTGAAGTGACCAATTTTATTATTGTTTTGGAGGGATTATCATTAGGCGTGTGGAGTAAGGAAACTTGCCCAAGGTTTCGCCCTGCCGGGAATCAAACCCACTTCTCTCACTTGTGATGCGAGTGCTCTAAACACTGAGCTACAGGACTCCCTATATCAATTGCAAGGATTATTCTTATTGTCATACTGTTATTATGGTGCCACCTTTGAATGATATTGGTTCAGATGTCTGCTGTTTTCAACAACCAAACTTAGTCATAGAAAATCATTAGGTAAACAGGCCAGCTTGAACTGCAAAACAATTCAATGGGATACACATGAGTTTCTTAACTTGGGTACTTTACTCCTTCTAGAATTCATCTTCAATTGAAATGTTGTTAAACTGCTCTTTCACTGGTGTTATTTCAGAGGAGGTTAAACACAGCTTGAAGTAGGTCTGAGAGACAGCAGACTTAAATCGAACATTACAATCTATATTCTTCAGCCCTAACAGGATGTATTCTCTAGATAACCTTTCCACATAGTCCCAGCAGAGATGGTGGCAAATCTTTAAATTATCTTTATCTTGATAACCTTCCCTATTGTGTAAAAATGTGTTTATCCAGCTCCTTTTGAAGGGAGCTAATCAACACAACATTAGCTCCTCCCGATACAATCTGGCCCGCATGAATGTTACTCGATGTGAATGAAAACCTTTTCCGAACAATATCTCACTTGGTGCTTGCCAATGTCATACTTGTGTGCTCTTGTAATGTGATTGCAGGGTAAGGAACCTGCTTGTGTCTTTGTCGTGTGTGTCTTTTACACCCTGTGTCAGGTTGGCTCTTGAGTTAGAAAATTGTGAGTTCAAGCCCCATATTGAGATTAGAGGCCAGAGGATCATACTGTGGGAGTGATGTGTTACCAAGGTGCTGTCTTTCAGATGACAAATTATATTGAGTTCTTTATACCTGTCCTTCAGGTGGATTGTATAGACACCATAGGGCTGCTCAAGGAAGGAATTTCTTCCGGTGTCCTAACGAATAATCCCACATTAATGGATCATTCTTCTTATGGCTATAGGACTTACAAACGATTGCCTACAAAAACAGTCAATACGCTTAAAATAGTAACATAAGGCAAGATCTTTCAGCATTATAAGGCACTTTTTATTTATTTTTGGTCATGTGCAAAACTGTCACTATCAGAACCATAAGAGTTACATGCATCCCACCTCTACAGAAAACTAAAACCAATGAAAGCATTGTCTGGTAAGTTTCCCTAATGCTTGTCCAGGGAGGACCATCCTACCTGTTAGGGCTTTGGTTTGCAGGGTTCACAGGAGTTGAGTGGGAAGAATTCTTACTCCAAGTGACTGGTCTTCCTTTCCAAGTCTTGCTAATTAGCTAGGCTGCCTGTGCTGTCATCAGCAGCACCCTAAAATACCGTGGACCCATCTGACTCAGGAACTGAACTACTGAGACAGCCACAGAGGGTTGGCTTGATTCTGACATTCCAATGCCAAACATGGCACCTTGGAGCCAGTTCAACTCCAAGGAGATCCCACTTACCTCCCTCCCAGAATATAGATATATGGCAGCATAAAAATGTAAAGTATTTATTTTATATTTCAAAGACTCATGTCTGTTTTTTCATCAGAAATATGACACCGTCAGATTCCATTATAACACTGTTGCTCAGGTCCATAAAATCAGCCCTGTGTTATCCTGAGCCACATTATAGATCAGTCGCTGGTCAGTGCTTTGTGTTGTCAGATTGCTGATGTGTTGACGCTATCGACACAGAAACTAGAAGCCGGCAGTCAGCGGTGACTGCTCTTGTGAGCATTTCCAGTGATTTGCTGGCATGCCACTGACTTTAGGCATTCTGTGTCTGGGCATGATACAGAGCAACCAAAGTGTCAGCATCAGAAGCCAGATGTGTTCTGGCACCCTGTGGATCCATGATCCCTCTTATGTTCTATATGGATCTGTGATCTGCCTCCTGTTTACACCAAACTTATTCTTAGCACTGTACTTCTGTACTTTATAGGTGTTACTTTGGAATTAGATTCATGCCTGGATCCAGGTATTCCAGTAAATGGACGGCGACATGGAAACAACCTCTCGATTGGGTCAACTGTGTCCTTTAGCTGCAGCCCAGGTTACACTCTGAGTGACGATGAACCCCTGGTTTGTGAAAACAACCGCCAATGGAACCACGCTTTACCAAGCTGTGAAGGTGAGAGACTGCCTTTTCACAATATCTGCATTTAAGGTTTCTCCCTAATATGATGCCTCAAAGGTTAAAGAAAGTAATTTTCACGCACTGGAAAGTTATCAAATAAAGAAAGAATTGCTTGTTAATTATCGTACAGTTTTAGAAATTTGCAGCACAGCAGAAGGCCATTCAGCATTCAGAATTGCTGAAGTCACCATTAAATTTGAAGTTGCTTTTCTGAAGTTCTTAAACATTTACTGAGTAAAAAATGAAGACCATTTAAACATTCGACAATGCTCAGAAATGTTAGGAAATAGAGGAATTATTGACCAAGGTAGAATTTCTTCCCCCCTTATTTTGCCACCAGAGTTAAAAGAATAATGAGTGATTTTATTTGTGTTGCTACTTTCATCCTGTGTTTTTTTTTAATTCTGTGTCTAAGCTTTCTGTGGCGGCTACATTCATGGCAAAAGTGGAACCATTCTGTCACCCGGATTTCCTGACTTTTACCCGAACTCGTTAAACTGCACGTGGACAGTGGAAGTATCTCACGGACAGGGTAAGATATATTTACATCCATAGGGATGGGGACTCTTGTGAAGTACAAACACTGGCACACACGAATTGGGCGATTTTCAGGCATCCTGCCCCCGCGATCTGCATCTCCTTCCCGGAAACCCTCCACTTCTCCTCCTGCCTCTCTACATTCTAAACCTACTTTAAGATCTATCTTTTTGAGATAGAAAAAAGGAGTTTAAGACCTGCGCTGTCAGCCATATTCCCCCCATCGTCCCAATCAGCTGTGTCAAACTCTTTGGGATGTCTTCCTGATGTGAAAGGTGCTGTCTATATAAATTTTATTGCCGCATCCGATGGAAGTCCATAGATTTATGATGG
Organism: Callorhinchus milii; assembly: GCF_018977255.1. Taxonomy (NCBI): domain Eukaryota; kingdom Metazoa; phylum Chordata; class Chondrichthyes; order Chimaeriformes; family Callorhinchidae; genus Callorhinchus; species Callorhinchus milii. Next base: position 9,658,670 of record NW_024704744.1, read on the forward strand.
TCACTAAGATCTCTCCTTTCACTATCTTTAGGGGTACAGTTGATATTTCACAAATTTCACCTGGAGACTTCCCACGACTATTTGATCGTCACAGAAGATGGGAGTTTCACAGAGCCAGTAGCACGTCTCACCGGCTCTGCCCTGCCCCCGACAATCAACGCAGGTCTCTTTGGAAATTATACAGCACAACTTCGCTTCATCTCAGATTTCTCCGTGTCTTACGAAGGGTTCAACATAACGTTTTCAGGTAGGCGGACAACCCCTCACAAACCAATAAAAAAGCAGTGTATTTACAGGTCATAAGAACGGGTGGACCACTGTCACCCAGATGGCAGGTGTTTTCACAGTCTTTCTAGTTAGGCATTTTGAATGTATAAAAGCCCAGGCAGAGTAAAGGAAATAAAGAGAGCCCCAGGATGAATTGAGGGACTCGTAATATCAGACGGAGCATAATCTGTCTCAATGTAAATTGGAACACGTTGGGATGGAGATTACTACCTACGATGTCGTAATTAACACATTGTCGAAAAATGTCCCTCGTTTAGCGGGATACCAGCTTAACTCAGCAAAAAAAGTCAGGTGCCTCGATGCGCAGCTGGCGCGTCCAATGTACAAATCGACTAAATCAAGTGTAACTGGCTTTGATTCATTTTGACTGAATCTGGTAGGGGGAGAGAGCAAGCACACCCATGGAACGTCAATGTCTTTAGAAGTTGACTGGCCACATTTGTCAACAATGTGCCAAAGCACTGTTAAATAATATATTCAAGGTTAGCATTTTCACCTCTATTATTATGTGATGAAAAAAGAAATTATTTCAGGCAGCAGTGTAAAAACATAAGAATATAAGAAATGCTAGATGATAAAAAGGACCAAGGCCCATCTAGTTTGTCTTCCACCTTCGTGCTGGTCGCATGCAATTATGTTCCGAAGTACCTATGTACTATATCCCATAACGTTATTTCCTAAAAGAAAACTATCCAATCGGTGTTTGAAGGAATCAACACTTCCTGCTTAACCATTTCCCTAGGAAGCCTGTTCCACAGGTTTACTATTCACTCACTGAAATAGTGTTTCCGTAGATTTGTTCTGAATTTACCCCCCCTTCAATCGCAGACCGTGTCCTCTGGTTTAGTATGAAATAGCCTGTCATGATCTATATTGTCTTGCCCCTTTAGAATCTTAAAGACAACAATCATATTGCCTCTCAATCTTTTCCAGAGTGAACATGCCCAATTTACTTAGTAGCTCTTCATAATCCAATCCCTCCATTCCCTCAAACATTCTGGTTGCCCTCCTCTGTATCTTCTCAATTTCTCCCTTATCCTTTTTGTACTGCAGCGACCAAAACTGTACACAGTAGTCTCACCAATTATTTATTTAGTGGAAGGATTACCCCACTATTTCAGCTTGCTATTGATTGTTTGATACACCCCAACATCTGGTTTCCTTTACTCGCTGCCATAGACCATTGCTGCGAGAGCTTAAATTTACTGTTAATCAGGACCCCTAGGTCCTTTTTATTTTCCATAGCATATTATTTCCCATCCATTCAAATAATAGTCCCTTCTTGGAGTTTTTGCCATGAGGGGATTTGTTTGTTTGTCCTAATAAGTGAAACAAAGTTTAAATTCTGCAAATTAGATATTCAACAGAATGGAGCAGGCAAGTCTTATTATCTGGTTAGATCTAAGGCCTGTCTCTTTGACTACTCTTTCAGTCATCTTTGCCCTCTGCACCCACCTCAGCTCCTGCCCCCAGCTGGGGCACCAAGCCAGTATTGTTAAGCTCAATGGGACGTCATCCTGATGTGAAAGGTGCTGCATAAATATACATTTGGATTGTGTTAGGATGGCACAACATGTACTTTCAAATGTGAATATTACACTGAAGTGAAGGATAAAGAAGAATATCAGTCAAACATCAAGATGTTGTGATACAAAACCATCTTCTGTTCTCCCACTTAAAGGCTCGAGATGCCACCTGGACTTTAGCTTTCAAGGCACGGTCTTTAAATGTATCACTGTTCAGGCCTGTGCAAAATTCTTCAATTCAGTCTCAGTTTGGAAGTCGGTTTTCTGCAGTCTTTAAAAGAAATCAGCTTCCAAACTCAGATTGAAATGAAGAACTGCACAATCTTAGATTTTAAGACAAAATATAATTCCAGGACGAAGATTAGGTAGAATTTTAGGTGTCTTGTCCTCCTGACTTTGTATTCAAGTTGCTACAATTTTGCACACTCTTAAATTTGGAGACAGAATAATCTTTCAGGCTAAGAAGGCTCGATGGAAATGTGGGATGTAGCGTTTGGAAACACACCCATAGGATCTTGAAATGTATAGCTCCCAAATTGTGTTCTATGTTCCCTTCTCTGATGCGGTCATTTTTTCTCTTCCCAGAATATGATCTGGAGCCCTGTGATGATCCCGGTGTTCCTGCCTTCAGCAGAAGAATAGGCTTTCAGTTTGAAGTTGGAGACTCACTCACATTTTCCTGTTTTCCTGGATACCGACTAGAAGGTGCCACTCAGATTTCCTGTTACGGAGGAGGGCGGCGTGTGTGGAGTGCACCTCTTCCAAGGTGTGTGGGTAGGTGGTCACATGCTTTCATTTCATGCATCCTAACTTTGAGTGTACTGTACATATTTCAAGGGAGTTGCTTGCAGATGTATATCTAAAGTAAAACGTCACAGTTTGCAAAGAGAGAGTTGTACTCTCCTCTGAGGCAGAAGGTTGTGGTTCAAGCCCCACAATGGGACTTTGAGCTCATGGTCTATGCTGACACTCCAGTGCAGTGCTGGGTGTGCGCTGCATTGCCAGAGGTGATGTCCTTCAACGAGATGTTAAACCGAGGTCCTGTGTGTCTGTTCCTCCTTCCTGTGGAGTCCTGTAGCTCAGTGGTTAGAGCACTCGCCTTGCAAGCGAGACACCTGGATTTAATTCCAGGCAGGGTGAAACCTTGGGCAACTTTCCTTATTCCACATGCCTAATAATAATCCCTCCCAAACAAAACAATAATAAATTGGTCATTTTCAATCCACGATTGTTTGTGGGACGCTGCTGTGCGCAATTGGCTGCCGCATTTCACACACAAATATACAGTCAATTCACTTTACAGACTATTCTGTGAAGTGCTTTGAGACGTCTAGAAGACGTGAAAAGAGCTATATCAAATGCAAGGATTATTATTATTATAAAGATCCCACAGCATCATTTGAAAAGAGAAGGTAGTTTCTTCAAGCATCCTGGCCAACAGTCACTTAGAAAGCCATACAGGGAATGACCAATTCTTTTTGTGGAATATTGCTATGTTCAAATTGAAATGTTGATCATGTGATAAGGTGCTGTATCAAATGCAAGCATTAGTTGTATTTTATAGAAAGATCTAAAATGTACTACCTTTGTCATATTCCAAGAATTTAATTTAGCTTTTGCTCTTCTTAAGATGGTAAAGATAAAATGTGACATTGTGTGAATTTTCCTAAATTTGCACCATTTTAACAATTGTTTAAATCCTAAATCTGTGAGAAATATCAGGTTTCATGTGTCAATAGTGATCTAAAGCGGGAACCTTGTTCAATTACTCCCCACCCTCATACCACCACCACCCCTCCACTAGGTCTGGAAAACCTGGAATGATACTTGTCACTTATTTTTGTTCCACATATAACGAGATTTATTTTCGATGGACAATAATGTTTTCAAAGAGTAAAATGGTCTTGGAGATGAATCACTTGAAAATGGCAGAATTGAGCAAATAGTCTCCCTCCTGATCCTATGAGTATATATACATTTACTATGCACATAAAACCTTTCAAATTCAAACAATTTACAAACCAGGCTGTATCCACCTGCAGGTGAATTCCTCCAACAAACTCAAACACATTCCTCGCAGGTCTCCCAGTTCCACCATCCACAAGGTCCAGATTGACAAAACTATGTTCCATCCTCACCCGATCAAATTCCCTGCCAAGCTCCACTGTCTCCCTATCTCTGAAAGAATCCATTTTGAAATCCGCACCCTCACCTCCAAATCCCTTCGTCTCCTTACCTTTCTGACCTGCTCAAGCCCCCGTATGTAATTATAATAATAATAATAAATAATAATCCTTGCATTTGATGTAGTGCTTTTCACGTCGGGAGGATGTCCCAAAGCGCTTCACAGAACACACTGTAAAGTGAATTGACTGTATATTTGTGGGTGAACGCGGCAGCCAATTGCTCACAGCAGTGTCCCACAAACAGTCGTAGATTGAAAATGACCAATTTATTATTGTTTTTTGGTTTTTTTTTGGAGGGATTATTATTAGGCGTGTGGAGTAAGGAAACTTGCCCAAGGTTTCGCCCTGCCTGGAATTGAACTCAGGTCTCTCGCTTGCAAAGTGAGTGCTTTTAACCACTGAGCTACAGGACTCCGCAACTTGAATTGTGTTCAAGTACAGTTTTCTGTGCCTGAATTCAGCTGCATTCATAATGAGTCTTTTGAAGGATATAAAATAATCATGTACAAGTTTTAAGGAATTGTCTTTCGGATTTCAGTGTACAGAAATTGGTTCCTTTGGTACATCATTACCCACAGCTAATCTTCCAGCTAATAAAAGGAACAAATTATCCAGTTTATCAATTTTTAAATATTACAGTTAATGATGCATACAATTCACAAACAAAAGCAAAGCTCTGGGTTTGAACTTCCCTGATGGCTCCATTAGTAAAACCACTCTTTAGAGTGAAACCCTCCAACAATTCCCCAGGTTCTATCCCCAGTCAGTGCTTTGTCAGCCAATCTTGGTAGGGATAGCTCTACAGTTAGTTGCAATTGACCTTATTGCACCTTGCCTAAGGAAGGGATATATATCAGCCAGGGTTTGTGCACTGAATAATAATCCAGTGATCCCTGCTGGAAAGGGAGCTTGTGTGAATGTCAGGTGTGGAACTGGTGTGATTTATTCCCCTCCCACCACAGCCAAAACTTTCACCAATAAGTATTTGGAATCCACTTCGAAGAGAGCAGCAACGAAAACCAGAGGGGTGAGAGGAGAAGAAGCCTGAATTTCAGTAAGTTAGACACCATAGTAATCGATGCTCAATGGGTGCATTGTGTGTGCATTGTTCGGCCTGCATTGCAACATTGTTAGACCCTGCATTCCTCCCTGCAGGAGAAATTTGCATCAGGAAGTGATTTAGCTTGAAGTGATTTACAGCCAGTTGTTCCAAAAGATGTTTTAATTGCCGGCACTCTTCTTTTGTTTCCTTTTCTTTTCTGTGACTTAGCCGAATGTGGAGCGTCTGTAACTGCACTGGAAGGCACTCTGCTGTCCCCTAATTACCCAGCCAACTATGAGAACAATCATGAATGCATCTACAGAATTGAGACCCAGGCAGGAAAAGGAATCATCCTCCGAGCCAGGACCTTTCAACTCCAAGACGGTGATGTAGTCAAGGTAACAGAAACCTCAGTACATTTAGCTTATTTTTCTGTGCACCACGTGAGCTAGACATCCCGGGGATCTCTTAGCATCTCAATACTGTCCAAATTGTAAGAGTACAATTGCACAAAAAATAGATATGGTCAAACCACAAATGTATCTGACCCGCAGGCCAATTTCATCCCCCTGCCCCCTTCCCTTCATTTCATCTGGCCAATCTGCTCCCTCTACAACCCGTAAATGGTGTTATGTTTCTTAGAAGGCAAACACAAAAATATGTTTCTCAAATAGGGCATTTGACCCTCAGCAGCCAAAAGGTTTGGTCAACACCCTGCAAGACAGTTCTGATGATTTTGAAACCCTACCCCATGTGAAGGGAGCTATATCAATGCAAATTGTTGTTGCTTTTTATTATTATTGCTTTTCAGTAGGACTCTATTTTTAAAAAAACCTTGGCTACATATTTTTGCTAGTTTGCAAATGTATCGACCTTGGCATAACATATTTGTGCTGTGCTGGAAATTGCACCCCCATCCTTTGTAAATATCAATAGGAGTTTGTGTAATTCACCTCCTCAGCAAACTCAACGCATAGCAGGGAACAAAGCTGGGATCTTCCTGGTGTGTTTGGTTGAATGCCATATAACTCAAAGCTGCCGCTCAGCATGTGACTGAGTGATGGCTCCAATTAACATTCAAATGAAAGGGACTGTCAGGTTAGCAAGTTTAGCTCTCTTGTGTTGAAACTGCTATGTCCATTACAAAAACTGATTGATTTTCTGGAGTATTGGCATTAATGGTGTGTATAATGCAATGATGCCCGAGTCATAAATCGCTAATTAACCTAAATTATCAAGCGGGCAGAACTGATTAAGTTAAGCCTGCAAAGGGTTTACCACTTCAAATACTGGAGTCACACACATGTGCTGTAAAGGATGTGAAAACGATTAGAAACCCTGGATCATGTTAATAGTAGTGCTGCATTTTTCAGTTGGGTCTTTTTTTACTAACTTACATTTCCATAGCTGGCACTGATCTTATTGTTGCTATTCAAATCATGACAGACCCAGAGCAGTTCTTAAGCTACACATGATTCAGTCTGGCATGAGCTGTTTTTTTCTACAGACATTGTCTTGCTATCACTCATCTTCTTTTCGCTTTTTTTACAGAAATTTTTCAAGCAAATTGAAGTTCATTGAATTTTGTTTTATAGATTCTGTCTCATTCCCAGCTTCACTCACTCCCAAACTATTGAACTTTTTTTTGGTGTTTTATTTCTCCTCCACTTCTGTTGCTATTACGGGTGCTTCACATCGTCAGATCCTCTCACTTTTCTCTCTCTCTCTCTTCTGCCCTTTGTTTATATTTGGCAGCGTGCCACTTCACCTCCTTTCTATTAAAATGAAAGTATTTGGCCATTTTATTGTGGAATCTACAGTAGCCAATTTGTCCACAACAATGTCCCACAAAGAGCCATGAAGTTGAATGAACTATTTTATCTAGGGGATTGTTGGCTGGGTCACCGGAAGAAACTCCCTTCTGATTTTAAATAATTGAAGGGATTTTGAACGTCCATGGGCAGAAACTTAATTTAACCCAATTTAACATCTCATGCACAGATCACAAGCTGCTCCAGTCCCCATAGACTTTGGCTCAAGGGTTAATCCTACATTTCAAGGGTTAATCCAAGGATTGGGTGAGAAGGAAGATGAAATATTGCACTTTTCATCATAGACATTAGACAGAGACGGCCACTCGTGGGTTCCCAGTTGCTCTGGGGAGGGAAACTTCCAATTTAAATTATCTTTAACATCAATAGACAAAAGGTTGAAACAGAAACGATGACCTGGAAACTTGTGTTGATTCTAATTGTATTCAACCTCTGTGAAATAAAGCACATGAGGTTTAATTTTCCCAATCTTATTTTAATCTGTGATAATTTCCTGTAATTAGTTAGAATTACATGGAACATTACGGCATGGGATAAAGGCCCAACTAGTATTTAAGGGGTGGAGGCTGATGTGGAGTATTTATACTCCGCATCAGCCTTTATCCCTCCGAATCCCATCTCCAATATGCCTGTGTTCCCTTCTCCCTCATGTATCATCAAGTTTCCTCTTATATATGTTGATGCTTTTGCCACTACCACAGCTTCTGGCTGTGAATTCCACATTCTCCCCACCCTCTGTGTGAAGAAGTTACTCTTAAACTCCCTATCAGATCTGCAACTGGTTTATGCCCTCTTTAGTATTATTAGTATTATTAGTAGTAGTTGTAGTATTATAATTATTCTTATATGTATTATATATTGTTGAAGTGGAAACAGCCTATGAACACCCACCTTATTGAATCCTTTCATAATCTTAATCTTAACGACTCCTACAGGTCCCCTCTAGATCATCTCAACTCTCAAGAGAATTAAATTGAAATAAATCACCGGAAGAAGCCTTGAGTCTAATAGATGCCAATATTTCTGACAGAAAGCTTCTCCCAACCATTCATTGTCAATGATCCATTCAATTACTAACTCTTTATTGAGTTCAGAATCTCATTCCCAGCTCATTCACATTCACATGAGTTAATAATGCAGCATTCACAAAGAAGTAAAGTTTCATTGTTCCCAATCCATTCTGATCTATGAATAATTCTCAAAAAAGACATTTTCATGGTATGTGGAACTCACAGTAATTTGGTTTGGATATTTTTGGTGTGTCAGTCTGGCTCAGTTAATAGCACTTTTGTTAAATCAGAAGGTTGTGGGTTGAAGCCCCACATCGGGATTTTGAACCCCCTAATGTAGACTGACACTCCACTGCAGTGCGGGAGTATATTGTATTGTTCAGATGGACAGTAAAGATTCCCATTGCCCTATTATAAAAGAGAAGGAAGTTTCTCCCAATGTCCTTGGTCACTCACTTCATAGCTCTTTGTGAGGTATTGCTGTGCGGAAATTGGCTGCCACCTTCACCTAGGAATGCACAGCCATTACATCTACAGTTAATCCTGTGTACCACTTTGAGATGTTTTGACAACATGATAATGTGTCACATAAAATGCAAAGGTTAATATGGTGGGTGTCCGCTGGTGTCAAACGTATATCTGAACAACAAAAGAAGCAAACCTAAACTCCTTGAGCTTCATGTGGCTCCTGCTATACTGATGAAATCGTTCAATTCACGACTGAAGGCGAGGAAATAAATCAATCGCAAATGTGAGCAGAAATCATTTTATGGCCAGGGTTTTTGCTGTCTGATGTTTTGTCTGACTTTTCAGGCCTTTCGCTTTCCGAAAATCAGCTTGAAAGAAAAGTACTGGCTGTGACAGCAACTTGCTGTTTATCACTCTTGTCAGAGTTTTGCTCCAGATCTGTTTTCTTGGCTCGGATAAGGCCCAAATAGTCCATCCAGAGATCGAAAGCTATATATGTGTTGTTTGCATATCGGTCTTTTGTAATTTGTTTGGAAATTTAATGGTGAATCACACAATCTCTTTGAATGATCATCGTCAGCACACACCGGAGCTACCAAGGACATGGATGTCATCTCACTCACTGGAGCTTCACAATTGTTCCCTAAATTAGGAGCACTTTTGCCTTTGTATCAGATTGTCTGGGGCTCGCTGCATATGACTCCATATTAAATTGCACGAGATGTATCTTTCAAGAATTGAAAGAAACAAGATTATGTTGCCGCATGGAAGGACACGGAGAAGATCAAAGTTTATTGATTTAGTCACTGCACTGTGTGAGGATGAAGGCTCTGTGCACTGAGGGCAGGATATCTGAAGGAAGTTGAGGAATACATCATCATCACAGAATGTGGTTGCATGATAAGTGGAGAGCTCATTACCATGGATAAATTACAAAGAGAACAGGTAGTTGATGGAAAAAGAATCAGAGGATAAATGATCAACAACAGCATTGATTTGATAACCATGATCATAATGTTTTTGATATACTGTAAATTTGTAACTTGTATGGCAGTACACACAGTGCAGTGTAGTTCAAAGGGTTCACAAGTGGAGTCAGAAGTGAATGCAACATAAGGAACTTTACCAGTAGAGCTGTCATGTTGAAAACATTTTCTTTAGGGTTGAGACAATTGAACGGGGACATCTTAAGGACATTTTAAGGGAAGGTGTCCTTAGGATTATGGACAAATTCAATGACTTGGATATCAATAGGCCAATTCCACTTTTTCACATGCCCAAATTGAAGGGCTTCAATATAAATTAGCTAGTCATAGACCAAATATGGAGTTTAGGAAGAACTTCTTCAGGCAGAGGGTGGAAAGATGCGGAACTCATTGTCGGAAGATGTCATTGAAGCAGAAGCATCAATGAATTTAAGAATAAATTTGATGTATACGTGAGCGAGACAGCAGTAGAATGTCATAATGTGAAAGCAAAAGGAGGGGTGGAGACACCTGACAGGAATATAAATACCGGCATGGACTAGTTGGGCCAATTGGCCTGTTTCCATGCTGTATCATTCTTTCTAAAACAAAATTGGCACCAATGGATAATAATAATAATAATAATAATAATAATAATAATCCTTGCATTTGATATAGCGCTTTTCACGTCGGGAGGACGTCCCAAAGCGCTTCACAGAACACACTGTAAAGTGAATTGACTGTATATTTGTGGGCGAACGCGGCAGCCAATTGCGCACAGCAATGTCCCACAAACAGTCGTAGATTGAAAATGACCAATTTATTATTGTTTTTGGTTTTGAAGGGATTATTATTAGGCTCTGTGTGGAGTAAGGAAACTTGCCCAAGGTTTCGCCCTCTGCCTGGAATTGAACTCAGGTCTCTCACTTGCAAAGCGAGTGATCTAACCACTGAGCTACAGGACTCCACAGATAGATAAGACTAGACTTCCACTCCAGACTTTCAAAATAAGTTTATCCTGGACAACACCTCCTATAACTTTATAAAGTCTAGACTTGGGGAATCAAGCATAGTATTTTAAGTCGACAAGGATTGTTTTTAAAAGGCAGCCGAAAGAATTATGTTGAGCAGAAACACGTTTCATTTGATATGGTTAGCATATCATATTGCCAAATATATCTGAAAGGGCTTCACAAGATTTACTGCCCAGTGTAGTGATTATGTATTTGCAGGGAAATGCAGCAGCCTTTGTTTTGCCAATGCAGTTGTTTTGCCATTATCAAATTCAAACACAAATTGCGCACAGCAATTTCCCACAAACAGCCTTGTAGTGAATAACCAAATTCCTCGCAGGAGTTGTTGTCCAGTATAACAGGAGATATTTCCTTCTTTTTTCAAATAGTATCATCGGATGCCACTTGAACACCAAGACAGGATCTCGGTTTAAGGTCTAATCCGAATAACCACACCCTATAACAATGCAATGCTTCCACAGCACTACATTGCAGTGTCAGCGTAGACTGCGAGCACAAAGTCTCTGACGTGGGGCTCAAATCCACAACCGTTTGACTCGGAGATGAGACTGCTACCAACTGAGCTGGGCTGACATTTTGGGCTATCTGTGCTGGTGCTCAAATTTTAATTCCCTGATGCTTTCCCATACACTTTAATATTGTTTAATATAAAAAAAGCTCATAGGGATATCAACTTAGTTATTTCAGGAGTCTAATCCTCTTTTGATATATAGCTACACATGCCTCATAACCCAGCTGCTCCTGTCTCCCTTTGGTTAAGTTGAGGTAACAGATGCCATGGTGGCTCATTGGCATCTGTCTCAGACCACAGATGGCAGGACACTATTCATTTCACCCAGATTCAAACTGCTGGTGCTGGAGATGAGCAGGACAGTGATCACAGGCCATGCCATTATTTATTTTAGCTGATGCCTTTTAACTTGGCATCTCGTGGCTAGTTTAATGGGAAAATTTACAGTTGTTTTGCCAACCACTGAATTCATACATAAAGGTTAATGACCTTATTCTTTGCTAAGAATCAAACAGCCTGAAGTAAGACAGGCTGTCACACAATGCCCAAATCATAAGCTTCAAAGCAGGCTTCTTGCTTTAGTTATAAAGCTGCACTTTGGTTAAAAACTCCCCCACTTGTATCCTCACAAATCCTGTAGGTCCATCACCCCAGTCCTTGCCAGGCTCCACTGAATTCCCATTGCAGAACAATTTAAAGATGCTGTCACTCGCGAACAAATTTCAGGCCCAGGCATCTCCCTACCTCTCTGACCGGTTTACATCACACTCCTCTACCTGCCCCTACCAGCTTGACTGAACTGGTTTCAACCTCCTGTAGTCCCTTAGTCCCTTGTTTTCTCCACTTCACCATCGCTGGCAATGCTTTCAGCCACTATGCCCTGAAACTCTAGAAAACTCTCCCTCTATCCCTCCACCTTGCACGCTCCTTCCCCATCTTCAGGTCACACCCCAGCTCGGTGTCGTGCTCTGGCATTGTCAAGTGCTCCAGGATGCTAACCCTGCATTACGAGAGCTATATAACTGCAAGTTATTTTGTTGTTGACATGTTTAGGGTCAAAAGCGTGTAATTGTGCAGCTAATCTTTGCAATCTTTGTGTTTTAGGTTTACGATGGAAAAGACAATTCCTTTCGTCGTCTTGGAGTTTTTACCAAATCAGAATTGCTTGGAGCAGTTTTAAACAGCACGTCAAACCAAATGTGGTTAGAGTTTAACACAAACGGAACAGATACTGACCAGGGATTTCAGCTCACATACAGCAGTAAGTGAATGCAATTTAGAAAATGACTCTTAGATTCTCAGGACTCTGTGGAACTAAACCAACAACTCGCATTTGCCCTCGCTTGCTTACAATACACATTCACTGCACTTTACAGTATATCCTGGGAAGCACTTTAGGAGATCCTCTCGATGTGAAGGGAGTTAAACCAAAAAATCCTGCATTTGATATAATAATCCTTACATTTCACATTGGGGAATCATCTCAAAACACTTGAAGGGATACATTGTAAAATGTAGGGATGTTGTATTTTGAATTTGAAAGCAGAAGCTCATTTGTACACAGCAGTGCCCGACAAACAGAGTGAAAGACCAATTTTATTTGGGGGAATGTTTGGCCAGCACAGCCGCAAGAAACTGCCTTCGCTTTTCAATTAAGTCATTTTCGCTCTGATTTTGTCTTCTTTCAAGGGACACATATGTTTTACTTTTACCATCAACCAGATGTAGGAGTATAAAACAACAGCTGAAACATTTGCCTTGTGCTATCTCAATCGGAGCTGCTAAAGTTGTGTGTTTCAGCAGTGTTAGGGGTGAAGTAGGACCGCTGGACAGATGAAGTGGTCAAGAGGCAGTAAAGCAATCTCAATGAGAGATCGGATGTGAGAGAGGAAAGAGGGTTGACAGTTAAACCAAGTGCATCACACAGCCTTGGCTTTCTTCCCACCCACTCCATCTGCACTGCTGTGCCTGAGCTTTTGTTCAGCATCAGGCTGTTCATCGCTATTTCAGTTATGGGATGGGCTTTCTCAGCACAGACTTCAAATGTAACCTTACCCACTGAACTTTGCTTTTCTTTTACTGGAAGTTATATATTTTTTGGACAAGCACTCACACTCAAGGCCAGTTTAGGTTGATGCCTTGCTGAATTTTTTTAAAGGGTATTCAGCAGTATGAAATATTGCTGTGTAAAACAAAAAGGCATTGGACTTTTGAGACACACCATATTGGCAGAAACTCAACATGGGCATTTAAACTTTGGGTGAGCCCCTAATGTCTGGAATTTCCCTCAATCTCTGTCTCAATCCCTCCTCCTCATCATATCTATCAATCTTTAAATCTCATCTGAAGAACTGCCTTGTCGACCGCACTTATAATCTTCTCCCCATTGTCTCTTGCTCACCGTCCAACACCACCACTGTATTGCACTCAGAGAAGTTATCCTGAGTGAAGAGCAGTGTATAAATCCAAGTTGTTGTGTTTTTTAAATCCCCCAGAAAGTTCACATTTCTGGGAATGTTGCAGCTTATTGAAATGCAGGGAATGTCATAATGAACATCATTCAATCCAGAATCCTTGTGGATCCATGATAACAAGAATACATAGAAACTGGATCCTCCATTCAATACATTATCACATTCACCCACACATGCACTCGGAAAGGCAAGAGAGCCTATTGAGCCTGGCAAGTCCCATTCAAATACACAGAACAAATCTTTCCAGGGGTGCTTTGCCTGGACTCAAATGCAAAGAGACACAAAGAGCATGAAAGGCCATCTACAACACTGAGCATCTCGTCACAAACATGGGCTCAGTAAAATGGGTGATTCTCTGATCACTGGGAAATGTATTGAATTTTGTGGCCAAACATGTCTTATACTCTACTGGTCTGCAAATATATTGACCTTGATGGTGTGAGTTTATAACAGGAAAACCCCATCATAAACTCAGGCAGCACTGCAGAGGGTGAATGAAACAACAAGTGCCGTACATTGGGCATTGCAATAATTTTAGCAATGCAATCTTCAGCAAGAAGCGTGCGCTTTGCCCAGCTTGACAGTGATTTTAAAGCAAGGAATTTAATAAGTGTTTAAAGGCATACCTCTGATGATATATTGTGTTGATTAAGTATGCATTCACTCCCTTATCAAACGAGGAATTTCAAAACAATTTAGTTCAATTCGCTGTTTTGATTTCTTTCTTACACTGCTAGTGATTGGCTTCATATTTTACTCCAGATTCAGATCAATTTGGATTCCTGTACTGTGTTTCCTTTGTGTGCGTTTCTCTGAAGTTTTTCAAATGATTTATACATAATACATAAACAGGATCTCTCGGTTTCTTCTTTTTTGTTTCATCAACAAGCGTTTCTGAGGGAAAGGAAATGGCATATTTGAACAACCTACAGAATAATCTTTCAGTTATGTTTTACCCTTAAATTGCTGGCATCTCCACAGAGACTCTGGTCTCCCTGGGCTGTCTTATTTCTGTACGCCTTCGATTTACACATGGTGATGTGACACAATTGCTAATCTGATAGCATTAAAGATATTTAAACATCAGGATAGTTTGATTACTGTTGAATTAAACCACCGGAATATATATGAAAATTACAATTTTAAATAAATAGATATGCTTCAAAACCTATAGTTGCGATCACACTGGCATTTCATTTATCCCAGTATTTTCTTCTGTATTCTCCAATAATATGCTCCTTGGGACTGGTCAAAATGATCACATTGCCAAAAATCGCAGTGTAAAATGGTTTTTAATTGACCACTGTTTGGTCAGCGCATGTTTGGCTCTAATCAACCGAAGCCTCGAATGTTGCCAATGTCCTGAGTTGTTCCATGGGATGCTTGCTTAACTCAAAGGCAGTGTCTTAGGAAGCATAGTGAAGCTATTTTGTCCCGTATGATGTGATTCAGACCAAAGGTTGTTGAATTTACTGTGTTTATGTCTATTATATACATGTGTATGTATACATTTTGTTAAGTTTCGCATTCATTCCATTTTTGTAAGATGAGCCAAGACAGTAGAACAAGAGGACATAGGTTTATATTGCAATGGGCAACTTCAGAATAGACACCATGACGTTCCACTTTACCCAGAGGGTAATTAAAGACTGGTACAGGTTGAGAGGAACAGTGGTTGAGACAGGACACTGGACTAATTTCATAAATAGCTTGATGCTGTACTGAAAAATGTCATCAGGAAAGGTGAGATTAGTTTGATCGAAGGGCCTGCTTCATCCAAACCAATCTTGTGATTTTGTGATTATCGGATTATGCACTGTCATAATGTTCAGTGTTCCACTTATTCCATGAGTGAGTATTTGCTGCGTGCTAGGGCATTGCCTACTCTTCCAACTCAGAAGATAGGTTTGGTTGAATAAGCCCATTTGATCTCTTCCTTCCCAAATATCAATCTATTTCTTTGAATGAATCCAATTTCTTGGCCTCAACCACCTTCCCTGGTAATCTGTTCCAGATGTTGAATATCTCCATTTAAAGGAATACTTGCTTGTGTCTGCTATTATAAAATTGCCCTTCTCCACTTTTGGTGCATTCACTCATTGTTTTGATTTGTCAACATGCCATTAATATTGCCATGCATTCATTGGGAGGTATAAGAGTGACCTGGGGAGAGTTCTGTTTAATTTAGAAACTTTTGGGTGTTTGGTTTGGTAAACAAACTGTGGTACGTTTTAAGTGGTGTGTTTTAGCACTAGGTTAGGACATGTCTCTCTCACAGATTGTCTTGAACTGACTGACATAAGGTGTTCCAGTGCATGGAGAGATAACTTGCATAATTCACGGTAACTTAAGTTCAGGAGTATTGCAATTCAAATAATCCTTGGATTTGATATAGTGTCTTTCCACATGGAAGGACATTCAAAGTGCTTCATAGCATTTACTGTAAAGTGGAGTGACTTTGTTTATTGTAGATACAATTTAATTAACAATCATGTTGGAGGTGAGATGTTTTTCCTATTAGTGGAAAACGTTCCTATTGGTTTTATTTTTTGATCCTTCTGTTGTATTAGTGTAAATCATATTAAATTAATCTGCACTTTCGGTCATCTTTCCCTCCCAACTACTTTAACCTTCACTCCCAGTTCATATACCCAGACAAACTCTTTGAGACATCCTCCTGACTTGAATAGCGCTATCTAAATGAAATTTGTGCTGTGTTGTAAATTGCCAACCTTCTTGTTTTTAGGCTTTGACCTGGTCAAGTGTGAGGATCCGGGAATTCCGAATTACGGCTACAAGATCCGGGATGAAGGACACTTTGCTGACACTGACATCCAGTACAGCTGCAACCCAGGTTATACTCTGCATGGCAGCAGCACTCTCACCTGCTTGAGTGGGGACCGCAGAGTGTGGAAAAATCCATTGCCTTTGTGTATAGGTAAATTGTTCATTTAAAATCCCTGATGTTTTTACTGTAATTTCGACTTCTATTGCTCTTAAAAGTGCCAGCGCAAGCATGATGGGCCAAATGGCTATAAATGTCTATGGTCCTATGGTACTGTATTTGGATTGCAAGGAACAAAAAAAATTTAGATGTATTTCAACGGTTCAGGATTTGCTTGAGGTTATATCACTTGGGGTTGGATCCATTGCAAAATTTACTGCAGCCCGTTTACATCAAGTTGCAATGGACCATGTTTTACTGAGACTGAACAACTTGAAAGTGTGTGTGTGTGTGGCTTTTCCTTATCAGATATTTGGCAGCTGCTATCTCCATCCAAATCAGTTCCAGTCTCTAAGGGGTCATCATCGCTGATTCTGAAAATTAAACAAACAAAAAAAATTGCTTAACATCAACATAATTATTGTGTTTAAGACAAGGCATGCCACAGAGAGAAATGTAACCAATCTGGTGTGTTGTTTTGAATTATGAATCATTTTCTAGCGGAGTGTGGAGGACACATTAAAAGTGCCATCGCCGGTAGGATTTTGTCTCCTGGCTACCCAGTGCCGTATGATCACAACATCCACTGTACTTGGAAAATAGAGGCTGATCCAGGAAAAACAATCAGGTATTGCCTTCTGTATCTGCCTCGCCCCCAACCCTCCCATGTCCGTAACCCCCGAACTCATTCTCTCTCCTCACTTTTCCTGCTCACTCCCTCTTTGACCCTCCCTGCTTCCGCCTGTCCTGCACACTCCCTTCTCTCCCCCTTCCTGCTGACCTTTCTCCCCCCCCCACATCTGCTCATCTCCCTTCACCTTCTTTGCTCACCACCTCTCTCACCTTAGCTCACCCCGTCTCTTACACTCTTACCCTATTTTCTCCTAAGCTCTACCTCTTGCTCTGCTGTCTTGATCTATCCTGAAATATTATTTTGGGTTTACTTTATCAATCCCATTTAAAATTGTATATCACTCCATGATCTCTCTCTCTATATATCTATAAGATCCCCTTTGAGACATCTCTTTTCAAGGCTAAAGAACCATAGCTTGTCTAACCATTGCTCATAGATGGTTCCATTAACACTCTGCCCTGTTCTGGGTATAGCTCCCTGATATCTTGGTGACCAGAACTGTATGCAATGCTTTAGGTACAGCATGACCAGAATATGACATCTAAAGATCTAAATTCTTAACTGATTTAGCGATATAACCCAGCATCCTGTTTGCCTTGATTAGTGCTTGGGTGCAAACCCTTGACTGTCCTATATCTTGGAACATCCTACTGATGTGAAGGGTGCAATAAAAATGTTAATTTGTTGTTCTTACTGCCTCACACTATTTTGATATTGTGAGTGATGAGTCAACTAACATCCCTAGATCAGATTCAACTTTCCCATTGACAAGTTCTGTCCCATCCACAGCGTACTTGTGTTTCCTATTCTTACATCATAGTGCCTTGAATTTATCTATATTAACTTCATTTGTCAGTTATCAGCCCATGTGCCGACCCTATCAAACACTCTTTCTAAGAACTTTGCTGCCCCCTCTGATTCCACAGTTCCCAGCACATTGGTGTCATCTGCAAATATAATAACTTTACTCTGGGTCATTAATATATGCAAGGAACAGGAGGGTCCCAGTAAAAACCCAGAGGGCCTTGCTTAATACCTTCCCTCAATTTGTCCGAACTCCCCTAAAAACGACCCTCTGTTTTCTTCCCTTCAGGTAATTCTGAATCCACATCCATATTTTCCTTTGATACCTAGTGATCACTGTTTGGGAAGAAATATTTTATGTGGTGCTTGATCAAACATATTTTGGAAATCTAGATATAATACTACTTCACATGGCTTTCCATAGTCAATTAGGGCTGTCACTCCTCAAATACATCCTTTATATTGAAGCTAGTTTTCAACATTTGTTTAAGAGCCACAGAAAAGCCACTTCAAAGTTAATACTGAGTTTAACAATTTGCCAAATCCTGGATGCTCTGAAATTCTATGGAAATAGAGCAAATCCAGACCTGGGTGAGAATTTCTCCCCACCCATTAGCGATAGTTGAGGCCCTCAACCCACAGTGCTACCAACTTGTGGTCAGGCTGGCCTGGCTAGGTACACTGTGATCATTAACTCATACTACATCAGATGCCTTCCCACAATCAACTTGGGCTCACACCTCAAATACATCTTTTATTGTGAAGCCAGTTTTCAGCAGATTTTTTTATTGAAGACTGTGGGATGGGGAGAAATTCTCACCCAGATATAGGTTTACACTAGTCAGATATAATTTAGAGAAGAGCGCTTCAGGTCTTTACATGTGCATATTTACTGTACTTTTCTTTGCAGCCTTCATTTCATTGTCTTTGACACTGAAGCATCTCATGATATCCTGAAAGTGTGGGATGGGCCGGTGGAGAGTGACATGTTGCTAAAGGAGTGGAGCGGTTCCTCGTTGCCTGACGATATCTACAGCACGTTCAGTTCCATCACGCTGCAGTTTGACACTGACTTCTTCATCAGCAAGTCTGGCTTCTCCATTCAGTTTTCAAGTAGGTAGCAGTTCATCCCCTTTCTCCCCCACTCAGCGTCAAATTACAGCACTGTTAAGCGCTACCCTGTGTGAAGGGAGTTATATAAATGCAACTTGTTGTTGTGAACAAACAGGGGTTCGGGAAATTCACATCTTTCATTATTATTGGAATGTTATAGTTTTGTAGTATTGAGAAGTTTCTAAGATGTGATAAGGCGCTATATCAAAGTTGCATAGCCTTTTAAATTTTTCCTTTTTAAATTTTTGTTTAATGACTTTTTCTAAAATATTATGGATGAATACTTTAAGTGAAGATATTTTCTTTGTAATTTATGAAGGGCACACTTCTCAATGTTAACATTGTTCGCAAAGAGATGCCGAATACAAATGGAAATGCAGCCTGACTGGAGAAAGCAATCTCACTGCTGAATCTCAATGACATTTCAGCAACCTTTGTGTTTCCCACTGTGGACATTAAGTTGGGCACTTTCTTGAGCTCAGTATTGAGCCGTACTAGAACTAAGCAGAGCCAGCTGCACTCTACATCTGGCTCTGCTATTCCTGAGTTGGAAGAGTTTAATGGTGAATTAGCTGACACAATTTGTAATCTATTATATACAACAACAACTTGGATTTATATAGCGCCCTCCATGCCGGACGGGGTCTCAGACATGTACATGTAAGATCAGTTACACAGGACATGCTATTCACTCAGCTGATGCAGTTAGAACTTGCGATCTTCACTTTCACTGCCAATACTATGGGCCTGCACACTTCCCAAAGACCCAAATCCGATCCAAGAAACACTCAAGCTTACGGGTTTAGCTGTGCAGATGGATCAGACCACTTTGGAACAAGTGAATGGTTAAGGAGATGAAAAGATTAACAAGATAATTGTAAATATCAGAAAAAAATTAAACCTCACCAATATGAACCACATGCTACTTTGGGGTTATGCCAAAGTAATCACAACTGTATGTGATTACAGAGTACGACTGGTTTGGGAACAGTTATAATAAAACTGATCAAATAAGGACATAAACAGAAAAGAGGTGAGAAATTAAAATACATCTGGAGAATTATAAATGAGTGTTGTGAAACTGCATGATCCCAATTAATGCTTATTTCACCTAATTCCTGGTAAGAATATGTGCTTATTATTGGTACACCACTAAAGTAAATTTAATTGATTTTTAAAAATTACTTTGCAAGATGCAGATTGAAAATTAAATTGGAATCTTAAACAAACAACAATCTTTCATACCCAGTCATTAGTCGATTGGCGGATCCCTTTCCAGGGGTAATAATCCCTCAAACAAAAATTTGGTCACTCAATCCATGACTGTTTGTGGGACACTTCTGTGTGCAATTGGATGCTTGGTTTTGCCCACAGAATACACAGTCTTTACACTTTACACTTTATTCTGTGAAGCGCTTTGAGACATCAATCAATCAAACCCAGGCCTTCTCGTTTGAGAGGCGAGTGCTCTAACCAAGATCGATTCTTGAATTTCACCACAATGTTTGTTTGGTGTGCAGTCTACAATTAAAATATGTCGGGTGGCCTCTTTTCCAGTACTACTAGCGGAGATTTCAGCTGCTACTTCCCTGATCTCTGAGGCTCTCTCCCTCCCAATATCCCTTCACCTTGTTCCTTCTCTTCCTGCCTTCAAAGACACCTATTTCTTTGACCACATTTGGTCAGCAACAAAATTCTGCTCAGCGCTTGGTGGCCCTGTAGCATTCATTTCTGTGAAATATTTCAAGAGATGCATCCTACATGAAAGTGCTACAGAAATGCAAGTGGTGGTGGTTGTTGTTATTGTCAAAACATTACTTTTGGCTGCTGCAGTTCAAAAGGGTATAGGATGCAATAGTCTGAGTGCTCTACTCGTGCAAACTAGCTCTAAGCCATAGCGACAGGCTGTCAGTGTTGTGAAGCAGTCAATAAGACCCCAACGGGTTGAAAGGAAACTACAGAATCTATTTTAAATAAGAGCCTCCGTTAGATAGTTCCAAAATTGTGCCCTGAGCTGAATGCTGACACGAAGAGCCACAAAGATGCGGAGAGATGACTGCTCATGGATTCTAACTTCTTTGAATTACAAATCCTGAACGGAGACAATTTTGTGAAGGTCATAATGCTACTTACTGTGATCCTTGGTGAAGCATAACACATTTCCGTGGGATATTGGAGGTGATGAAAGGAAAATGTTAGCGACGATGTTACGTTTCCAGAGAAATCTGAGAACTTCAGAAGATCATAAGATCGGTCTGGATGAAGTAGGTCATGCAGATCGATCTTATGTGATCTGATCGCATCCTTCCAGAAGCTGACTTTTAAATCAGTTCAGTATCCTGGCCTCTGCTACCTCTCCCCACAACCTGTTCTAGTTGTGGATCACTCTCTGCTTAGAGATCTTGGTATCTGTCCTGAAATTGGCTTTTAAACTCTAAATCTATATCGTCTTGTTCTACTGCCACTGTTGCAATCCCATTTCAAATTTTGACCACTTTATGAGGTCCCCTCTCAGTCATCTTCTCTCAAGAGCCTGAGCTTATCAGACCATTGCACATATCTCATTCTTCTACCACTGAGGATCATCCTCACTGCTCTTGTAAGAAAATAAAATCAGCCAAATCTGTAAGGAAATAACCTAATTCCTTTAACCAGATATCAGACTGTTTTATTATTATTCGTTCGTTATTCCCCAATATCCCGATGGGTCAGACCAAAGGCCGGTACAATCAACAGATCTTATAACAGAATAACACCACTATAGATATCTCGAGTTCAAGAGTTCAACACTGAACTTCTTGCTTACAGCTTTCAATCTTCCATCTGATATCCTCAGTCTTAGTGTTTCTAGCTCTCAGTCTTCCATCTCCCGTACCCTCGTCTCCGCAGCCCGGGATGGCCCCATTTCCCGTATCCTTGTCTCCGCGACCCAGGTCGGCCCCATCTCCCGTATCCTTGTCTCCGCGACCCGGGACGGCTCCATCTCCCGTATCCTTGTCTCCACGACCCGGGACGGCCCCGTACACAAAGTTATCGGAACTCTTATACCAATATTCATCCAATCATGGTGCGGACATTAGATCACCTGTCGAAATCATGCTGGGTTCACGTGAACACCTCATGGGGTGTACGTGCCTCAGCACACATACACATTGTCCTTAGGACCCCTGTTATCTGATCTAATTGTCTAAGATAGAGGATTGATCAGTTTAGGGCTGTATCTGGTGCTCATTATTTTGTGGTGTGGGATCATTAGTACATTCCTTTTAAGTGACTGATTATTTCTTATCAGTATCCCAGGATGGTTCCAAGGCCCTCTAGTTTAAGCAACTTGCTCATTAATTGCTATTCTTGAGGGTTGCCTTCTGTCGCTTGGCCCTGTCAGAATCTAGCGACTTATTGCTCAGTCGAGATCCTGTGTCGACTGGTACCTTGGACCGTTAGCCCTGTGGGCTTGTTGTCATTTACTGATAAGAGGTGACCCCCTGCCCTGTCTGTTATTCTTTCAAAAACAGAGAAAACTAGATGAGTCCTAACCCACGACAGTCAGTCCAGTTGTCCCCCACACTTAACTTAAAAGTTAACCCATTCACAACATCTATTATGATTCTAGTAGTATACAAAAAGTGTATATTCTAACACTCTCCTCTGTACCACTTCAAGGGACTGGACAGCCCTCTTATGTCACAGTAAGAGGAACTTTATGCAATATTCAAGGTGTAGAATGACCAGTGTAAAAACTGAACCTATTAATCGTCAACGAATCTATATTATTATACTAATTACTCTTCAAGTATCCTTAATTATAGCATTTAGTTCTATAGAAATAATTATATTTTATATTATATTTGAAACCACTCTTATTCCAACTCTAATTTTAATTACTCGTTGGGGAAACCAAAAAGAACGCCTGAATGCAGGTATCTATTTCCTATTTTACACCCTAGCTGGCTCTCTACCTCTATTAATTGCCCTTCTTACTATACAAAATTATATACATTCTTTATCACTAATAATTATCCCCTTTTCCCCAAATCAAATAAACAACTGAGCCAATATTTTATGATGAACAGCATGCCTTATTGCTTTTTTAGTTAAAATACCCTTATACGGAGTACATCTTTGATTACCTAAAGCACATGTAGAAGCCCCAATCGCTGGATCTATAATCCTAAGTGCCCTGTACAGCCTGAACTTCTGCAAACCAGAAAGGAAATCATTACATATAATATATAATAATAATAATCCTTGAACTTGATATAGTGCTTTTCACGTCTTCTAGACGTCTCAAAGTGCTTTACAGAATAGACTGTAAAGTGAATTGACTATATTTTTGGGTGAAACGCAGCAGCCAATTGCGCACAGTAGTATCCCACAAGCAGTCGTGGATTGAAAATGACCAATTTATTATTGTTTTGTCTTGGAGGGATTATTATTAGGCGTGTTGAGTAAGGAAACTTGCCCAAGATTTTGCCCTGCCTGGAATTGAACCCAGATGTCTCGCTTGCAAGGCGAGTGCTCTAACCACTGAGCCACAGGACTCCATTTATCTAAATGAGAGATAATGTGCTCAGTTCGTGAAATCAAAAGAATGGGAAAATGATTTGTCTCTCTATAATTGTGCTATATTGATGTTCGTAGACTATGCACACTACGTTGTAATACAATACAGATTGACATCAACATAGCGCCTTTTATGTTGGGAGGATGTCTCAAGGCATTTAACAGTACTAGCTTAGCACCTGAGCTGTGGTGGGAGCTGGACGGACCCTAAGATGGTCGAAAGCGCAGTGTAAGAGTTAGGTCTAGAGACGGATCTTGAAAGAGGTAAGGGATGTGAGTCAGAGGAACTCTAGAGTTCCAAAGAGTGGGCCCATATAGGCTGAAGTCCTGACTACTGATGGTAGAACAGGGAGTGTGAGGGACATGAAGCAGGTCTTGCAGACACTCAAGATTGTGTGAATTGGAGAAGATAGTGATTCAAGATTGAATTCTATTTGGAGTCAGCCACATTATGGAGAGGTGGACGGGGATAACTTTAGGACTGCCCAGTGGACTGCAATGGTCTTCTGTATTCACTCATTGACATCTGAGCATCTGGGTGCAGGAGAAGGCCTTGGATAGGCTAAGAGAAGCTGAAACCATACCATCTAAAATTAAACTGGTCAGTGGTGGTAAAACTGTTTACAACAACAACAAATTTATATTTATATCGTGCCTTTCAGGCTTATTGACTTTGGCAAGAAAAGGTGTCAGTAATCATTTGCCTGGAAGAAAACACAGCAAATAGAAGTCAAGCTGCGTAAAGAACTGATTGACTGTTGGTTTTACAGAAAGATTTCCTGAAGATAACCATTATTATGCAGGAACTGGGTAGAAATGTAAAATACATGATTTAAGAAATAATAAGTAGAAAGCAAAACAACATGAAATAAGTTGCAACAAAAAACAGAGTAGAGTTGATGTATTGGTAAGAAATAATGTTAAACACTACAGCGGCTCATGGGGTATGATGACTCCTGTGCTCCAGGATTAAGGGGTAGCATCTGTTCAGAAAAGTCAGCAAGGATTTAGCACTTCATTAGGATTGTGGAAATAGACTAGAGGTTTTTGTTTGGGGAATACTATTTATTAGAACTTTTCCTCAGGTGATTCACTTGATGAGGTAGAATCTATTTTCATCTTCTATGGCTGTTTTGGTCATTCCGTTCCTGAGCCAGGTGGGTCTGCAGTAATCCTGGATACTGCTGATGACAGTGGCCAGTCTGGCTCTGGAATGTGTACTCTCTCCATGGAGGGACGCACTCTGCTCATCCGCTCTCAGAAAATATTTGATGCAAGTTGGCTTACGAATCCCCGAGTGAGCTTATAAATAATAATCCTTGCATTTGATATAGTGCCTTATCACATCGTTGAAACATCTAACAGGGTTTCAGAGATTTTAAACAGTAATAATAATCCTTGCAACGTTTTACCATGTCGTTGAGATGCCTCAAAGCACTTCACAGACTATATTGTAAAGTGGATTGATTGTATATTTTGTGGGCGAAACATTTCACAGCAGTGTCCCACAAACAGTCGTCGACTGGGTGACCAAATGTTTTTGTTTTGTTTTATTGGAGGCATTGTTATCCCCGGAAAGCGATCTGCCAATTGACTAACAACCATGTTCCTACTTATTGCTAGGTAAACAGTGATGTATGGAGTAAGGACACTTGCCTAAGGTTTCATCCTTAATGTAAAGAATAGTGATTGTGTATTTGCAGGTGAACGCAGCACCCAACGTGTGCACAGCATTGTCCCACAAAAAGTCGTGAAAGGAATGACAAATTTTATCAGTTTTATTGTTGTTCAGGACTCCAGGAGAAACTTCTTCTCTTTTCAAATAGTGTCTTGGAATGTTAATGTTCACTTGAACAGGCAGATGGGATTCTCTAATTAACATCTCATCCAAAGGATGGAACCCCCAACAGTGCAATGCGCTCCCAGCAAGGCAGTGCGGTGCTAGTCTAGGCACTGAGCCTAAAGGCCTGACATGGGGCTTCAACCAATGACCTTCTGACTCAGTGGTAGAGTGCTACCAACTGAGCCAGGCTGACAGAGCCTGACAGGCTGAACATTAATTGCTCATTTGCTTCATGACTGTCTGGGGACCTTGCTGTGTGCAACTGGCTGCCACATTAGGCATAAAAAGAAAGTGACCTCATTTCACAGCCAATGCTTCATAGGATTTCAACACTACCAGCATTACAATATAAATTCTTATTGTCAAGGAAAAGTGATCTGGGTTACAACAACAGCAAGAACAATGGCCATTTATATAGTTCCTTGAACGTTGAGAAGACATCTCAAAGTATTTGGCACAGCTAAGAGTTCAACCTGGTGGGTGGGTGTGAAGGAGAAGCTGGAGAGGAAAAAAGTGGTCAAAAGCACAGTTGAAGTGTTACACCAGTATTTATGTTTCTCAGTCTCAAAATAAAGGAATCTGGTTTACAGTCTACAAGTAGCTGATAACTGTCCAGGAATTTGAGATGTCCTCTTGACGTGAAAGGTGCAACAGAACGTAAATTGTACCGAACGACAATTTGTTGGACGGCTAAATGATACCGCAACTCAATCCCACTGTGTTACCTTCAAATAATAATGTATACACGAAGGTGTCTGTCTTCCGCTGAATTTGAAAGGGATAATTGATTGGATTATACATTAGCCTTCACAGTTGAAGTGAAATTTATTTTTCGAATGTCAATCCTATTATGCACACAGCACTATCAAAGTCATAAAATACACTAGCTACAGTCCAATACAGGTCTATTTCCTTTATTGTATTAATTAAGTTCAGTCGACTGCCGTGGGGAGCCCAGTGTCTCTGAATGAAATAATCCGGCTATGTACCGTAGGTTGAAAATGAATAACAATCCTCCGCTTTTGCTCATCCGATTCTTAAGGTGGAGATTCATACTGAGTTCAGTGTTGCCGGTGGCTCTCAAGCCACTTGACTCTTGTCTTCATGCGAGAGATGGAAAATGGTTATCAGTGTGGGCCAAGGCAAACATCACAAGTGATCTCATCCTCACCCACGTACTTTCTGCAGCAAATGTCAACCTGATATTTTAAACGCCAAGTGGGCATCAATGTGAGGATTGAGGAATGATGAGTGTAACATCCGTAGCGGACAAGTGCCTGAGGTCGTGATGTGGTCTGCTTGAACTCCTCGTCTCTAAAGAGTGAAGTTGATAAGGATCACTAACACTTTTCAATTGATGTAAAGTTGCTGTCAGGAAACTAAGTAGCATCTCAAGGACATGTCACTGTAAGATAAAATACGCTATTCTAACATTACGCTGATCACTGGTTAGAATGCTTGGAATGTTACTTAGAGTTCCCTTGTTTTTTAGGCCAGTCATGTGTTTAATATATGTGGAAGCCGAGTACGACGCTTAAAAGTGTGCAAACCAGACTGAGAGTTCCACGTATATATACCACCTACGTATGAACATTTCCTTGTGTCCAGAATGTTCACTGAACCCCAGGAGGGATGCACCTTGTTTACCTGATTCTGAAGAGTATTAGACGAAGATTGGCGAAAGTGTGCGTTGTGGTACTGCTGGAGTTACCAGCTGCAATCACCTAGCTTTCCATTGAGTGCAATGTGTGGCAAGCTTCCCGTCGCTTGTCTTATTAGGGAAATCCTATCAATCAGAGCTTTATTTTGCAAGGTTAACAGGAACAGAGTGGGAAGAATGCCTGTTCCAAGAGACATGTCTGTCTCTCCAAGTCCTGCTGAGGAGCCAGGCTGGCTGGTCTGTTATCAGTAGTGCCCTGTAGTACTTTGAACCTGCATGGCTCAGGACAGTCATTAAATAAAACCACTGGTCTGGGATACAGGAGAACCAAGTCAAAAGAGGGATACTCTTGGTAATCTTTGTTTGATCGTGACGTTTTTCAGTTATTAAGTGGACCAATTCTCCCCAATAAGTAATGGTGTTTTCCATGTAACAATATATAAATAAATATACCTTGAACTATCTCGTCCAACAGCCTCAACAGCGACCACTTGCAACGATCCTGGAATTCCACAGAATGGGACTAGAAGTGGAGACAACAGAGAGCCTGGAGATACGGTCATATTCCAGTGTGATCCAGGCTATCAGTTACAAGGAGCTGGTAAAATTATGTGCGTCCAGCTAGACAACAGATTCTTCTGGCAGCCCGACCCTCCAACGTGTACAGGTAATGTAATGGAACCTCCCTGCTGCTGGCGCTCGCTTACAAGAAACTCAGAGCCATTGTTTTGGTTTGTGTTCCCATCCAAAACTGAATGTATCCCTGCATTTCAAATTAATTTCCTCCTTCTAATCTCATCGTTCTTTGTGGTGCGCTGTTTGCACAGATTAGGTTAGCTACTAGGTTTGCCTATGTAACAACATTGAATAACAACAGCTGCATCAGGTTGGAACTTTCTCTCTCTGGAGTTGAGACGATTGATAGGGGACCTCTCAGAGGTGTTTAACATTATTAAAGGATTCGATAAGGTGGACATTGATAGACTATTTCCACTTGTTGGTGATTCCAAATCAAGGGGGTGTAAATATAAGACAGCCAGGAGCAGATCTAAAAGGAAGTTTAGGATGTGGCTGAGGCAAAAAAGCATTGGCATATATAAAAGGAAACTTGATCCATACATTAAGGAACAGGGAATAGAGGGGTGTGGGAGAGGAGAATAAAAGGAGTGGAGATTCATGTGGAGTGTAACCATGACAGACTTGTTACTGTAAATCTATATAATTCAGTGTAATGTTCACTTCATTCTAACCAATTGTGTTTTGTAAATTGCTTTGAGACTTCTCTTGCTATGTGACTGGCACTGTACAAGTGCAAGTTATTATCATGGCATCACGTTTAGGTCGTGAGAGAATAGCTCATTGCAGTCATTTAATTAATGGGAGTGAATCGCAAATCTGCTGACACAGTGAGGAATAGATTACATCAGTGAATAAATAATGTCTGTGAAGTGCAAGTCCAATCTGTGCCACTCACATGAATGCCCATGCGTGTAAATGGATTCCCTGCCTTATTTCTTGTTCATCAGCAACATGGCTCCCTCCACCCTCATTCAGAATGAAACAAACGTTTATTTGAAGAAAAGTGAGTTTGCTGTCCATTTTAGAAACTTAAAGTTGAGAAGATTTAATTCACGCTTAAGAGTATCCAAACAAGACTGAATGTTCTACATATATATGCCATCTAAACATGAAAATGTCCTTGTTTCTGTAATAGAATGTATACTCTATTCCTGGAGGCACACATCTTGCTTACCTAATTCTGGAGACTATTAGCCATATGGCTTAGGGTCCAGAGAGTTTGTGTTTCAATAAGAACTGTGTTGTTCCCGTTTGCTGAACATTTTCTTTAAAACAGCAGTTTAATTATATGCATTGTACATGAATTGTGTTTATCATTTGTCTTTTTGCCCTATATAACAATTAACTGCAGAACTTCCTTAATCTCTCCAACGAACCGTAACACAGTTAGAAATGTTATTCTTGGTGGTTTCTGATGCTTTCCCATCCATTTTCTGAGAAATAATCATTGCAGATTTACTTTCTTTGAATGCTCCAAGCAGCTGGCATGTTTAAAGTAATAATTCTCAAAGTTCTTAGTCATTGTTTTCCTTTTAAACCAGAACTTTAATTAGTCTTTAACGATTAACTTAAATAAATTAATCTTACTGAGTTTTTTTTGAAAGAAACAGAAATTACGGGATATAGCAACACAAAGACATTGTCTGTTCTTCTGTCATAAATTCTCAGCGATTCTTAGAAAAAAACATCACAAATTGCTTTTCTGTATACTAATATATGCTGTATGCACATTCTGGTGTTGTGTGAATTACGGAGAATCAGTACAGCTCACCATTATACATCAGAAAAATGCCTGACATGTGGCTTCAAATGGGTCAGCATTCTATACAAATCAGTTCACATTTTACCAGGGTAGAATAGCATGTTCCATCTTTTTCCTGTATCACATTCACAAGAGCAGAAATAGTAGCTTTTCAACCTTGTCGAGTCCTGTAGTTCAGTGGTTAAAACACTACTCGCAAGCGAGAGGACCTGGGTTCACTTACCAACAGGGCAAAATATTGGGCATGTTTCCTGACTCCACACGCCTCTGCTTACCTAGCAGTAAATAGAAACCCGGTAATAATCCCTCCCACAAAAATAAAATAATAATAATAATAATTTGGTCACTCAATCCACGACTGTTTGTGGGACATTGCTGTGCGTAATTGGCTGTCGCGTTTCGCCCACAAAACATACAGTCAATTCATGTTGAGATGTCTAGAAGACGTGATTAGGCACTATATCAAACACAAGGATTATTATATTATTATTGAATCGGACTTGTCGCCCTCAGTAAATTGGTAAATGTTTTGCTGGGTTTTCACTTGGCTTGAACCTGTATTTCTTTTCAATATGAAGTGAGCTTCCAATTGTAGCTTGTGAAGAGACAAGCTAGGGCTTTCAGTCTTCATAAAAGGCATCTCATAGGAGGCTTTCGAGAGATGTATAACATTTTACCACCACTTGAAATAAAAATCACTAGAGCTACTTTGTTCTTAAGCTAATATTTACAGTGGTTCAGGATGTTTAAGTTTGCTGCAATGTTTTCATGCCCACAGCACATTTGTCCTCCTGAGAANTTTTTTTCTATAGGAACTAAAACATTTTAAAATAATTTTGGGGAAGTAAATAGGATCAAGTTTGCGGTAACTCCTCAAACTCAATCTTTTGTAATTATGAATTGTCACAAACTTTACTCTTTATGTGTATATTTGTCTTAGTGTGTGCTTGTGTATGTGTATGTAAGAGAGAGTGAGTGAGTTTGAGTGTATGTGTGAGAGTGTGAGCAGAATTGTCTATTTGTGAGTTTGTGTGAGTGTGTATGTACGAGTATAGAAACCCAATTCAATGCTTAAAAGTATAGAAACTACACTGCATGCCACCAACATGTGTGAGAATGTGTGTATGAGAGAGTGAGTGTGCATGTGTGAGAGTATCTGCATTCCAGTGTGTGTTAGCAAAAGTATTTTTGTGAGTGTATGTGCATTCGAGTATGTGGATGTGTGAGAGTATGTGTTAGTGTGTAAGGGAGAGTTTGCAGATTTGTGAGTGTACATGAGGGTGTTTGTTAAAGTGTGTGTGTATTCTGGTGTGGGTCAGTGGGGGTGGGAAGGGAGAGAGAAGAGCACTTTTGAGTACATTTTTAGTTGCACTGTTTAGTTGCTTCACATTTTCACTGGAATACAGTACAGAAGCTGCATTACACTGACAATGTGCATTGTTAAGAGGAAACCTTGTTGGGATTTCCCATTCTAAACACACATTATTACCAAAATATTCTAAATTGAATGTCCTGCAGAGCAGAACCCCCAGAGCATCATGATTCAGACAACGTTTTCTATGATTCAGATCTGTGCTCAAAGAATCACCCTAATTAAACAACACTATGTGATGCTTGTTCCTGAAAGGAAAAAATTACAGATCAGCATTGAGTGCTTTTGCAACACCCTCATGATCTGCTGTTTGGTATTCCATCTGGCTGGCCACAACATAAATCCCCTCTTGACTGGTCTGTAGAATTCCTTGAAGTAGAAAATAAACATCCTGCAGAAAAGAATACAGTATTTAGAATACTTTGTACTGTATTTTTGTGTGATGCACACTTGCTGCTTGCATTAACCTGTGTTTTATCACACAAGCTCCGTTTGTGCTCAGATATTGTGAGACGATGTTCCCTTTACTGACACCTCCTTGCCCCACCCTCGCAACCATGTGAAAGACTTGTTCCTGCTGTCTGAGCAATCTCTTACAACAGGTTATAAACTCAGGATTGCCACTGGAAAAGTTAAGAGGGATATGAGGAAAAATGTTCTGATATGTTATAATAATAATAATAATCATTTTTAGTTGCACTGTTTAGTTGCTTCACATTTTCACTGGATTATCATGTCATTGGGACATCTCAAACAGCTGCATAGGATTTTACTGTAAAGTGTAGTGACTGTGTATGTGTAGGGAATCACAGCGGCCAGTTTGTGGACAGTACAATAACAACAACAACTTGCAATTATATAGTGCCTTTACACATCTCAGAATGATTGACATTGGCTGACTTGATGCCTATGTTGCACAGTATGTTGTTGGAACATGGAAGACCCTGATTGCTGATTGCAACTATAGAACCATTGACATGAATGGATGCCACATGCCATTTAAAAGAGTATTGGATCAACACTTGACAATATCAAAGTGTGTGGAGTAAGAGCAGCCAATTGGGATGTATCGATATATGAGGTGTATAGACTAAGATTGAAGAGCAAGCACCAGTATAGGGTTGACACTCAAATGCAGCGCTGGGGGGTTGTTGCGTTGTCGGAGGTGAAGTTAAAGATTACATGGCACTATTCGAAAAGAGAAAGGAGTTCTTCCCTGTGTCTAGACCCAAAAAAATAGATCTTTTGTTTCACGGCTGTTTGTGGCACTTTGCTGTGTGCAAACCGGCTGCCGTGTTGGCCTGCAAATCCAGTGAAGTGCTTTGAGATGTCCTTCCAACGTTATAAGGCGCTGTATCAATTTTTATTGAATTATTATTAATATATTGGAGTGTCACAAGGTACCCTATATTTGTAATAATACAATAATAATCTTTGCAAATTATCTTGCCTTCAAAGCATCTCAAACCACTTCACAGGATACACTGTAGGGTGATGTAACTTGTAGTTTATGGGCGAACGGTGCAACCAAAATGGACACGTCCCACATGCAGCCATGGAGCGAATGACCAATTTTATTTGCATCGTAGGTGACCATTATAGGTTGTGTAGTAAAACGGCTCATTTAATGCTGACTGCATTCCTCCTAATTCCAGAGTATTGAAACCTACTCTCAGCTTCAAGCAGAATGAAATGTTTAAAGCTCGCTTGGTGGCACCCCCTAAACTAATTGTAACGGTTTCAGTTGAATTTGTCAATCCCAATCCAGATACGCGGGAAGATTAGCACTTTTGTACCTGTTGATCCTGGATACAGAAATGAATGAGATAAGAGTCTCCATAATATATTCTGTGTTGGAACTGCCAACTAGCAGGGCCTTCCAATTAGAACTGACATTTTACATCTTGCCAGCACATTTAAGCATTAGCCTGGGGTTTTAAAATGCTTTTGGTTATGTCGCATGGATTTGAACATACTTGTATATATTTGCATATTTTCAACAAAGGTGGTTTATTTTAGGGTACAGCTTCAGAGCGGGTTATTTGAGAACCCCAATGGAAGAAGAACTTATTTTGTTTCTTTGATAATATGTTTTTTTCGCCCCCAGTGATATAAAAAGACAAATTACTGCTGTGTTTCCAGAGCCTTTACTATGGCAGTTTATCTAATACACGTCACTGAACACCACCTATCCAACAATCTAAAGTCAGTAGAGGAGCATCTGGTTATATGTGGGAATCGGTGGCTTGGTACTAAGCACAAAACCTCCAAAATTTTCCAATATAAAACATTTCATCAGCAATGAGAACTTCCAATTAAGTCGCTCCTTTCACCAACAGTGAACATCTCGAAATGTTTCGGAATCGCAGAGCAACAACAACAAAATTACATTTGTAAAATGCCTTTCACCTCCCTTCCTTCCTTCAAGACCCATCTCAAGACCCTTCTCTTCGACTGTACTTTCGATCTCCCTGCTTCCCCCCCGCCCTCCATTCTCCCTGATCTCAACCCCCAGCTTGGGTTCGAAACTCGGTCTGTCCAGCGCCTTGGGACGACCTCCCAACATGAAAGGCGCTATACAAATGTAATTTTGTTTTTGTTGTTGTTGTTCATGTTGGGAGGAAGTCCCAAGGTGCAGAACAGTCAGGGATCAGACCCCAGTTGTTGGGGGCAGGGTTGGGATGAGGGAGGGTAGATAGGTAGGAGGGCAGGGTCAAAAAGGAGGATCTTGCGTCATGCCTTGAAGGAGGCAAATGAGGGAGCAAGGCGAAGGGATTGTGGAATGGAGTTCCAAAAGGTGGGGGCAGAGAGGCTAAAAGCCCGGCCACTGATGGTAGAGTGGTAGGACCAGGGAGGGAAGGAAGTTTACCTTGTCTAGTTTGGGAACTCTAACCATAAAATGAGAGATGAGCAATTGACCAAAGTAGGAAGATTGTTGTATGTCGGCAGGAGAATAGGGCTGGTATGAAAAGGCCATCAAGTAACTACATTTAATCTCAAGAGGAATTTCACAGCGAGAGCTTCTGGGAAAGGTATGAGACTGTATTTTCTATAATTTCCCTGTTTGTTGTCACCAATCTAATTGTTCTTCGAGTGCTTTTACATGAAAGGCACCATATCAATGCATGTTGTATTTAAACATCACAGGGAACTTTTGAGGTTTTGGTTATGCACACAGAGATAATATCTTGTTCTGACTAGTAAAATGTCTCAGATCTCTGCAGAAGCCTGATTGAAATTACAAATTGTTTTGCAATTATTTTCTACGTGTGGGATTTCACTTGAAGATTTTAGTTCCCCTGAAGGAGAATTCAAATGTTCTGCGGGTTGTTGAGGTGTCAGAATAATGAACTTAGCAGGTGGCTTGTCCATCTGTACTGTTGTATTTGAAAGAATAAAGTGCTCATGTTAAAGTAGATTTTTTTGAGGCATTTAATGGGAGGGGAGAAACTCGACACATTGAAGTAGAAGGTAGCAGAGAATTTTAAGGGTTATGGAAAAAGAGCAGGAATAAAAGGTCTGTAAAAATCTAATAAACTGATAGAAAGACTTGATGGGCTGAACAGTCTCTTCCTGTTTCTGTTTGTCTATATATGATCCTTGGAGGACTCCTGTAGCGTATTGGTTAGAGCACTCGCCTCGCAATAGAGAGACCCTGGGTTCAATTCCCGGGCAAGGTGAGACCTTAGCAATTTTATTTAATCCACACACTTCTGTTTATCTAGCAGTAAGTAGGTAGCTTGATGTTAGGCAATTGACAGATCACTTTCCTGGGGGTAATAATCTCTTTTTTAAAAAAAATAGTCATTCATTTCACGGCTGTTTGTGGGACACTTCTGTGCGCAATTTGGTCCGTTTCGACCACAAAATATACAGTCAATTCAATTTACAGTATATCCTGTGAAGCGCTTTGAGTCACCTTGAAAATTTGATAGGGCGCTATATCAAATGCAAGGATTATTATTATTAAGAGCATTGTACTCTTCCCTGGCTCATAAATCTACAAACCTTGATATTGTACATTTATAATATTTTTGCAGTGTGGCTTTGTGCTGCAAAATCCACTGTACAGTAAAATTATTATTTATATTACTATCCTGCCCACTTACCTACACTGTTTGCTTATCTGCAATGGAGACCGTCCCAGATAATGTGGAGTCCTGTAGCTCAGCGGTTAGAGCACTCACCTCGCAAGCGAGAAACCTGGGTTCGATTCCCGGCAGGGCAAAACATTGGGCAAATTTCCTTACACCACATGCGTCTGTTTACCTAGCAGTAAGTAAGAACCCGATTGTTAGGTGATTGGCGGACTGCTTTTACGGGGGTAAATAATTCCTTAAACAAATATTGGTCACTCAATCCACAACTATTTATGGACACCGCTGTGTGCATGGCTGCTGTGTTTCGCCCACAAAATATACAGTCAATTCACTTTACACTACATTCTGTGAAGTGCTTTGAGACGTCTCGAAGACGTGATAAAGGGATATGTCAAATGTAAGGATTATTGTTATTATTATAATCAGCTCTCTATGATTTTTTTCTACATATTATTTTCACTACTGTGACAAATTACCAGTGACTGAGCATTTCCCATCCCTCCCTCTCAGCAGTAAAGAAAGAAGCAAATCCTCTTTCTGTACTACTTATACAGTTTGTTACAGAGGTGCTGGCCTAATATTCCCAATCTGTAATTGTCCCAGTTGGATGGCCTCCAGTGAGATTATTTTAAGGAGATAGTTTAAGGCTGCAATAGGTCCCTTTTGCGCCTGTCCAGTGCCAGAGGCATTAATGCACATCATGAAACTGCAGCGCCTTGACTTTATGCTGGAAAAATTGAAGGTATTGTTGAACGTGTCTGGAAACTTATCTGCTCAGTTGGCAGGTGTGCGCTGATAACTGTTACTCTGTGTGTGTGTATGTGTGTGTGTGTGTGTGGTCGGCTGAAGCCAGCTGCATACATTGGATGCTCCAGTTTGCGTTGAAATGAATGGCTTCACTGTGCACATGCAGAGCGGCTGTCGAGAACGTGAGAGTGCGATCACCTCGACAGTGTCACTGAGACAGCATTGTTTCTTGTACCTCACCTACACAGTATCCCAGGCTCCCGTCAATATAACAACAGTGCAAACAATCACTCTCTCGATTGAGTGGGTTTTTAGACGACAATCTCTGCTTTGCATTTCAACCGCAAAATATAGTCAATTCAAGTCACAGTATATTCTGTGAAGGTGTTGAGATATCTCGAAGACTTGATAAGGCGCTGTATCAAATGCAAGGATTGTTATTATTGTAATTAATATTTACAATTGAGAAAGAATTGTTTCAGCCTGGCTCCCTTGGTAGCACACTCATCTCTCAGTCAGCAGATTGTGTCTCCACGTTGGGACTTTTAACTCACAGTCTAGGCTGACATACCAATGCCGAGGTGGGGGTGGGCTGCATTGTTTAGAAGTGTCGTCCTTCAGACAAAATATCAAACTGAGGTCCTATCTGCCTGTTCAGGTGAACATTAAAGATTCCAGAAGAGAAGATATTTTTAGTATCCTGGCCAACAATCCTCTGAATAAAATTGTTCATTCAGTTCATTGTCTGTCATCTTGGACATTGATTTGCATAAATTTGAATGTTGTGTTCCCCTACAACATAGACAGTCACTACACTTTACTGAAGTGTTTTGAAATATGCCCCTAATCACTAGATTGGTTTGAATGAAAAAAGCCCTTCAGCCTATCTGATCTCATCTCTCCAATGTCTTCCCAGCACAGTTTCAAGCTGCCTTCCTGACAACCCATTTACCTTTGGGTAAAGAAAAACTTTCTGAAAGCTGTCCTGAATTTGGCTGTTGCAATTCTTAACCTATGTTCTCTTGTTTTACTGTCGTGTGCATCCTTAAAGTTCTGTCCTGGGTTTACATTTTCAATTCCATTTAAAATATTACGCATCTCTATAAGATCCCTTCTGAATTGTCTTCTCATTATGTAAGGTGTTATACAAAATGTAAGGTTAATAATAGTAATAATGAGTAATATTATTATAAACATGAAGAATATCAGAAACTGATCTCATTTGAAAGCCTTAGGAAATTCCTTCCTCTCTATTCTAACCTCACACAGCAGATTGGAGACATTCTGTGCTGCTGTTTCGAGGCTAAATACAAATTAATTCTCCTGTCTTCTCATCTGTGTGAGGTTCTTTAATTTGTTCTCTCCCTTTGTTGTTGTGACAGCTGCCTGCGGTGGGAATGTAACGGGCCCTGCGGGCGTTATCCTATCTCCAAACTTCCCTCAGCCCTATCCTCATGGGAAGGAATGCGACTGGAGAATTAAAGTGAATCCCGACTACGTCATAGCTTTGATATTCAAAAGGTAGATTACACACACATTACATGCCTGAGGATTAAACTTTTAACCTTGTCAAACCGTATACTAATCAATCGAGTTGTCTTAAATGAAACTCGATTCATAAAAATTAAATAAAAAATAATAATTGGGTCACTCAATCCACTACTGTTTGTGGGACACTGCTGTGTACAATTAGCTGCCGCGTTTCGCTCACAAAATATACAGTCAATTCACTTTACAGTATATTCTGTGAAGCGGTTTGAAACGTGTCCACACCTTCGAACCTGTCTCCTGCTTCTTTCTCACCATCACTATAATCTGCACGAAACCGACCACCTGCTCCCTCGACCTCATCCCTACTCTCGTTACCTCCCATCTCCATCTCCTTGTCCGTCATAAACATCATAAACCTCTCCCTGTCCACTGGCACCTTTCCCACCCCATTAGAAATGTCTGTCATCAATTCTAAACTTAAAAAACCCTCCCTGGACCCATCCCTGTTCTCAAACTACCGCCCCATCTCCAATCTCCCTTTCCTCTCCAAAGTCCTGAAGTGAGTCATTGCTTCGCTGCTTCGTCTCCCGCCACTCCCTTTACGAACCTCTCCAATCAGGTTTCCGTGCCGCCCACAGCACAGAAACGGCTCTGGTCAAAGTGACTAATTGCAAGAGGACATAGACAGACTGGTAAAATGGGCAAACATGTGGCAGTTGAAGTTTATTGTGGAGTAATGCAAAGTGATGCATTTTGGGAGGAAGAATGAGGAGAGGCAATATAAGCTGATGGTACAATCTTAAAGGGGGTGAAGGAACAGAGACCCGGGGGTTCATATAAGCAAATCTTTGAAGGTGGCAGGACAGGGAGATAAAGCTGTTAAAAAAAAGCATACGGGATACAAGGCTTTATAAATAAAGGCATAGAATACAAAAGTCAGGAAGTTATGATGAAACACTGGTTAGGCTCAGCCAGAGTATTGCGTTCAGTTCTGGGCACCACACATTAGGAAGGATGTCAAAGCGTTGCAGAGGGTGCAAAGGAGATTTATCAGGATGGTACCACGAATAAGGGATTTCTGTTATCAGGAAAGGATAGAGAAGATGGGATTATTCTCCTTGGAGCAGAGAAGATTAAGAGGAGACTTAATAGAAGTTTCAAAACTTATCAGTGGATTCAATCGGGTGAACAAGGAGAAACTATTTCCACTGGCAGGTGGGTCGGTAACCCGAGGACATGGATTTAAAATAGTTGTTAAAAGAAACAGAGGGGAGGTGAGGAGAAATTTTTTCACAAGAGCGAGGTGTTGGAATGCATTGCCTGAAAGGATGCTGGAAGTTGATTCAGTAACAACTTTTAAGAGAGTAGATATTTATTTGGGGAGAACAAGGTTGCAGGGCTATGGGGAGAGAGCGGGAGCGTGGGATTGATTTGGATGGCTCTTTTCAAAGAGCCGGCACAGACAGGATGGGCCAAATGGCCTCCTTCTGTGCTGTATAATTCTATGATTTTATGAAATTCTGTCCACCTGCGACCAGGGCTCCCTCTGCTTCCTCGTCCTCCTTGACCTCCCTGCTGCCTTCGACACCATTGACCACTCTATCCTCATTCACCGCCTCTCCTCTCACCTCAATCTTCATGGTTCTGTACTTGAATGGTTCAGATCGTACCTCTCACACCGCCTCCACTTAATCTCCACAAACAGTTTCTCCTCTAGCCCCCACACCATCTTGTGCAGCATTCCTCAGGGCTCTGTCCTTGGTCCCATCCTCTTCAATATCTATATGCTCCTCTTGGTGACATCATCCACAGACATGGGGTTATTTTGCACATGTATGCGGATGACACCCAACTCTACCTCTCTGCCTCCACCCTTGACTCAAGGACCACTGCTGTCCTGACAGAATGTCTGTCAGACACCAATTCCTGGATGAGAGTTAACTTTCTTCAGTTGAACATCAACAAGACCGAAGGTCTCCTGATTGGCTCCCGTCAGCGCCTCCTCACCTTAGGCATTGACAGGATCACCATCCATGGATGCAATCTCACTAAGCCATTCTGGAACCTTGGCATCTGTTTGACCCTTAACTATCCTTTTTACCCCAGCCATGACCCTCTCTGCCTTCCCCCACCTCTGCAACATCGCCCGGCTCCGCCATTGTCTCACACTACAGGTTGCTGAAATCCTCATACACACATTCATAACATCCAGGTTTGACTCTGCAAACTTCTTGCTTGTGGCCTCCCCAACTCCTCCGTCCAAATGCTGTAAATCATCCAGAACTCTGCAGCCAGTGTCCTCACACTCCGTGACCCTATCCCCCCATTCTCACCCAACTCCACTGGCTTCCCATACACAGAGGATACCGTTTAAGATCCTGGTCCTCACCTTCAGAACCCTCCATGGCCTTACTCCCCCCTACCTCTGCGATCTCCTAACCCCCTACCAATCTACCAACCTGGCCGCTCCCCCCACTCAGGGGCTCCAGACTGCTTCACGTTACCCACCTCGCCCGTCCCACTATTGCGGGTGGGCATTCAGCCACTCTGCCCCCACCCTCTGGAACTACATTCCACAGTCCCTCCGCCTCGCCCTGTCCTTGCCTCCTTCAAGTCCCATCTCAAGACCCTCCTCTTCAATCGTGCTTTTGATCACCCTCCTTACCCCCCCTGCCCTCCACCCTCCCAATCCCGTCCTCCAGCTCGGGTCCAAACACTGACTGTACAGCACCTTGGGATGTCCTCCCAATGTGAAAGGCGCTATACAAATGTAATTTTGTTGTTGTTGTGATAAGGTGTTACATCAAATGCAATGATTATTACTATATTATTATTATAATAAATGCAAGGGGTTTTATTTATTGTGCGACACATTGGAGACGCCATGCCTTTCTGAATATCCTTTCTGTCTCCTTGCTGTCTCTTTTATTGCAGTTTTAATATGGAGCCCAGCTATGACTTTCTGCATATTTATGAAGGGGAAGATTCCAACAGCCCATTAATTGGCAGCTTTCAAGGATCCCAGTCACCTGAGAGAATCGAGAGCAGCGGTAATAGCCTGTTCCTGGCCTTTCGCAGTGACGCCTCTGTCAGTATGGCAGGATTTGCAATCGAGTATAAAGGTATTAACTAATTTCTGCACATCCAAGGCACTGAATCATAGATTACACCATTTAAAATGCTTAACTACTGTGGGATGCTAAACTAGTAATTAATCCCTTTTTTCATCCACAATAACAGGGAACCAAGATTCACTTAGTCGTTTGATGTTTGTAATTTCATTTATTTTAGGTCATAAAAACATTGGATAATTGGAGAGCATTTTCTTTGCTGCTCTCACATTAAGAGTGGGGTGTTACAGTGTAGTAAATCTTGTCAGTTTTGGACTTATAACTATCCACTGTTTGCTATTTCCATTTACAGGAATCACAGTTTTTCTCCGATCTGCTGATATCAGAAATTCCACTTAGTCTACGAACATTTTAGTCTTCAAGTTTAAAATAGCCAGAATTGTGGGAAATTATTAAATTAAATCGTAAACATATCTTAATGACTGGATTGGGATTCAAAGTATACAAAACACAGGATTCAACAGCAACTTCCCAGAGCTTTACGAAATGTTTGAGTAGTATTATACTAGGCCTTTCATACTACAACAACAACAACAAAATTATATTTATAGAGTGCCTTTCACATCAGGAGGACGTCCCACAGCGCTGAACAGTCAGGTGTTGAGGCCCAAATATGGGGAAGGGAAGGTGTAGGGGTGAGGGAAGTCAGAGAGGTGGGAGGGCGACCAAAGGCACGATCGAAGAAATGAGTCATGAGACCGGCCTTGAAGGAGGTAAGGAAGGAAGCGAGGCGAAGGGTCCGTGGGATGGAGTACCAGATTGTGGGTGCAGAGGCTGAAAGACCGGCCAGCGATAATAGGGCGGGTGGGGCGGGAAACATGGAGCAGACTGAAGCCCGCTGAATGGAGGAGCAAGTAGGTTGGTAGAGTCAGCAGGTCAGAGAGGTAGGAGGGGGCAAGGCCATGGATAGCCTTGAAAGTGAGGATGAGGATCCTGAACTCGATCCTCTGTGGGATGGGGAGCCAGTGGAGTCGGGTGAGGGTGGGAGTGATGGGGTCACAGAGCCTGGTGCGCGAGAGTACACAAGCCGCAGAGTTTTGGATGATCTGCAGCTTGTGAAGGGAAGAGTTGGGAAGACCGATGAGGTGGGAGTTTCCGTAAGACTGCAGGCAGGGCATTCTGGAAGAATGAGATCAAGTGGGACTTAAGAGTCTTTCTCAACTGAACCTTTCTGTGATTTGGTTACATTTTATTATGTTATTGTACAACGTCAATTGAATCGTCTCAAAGTTTCTTTCCGGGAAAACAAATCAAATCAAACTTCCTAAAACCTAAAAACGAAAACAGAAGTCGCTGGGAACACTCAGCAGATCAGGCAGCATCTATAGAGAAAGGAATGTGAGTCAACGTTTAAGGTCCACAACCCTTCGTCAGAACTTTTCAGATTTACAGCATCTGCAGTATTTCGCGTTTTGTTCCTAAAACTTGTAATGTTCTTGGCAATTGACGGAGTTATGATGTGTCCTATTATTCCCTTTCTGCAGAAAAACCACGGGAAGCTTGCTTTGACCCCGGCAATATAATGAACGGCACCCGCATCGGCATGGACTTTAAACTTGGTTCCACCGTGACGTACGAGTGTGATACAGGCTATAAGATATCAAACTTTGCTACTATCATGTGCGTGATGGGGAACGAAGGGAAGCCGGTATGGAACAGAGAACTTCCTACCTGCAATGGTAATGTATCAGAGCTATTTGTAATTGTACTGGGCAAAGGTACTGTATCTCAATGCAGAACTATTTGGAGATAACTATTGCAATTGATCAAATCCCCTCCCCCCAAAAAAGTACCTAGTGAATATTTTGATAAGTGAGGGATACATAATGTGATGTATAAGGGTGAATCATGTGACATGCAGAAGGAACTAATGTGACAAGAAGTGAGTAATGCGATGCTCAGAGTTGAGTAATGCAATGTGCAGGGGTGAGTCCCATGATCATTAGCTGTGAGATGTTACCCATGTG
The DNA here is from genome assembly GCF_018977255.1 of Callorhinchus milii. Classification (NCBI taxonomy): domain Eukaryota; kingdom Metazoa; phylum Chordata; class Chondrichthyes; order Chimaeriformes; family Callorhinchidae; genus Callorhinchus; species Callorhinchus milii. The sequence goes on from NW_024704744.1 coordinate 9,700,716, forward strand.
AAGGCCATTCTTTAAGTGCGAGTTGCTGTTATTGTTAGGTGAATAATGCATCAGGCTGGGTGAATAATACACCGTGTAAGGGTAAATAATACAACGCCTAGGGGTGCAAAATGTGAAATTTAGCGTTGAAAACTGCAATATTTATCGCAAAAATTGTAATTCAAAAGAAATGACAACAACAATGGTGATGCAGGGAACTTTGGACAGTTTAAGGAAAAAACACGGCAGAGAGATTGGTGTGAGTAAGCATTCTGGGACGCTACCCCGCGTGAAGGGTACTATATAAGTGCAAGTTGTTGCTGTTGGTGTAGATATCTCGAACCAGTAAATAATCAGTGTCTGTTTCATGCCACAGTTTTCCAAGATGTACAAATTATAATCAGTAATGTATCATTAATAATTGTCCATCAGTGGAAAATACAGCAGTGTTTTCATTATCAACAAGTCTGAGTAAAACACTTAAACAAGACAGAGGNAAAAAAAGACAGGGCTGACTATCTCATTCACTCACTGACAGGTTCACAGATTCACTCACTCAGCGACAGACTGACTGAGTGACTGATGCACTTATTCACTCACTCTCTGACAGACTGACTGATTAATTCACTCAATTTCCCACAGATATTGCGACATTAACCTGTACTGTTGATGCTGACAGAGCATCCTTGTGGAGCCCGTCAGAAGCATTCCTATAGAATGCTTTAGGCTTGGAATTCTACCAAGCAATCGTCTGTTGTGTTAATTTTGGCCTTCATATTTGAGATGGTGCAGAATTGTGGAAATGTCATTGATTCAGCCTTAATTTGGAAGATTTGTAATAATTGGGCTTACTTTTTGTCAGATAGGTAAGTGTCTAACACCTGTGGAAATGCAGCACGATGCTTAAATGTATCCAAACCAATCTGAGAGATCCCCATTTGTATGTCACGCACACATGGATATTTCTCTGTAATTGGAATGGAATACACATTCTCTACCTGGAGGAATACTCTCTACTTCACTAATTATGGAAAGTTTTAGGTTGGTGAGAGCAGAGGCTTTGGTACCACAGAGTGTGCATTGTGGTACTGCTGGACTTTAACCAGCTAAAACCACACACCTTGCTATTGCGAGCACAGTTCAACAAGCCTCTCACTGTTTGTCTAGCGAGGACCACCCTACTCGTCAGGGCTTTGACTTTCAGGGTTAACAGGATCCTGGTGGGAAGAATTCCTGCCACCATTAACCGGTCTGGTCCTCCAAGTCCTGTCACCAAGCCAGGTTGGATGGCCGGTCATCAGCTGTGCCCTGGAATACTGTGGATCCACCTGGTTCAGGAACTGGATGGTTGGGACTGCCAATCATTTGGTTGACATGATTATGACATTCTGTTTTCAATTCTGACATTGCAGGACCCAGCTCAGCTCTGAGGAGACCCTGCTTACATCTCAGCCATACCACACTGCATGTAACAAGACTAAATGAATAATTCCCACAATTCTGCATTATCATACGTGTTATGGCAAAATGGTCTACACAGACTAAGACTAGGAGGAATATTGGGCCCAAGAAGTCTAATGTTTGTGTAGCATGTGGGTGGCCTGATGCAGAGGGAGGATGTGTCATTTCTGCCTGCCGGGTCCTTTGTGATGTATATTGGAGACCTTTCAATTTTCACCGATGCCGTTGGTGAGCTGAATAAACTCAAGAAAATCAATTTGTTTGAGTTCTGTATCTGTAATACAGTGGCTGAGTACTGTAAACCTTGGTAAGACAATGTGCAATGAATCTTATTAGAAACAAATTGCACTTATAAAGAACCTTTTGTGTTGGATGATTATTTCAAAGTGCTTTGCAAAGGTCATAGGATGCACCGACTATTGTAGAGAGGAAGGAGAATTTTTTTAAAAAGTTTTAACGAAAGCCTTGCTCAAAGAGAGAGGTTTTTTTTCCGAGGGTTTTGAGTTAAGGGGAGCAGGAGCAAGTCAAAGATATTTAACAGAGATTCAGAGAGTGGGAGCACAGTGGTTGAAGGCTCAGCCACTGATGGTGGACGGAGAGTGTGAGGGAGTGGAGAGGATATGGACAATTACTCGTTTATGTGTCCTCCTCAGAGAATAATATTATGTATCAGCATCAGAAGTCAACACATGGAGAGTAGTGATAGGTAATAGTGTTACTTAAACCAGTGATGGGCAACCAAGTGGTCCATGGGGCTGTCAATAAGTAACCCACCAAACATTTGCACGAGTCTAGATAGTCCATGTTCGATCAGTAGCGTGTTTTCAGTTTTTTTTGATCGAATATGTCTTGATTTATGGCATAAATCGAGGGTGTTTGTTTAGACGAAGTGAAACAAATTGCAAGTGGATTTTCCCAAATTCTGCATAATGTTAAATTTCAAGTTAATGGTCTTAAAATAAAGCCAAGGACCTTGATGTTATAAAATGTGTACTGCATAGTGTAGCACTATTCTGATGCATTCCAATAGATAGTGGTTAGAAACTGCTTGACTTTTGCTTTTGTCTCCCCTTAAAGTGATTACAGCTTCTTATCTGACTCCGAGGCAGCTGTATTGTTCCAAAGCATTTAATAGCAAATGTCCTCCATGGCTTTCAAACTAATTTTATGTTATCATTCATTCAGAAATAATAGAAGGATAGAATTAAAGAAATAGACAGATTAAAACCCTTATTATTTCTTACAGCAACGGCTTGGGACGTCCTCCTGACGTGAAAGGCGTTTTACAAACGTAATTTTGTTGTTGTTGCTGTCGTATTGCAAGGTATTCTTTGAAGGAATAGTGGTATCAGAAACTTGTTGTGGTTTTCAAGGTGAATCAGAAATGCACTCTAGTTCTCGATGTTTTAAAGATCTCTGCATGAATATCCTATTATACCACAAATACAATTCATGTTCATTCAGTGTCCTATTTTAACAAAGGAACTGTAGAAACCACAGGTGGATTTTGGCTTTTTCAAATTTGTGGGGATAGTTGTTGTTTCTTCATAAAAGATTGCATTTGAAGCACTCTCCAATTGGGAGAATTAAAAGCTATTTCAGCAACATTTAAGAAGCTAAACTGTGCAATGCAATTATGTTTGCTTTGTGGAACTTTTCACTCTAAGGGTCTTATCTAATGTTCACACTTGGCTTTAACATTCTTCCATAAAAAGAGATAATGATCTAAGTAGCTTTCTGTAGATCTGCTGAACTGTGTATCTATAAATTTTCCCAGAAGAAACAGTTTTGACAGTTTCCCTTAATGCACCTCAAATACATGTATTGGAGTTTGTCTATCACTAAGTGATAGACAAACTCATTCTGGAGATAGGCGTGTGGATTCCTTTGTGGGTTTCCTGAAATTGCAAGTGCCTTTTTCTGAAATTGGTGAAGATTATTTTAGAGCTCAGAAAGGTATTCCACAGTTGTTTCCTTTATGTGTCCCAATGCACTTCATGACATGAGTACTTACTGAAAGTAGTGTTGTTATATGACTCAAAATGAATGCCTCTCAGAATCTTTTCATACAGCCATTTCATACACATATTCCTCTGTGTATAATCCGAAATTGCAGTGGAAAATTTCGAGCCCTTTGAAGAGATTAGGATTTTGTGAACTCGCTTATCATATGTCAGACCTTGACTTACTTTCTGACTGGGCTGACATTGTTTTCCCCCACAATACGTTGCACTCATCCTGAAAATCAAGAATAACTGACGGTGCATCTGAGAAAGCTAGGAGGCAACAACTGTAGTATTCATCATTCTTGTATCTTTGGCAAACATAATGGCATTTAAGGAGTAAAAAATGAGCTGGGGAACAGAGGTGCTTTCTGTTCATTAAGATTCTGAGAGGCATTCATTTTGAGACATATAATAACACTACTTTCAGTAAGTATTCATGTCATGATGTGCATTGGGGCACAAAAAGGAAACAACTGTGGAATACTTTTCTAAGCTCTAAAATAATGTTCACCCATCTCGGAAACAGGCACTTGCAATTTCATGTCTTTAGCTCCTATTGACGTGTAAACCATTTATTATCTGCAAACACCAGAAATGTTAACTGGGCACTTCAAACCAATGTCAGGACTAATCTGACTCATTTATACTCCTGTTTCAGCTGCAAGCAAAAACATATATCTCCCTTCTTTCCTTACACTCCCTTCCCCCAACAAGGTACTCAATTGTTGGGTAAAAATACGAACAGTGTAGGAATTGAGGAGTCTGTTTGTCCATTACTTAGTGAAAGCTCCAATACATGTATTTGAGGTGCATTAAGGGAAATTGACAAAACTATTTCTTCTGGGAAAATTTACAGTCTCAATCATATCAAACACAAGGATTACTATTTATAAGTACAACAACTTGCAGGTACATAGTGCCATTCACACGGGGTTGCATCTGTAAGTGCCTCTCTTACTTGCTCTTCTTGTTATTCTTCATCTATTTTGGATGTAACATGAAGACACCCAAACTCTGTGGCAGTAACGAGTCATAGGAAAATATTTTAATTGTGCTCAATTGCGCCAAGTGAACAAATGTATTTTCCTGGGTTGAAGTAATTGGAGGGATTTCATTCATACATTCAGACGTTCCCTGCTTTCCCCATTCACCTTCTGAAGATTATCAACTCTGATCTGAAATTTCTTCTATTGTAGTCGGAGAAAATTCAAAAACAACAACAGCAACTTGCATTTATATAGCGCGGTAGCGTCTCAGAGTATTTAACAGCAGCGAGGCTTCAAGCTGAGCTGTGGGGAGAGAGGAGGTGACCATAGGCATGATCGACAGTGAGGGTCTTAAATCCAATCTGAAGACAGACAGAGAGGAGATAAAGTTGAGGGATTGAGGCAGAAAATTCCATAGTTTCAGTGTTTAGTGGCCGAAGGCAAGGCTGCCGATGTTGGAGCAGAGGGGACAAAGCATGTGGAGGAAGCGGAGCCAAATTCACTTTCTCCCCCCAATAAACAACAAGAATTTATATTCATATAGCACCTTGCATTGCTGACTGGATCCCTAGCAGGGAAATGGCCCAAAGTGTGGGCAAATAAATCTTAAAGGCAATGTTTCCAGTTTACATGCAAGAAAGCGATGGAATTCCTATCAGAAATGCTGTTACATAGGAATTTCCTGACAATCTCACACACTTGCAGTCCATCAGTCTCCTGAGAGCTATGTGGATGGAATAACTTCCAGTTGACACTGGGAAAGCTTATTACCTGGCATGCCCGAATAAAATTAGAATGAAAGTCGTTCACAAGTAAGCAAGCACTCTACGTTAAAAACATGAGCTTCTTGTCAGCCATCAGAACAGAGCCGAGGGGGATGCAAATCGTAGGTTGCCCTGAATCAAAGCAAATCCATGCAAGAGCCATCCACAAAGAAGAAAAGTGACAGCGATGAGAGAATCATTGAGGTTCTAAAGGTGAAACAAGTATTCCACAACTAGGGGAAGTCATAAACAGACAGATTAGTGTTTCTGCCTCTCAGTCACAGCTTTGACCCCCAACTCTCAGGAATGTGACTGTGTTGTGGAAAGAAAGTGAGAATTCAACCTCCTATTTTCATTTGTAATGCAGGATTTTTGCCCTGGTATAATGATGCTTCAATATGAATAAAGTGTAAAAATACTTAATATATTATTGGTATAATAACAAAAGATGAGCTAATCGGCTTTGTATGTGAGCAGCTTGTATTGCTTACAAAAATAGTCAGTAGACTTGAGAGTAATTACAGGAAGAATGTGAAAAGGCACTTCAAAATACGATTTTTCTTTCTTTCTTTCTTTCTTTCTTTCTTTCTTTCTTTCTTTCTTTCTTTCTTTCTTTCTTTCTTTCTTTCTTTCTTTCTTTCTTTCTTTCTTTCTTTCTTTCTTTCGTTCTTTGAGTCTCTATTGATTTAAAGTATATTGACAAATATTTGCACTCAGCTGAAGGTAACTGTATATCTAAGCTTATCATGTTCCTTAGCATTGCCCCACAGGCGACAGCTAACTGGAATAATCATATGGCATAGACCTAGTGAAGCACTGAGGTTTGATATACAACACTGTTTTAATTACCTTGATGATGTATGAAGTATTTTTCTCCTCAGTTTTGTGTCATGTCTCCTCTATATTGATTGGCCATGTTGATTTTTTTTCCCTTTCAGCTCCATGTGGAGGTCAGTACACTGGAACTCAAGGAGTGGTTCTGTCACCTAATTACCCACACAACTATACCACTGGCCAGACATGTTTGTACTCCATCACTGTGCCCAAAGAGTTTGGTAAGTTAGTGAATGGATATTTCAATGAATAACAATTAACTTTTATTTTTTAAAAAAAAGGTAATATTTTACTGAGTAAAAATATTCTAAATACTATTGGAAAAGAGAAGGGAGTTGCTCCCGGTGAAGTGACCAACAATCCCTCAAACAAAATCAATCATTCACTTCATAGCTTGTCTGTGGTTAATTGTTGCTTGCAAATTGGATGGTGCGTTCTCCTTCAAACAGTTACCACACTACAGTAAATCCTGTGAAGTGCTTTGAGATGTCCTCCTGACGAGAAAAGTGCTATATCAAATTTTAGGATAATTATTATTACTACGAATAATAAAATATCCCGCTGAATGTGAATATTTGTGACATTTGATAATAGATTAGATGTGCTATCCTTGTTTCTGTCTCTATTGCTGTAACATAGATTAACATATCAACATATGTATTGACATATTTGCACTCACCTGAAGCTGATTAAATAATAATAATAATAATAATAATAATCCTTGCATTTGATATAGCGCTTTTCACGTTGGGAGGACGACCCAAAGCGTTTCACAGAACACACTGTAAAGTGAATTGACTGTATATTTGTGGGCGAACGCGGCAGCCAATTGCGCACAGCAATGTCCCACAAACAGTCGTAGATTGAAAATGACCAATTTATTATTGTTTTGGGTTTTGGAGGGATTATTATTAGGCGTGTGGAGTAAGGAAACTTGCCCAAGGTTTCGCCCTGCCTGGAATTGAATTCAGGTCTCTCGCTTGCAAAGCGAGTGCTCTAACCACTGAGCTACAGGACTCCGAGCTTACTTATCTCAGCTTATTTTTTTTTGGAGGGTGTGGTGGGAGGTCAGCCGGGTGAAACATGAAAATCATCACCCTGCTTAAGAGTATCCAAACCAAGCTGTGATTTACATGCATCCCATGGTATGCACATTCTCTCCTTAGAGGGACACATCCTGCTTACCTAATTCCGGAATGTATTAGGCACAGGTTGCAAGAGCCAAGGCTTGGGAACCCCAGAGTGTGCATTGGGGTACTGCTGGAGGCTAACCAGCTAAAACCGTATAGCTTGCCATTGATATTGCTTGTCCAGCTAGGATCTACCTGTTAGGATTTGGCTTGCATGGTTAACAGGAGCTGAGTGGGATGACTCCCTGCCTCCAGCGACCTGTCTACCCTTCCAGGTCCTGCCGATGAGCCAGGCTGGCTGTGCTGTCATCAACAGTGCCCTGGAGTACTGTGGACCCGCCTGGCTCAGAAACCAGACTACCGAGACCACCACAGAGGGCTGGCTCGATTCCGACATTCCGTTGCCAGGCATGTCACCTTGGAGCCAGTTCAGCTCCAAGGAGACTCTGCTTGCCTCCCCTGCCCACTGCCCATTTCCTCATCTCCCACCAAGCTCAGACCCCCCAATCTGTCTACATAAAGCACTTTGAGTCATTTTCGAATGTGAAAGGTAAACTTACCTCCTCGATTTTGAAATAGAAGCTATATTCCCTGCCAAGTGTCCAAAACCCTTAAAAACAGGCCTTGCAAGCAAGACACCTGGGTTCATTTCCAGACAGGACGAAACCTTGGGCAAGTTTCCTTCTCCACACACCTAATAATAATCCCTCCAAAACAAAGAAACAATAACAAATTGGTCATTTTCAATCCACGACTGTTTGTGCGACACTGCTGTTGGCTGCCGCGTTTCGCCCACAAATATAAAGTCAATACACTTTACAGCATATTTTGTGAAGCGCTTTGAGACGTCTAGAAAATGTGAAAAGCGCTATATCAAATACAAGGATTATTATTATTAATAAGAAAAAATAAATACCTCAAATAATTCAGATTGACAGCACAAGAAAACAAGAATATTCAGCCAGGAAGTTAAATGGAGAGGACATCTCATCAGTCAAATTCAATAATGCTTCAAGAGTTCCATTAGATACAAGTTAGAACAGCCTTCATGATTAGAATAACACACTGCTGGATTTGATTTTCCAATGTGTCAGATTCCTGTTGCCTGGATTCTGTTGAAGACCATTGATGTCCTCAAATGTGTGTGATTAGTGTAGTGTAACTTTAACCTTGGCTAAGTGAAAAGATAGTCGAGTACTTCAGCCCAAAGTGAAGACAGACCTGATAGGAAAGTCACAGGGGTGAGTGACGGCTTGCGGCAGGCTGGAGGACAGCAAACTAAAAGACTCTTGACTGTTCCTCTGAACCCACTTTTTCAAATGATGTTAAGCATAACTACTGAAATGACCTGAAGAATGTTTATCTTTGCCCCCACCCCGCTTTTCTCCATTTCCATTGATACCTTTAACTTCTCAAGTCCAGTAATTATTACTCTTTAAATATGTATCTAGTTTCCTCTTGAAAACAACAACTTGCATTTCTAGTGAGGGGTTTGAAGCTTTTTCAGTCACTAAATCTATTGATAGACAGCAAGCACGCACATGGAAAACAATCGTCTTCAGGAGGTCGCACAGTGCCTTTGGTGATACACACCTAAAGAGGAAAATCCCATTAAACATTGGTATCACCAAAAGTGATGTGCACAATGCTGAACGGAATTTTTATCCCCGGATAGGAAACGTAAATATTCGAATTGAGCATTGTCAGACTTCAAGTGCTAGCATCAAAAAGGATTTTTGCCCCCATAAAGCTTTATTGTTGTAAAGAAACTTTTACTGTAAAGAATATATTGTAAAGCACTCTGAGATACCACTCCACGCAAGGGGCCCTATTAAAATAGAAATTGTTATTGGAAACACAGTAGGAATGAAATACTTTCTTCATTACCACGATAAGCGCATTATCAAACATGTGTCTTCACTACACTGAGGTAATGCAGCTTCCTTGTAAGTCCATTGATTTATAGTTATTTCAATCCAGCGGGTCAACCTATTTAAAAGCTTAAACAGTGGCCCACAGTTCCAGAGCTCAGCACTTCGACCTTGGAATTCACTTTGTGTTTGTCAGTCTCCTTAAGCAAAACTCCCCTCTCCTTCATTCCAATTTAGCTAATTGTTTCCATTAAACAATTTATAAATTATGCTATCTTGTAGAAGTTAAGTGTCAATTTAAATTGTTTTGTGGTGAATCTGAATTTTTTTTGGCTTGCTGCTTGGAAGATTTATAAAGCTTACAGGGAGAAAGGAGAGGGTGACTATTGAGCGAAATACATTCTGTACAGAAAAGTTAATAAAGAGATTAGGGAACCCAAGAGAAAACTGGAAAGGGACATTACAGCAAAAATAATACTCCTTGCATTTAATATAGTTCCTTATCACGACTTTGAGACGTCTCAAAGTGCTTCACAGAATATACTGCAAAGTGAACTGACTGCACATTTTGTGGGCGAAATGCAAAACATAACCCCTTCTAAAAAAATTCTTTCAATATTATAATAGTAAGTGGGTAGTCAGGGAATATGTTTAAAAATTTAAGGGATTCAAATGAGGTTGAGAAAGAGAATGAACAAGAGATAGCAAAAATATAAAATGACTACTTCCTGCCTCACCAGTGTCCCACAACCAGTCGTGGATTGAGTGATCAAATTATTTTATTTTTCTAAGGGTGTATTACCCCCGGAAATCGATCTGCTAATCTTCCTGGTATAAAGGAGACTGAGATTCTGGATAGGCTTAAAACTAACAAATGCTGGGATGGTTGAACTGCACCTCAGGGTGCAGGAGATTTGTCCAGCACTGACAGACATTAAGAGTGAGTCAATCAGACTGGGAGGTTCCAATAGACTGGAAGATAGCAGAAGCGATTCCCATATTCAAAAAGGGTGACAAAACTAAACCTGGTAACCACAGACCCATAAATCTGTCTTCATTAATAGGAAAAATTATGGAATCAATGATTAGAAAGGAAGTGGAAGATTATCTCTAAGAAATAGTCTAAGAATTGACAGCTGCCATGTATTCAGAAAGGGTAGGTTTTGTCTGACCAATCTCATAGACTTTTTTGAGGAGGCGACAGCCCAAATCGACTGTGGGAAGCCATATGATGCAGTACATCTAGACTTTTGGCAAACAAGTTTTTGTCAAAGTACCGCATGAAAGACTTCTTCACAAACTGTTGTCACTGGGTATCAACTGCAAGACATGGATGTGGATTCATTATTGGCTGAAGGTCTTTGTTCAGGGACCTAAGTCAAAATGGTGAGAGGTACTAAGCATGGTGCCTCAGGGATCTGTACTGAGACATCTTCTGTTCTTTGGATATATTAATGACTTTGATTCACAGACCTTGTGTAAGATTAAATTTGCAGATGACAGCATATTGGTGGGAATTGTGGAATCAGAGGAGGCAGTAAAGGTCCTACAAAGAGAGTTTGGTAGGGAATGCACATGGGCCAGTAACTGGCAGAGGAAGTTCTCTTTGACCGTGCCTTCAGCTCCCCTCTCGACTCTCTTCCTCCTCCTCGCTCCCTCCCTTCCCTCCCCTCACCCTGACCATTTCCCCCCTCCTCTCTCCCTCCCTTCCCTCCCCTCACCCTGACCATTTCCCCCCTGCTCGGGTCATGACCCAACTGTGCAGCGCCTTGGGACGTCCTCCTGACGTGAAAGGCGCTCTATAAGTGGAATCTTGTTGTTGTTGTTGTTGTTGAAACTGATAAATGCAAGCTACTACAAAGTAGGTTGTTAAGTTCTGTAGCTCAGTGATTAAAGCACTCGCCTTGCAAGCAAGAGACCTGGGTTTGATTCCTGGCAGGGCGAAACCTTGGGCATGTTTCCGTACTCCACTCACCTGATAATAATCTCTCAAGAAAAATAAACAATAATAATTTGGTCAATCAATCCACGACTGCTTATAGGACGTGGATGTGCTTAATTGGCTGTCACATTTCGCCCACAAATATTTCAGTCAATTCACTTTACAGTATAATTTGTGAAGCGCTTTGAGACATCTAGAAGACGTGAAAAGCACTATATCAAATGCAAGGATTATTGTTATTATTATTATTACATATAGGATCCAAGAATAGTAGTACAAGTAGTCCATGAAAAGGACTGAAGGCTCCAAGGGGGAACCTAATAGAGATTTTGGGTGGTAGTTAACTCGTCGCTAACTTATGTCAAAATAATATGTGACAGCAATAAACAGAGCAAACAAGATGCCGGGCTATATTGCTAAATCAGTTGAGGTTAGATCTCCACACCTCAACAACAACAACAAAATTACATTTATAGAGCGCCTTTCACGTCGGGAGGACATCCCAAAGCACCCAAACCTCATTCTCAGGCTGTACAGTGCTCTGGTCAGACCTCACCTTGAATATTGTATACAGTCGCAGCGACACAAGGGGGGTTGTTACGGATGCCAGAGGCAGAGGAGAGCAATGAGGATGATCTCCAGCGTTAGAGGAATGAGCTATGAGCAATAACTTGACAAGCTAGGGCTGCAAATTTGGATTGCAGAAGACAACTCAGAGGGGACCTCATAGACTTTTGCATTTTAAATGGGATTGAAAAGCAAACCCATACCATTGCTTTCAGATGTATTAAGACAGTAGAACAGAAGACATAGATTTCACAGTGCTCCGAGATGCTATCCTTGTGAAGGGTACTATATAAATTCAAGTTCTTGTTATTCACTGTAATCCGAATAAGGAAAATTTTGAATTAAACAGTGTAAAACATAGATTATGTGTTTCTTTAACAGATATTGATTTTAACATTACTTTTATTTAATTTAAAAAAATAATTTAATGAAATTGCACTGAGACTTTTTTAAAAATGGTGCTTGCTAACATTTATTGGAAACAAGTGAGCATAAGATAGTGATTGCACAAACAAGCTGTACGGTTTTAGCTGTAAAACTCCAGGAATACCACAACGCACATCTCGAGATCCCCATTACGTGACTCTCACAACAATATGTTCAATAGTTTCCAAGGTGCGCCCTTTTGTCCTGGATAATCCTGGAGGCGAAGAACAACCCCAGGCTACTGTTTTCCACCACAACCCGACTCCTCCGTCCCCCCCGCCACCCCGCGCAGGTCATCTCCTCCAACCTTCACTGCGAGGAGATGCTGGATTTCCTTGAATCCAAGATCAAGGGAATCCGCTCCGCGGTCACTTCCCCTCCAACTTCCACCCACCACCCACCCCTTCCCTCCCACACTCCGACTCCTACCCATCCTCCCCTACACACCTTCGTACCCGTTTCCCCACCCTCTGTCACTGAACTCATCCTATCCCTAAAACCAACCACCTGCTCCCTTGACCCCATCCCCACTCCACTCCTTATCTCCCAGCTCCACTTTCTTGCCATCACTGACATCATCAACCTGTCCCTCTCCTCTGGCTCTGTCCCCATTCCATTAAAAACTGCCATCATCAAGCCCACCCTGAAAAAACCCTCCCTTGATGCGTCGCAGCTATCAAGCTACCGGCCCATCTCCAACCTCCCCTTTCTCTCCAAGGTCTTGGAAAGAGTTGTCGCCTCCCAACTGCGCTCTTTCCTTTCCACCCATTCTCTTTTTGAACCCCTTCAGTCAGGTTTGCGTGCTGCCCATAGCACAGAAACTGCCCTGGTCAAGGTCACCAATGATATCCTGACCATCTGTGACCAGGGCTCCCTCTGTCTCCTCGTCCTCCTCGACCTATCGGCAGCAATCGATACGGTCGACCACGCTATCCTACTCCACCGCTTGTCCTCCCGCCTCAACCTTCAAGGCACTGTCCTTGAATGGTTTAGGTCGTACCTTTCTCACCGTCTTCACTTTGTCTCGACGAATGGCTTCTCCTCCACCCCCCGTACTGTCTCATGTGGTGTCCCTCAGGGCTCTGTCCTCGGTCCCCTCCTCTTCACCCTCTATATGCTCCCCCTCGGTGACATCATCCGCAGACATGGGGTTAACTTCCACATGTATGCGGATGACACCCAACTCTACCTTTCCTCCTCTACTCTCAACTCCACGACCACCGATGTCCTGACAGCCTGCCTGTCCGACATCGAGTCCTGGACGAGAGACAACTTTCTTCAGCTCAACGTGCGAAAAACCGAGGCCCTCCTGATTGGCTCACGTCAGCGCCTCCGCACCTCAGGCGCTGACACCATCAGCATCCAAGGCTGCACTCTCCACCTCTCAAAGCCAGTCAGAAACCTCGGCGTTTTGTTCGACCCTGAGCTGTCCTTTCTCCCTCACATCCGCACCACAACTGGCACCGCCTTCCATCACCTCCGGAACATCGCCAGACTACGGAATTACCTCACCCCTCACGCTGCTGAAACCCTGGTTCACGCCTTTGTCACCTCAAGGCTGGACTACAGGAACTCTCTCCTCGCCGGCCTTCCCGCCACCTCCCTCCACAAGCTGCAGGTCATTCAGAACTCTGCAGCTCGTGTACTGTCCCGCACCAGGCTACGGGACCACATCACTCCCACCCTCGCTCGCCTCCACTGGCTCCCCATCCCCCAGAGGATTGATTTCAAGATCCTCATCCTCACCTACAAGGCCATTCACGGCCTTGCTCCCTCCTACCTCTCCGACCTACTATCCCCCTACCTACCTGCCCGTACCCACCGTTCCTCTGGCTCCGGTCTGCTCCACGTCCCCCGCCCCAATCGCCCTACCATTGGTGGTCGGGCCTTCAGCCTCTCAGCCCCGAGGCTCTGGAACTCCATCCCCCAGTGCCTTCGCCGCTTCCTCCCTTTCCTCCCTCAAGGCCGGTCTCAAAACCTTTCTCTTTGACCGTGCCTTCAGCTCCCCTCTCGACTCTCTTCCCCCTCCTCGCTCCCTCCCTTCCCTCCCCTCACCCTGACCATTTCCCCCCTCTTCGCTCCCTCCCTTCCCTCCCCTCACCCTGACCATTTCCCCCCTGCTCGGGTCATGACCCAACTGTGCAGCGCCTTGGGACGTCCTCCTGACGTGAAAGGCGCTTTATAAATGGAATCTTGTTGTTGTTTTTGTTGTTGTTTTGTGGAGTGAGTCGCATTCTATTCCAGACTCAGAGAAATTTCCACTCAAACCAGGAACTCTTAGTTGTTTGATTTTCGTATTCTGAAGTGTGGAGGATTCCCATGCATGTCACATAGTTGCTGGACCAAAGAAAAGGGTTATAAACTCAGGATTGAGGAGATAAGTAGATTTAGAGGATTTCTTTTTTCACACAATACGATTTGAAAACAAGCATTGATTTTCTCACAAGTGGGGTAATGAAGCCAAGACCATAACAACATTTAAAAGAGAATTGGATAGATATTTGAAGAGGAACCAAATGAAAGGGCACCGGGAAAGATCAGGGAATTAGGAGTTTGAGTTTCACGCTCCAGAGCGGAAATTAAGAGTATCAAAATCTCAATGAACCGAATTGCAATATTTGCTTCAAAACTGTAATATGTGTAATTCTCTGAGCGCTGAATTCTTTCAATTGAGAGGAATGTGTAAAGTTTCTTTTTTAAAAAGAAATTTTGTAGTTTGATAATGTTCAAGGCAACAGAGAGTACATTTGTAATTCGTCTTATTTTTGTGTGGAGTCATGTAGCTCAGTGAGAGCATAGGTTCAGTTCCCAGCAGGGATAAATTTTGTGCAAGTTTCCTTACTCCACACACCTCTGTTTACCTAGCAGTAAGTAGGAACCTGGTTGTTAGGCGATTGCTTTTCAGGGGTTTCCTTCAAAAAAATTTAAAAAATTGGTAACTTCAATCCACGAATGTTTGTGGAACACTGCTGTGTGCAATGGTTTATATCTCTGGCAAGCATGTTTGGATTTGCTTTTTGACTTTAGCCCTGTAAATCTATCCTGTAAATGCAGGAGGCATTTATAATAATAATAACATGAACAAGCTGTTTTTGCCTCAAATTCTGTTATGATTATTATTTAGCATATTTTCAACATAGTTTTTTCTAACATTAGGCGAATATGATGCAGGCACAGGACATTAGCTTCCTGAGTTACAAGGTGATAGTTCACTCAAGCTTTGATGATGAAGTCATAAGCAAAATAAATTGTAAGAATGAATCACTGCTCTGCCTCTTTATTCTTCTTTAACAACCCAGTATGTATTTATTTTAATAAAAATGCAGCCTTTTTTTGCCACAAATAAACAGGCACCACAATTATCTCATCTTTTACAAGGTTGATGATGGGTATAAAAGGATAATTAAAATAACAATGACATAGAATTTGAAAATAGCTAGTTGAATAGAATTGATAACATAGCATTCAGAGTAGTTTGAGTCAGCTTTTCTATTTTCACTGTCCTTTATTTTCAGTTTTTTTTTGTTTGCTTACAAAATACACAGTGATTGCACTTCACAGTGAAATCCTGTGAAGCATTTGGAGACATATCAATGACATGAAATGCACTGTGTCAAATGGAAGGATTATATAATAATAATAATCCTTGCATTTGATGTAGAACTTTATTGTGTGGTTGAGATGTCTCAATGCACTTCACAGAATAGACTCTAAAGTGGATGGACTATATATTTTGTGGGCAAAGCTTAGTTCTTAATGGGATCTTTTGTAAGAAGTCCTGTTAGAATTTTCTTTGACCCACCTGAAGTCCACACTGGAACATGGTATTTCACTCATCATCATCGGGTCCTCATGATGTACTTAATTGGAAAAAGTCCGCATTTGCATGACTCAAACTTGTTACACTGTTGGGAAATACTAGCAATGAAAGACACTACAGACAACTGGGGGAAAGAGCAGGGGAATAAGATAAGAGTAGATATCTCCAATGAGAGAGCTGGTACCAACACAGACACAATTGGCTGAATGGTCTCCTTCCATGCTATGAACTCTCTTTAATGGATGTAAAGATAATGGATGCCAGTGAATTACAGGAAAGTAATCCAGTTAATGGGTTCAGGTAATGCTGTACAGTACAAGAACAGGGTCTTATGAACCGTGGATTGGATTGTGGCCAGAAATTTACAGAAAGCAGGCAGTCAGTGTTGCCATTTATAATCTTCACAAGACTGTTTTCCCTCATCTTTTTCCTTTGCTGCCTTGAAACGGCATTTCCATTTCTGTTGCTGTTTGAAGATGATTTAGGACTTAATGAATTATGGAATTTCTGGTGCAGGGACCAGTAGCAATATTACATTTCTGACCTAGGTCCTGAAGATGTATTGGATTTGTGATGTGGCCAGACGGAGCGTAGATTGAGTTTGTAGCATGGTATTACCGCCTTAGGTTTGATATGGGTTTGGATATATTATGCAGAGCATTCTTTAGACCAAAATTTCACCCTACAAGTTTAGCCTGTAAATTTTTGCCTTAAAATTGTAGGTTGCACTAAATTATCAAAACAAATCTTAAATTCAAGCTTAATTTGGAAGCTGTTTTTCCCCCTTAGTTCTTGTAAAAGAAACCTCTCTCAAATTAAAACAGAAATTTTAAGATTTTTCTGTAATTTTGCAAATTTTAATAGAAAACAGTCTTCAGGTCAGGAATAGCTTGAATTTCTATGACTCTTGATGGCAAGTGAGAGCGATGAAATGGTGCACTGATGGTGAAAGTCCACATGAGTTATGGATAATTTTTATATTAGACTTGAAATGTGCTTTATTCATACCACAATAAGCAGCATTTATAGCTTCACAGTATACACTGTAAAGTGGATTGACAGTGTATTAGTAGCAGCAAATGCACAGTCAATCCACTTTACGTTATATTCTGTGAAGCATTTTGGGACGTCTCAATGATGTGATAAGGTACTATATGAACATAAGAACATACGAATTGGGAGCAGGAGTAGGCCATTCGGTCCCTCGAGTCTGCCTCGCCATTCAATAAGATCATGGCTGATCTATTCTAACTCCACCTCCCTGCTTTATCCCCATATCCCTTAATCCCTTTATCCTCAAGAAATCTATCAATCTCATTCTTGAATATGTTCAAGGACTGAGCATCTACAGCCCTTTGGGGTAGAGATTTCCATAAATTCACTACCCTCTGAGTGAAGAAGTTTTGCCTCAACTCAGTGCGAAAGGGCTTACCCCTAATTTTAAGACTGTGATCCCTGGTTATAGGTTCTCCAACCAAGGGAAAAAGTCTCCCACTATCTATTCTGTCATGCCCCTTAATAATCTTATAGGTTTCTATAAGATTACCTCACATTCTTCTATATTCTAGAGAATATAGGCCTAAATTGTTCAACCTCTCCTCATAACCCATCCCCCTCATCCCTGGTTCCAACCTAGTGAATCTATGTTGTGTCCCCTCCAAGGCGAGTAAATCCTTTCTTAAATAAGGAGACCAAAACTGCACACAATACTCTAGGTGCGGTCTCACCAGGGTCCTAAACAGTTGCAGCAAGACTTCTCTACTCTTATATTCTAACCCTTTTGTAACAAATGCCAACATACTGTTAGCCTTCCAATTGCTTGCTGTACCTGCAAACTAACTTTTTGTGACTGGTGTACAAGGACACCCAAGTCCCTCTGAACGCTAACACTATCTAGTCTCTCCCTTCTAAAAAATAATCTGCTCTATTGTTTTTGCCACCGAGGTAGATGACTTCCCACTTCCCTACATTACACTTCATCTGCCACCTATTTTCCCACTCACCTAGCCTATCTATCTCGTTGCATTTTTTTAATGTCATCCTCAGTGTTTACTCTCCCTCTAGTTTTGTGTCATCCTCGAATTTGGATATATTAAGTTCGATGTCCTCATCTAGATCGTTGATGTAGATTGTAAATAGTTGAGGCCCAAGCACTGATCCTTGTGGCACTCCACTAGTCACATCCCGCCAATCTGAGAAGGATCCGTTTATCCCTACTCTTTGTTTTCTTCCCGTTAGCCATTCTTCAATCCATGCTAATATATTTCCCTTAATTCCATGGGCCCTAATCTTGTGGATCAATCTTATCGAATGCCTTTTGGAAATCTAAATATATTACATCCACTGATTCCCCCCTATCTAATCTACTTGATATGTCCTCAAAAAAATCTAAAAGGTTTGCTAAGCATGACTTCCCTTTTGTAAAGCCATGTTGACTCTGTCTAATCATATTGTGATCCTCTAAGTATCCCACTACGACATCCTTAATTAAGGATTCTAGAATTTTCCCTGCCACTTATGTTAGGCTGACTGGTCTATAGTTCCCCATCTTTTCTCTCCCACCCTTCTTAAATAGTGGTGTGAAGTTTGCAATCTTCCAATCAATGGGAACCGTTTCAGAATCCAAAGAATTTTGGAAGATCAGGCACAAGGCCTCCACTATCTCATGAGCTACCTCTTTAAAACCCTAGGGTGCAAACCATCAGGTCCAGGGGACTTGTCACTTTTTAATGCCAACAATTTCCCGAGCACCAATTCTTTGCTAATGTAAATTTCCCTAAGTTGCTCCCTATCATTAGCCCATTGGTTCATCTCTATTTCTGGTAAACGTCTTGTGTCTTCTAACGTGAAGACAGAAGCGAAGTATTTATTTGGGAACTCTGCCATATCCTTATCCCCCATTATAATTCCTCTTATCTCTGCTTGAAATGGACACATATTTACTTTTGCTAGCCTCTTCCTCTTAATGTATTTATAAAAACTCTTACAATCTGTCTTAATGTTCCTAGCTAGCTTGCCCTCATAATCCATTTTCTCACTCTTAATGAGCTTTTTGGTTTTCTTTGTTGATCCCTAAAACACTCCCAGTCCTCAGGTTTGCTACTCTTTTTGGCAGTTTTATAGGCCTTTTCTTTTAGTTTTATACTTTCTCTAACTGCTCTAGTTAGCCACGGATGAACTGCTTTCCCTGTGATACTCTTATTCCTCAAGGGAATATGTGACCGCTGAGAATTATGCACTACATCTTTAAACGTTTGTCATTGTTGGCCTATTGTAATATTCATTAATCTGATTCCCCAGTCTATTTTAGCTAATTCTTCCCTCATACCTGCAAAGTTAGCTTTATTTACATTTAAGCCCCTTGTTTCGGATTTGACTACATTGCTCTCTTAGTATTAAATTCTATCATGTTATGAAATGCAAGGATTCTTATTATTTAAAAAAAAATCTCTGCTATTTAAGTCCTAATGATGTCAATGCAGGGTTACTAATATGCTTGATGTAAATTCATGTACAAAAATATGTTTATTTACTGAGAAAGCATATTTATTTCAATGACAGATGAAGTCTTTCGATAATGTTTGTAAAGTGTTATTTCTTTGTTATTTATGAATTTCTTACGTTTCTTGTCAGAATTTTCATTTGTTTGTTTTTGTTGCGTTTAATTTTCTCTTCCGAACTTTTCTCCTCTAATTTCCTGCCTCTGTTGCTTTCTCTCCAATATGCGGTCGTGTGCCTGGGCCACTTAAGTGGACAGTTGCACTGGAGTTTGCCAGTGTAGAGCACACGGATTGCTTCCCAGAGTGGGGTCAGCCAAGGCTGGAGGCGTCAATCAATAGGGGAGCGAGGTAGTGAAGTATAGGGATCACACCTCTATCATCAAAGTTGTTAACCTCTTTTACAGATGTTACTGGCTTAAAGATTATAATAAGTACATAATGTCATCAATTATTTTCTTAATAATAACTATGATATTAAATGTTAAACGCAAGGAGTTTATTCAGCAACTAATGCCGTATAGAAAGCATGTGGACTACGTCTTTTTAGAAAGGATGTCAAAAGCCAGTGTATACGTGTTTGCGTGTTTGTGTGTGTGTGTGTATACGTGTTCACAGTAAACTTCTGATAACTCCTCTCCAAAGGAAAAGGGGTCAGTGACGAGTTATCTGGAGTGGCAAGATAGGCATAAAAAATGCATAAATAAATGTGGCAGCGATATTTTCAGTGTGGTGACTTAAGCGATTGTGACAAGTTCAGCCAGGGTTGAGTTATCAGGCGTTTACTGTATGTGTGTGTGTGTGTATGTGTTTAAGGGATGGGTGTTGACAATACAGGAACAAAAAAAATAGTTTTGACAGGCTTGTTAAGTGTCAGTGAATTGACGGTCAGCTACCCAGCTCCCAGGCTTTGTTCACAGCAGGTGTTTCTCTCCATTCGAGCCAATTTAACCTCACTTTCCAGATCCCCAAGACGCAACCTAGTCTTAGCCTGTAAGAGTGAGCGCTTTGCTTTGAAATTTAAGAGTGTGCAGAATTGTAAATTCAACCTTAATTCTAAAACCGCTTCACTTTTCATGTAAAAATATGATCTCTGTTTTACCAAAAGGATCGACTTTGATCGTCCTCACCTTCACCTGTAAATCCCTTTGCCCCCAGCACCTCCCCATCTCTGAGAACCATCTCTGAACCCCCTGCTCTACTTGTGCAGTCACCCTCTTGAACATTGGCGAGAAGGGATAGAGAAATGATTGGGCAGGGACAGCCCAGACATCCACTTTTTAATTAGTTGCCACGAAAATCATTTACATTTCTCGCTCTGCTTCATTTTACAACTCCTAACGTTTACAAGCTTATTAAAAAAAAGAAATGTCATTGGAGGTGGCTAGCGATCTTATCACAAACCACCAGTTGCTGGGATTGCATTCATTGCTTCGAGTGCCTTCCCCAAAAGTTGCCAGTCGTGAACTACATTTGCAGTTACAGTACCAGTGACACATTGGAAACTGAAACATAACCTTGACTTGTGACAGGTTATTAACTTACACAGGAATAGGAAAACAGTGCAAGCGAGAGAACACTGAATGATGAGAGTTGATTCAGAACACCGCACCCACTGCCACACGAGCACTATAAACATTTTATTGGAGCGTATCCGATACTTGTTACAAAATCTCTTGCCAGTTGGCATTCAACATTTGTAGGTCTGCAGCACCAAAGCCACATGAATTACATCAGAGACATGAGGAAGGGGAATTCACGGATATTCCCAGCTAAATCCCTAATATGGTACAGAATCAAGATGAGAGGATTTTAAATTGTGATTATTGCATGCAACCATGTCTAAACATCGAAGCCACAAATAGTTTACGTCTAACCGTGTTAGCAACTCTGTTTCTTCCTCCAGTTGTCTTTATTTAATGCAGTACCAGTTTATAATAATATTAATCATAATATTATTAATAATAATAATCCTTAGATTTCATATTACATTTTTCTTATCAGGAGGACATCTCAAAGGACTTCACCAGATTTATTGTTAAGTGTAGTGACTGTATTTTGTGGGTGATTTAACGTAAAGTATACACCAACCAGAACTAAAGCACATAAAGGACAATTAAATAACTATTGAAAACTGGATATTATCATGTGATCTGAAATAATTATTTGCTGAGCTCTTAACTCATGCATATCCAGTAAGGTGACAACAAGAGATTTATTGATGGTCCATTGTGGAGTCCTGTAGCTCAATGGTTAGAACACTCACCTTGCAAGCGAAACACCTGGGTTCAATTCCAGGCAGGGCAAAACCTTGGGCAAGTTTCCTTACTCCATATGCCTACTAATATTCCCTCCAAAACAAATCAATAATAAATTGTTCATTTCCAATCCACGGCTGTTTGTGGGACACTGCTGTGCGCAATTGGCTGCTGCTGCATTTCGCCCACTTTACAGTATATTCTGTGAAGCGCTTTGAGACGTCTAGAAGACGTGAAAAACGCTATATCAAAAGCAAGGATTATTATTATTAGTAGTAGTATATTGCATCAATGCTGCTTTGTAATTTCCTTCTTCCTGTGTGTTACCTTTGCAGTGGTGTTTGGACAGTTTGCGCATTTCCAGACAGCGTTGAACGATGTGGTTGAGTTGTTCGATGGACGCAGTCAGCAAGCCAGACTTCTCAGCTCCCTCTCTGGATCTCACTCAGGTACACCTCACCTCTCTTATGTTGTAGCCAAAGGGGAATTGGCAAGGATTTTAATGATTGAGTATCTCGGACCTCCAAAGCATTATGCTGTGGACGTCTGAACAAATTCCCCTCAATGTACATTTCATGGAATTGCTGTCAAGGAGAGATTGATTAGGGAGGGGGGTGGTTGTTGCAGTGGGGGAGGCTAATTTCCAGAGTTCTTCTCTACCTCACCTCTGTCCAGTTTTAAGATGAGCTTTTGGTTACTACCACTCTCCTGCCCTCTTCCGCATCCATCCATGCGGGCCACAAAGTATATAGTCAATTCACTTTATGGTATATTCTGTGAAGCGCTTTGAGACATCTCGAAGACGTGATAAGGCGCTATATAAAATGCAACAGATTATTATTATTATTATCCTCAGTTCCCCCTTCCACCCCAGCTCAGGGCTCCTAGACAGCTTTGTAAAGTGCTTTGAGACATTCTCCTGATATTAAAGACATTATATGCTTTGCAAGTGAGAGTCCTGAGTTCAATTCCAGGCAGGGCGAAACCCTGGGCAAGTTTCCTTACTCCACACAGAGCCTAATAATAATCCCTCCAAAAAACAAACAAAAAATAATAAATTGGACATTTTCAATCTACGACTGTTTGTGGGACATTGTTGTGCGCAATTGGCTGCCGCGTTCGCCCACAAATATACAGTCAATTCACTTTACAGTACATTCTGTGAAGCGCTTTGGGATGTCCTCCTGACGTGAAAAGCGCTATATCAAATGCAAGGATTATTATTATTATTCTGTGAAGCGCTTTGGGACGTCTAGAAGACGTGAAAAGTGCTTTCTCAAATCCAAGGATTATTATTATTATTATTTATTATATAAATATATAATTGATGCTTTTGTTCTGTGAATTATTCCACATTTTTATCAGTGTCTTAAATCTGTTGTTTCAATTCACTTCTTACTAGTTTTCATTTATATATTTTGTTGTTACTTTCTTATTATTTATAGTAATAAAATTCATAGTTTACCTTACCCGCACTGAGTGAATAAGATTTAACGGTACCTTTCTTTTTAGTTAAATTAGTTCTTAATTTGCAGTTATTCTGTGGAACAGTTTGCCCAGGGAAGTGGTGAAGACAGAGAATGTAAGCAGTTTCAGTAGGAAATTCAATGGTATTTTTGATAGAAAATGATTGGAGACATCAAGCTAGGGAGAGACATTAGTGTATTTGCATGTGCTACTCAAGTTGCGTAAAGTGGTCTTTTCCAGCACCTTGGGACATCCTCCCGACATGAAAGGCGATATACAAATGCAATTGTTGTTGTTGTTGTTTTCTATATTTTGCACAGTTTTTTGTTGTAAAATTCTTTCCAGGTTGTAAAACATAAATTTCTCTAATTTTCTTCTTAGCCCACACATCTTACAACTGAGATCAGTTTTCTCGCATCTTTTCACTCAGTGAGTTGCTCAGATAGGGAATGCTCTGCCAAGTAAGGTGGTAGTGGCAGAGTTCATTGTGGGTTTCACAAGGGATGTTGATGAGTGTATGAAGGATAGAGGTTTGAAGGGTTATGAGAATAGGGCATGGTGGTGGGATCAAATGTCAGCTTGTTTTGAGAGCTGGACAGATTCTATGGCCTCATTCTATGCTGCAAATTTCTATGATTCCATGATCAATCTTGTTGCTCGTTATGCACCTTTTCTAATGCCGTTCTATGAAGATCAGCATTTTTCGTTTCGTTTGAAGCTTATTTTGTTTTGCAATTTTCCACTTTCACATCTTTGAAAAATCACACACCTTGTTTAATGAATGGAGTACGAGACAGGCCAGATGGTCTGTTTCAAGTCTAACACAAAGTGTAATGTTCACATGAGTTTATATTTTAACTATAACAAGCACAGTGCAATCAGATGAAAGTGTACTGCCTGATTTTATTTTAAGATCAGTATCCGTCCCTTTTATCTTGTTAGTAAAAGAACACAGCAACTGCTTAACTTTATGGAGTTCCTCCAATTTACTGACTTCCTCCCCTCTTTCAAGGCACATCTCAAAAGTTAAAATCCAAAGCCCTTTCGATAATTTTTCTCTTCGCCAAACTCATCTTAAACTTGGGTACCCATTCAGTGCTTTGAGGACCCGAGACGTCCTCCCGATATGAAAAGCGCTCTGTAAATGTAAATGTGTATTGTATTGTAATTTTTGTGTCTTTATTTTTTTCTTCCTCAGGAGAAAGCCTACCTCTGGCCAAATCAAATCAAATTTTGCTGAGATTCAGTGCTAAGAGTGGAGCATCAACCAGAGGTTTTCACTTTGTTTATCAAGGTATAGAAAAGAATCTAATCAATCAGTTCTCTAAAGATTTGAAATGAGTTTAGGACATTGCTTAAGAGGTTGCTTGACGTTTTGGAATACTATCCCATTTTTGCTTTTGAGTCACTGGAGGCCAACTTTGGCCTCGCACTCAGAGTTGAAGGAAGTGTATATTTGGTTGTCTTAATCTCAGTCAATGTCCAGAGATTTATTAGCAGATGTTGCAATGTTTTCAGCATGAGACATCTGGTCAGAGAAAACAAAGTTGTATCATTAGGTTAGAAAGTTACAGGATTATCAGAACAGTTCTGTTTATTTTATTGTTCACCGACCCCCCTCCCCCCCCCGACCCCAGGATCAGTTTGTTTCTGGGTCTACTATCGACAGTCAGGCCTTCAGGCTTTCTGCCCCCATTCTCTGGAACTACATCTTGGAGCCCCTCTGTCTTGCCTCCTTTAAGGTCCATCTCAAGATTTTCCTTTTCGACATTGCCTTTGATCATCTTCCCTCCTTAAGCTCCCCTTGCTCTCCACCCATCTCTGATCCCAACCCGCAGCTTCCGTCGTGGAAGGCGCCATATAAATGTAATTTTGTTGTTGTTCAGGCCCCATGTCAGGATTGAAATCATAGTCTAGGCTGACATTCCACTGCAAGGTGCAGGTGGGGGGGGGGGGGTTGTTAAGTGTTAAAACTGAGGTCCCAGAACCTTGCAAGTTAAAGACTCTGTGTCACTTTTCAAAACAGGAAGGAAATTTCTCCTAGTGTCCTTCAGATAAAAATTGGTCATTCACTTAATGGATATTTGAGGTCTTGCTGCGTGCAAATTGACTGCTGTATTTGCCTACTAAAAACAGTTACTTGTAATTGCTTCAGTGCTTTGAAACATTTGAAGGTGATTAAGTGCTATGGAAATGTAAGTTATGTCCTTCTTGCTTGCTTGCTTTGAGTACTTGGAGCTTTGCTCTGATTGCTTTGTGATGTCTAAGGTTGCACTGTCGAGCTTGGCCAATGTTACAGACAGGTCAGCCTTACTGTGAACAAAATCTTCAGATCTGTAGAATCAATAGGTATTTTGGTATTGGGCCTGAAAGGTGCTGTTTTATTTGAACAGAGCAAATAATTGACTTGATTTTAGTTAACTTGGAAATAAAAAAGACATCCTCTTTTGTCAAGAAATACAAAACTGAACTTGCCAGGGTTTTTTGTTTGGACAGCCAGGTGTCTGACACCTGCACGAACCCATCATTGATGTTTAAAAGTATCCAAATCAGACTAAGCTATTCACATATGTATGTCAATTACACATGGAAATTTCCATGTGTCTACAGTGAAATGGACACTCTTCTTGGAGGGATGTATCCTGCTTACCTAATTCTGCAGAGTATTTGGTGCAGTTCAGCAAGAACTAAACCTTGGGGATCCCTAAGTGTGCTTTGGGTTACTGCTGGACATTAGCCTGCCAAAACCACCTAGTTTGCCATTCAGAGCATTGTTTGGTAAGATTCCTGCTTCCTGGCCAGCTAGGACTACCCTACCCATTAGGGATTTGGTTTGCAGAGTTAACAGGAGCTGAGTGCGAAGAATCCCTGGCTCTAGTGACTGGTCTGGCCCTGCAAGTCCTACTGAATCATCGTCTGTCATCAGCAGTGCCCTGGAGTACTGCAGTGAACCAACCGGGCTCAGGAACTCGACCAAGAGCTACCAAGACCTCTCCAGGGGATTGACTCAATTCCGATATTCCATTGTCAAGCATGTTACCCTAGAGCTAGTTCAGCACCCGTAACCGCCCCCACCCCCGGCGGATAGTCCTTGCCAGATTGTTGCATTGAGTCATGTTCAAGAGATTAATAATTGAAAATCTGGGTTCAATTTAAATAGAATAGGCTGACTTTAGAATCAACTCAGCAACACGATCTTGTTGTCTCTGAGTCGAGAATATTATTGATGACCTTTTCATCCTGAAATGTGTTTTGTGTAATAAAAATAAGACAAAGCAACTGTTAAAAATAGGACCAAAGTAGGTTTTCAACGTGCTCTGTGATATACTTAGCATTGTTTCCTTAGGAACACAACCCTATGTGGTTGTTGCAATTCAGCTGCTGTCTTTGTGCTACGAGAAGAATGTTTGTCAAATGATGGCACAGTGGCACCACGCGGAAGAGGTTTCAAATGCTGCACCGCGGTTTAGTGGGGATCATTTAATGCTCCGATATTGAGTGACTAAAGCTTACCCCGTTGCTTTAAACTGATTCTGGAGGTCTTTTCTAAGAGGAGTGGGGAGGGAAATGGGTAGGAAGGACACCTCCTGAGTACCTCCTAACAGTTGACTCTAAGCAGCACCGCCTCTCAATCCCATTATGCGCACAGCTCCATTAGACCACGGCATTAAAACAGCGGAGAATAGCATGTTTGCCCTCACAAAGAAATAAGTCCATCATCTGTAACCGGCTGAAATAGAGCTAATAAAGGCTCTTTGGTGTCTCATTCCTTTGATCTCTGTTTGTGATTGATTGTGCCCTGAAGAGCTGCACATTGATCTTTTCAAAGTGCTGTTTATTAATTTTACAGAGCAAATTATAAAAGGCTTTCAAATTAGGATTGCCAGTGTCTACTTAAGCCAAAGGAGCTCTTTGTGTCTGGGCAGTCATTTTCTTTTATTATTCCCCAGTTTCAGCAGTTTAAATTTTCTTTTCTCTTCCACTTTACTCTGTCGGTCTGATGAAAGTATTCAGTCAGCTTGGGGTTCAGTTCTGTGAACACTTGTTACCCCCAGTATTTTGGAACTATATTTATTGTGAGGCTAAATACCTTCAGGAGAGGAGAGGAACAGAAGGGGGCAGGAGGAAGAGATGAAAAATCCGCAGACATATTAAAACAGCTATCAAGATAAAAAGGGAATGTGCAGTCCTGGGAAGTCACTGCATTGATGTAACTGCCATCCTTCGGATGCGAAATTAAACCAAGGTCGAGTCTGCTTCTCAAATAATAATAATAATAACCTTTGCCTTTCATTGGGCGCCTTATCACGTCAATATGGCTCAAAGCTCTTCAGGGTTTTTCTGTAACCTTTGGTCACTATGTATATTCTACGCACATACAGTAGCCAATTTAATGAATTTAATGAAATTAATGGACAATTTATTTTATCCTGAAGATTGTTGGCCAGGACTGAGGGAGAAATTCCATTGTCTTTAAGAATAATGTCATGAGATCTTTAGCATCAATCTGATTGAGCAGACAAGGACCTCGGTTTAAAGTTTCATCTTTGAGGATGGCACCTCAAATCTGCAGAGCTCCTCCACAATTGCAAATTGAACCCTTAACCTTCTGACTCAGAAGTGAAAATGTTACAAAAAGGAGCCAGATTCAAAGATAGACGTTAAAGATCCCATGAGACAATTGAAAAAGAGAAGAGAATAGCTAGAAATTGTTCAGATAAATTAGTCACTTCATGGCTCTTTGTGGAAACTTGCTGAATGCAAAAAAGCTGATTACAAATGAACCATCACTGCACTTGACAGCATTTAATTGTGAAGTATTTGAGAAATGTCAATGTTAAGCAAGGATTGTTGTACATTATGGAAGGTACTGTGTAATTTAGCCATTTCACTAAAGCATAAGATACATGAGAAATTGAGAAAAGAAAATGCAAGAAAGATGAAGTGGAGGCAACACAGGTTTTCAGGTTAAGAAATGTGTTCTCTGTGAGTTGCTAAGCTCCCGAAGGTCAGCCCAGAAGCACTGCTGGCAAAAATCGTGATGCAATTACTGACTTACCTAATTCTCCCTTCATCCTTGTGTATTCCTATTGGATTCTTTGCTGGATGTTAGGCATGGCCACAAGATTGCATCTGCAGAAATGCACTCCAATCAATTTCTGTTTTACCATTTAGATCTCACTGCTGGCTTTGGGAAGAGAAGTCTCATCCCTCTTTTTTAAAAATAAGTTCAATGTTTGCAGGCTCTCAAAAAGTATCAAAATGACTTAGACTGAAAATCGCTCTAGCTGTAAATAAGAGCAAGGTCAATTTGTGACCGTCAGTCACCTACTTTTCACTTCCCCACATACACTTTATCCAAGTCCTTGTTGCAACTAGAATTAATGGGAGATTTCCCTGGTTTGCTCTGAATTATATTCAGTGTATTGCACTGTTTGGTAGTAAATACAAATTGGTGTTGTTTCCTTCGATTTTCTCCCCCGCCCCATATCTAAATTTATCAATGTTAAACTTCGGTCAATAGTATGGCAGAGTACTGTTGATGATAACACCTTGGGCCGAAAGTAGGTGCATTTCCGACAGTGCAGCACACCCCCAGCACTGCACCGGAGTGTCAGCCTAGACAATTGCGAGTTCAAAATCCCATAGTGGGGCTTGAACCCACAAGCTTCTGATTCAGAGACGAGAGTGCTACCCACTGAGCCAACATTTCATCTTCAATGTGAAATTTGTGGGGATTATCATCATTCAATGGGGATACTGTGGCCCTATGAATTTCTGGTCTTTAACACTAAACAACTGCGAGGTAGCAGTGCATCCCTCCACCTTCTGGAGAACAGTTTCTTCCCCCTGCTTAATTGTCAGTTTGATCACTGCCATTTATTTACGAGGGATGTTTATTTAAAATTCTAGCCATCGGAACTTAAATGTTTTGTTTTGCCTACAAACTACACACCGACTGATGCTTTACAGTAAATCCAAATCCTGTGAAGCGCTTTGAGATATCCTTGAGCCGTACTGAGGCTTGATGTCAAATGCAAGGAATATCATTGTTTTTTTTCTAGCCATGATCTGCCAAAGATGTGCAAAATCTCCCCAGTACAGTGATAATATTTTCCTGATCAGCCTAGCTCAGGAGCTACGGAAAACCTTCCTCAACATTAAGACTGAGTTTAAGAATTTTTCCAAAATTCTGTAAATTACTCCAAAATTCTGTACAAAATTCTGTAATTTTTCCAACATTTGGTCAGTCAATCGACAAGTGTTTGTGAGACACTGCTGTGTGCAATTGGCTGCCTTGTTTCTCCCACAAAATATGCAGTCTCTTCACTTTACAGTATATTCTGTGAAGTGGTTTGAGACGTCTCGATAAGGTACTATGTCAAATGCAAGGATTATTATTATTTTTACAATCTTAATCTTTAAAACAGCGGTCTCAAGGCTAATATTGGGATAAATCTGAAACTCAGGGAGCTCAGGCAGTTCACTGTCCTGCTTTCTCCCCACTCCACTACCCGCTGCCTCTGCTTGGCTCTGGTCTCCTGCTTATCCCTCGTTCCCTCCGCTGCACTATCGGCAGCCGCACATTCAGCCACTACTCCCAAAGCTTTAGAATTCGCTCTCCCAATCCCTCCTCCCCCTTCCCTGAAGACCCAACTTTTCGACCATGCCTACGGTCAACTTCTCCCTCCCCTCGGCTCGGCTTTAAGTTCCGCTACTGTTAAGTCCTCCGTGACACTGCCCTCCATGAAGGGCACAATATAATTGCAAGTTGATCTCTCCTAAGTAGCACAAAATAAACTTGGTAATATTAACCAGGTCATTTAATGGAGACATGTATGATTTTAAGAATCACAGATAAGAGAAAAAATTGCTAAAAATTGTGTGCAGAGGCTGTTCTAAATCCTAATTGTTCCAAAATCTAAATTTTGAAACAAAATGTTTTTTGTTGTAAAAAGTCAAATCGTTTAATACTCTCTGACACTTACAGATGTTGTCTGGGTTTGGTTTAATCCTTGCTGCACTGTGTTTCGCCATCTGCCCTGTGTCAGCTACTCATCAAGTAGGGATGAATAAATAAAAGCTTTAACAAGGGAGCTCACAGTCCTTTGCAACAGGGCTGTAGTTAGGTTGATGCGGCAATCCTGTTTCAGAGCACACAAAATTGGTCTTGGGAGACCCTTTGAACCACTGAAGCTTCAGTTGTTTGACTTAGCTAATAACAAATGTTTAGGAACCAGGCGTAATAGGAGATTTTGCAGGAACATTTGTCCAGTGATCCTCATTAGCCGTGATAAATATTCAGGGTGCCTTCAAAATTCTCTGCATTCAATTTTATGATTTCTCGTGAAAGGCACTCAAAGGAGATACGTGAAAACCCCTGAGAATAGTAGTCGCATGAATAATCCAGACTGAAAAGTCAATCATTTTATTTATCACCTTCCCTTCCAGACTGACCTTATTTGCCGTTCACTTTTACGCTGTATTGATTTCAATTTTACCGCACAGCAGCGAGCAGCATTTTGCAAAGGCAAGGGATGAAGAATTGATATACAGAATAGCATGCTTTCTGATTGTGGCTTCTTGTGTCCATGTAAGGGAAAAGTATGATGGGCATAGCAATCTGATCTGTAAGTGTAAAGGCTTTCTTCTCTGGGTGCCTAACGGGTAACCTGCATTACTCCACGTCTGTGCAGTCATGTGAGTCAAATGATTGTCAGATCACAGCAGACATATGTAGTAACCTTGGACACCTTGGAGACTGTCATGTGGATTGGATTCTATTGCATTCGTTACCAAAGATATATTTACAATGCTTGTGTTATCGGTGGTGAAGGAAACATAGGAGAATGATTCACTTACACCTGACAAAGAATATGGAGTTCTTGCAGACTTTGCCTACAAAACACATTGTCAATTCACTTCATAGTTTATCCTGTGAAGCGCTTTGGGATCTCCTTCTGATGTGAAAGGGGTTATACTGAATGTGCTCTGCCTGGCAAGCTTTCCCACTGCTTCGCCTACTAAAATCACTTAACCATTAGGGTTAGGGCTTGCAGAGTTAACGGGAGCTGAGTGCAAAAAATCCCTGCCCTTAGTGATCTATCTACCCTGTCGACAAGACAGGCTGGTGCGTCTGTCAACAACAATGTCCTGGAGTACTGTGGACCCTCTTGGCTCAGGAACTGGATGACTGTGACCGTCACAGAGGATTAACTCGATTCTGACATTGTGTTGCCAAACATGTCACCTTGAGGAAAACTCAGTTTTAAGGATATCCTGCTTACCTCCCCCACAAGGAGTATCGACATCATGTAGATATAATACAACAATAGCGTCCAGTTCACCTTTCAAATTATTTTTCAGAAAGTTACTCTGGGACTTGATGCACCACAAGCCTTTTATTGTAGCTGTGAATAATGGAGTGGGCCTGTGAGGTAACCGTGGTGTTTCTCATAGCTAAAACGCTGAATTTCCTTTCATTACGAAGTTGGAGATAAATTACTTACCTCGTGCTCATTGCTAATGTGAGAAATACCCTTTGTTTGCTTCAGGTGCACCTGCGGCGAAAGCAGATGTTTCGCTCTAAATGTTTCCACATTGAGGTTAAATGTTTCCATTAAAAAGAGGCTGCCTGGTGAAATCTGATTGTAAGCCTCAGTTCAAAGCTGATGAGTAATGTATCTCTCCTAAATTACTAATGCAATCCTGACAAGCAATTATTTAGCCCAGAATCTGAATGCTCATTTCATTTGCTCACCTCATTTTCTGACGATACTAATTCCTTTGTGTTCAAAGTTTATCCTGTGAAGCGCTTTGAGATCTCTTACTGATGTGAAAGGGGTTATACCGAATGTGCACTGCCTGGCAGTCACACAGTCACACTATAAAGAGACACATAATAGAGCTCTCTAAATTGATGAGAGGTTTTGATAGTCAATAGGGAGAAATTACTTCACTAGTCAGTGAGTCATTGACCAGAGGGCAGCAATTTTAAATAGTTAGCTCGGTTTCTGCAAGTGTCAGACACCAAACTGACCAAAATAAAATCAGGATCCTTTTGAAGAACCTTACAGAAAAGTATGAGACAGAGATCCAGGAAGATTAATTTTATCATATTTCTCTAGCTGTAAGATAAACCAAGGCAATTGATGGGCTCCAGAGAACATTTCATTCATCTGTGTAATAATCGCTTACGAATAGAATCACATCACTTTACAATGGATCTTGCAGAGTGCTCTGAGACATTTTGATAATAAATTGATTTATCAAACACATGGGTTATTGTTACTCAGCATTATGTACTTGCAGAATATGGATATAAGAAAGTAAATGTGGTTCTCGCTTCTAAGATACTTCTGGGAGTAATGAGACACATACAAGAGAGGAGAAATTCATAATTACTAAGACCTATGCACTTATTACAGTCGATTCACTTTACAGTATATCCTGTGAAGTGCGTTGAGATGTGAAGTGCTTTGAGATGTCTCGGCGACACGTGATAAGGCGCTATATCAAATGCTAGGATTATTTTTATTATTATTATAGAGCAGTTCCGCAACAATGTGATTTAAACATCAGCTTGCATCGAAATATTGACTTTGTGCGAGCACATAAAATATTATTCTTACAGGAAATTGTGTTTGCTCAAGCGTTTTCACTAATTCCTGTTTTGCTCTCCAGCTGTTCCTCGTACCAGTGCCACCCAGTGCACCTCAGTACCTGAGCCCAGATACGGCAGGCGAATAGGTTCCGAGTTTTCCGCAGGTTCTGTGATTCGTTTTGAATGCAGCCCAGGTTATTACCTGCTGGGCTCAAAGGCTATTCAGTGCCAGGCCGTGTTGAATGGCCTAGCGCAATGGAACGACACGATACCAAACTGCATAGGTAAGTCCTGCATCGGGTTCTAAGTGGGGCGACTGTGCTTAATAAATGGATTGGATTTCTCTTAGGAAGTTATATGGCGAGTGTATAGAGGTGAGACGATGGTTGTAAATAGACTCTGGCATAAGATGGAGGTCCTTGGGATAGGTGCCAATGTGTCAAGCATCACAGCACTGGAGTGCCTCCTATGTACATGTTGGATATCACCAAGTTCATACTAGCAACAAGTAAGGACTGCTCAATATAGTGCAGGGTTAGAAAAGATGAGATGTGCACAGTCAAGGAGAATGATATATAAACACACGCAAATAGATACCATCAGGATAGATAAAACGAGATAAACAAGGAGAGGGAGAGAGAGAATCAGAGAGGAAGGGAAAGCCACACAAAGAGAGAGAGAAACAGTCTTACTGTTCTCTAACCAACCTCTCTATCCATGACAAACACATTTGTTTTAATTCCATGGATCATAATCTTTTCAGATTATGATCTGGGGCTTTTCTGGGGCCTAGGGGCTTTTCAGAGCCCCTAGGCTCTGGAACTCTATCCCCCAGTGCCTTCGCCTCGCCTCCTCCCTTTCCTCCTTCAAGGCCGGTCTCAAGACCTTTCTCTTTGACCGTGCCTTCAGCTCCCCTCTCGACTCTCTACCCCCTCCTCGCTCCCTCCCTTCCCTCCCCTCACCCTGACCATTTCCCCCCTTCTCAGGTCCTGACCCAACTGTACAGGGCCTTGGGACGTCCTCCCGACGTGAAAGGCGCTCTATAAATGGAATTTTGTTGTTGTTGTTGTTTTCTATATGCCTTTTACATGGTAGTTTATCAAATGTGTTTCGAAAATCCACATAAACCACATTGGCTAATACTCCAACACTAAAGAGAAGACATTTGGATTGTTTTCGTGGTGAATCTCAGTGCTGTTCACACCAGTGGACTCGGCTAACTCAATGCATCCCCTGTACCCTACTCTCTTCCCCGCCCCACTCCCTCCCCATTGGTGTTCAAGCTTGTTCTCACTGTCAGTCAATCTCTCCATCCTGGACTCTTGTCAGGAGCTGGGGGGGAGGGGTGGTTTGTAATCCCTCATTCAACCAAGGCAAAAAGGCAGCCGTGTCTCTCAAACTCAAGCTAAAGATTGCCTGGTTGATGCTGACTGGAAATGTTTGAGCCACAAGCTTTTCACTTGTTATCCGGCTAGTTATCAAGTCCCATGCTGTTACCGAATCCCATCCCATTAGCTACGGCAGAAGGGCGGGACATTTGGATTCAAATATACGTTTCGCCCACAAAATATTCAGTCAATTCACTTTACAGTATATTCTGTGAAGCTCTTTGAGATGTCTAACAACATGATAAGGTGCTATATCAAATGAGGGTATTATTATTATTATCATTTTTAAATGATTTGCCAAGATCTTGTCAACTGGTGGAACAGGCTCGATGGGCTGAATGACCTTCTTCCATTCCTCCTTTCCTATGTTCCAATGAAATAACAAGTTCGGCTCTAAATGTAATGTAAGAACTTGGAGCTTGAAGTTCCTACACTGTTGCATTTGTTGGTTGCGAGTCATTAAGGAAGGTAACCATTCCTGTTCTTCTCTTTCAGTGCCCTGTAATGCAAACCTGACAGAACGTAGAGGCACCATCCTCTCCCCCGGCTACCCCGAACCATATGGTAACAGCCTGAACTGTGTGTGGAAAATCACTGTAACCGAGGGAGCTGGTATCCAGGCAAGTTGTTCAACAGCAGAAATTAAACCTCTTCTTCAACATTTAAGGCAAACCAATATCTGGTTGGGTGGGGGGGTGGTGGTGGGTGCAGGTGCTGACATGGGTTGCGTAAGCTTTACATTTATACTAGTAATATTCATATTAATGCTGTGCTATTAATATCCCTTTTGCATTCATGTAGTCTATGCAGACATTGTACAGTAGAGAGTCAATTATCTGTACTAATTAGGACTGGCCCTCATTCTGGATAAACAAGCAAGGTGCATAATTAGACATAACATACTGTACAAATTAGATTCAGAGCTATTTACAAAATGTCTTCCATCAAGAATCATATTGTCACTTTAGGTGTCAGCCTGGCTCACTTGAGCACTTTCACCTCTGCGGGAGAAGGTTGTCACTTCATGCCTTCCATAGGAACTTTGAGCTCATAGTCTGTGAAGAAACATAGGGCTGGGATCTCTATATTGTCTAAAATGCTATCCTTCAGTGAAGACATTAAACCAAGGCCCAATATGCCTGTTCAGGTGCATGTGAAGAAACCTGAACCATGGCACCATTCAAAAGGAGAAAGGAGTTTCTCCCAGTATCTTAGCCAAACAATCTTCCAAATAAAATTGGTCATTCACTTCATGGTTGTTTGTACGACATTGCTGTGGTATTATTGGCTACTTGCCTTCAAAATGCAGTCACTACCCTTTACAATAAATCCTATGAAGCATCTTTTGTGACATCCTCTTGATGTGAAAGACTATGTCAAATGAAAGGATTATTACCATTATTTCTTTGAATCAAAATTCATCAAAGAGGCAGACTATTGGGTTCAGCTTTCCTGTAGCAAATGAGTTCTTCACAAGAGTAGCCTGCTCTAAACTATTTCCTTCCTCTTTCCCAATAACTATTTTACATGTTGTAACTATTGCAATTGCATATTGAATAGACGTTTGTAATAACCTGTTCCCTTTATGTTTCTGGTGATAATTCTGTTGTCCCTTTGCTAATTACCCTGTGAAACTCTTTCATAATTGTGTATTGTGAACTTCCAATAGATCTCCAATTATGCTTCATTGTTTCCGTGAATGAAGCCACAATTTTCAAAGCCTTTCATTATAATTATTGTCATTCACTGGTCTTATCATAATGAATCTATGTGACATCCTCTCTTTGGCTTAGGTATCGTTTCTATAATTTTTCAGTTCAGCCTTTCCGAGTCCTGACTCTCTGGAACTTTATCCAAGAGTCTCTTCAACTTACTCGCTCCATCCTTCCCCACATCCAAAGCCCGCCTCAAAACTTTCCTCTTTCATCGGACTCATATGGACCTTTCCGCACCCTCTTCAGCTCCCATCCCCACATCGGGTATCGATCCAGGATTATGAAGTCCTTTGAAATGTGCTCCTGACTCTTTAATTCAAAAAGAAGAGGGAGTTTTTTCCAGTGTTTTGGCCAACAATCCCCCAAATAAAAATGAGTCACTCACTCCATAGCTTTTTGTGGGTCAATGCTGTGTGCAAATCAGTTGACTCTTTTCCCCACAAAATACATGCAGTCACATTGCTTTATAATATATTGTGTAAGGTGCTTTGAGATGTCCACCTGAGCAAACAGATGGGACTTTGGTGTAAATTCTCATCCACAGGGTGGTACCTTGGTTAATGCAACACATCGCCAGCACTGCATTGGAGTGTAGGCCTAGAATATAAATTCAAAATCATGTTATGGGGCTTGAATCCACAACCTTCTGACTCAGAGGCACAAGTGATACCTGCTGAGCCAGGCTGGTATATCCTTTAGGAAAGATTTCAAAGATGTCAAAGCAAGGGAGAGGGTTTGATGATGCTACCTTGGATCAGAGAGAAGATGAGAGATTAAGATGAGAGACTAGAACATTTAGCTGTTTTTTATCAGGAGAAGGCTGAGGGGAGACTAATTAGAGGTGTAAAAATAAAGAGGGATTTTAATAAGATAAATAGGGGAAAACTATTTCCGCTGGTCAGTGATTTGGTTACCAATGGGCATACATTTCAAATAATGACCAAAAAAATGAAAGGGAGGGTTTGGAAGAATGTTGTTTGAAGGATTATTCGGACACAGACATGCCCTCTAAAAGCGATGGGTGAAACAGGATCCATAATATCTCTTAAAAGTGAATTAGGCAAATATTCATGAACATTAGAAAACAGGAAAAAGAGAAGATCTTTCAGTCCATCAAGATTGTTCCACGTTGTTTACCCCAATGTTTTGCCCTTCCCTTAATACCTCTATTACTACTAATAATAGTGAGAATCCTTGTATATGATATAGAACCGAATTGTATCCCCAAGACATCTCAAAGTGCTTTAAGAACATTTGAAAAAGGGGGAAAAATTGGTTTGGGAGAAAAAGGAGAGGAATTGGGACTACACAGATAGCTCTTTCAGAAACCTGGCATAGACACAATGGGCTGAAATGTGTTTTTTTCTGTGCTGTAAACTTCAATGATTCTAACTAAGTTCTGGTATTGTTGAATAGATTCAAGTGATAAGTTTCGCCACAGAACATAACTGGGACTCCCTGGACATTTACGATGGAGGAGATATAACTGCACCGAGACTTGGGAGTTTCTCAGGTAAGAACACATGAGCTGGCTATGATTTAACAGTGATGTGTATCATGGATTTTACAGAAACAGATCTCTGTGAATGTTGCAAGTCATGTGCATACACTAATGCTGTGTTTTTGATTCAAGCCAAATATGTGGTGGATGGGGACTCAAACAGCACTAGATTTATGCTCTTAATGTCACTTAATACTTTTGACTACAAAATACACTTTGCTCCAATTTTGAGTATATTTTGTGAAGCACTTTGAGACATCCTCCTGATATGAAAGGTGCTATATTAAATATAAGCATTATAATAATAATTATTATTATTACAAGACCTTCCCTTTAGACCGTCCCCCGTCCTGTCCCCCCACCCCCCGCTTTGGTCCTAATCCCTGACCTAACTCTTGGGATATCCTCCCAAAGTGAAAGGTGCTTTACAAATGTAATTTTGTATTGTATTGAATTATTACTTAGAGGAGGTGGTTTCAAGAGTGCAGAAGTTTTCACTTTACACAGCGTACGTGTTTCCCTGAGTTTGAATCAAAGCTCTCAGGGCTGTCCTTGGCACAGCTAGAAGTTTTTGATTGAGCTTTAACTCGTTTTCTTGATCTAAATCGCAAAGATAATAATAATCCTTGCGTTTGATATAATGCCTTATCACGTCGTTGAGACATCTCAAAGTGCTTCACAGAATTACTGTAAAATGGGATTGACTGTATTTCACATGGGGGGGATCCAAAAGATTCAGGAGGACTCAATCTGGGAACATGCAGAAACTGCACTCTGGATGCAAATCACACAAGAGCAGAGTTGCTGTGCATTGATGTGATTTAGGAGTCCTGGTCTGTGACTCCTTGGTAAGGAATTTAATAATAGTAACATAATCCACCCCTCCCTCGTTTTTTGCCTGTTAAGCTTTACAATAAATTTTAATCAAGAAACTAAAGTTAAGAACTCAACCTATGATCTCAACATGCCCCATCACTTCCCTTATCACTTCTTGATATAACACACAACACAGTGACAGCACGGTCACTTCATATCATGCCTTGTTCCCCCTAGCTCTCTCCTCCATTCCTTACTCCGTGGAATTTGGAGATTCTTAGCAATAAAAGAAGAAATTGCGAAATAGAGGTGAAATAGAGAATCAAGAAATCAATAAAGAAAATGTTTTGTTTGTCGCTTTTTAAATCCGCCCCCCCACCTCTCCCCATCTGTTTCCATGCCATACGAAAACACGAGCCACTGTTGTTTTGTTGATCTGTGTGTACAACTTGGCTGGCAAGAAGAGATAAGGTGTATATCACCAGTTGAATAACTCACTCAATGATTGGGATAGCAACAAACTAGCATTGCATGGCTGATGTTGCTCTATTTACTAAAGGGGTCAGATTTGGTTGTGTTGCTTTGTAAAACAGTTTATTGAAAGAAATCCCTCTTTGATTTCAGGTACCACTGTCCCAGCCTTATTGAACAGCACATCAAATCAACTCTACTTGCATTTCCAATCGGACATCAGTGTGGCAGCAGCTGGCTATCACCTTGAATATAAAAGTAAGCAGAACCTTATAACTTAATAACACCTGCGGTACAGTAAGATAGAAACAGCCAGAGTTAGACTTCAACCTGTAAGCCCCTTCCCACCTGTAATGCGACAGTTCAGTTTGAGTGTTTAAGGCTGCTGTTAACAGGTAGTTTGCATCTTTGAGGAATGATGAAGCTAAATGCAGAGATTACTCAGTAGTCTGGGTCCATAAAACACAGGCTGCTATATTAAAACAAAGCAGGAAAAGCTGAACATGCTTGGACTCTTTTCTCTTGAAAAGAGGAGGGTAAGGGGTGACCTGATAGAGATCTTTAAAATGATGAAAGGTTTTGAGAGGGTAGACATAGGGAAGATGTTTCCACTTGTGGGGGAGACCAAAACCAGGGGCCATCAATATAAAATATTCACAAATAGATCAAATAGGGAAGTTAGAAGAAATTTCTTCACACAGAGAGTAGTGGGAATGTGGAACATGCTACCACAAGGAGTTGTTGAGGCAAATAACATAGATGTATTTAAGGGAAAGCTAGATAGGTACATGAGGGAGAAAAGAATGGAAGGTTATGCTTGAAGGGTTAATTGAGGAAGGGCAGGCGAAGGCTCATGTGCAGCATAAATACTGGCATAGACCAGTTGGGCCGATTGGCCTGTATCTGTGCTGTGTATTCTAATGTATTCTAAAGCGTGAGGAAATAGCTGCCTTACATATCAACAGTTTGCCACTGATGTCACTTCATGTGCATTCTGCCATGCACAAGAAACCTCTCTGACATCAATAATTACTTCCTTTGCTACGGTCTTCCTTCCACAGAACAGCCACTCTGTTAAGAGAACTAGTGCCAAACCATGGCGTGTAATAACATTGTATTTTTCATTTCATATCGCAAGGCATTTTGAAAGCAAGCCCTTCCAATGCAAAGAATTTGCAAAAATGATTGTTATTATATTTATGCTCTAGCAAAATGTTTATTGTCAGCAAACCTTTTATAATATGTGTGGATATCGATTTTGGTTTGGAATGAAAAACAGGTGCCTTTATTGAGCTGGTGAGTGCATTGGGTTACTTTACAGTCCTTTCACCTGTGAGATGTGAGTTTCAACCCAAACCAAACTTTTGAAGTTTCTTCTCTTTGCTGAATGGGATAGGGAAAGTAAATCTAGAAAAATACTAACAGCGACAGATAAGAAGGAAAAGGATCAAGTATTACACAGAGGGTATTTTTTTTTAGCTGGAAAAGGTTACCAGAAAGCATGGTAGAAGTCAGGATGGTCAATCTAATTTATTAAACAGCTTGATCCTGAAATGGGAAGATAGTAGGCTTGTATTTGGTAAATTAGTAATCCGGGTGTCTGATACATCTATTACCTTGCTTAAAAGTATCCAAACCAGATAGAGTTTCATGTACCGGTTGTTAGTCAATTGGTGGATCCCTTTTCCGGGGGTAATAATTCCTTCAATAAAATAATAATAAATGGGTCACTCAAATCACAACTGTTTGTGGGACACTGCTGTGTGCAATTGACTGCCGCACTTCATCCACAAAATATACAGTCAATTTACTTTATGGTACATTCTGTGAAGCGCTTTGAGACGTCTCGAAGATGCGATAAGGAGCTATATCAAATGCAAGGAGTATTATTATTATTATCCTACCTATGAATGGAAATTCCATGTTTGCAAAGGAATGTGCATTGTCTCCGTTTACTTATTCCTAGAGTATTAGGCACAGGTTGGCCTGCCCTAGGCTTAGGTACCACAGCATTTTGTATGTTAGGTCCTGGTGGAGTTTAACAAGCTAACCTGCGCTGCTTGCCATTGAATGCACTTTGTGGCAAGCTTCCCACTGCTTGTCCAGCTTTGGCTTGCAGGGTTCACAGAAGCTGAGCAGGAAGAATCTCTACCCCCAGTGACTGCTCTGCCCACCAACCCCCCTCACCCTTAAGTCCTACAGAGAATCAGGCTGGTTGATCTGTGTCTTTGTTTTAGAGACAGAGAGCCAGTGGAGCCTGGCGAGGATTGTGTTGATGTGCGTGCGGAGTTTAGTGCAGATTAGGAATGTGGACCACATTGTTTTGTATTACAGGTACATGCATTCAGAGAGATCACTAATGGTGCTAGAGTAAGACATGGGCAAATGTAAATGGGTGCAGTGGAAGAGCTTTGGTAAATGTCGGGATACAGTGCTTTGTTGAGACTCAGTAGCGGGAGATATATTCTGCAGCTTTTTTGTGTTATACCTGATCAGGGGAATACACGATGCATGATGCTGTGGCTGAGAATATAAAAATATTACATTCTGCAGCATTGACATCTTCCCCTTTGAACACAAATATATGCACCAAACAAAGATGAGACAGAGCCTCATAGCCTCTTCATTTGGCTGTTGTGAAGTGGAACTGCAGAGTGCTGTATAAAAATGAGCACAACTTTTGTCTGTTTGCCTCTTGTGGGTCTAGATTTGCTATTAATTTTGCAGCTATTAACACAGCTGACACTGAATGGTTATTCATAGCAACTTAAAATCCCAGTGGAACCTATTAGCACACAATTTAGTTTGGTTTTATTGGAATACATTTGTCGTAATGATAGGAAGTAAGTACATAATGGTGTCTGAGAAACTCTGGGTCATTATTCTCATCATTATTCTCTATTAAATACTGTATGAAAGTGGTACTTTTCAATAGCAATTACAGATTAAAATAAAAAGTGACATTGTCTTATATTTATTCTGTAAATGCTTGTTGATTTTCTGTGTGGTGTTTTTTTGTATGCCTGTTGAATCTTTAAAATGCTTGGTCCATCATATTGGAAATGAGAATTTGAGCATAATTTACATTTCAATGGCTCTCATGGTTTGACAGTGTCACATTCATTTATTGTAAAGTTGCAAATAAGTTATTGAAATGAATAGGAAGTCAAGGAGAAATCACTGTCCAAAAGCCTGCATGATAGAAAGTATATTTAGCTCGTGTTTGCATTCAATGCAATGCAACATTTCCAACTGTACAATGAAGATAGAGCTGTACACTTGTTTTCCTTTTCTGTGGCTGTCAGAATTCCAGAATAAAATACTCGTTCACAACAGTGTTCTGTTAAAATCACAGAAAGTTTACAGCACAGAAGAAGGTCCACTGGAAGCATTGTGCCTAGGCTGGTGTTAGCTCCTCCACTGGAGCTGTCTGCTGTCCTCCTTATTCTCATTGTTTCTCATTCACATTTGGTCAAGGGTTATAAACCCAAGAAAACATTATTCAATGCACTGTGCCACTGGAGAGATGCTGAGATGTTCTGTGTCCTGCTAAGTTAGGAAGTAGAGGCAGAGTTGGGTTGAAGAGGGAAGTCAACAGGTACATGAAAGATAAAGGCTTGAAGTGATATGAAGATGGGGTGGGCAGTGAGATTTAACAGACAGCTTACTCAAAGAGCTGGTGCAGACTCGATTTTTTTTCTGTGATGTGAATACCTATGATACTAACACTGGCCCACAGAGGAAGTGGGTGTGTGTCCATATTCTCCCATGTGTTCATGTGGATAGCCAGGTGTTCAGCAGCGGCCATGCATTTCCTCAGGAAAAACTGCATTTATAATAATCACGTAAGGATAATCCTTTTATTTCGTGTAGGATTTCACCCACAAAATATGCTGTCAATTCACTTTACGGTGTGTTCCTGTGAAGCGCTTTGAATTATCTCAACAACGTGATAAGGCACTATATCAAAGACAAGGATGATCATTTTCTCATTATTTTCCTGCTTAGACATAGTCTGTAAACGTTCAGCCAAATTACGGCTTGTACTTTTCAGTTTTGTTTTTGTGTTTGGCCATTGACTTGTTTTTTTTCAAAACAAGCCAAATTTGATAATCTTTTAACATTTTTGTAAGTCTTTGAAGGAACATTCTCTATTTGTTTGTTAAGACATGCTGCCCTTCAGTATGCAAAACAACCTCGAATGTTGTGAAAACTGAATTAAGTGACTCAGAGTGGTCACATTCTATATGGCTCTATTTTGTGTGCCATTGATGTGGCTGATTATTGTATAACAGCCCTTTTACTACTTGACCAGCCAAACTAAGCACATCTGAACTGCAGGGTGAAAGTGTGAGGCATTAACAACATTATCCTAACCACTGACAATGGACGGCTGTTAACTGTTGCACACATGAGGGAGAGTCAGTCTTCAGAGAAAATCTCATAGAGGTGCATAGTATTCCTAACAGGATGTAAACCCAGATCAATGCTTTAAGATGCAGCAAGACAGTTGAAAGGGCAATTTTGAGACGTATTCAGAAAGGTTTTCTTTACTCAGAGGGTGATGAATGATTGGAACAGATTGCCAGGAAAGGTTGTAAAGGCCAAGACAATCGACTCACTTAAAAAGCAGCTTGATGCTGTGATGGGGGGGGGCAGTAGGGTGAGTGTTCTGGAGGGATGAGATCAGATGGGCCGAAGGGCCTTCTTCATCCAAACCAATCTTGTGATCTTGTGAAAGGAATAGAGAGGTATAGGAGAGGGCCATAGGAAGGGTCATGTAGAGTATAAGCACCACACAGATTAGTTGGGCTGAATGGCCAGTTTCCATGTCATAGCACTCTGTGTAACTATGCAAATGTTAAGCGATAAAATGTAGCATTCATTCAAATACTATAAATAAATAGTTCCTTTTTTTTCTAGAACATGTCACCTTTTTCTGAAAGGAAGCTGTTCAGTAGTTATCGCTTGCCAATAACTGTTCTCCTACGAAACACACAGTCACTACTGTTTACAGTATATTCTTCGAAGCACTTTGAGATGTCCTTCTGATATTCAAGGCACTGTATAAACATGAAAGGATTATTTATTTATTATTTATTTTAGAATTATTGCATCAAACTGGTTGAAAATGAAAAGTTGCACATTTTATCCCATTGTTTCTAAAGTCCTCTGACATGG
The DNA here is from genome assembly GCF_018977255.1 of Callorhinchus milii. Taxonomy (NCBI): domain Eukaryota; kingdom Metazoa; phylum Chordata; class Chondrichthyes; order Chimaeriformes; family Callorhinchidae; genus Callorhinchus; species Callorhinchus milii. The sequence continues at coordinate 9,744,400 of NW_024704744.1, forward strand.
ACACTACTTCTCCCCACACCCCCTCTAGACTAAAACCCCAAATATCATTGTCACATAGGGCACACAGCATCACAAAATCTCTGGAGCAACATAAAAGGTTGTTACACCCTTGTAAAAGTGACTGGAGAGTAATGGAGAGTGATGGTGAGGTGTGTAATATGCCCGTATCTAAGATCATTATCGGCTTGGCAGTTGATTAAAAGTGCAGGTTATCACACAGACAAATCCTGAGGTAATTGTACTTTGCCAGCACACTGAAGCCATGAGGAAAAGGAACTGAAGTGCCAGATAATATATTGACAGAGACAGATAAAATATGTAGATTAAATGTTGTCTGCCATTTGGAGAACATGAGGCCTTTTTTTTTACTGATGAACAGTGTTGTACATCTATTTTCTTAAACTGTGGGTTTATAAAAGCATCCACAATGAGTAAGGTTTGACTAATGACGCATTACTGTCGTGCATGGATCACTGGCAGGGATAGCAAAGTGTCAGACGTGATTTTGGTGGATAAATGGGTTCAACAGCAAACCTTTTTTTCATCTTCCCCTGTGATAATGAATTGCAATTTCCCCAAAGTGCGGAGACTAAAATTAATTTGCCTGTCATTCCATGCAATTACCCCGCATTCCAATAGTGCCTGCCAGGGCTGCTGTTTGCATCACTTTTTTTCATGGTCAACAAAAGGAAAATCACTTTCACTGATTGATTAAGTGACCAAGGAGACTCATTTGAATTCTACTTCGCCAATGACATAGAAAGCACTAGCTGGAGTTTATGTCTGGGACATGCACAAGCAACCTTACTTTTTTTTCTAAAAAAGGCATCTGTCGCACAGAGTGTCTGTTCTGTCAGCTTGGAAATAATGGATGCAAAATTTATTATTTATGTGGGTGATGGTCCTGCTTGCTCAACACCCAGCTCTGTAACATTGAGAGGTAATGAACTTGTTGTGTTTGTCCTTGTTATGTTATGCACAATGAAGGTCAAAACACAATAGGTGCTATATCAAATGCAATAATAATAATAATCCTTGCATTCATTTGATATAGTGCCTGATCACATCTTTGAGATGTTTCAAAGCACTTCACACAATATAATGTAAAGTGTATTTATTGTATATGATGTGTGCAAAATGCAGCAGCCAATTGCACACAGCAGTGTCCCACAAACAGTCATGGATTGAGTGACCAAATTATTATTATTTTTAAAAAATTATTTTTGAAGAGATTATTGCCCACACAAAAGCAATACACCAATCAACTAACAACCAGGTTTCTATTTACTGCTAGGTAAATAAAGGTGTGTGGAGTACGGAAACTTTCCCAGTGTTTTGCCCTGCCCGGGAATCGAACCCAGGTCCTCTTGCCTGCAAGGCAAGTGCTCTAACCAATACGCTATGCTGCATGACTCCATATCCTGTAGCGTAGGCAAGCATTATTATTAATAGTCACAAAGTATCTTCAATCTTACTAATGAGTTGGGCTCTTGGGTCCCTCACCAACAATGCCCTGAATAACTATGGATCCGACTGGCTCAGGACGACAGCGACCTGCACCGTGACAGGAATCAACTCCAATCCAATTTCCATTGTCAGATGTATCACCTTGAAGACAATTCAGCCCAAAAGAGACCCTGTTTATTACCGTTTACCCTCCCACAGAACAAAGCCATTCAGCCCATCGTGTAATTATTTCAGTCCCATCTTTCCGCCCTTTCCCCACAGCTCTGTAGTTTACTTCTTTTTTACTTATTTATCTCGTTCCCTTTTGACTCTGCCTCAACCATCCCTTCTGATAGGGCATTCCATATCCTAAGTGCATGAAAAAAAATCTCCTAACCTCCCATTTGCTCCCTATTTTAAATTGATGCCCTCAAGTTACTGACTCATTAACCATCATCAAAGTGCCTTGTGTTTGTTCTTCACAAATCTGTAAGCAGATCTCACAATTTAGAGTCAACTGTTGCTTTGGAGGTATTTGGGGATTTGTGTCAGCCTAGCCTACATGAGTGCCAAGACCCAATTTGGGGCTTGAACCCACAACCTGCTGACTCACAGTCAACCAACTGAGCCAGATTGAAATTGTAGTGTCTGTCGCCAATTTGATGAACTATTTCAAAGACTTGTGATGGTCTTTTTTATGGCCAGAATCTTGGTTTCTGATCTATATTCCACATCTTTTTTCAACTGAGAAATATCCCAAGAGCAAAATGACAACTATGATTGTGTGGTAGAAACAATTTATGATCTAAGGGAAAGACAGCAGAGTTGGTAATCTGGAAAAGTGCGAGCAATTGGGAGAAAGGGTACTCTTCATCAGAATCTATCTTGTGTTGTTCATTTAAAAAGCAGCTTGATGCTGTGATGGGTGGATGATAGGGTTGGTATTCTGGAGGCATGAGATCAATTGGGCCTTCTTCATCCAAATCAATGTTGTGATCCAATAGTGTGTTTACATTGTTGGACCAGTGTGGAAGATAATTACACAGTGCATGAGCTAAAGATGTGCTTAAGCACCAGCATTCAGAAACTGGAGCTTCTTTGAACCAACCATATATGCCTGCAAAATGCAGAGTCACTAGACATTAGAGTAAATCTCGTGAAGCACCTTGAAGGGGGTTTCTAATCGCAACATGAGAACGAGCAGCCATATCAAATTCAAGGTTTATTATATTATATATTCACTTCTTGTTTCCTGTTCTAATGTGCATGTCATTCTCTGGCTTTAACCTTATCTCTTTAACACATTACATCCACTTCATTTGGTGTATACTGGCCAAACTCAATTATCTTGTACCTCGTTTGTGTAGGAATGCTTAGCTGTGTGAAATGTCTTGAGACATGAGAGGTGCAGTTTATTGTTCTACTGTTAGTTCATCAAGATTTTAACGATGCTTACCATCTGGCACTTGTTTATTGACTGTTCTTAAAAGTTTCTTAATGCTCACTTTCCTCAATGTAACAATGTGGTTATACAGTACTTATATTTCATTGCTCTTCATTTAATGGTGGTCCTCTCCCTCCCTAATTCACATCTAAGCCTTTCCCGGCTAAAGTAGACACATTCTTCCCTAGTTTATTCAGCTGAGTGACTGTTCAGATGTTGTTTGAAAATCCTGTACACTTACACATATTTTACAATACAACATTACATTTGTAAAGCGCTTTCATGTCGGGAGGACGTCCCAAGGCACTGGAGGGTAATGGATTTGACCCGAGCAGAGGGGGAGGGGATTGGGATAAGGGAAGTGGGGGGCAGGGAGTGTAGGAGGGTGACCAAAGTCACAGTCGAAGAGGAGGGTCAGGCCAGGTAGGGGACATGGAGCAGGCCACAGCCTGCTGAGCGGATGGAGTGGACAGGTTCATGTGGAGTTAGTAGGTCACAGAGGTATCAAAGAGCAAGGCAATGGAGGGCGTTCAAGGCGAGAATGAGGAATTTGAACTCTAATCTCTGAGGGATGGGGAGCCAGTGGAGCTGGGCAAGAGTGGGAGTGATAGGGTCATGGAGCCTAGTGCAGGAGAGGATACAAGCTGCAGAATTCTGGATGATTTGCAGCTTGTGAAGGGAAGAATTAGGAAGGCTGACAAGCAGGGAGTTGGCGTACTCGAGCCTAGATGTGATGAACGCGTGATTAAGGGTGTCAGCGACATGAGTGGTGAGGCCGTGGCGGAGCAGGGCGATGTTGCGGAGGTGCGGAAAGGCAGAGTGGGTAATGGATGAGGGGAGAAAGACAGTTGAGGGTCAAACAAGTTGGCATGGTTCCGGACTGGCTCGGTGAGGTGGAATGTGCTGGATGTGTTGGATGGAATGTGTTGGATGGTGATACTGCCAGTGCCTGAGGTGAGTAGGCACTGACGGAAGCCAATCAGGAGAGCCCAGTCTTGTTGACGTTCAACTGAAGAAAGTTAGCTCTCAACAATAATTAAATCACTTGCTGATCATTCACAAGCCTTTTAGATACCCGTTGATTGTTTTATTATTACTACTACTAATAATGATAATATTTGCATTTGATATAGTGTGTTTCATAGCAGGAGAATGACTCAAAGAGTTTGACAGATTTACTGAATATGCAATGGCTGTGTATTTTGTAGGTAAATACGTGGTCATTTTCACACGGCAAACGGCCAGGATACTGAGAGGATCTCCCTTCTGTTCTTGAATAGTGCATGGGATTTTTAACATCTACCACAACAGACCTCAGTTTAACATCTCATCCAAAGGCCAGCATTTCTTACAATGTGGCATTACCCACAGCACTAGCATTGAATTGTTAGACTTGAGTCAGACTCAAGAGAGCTACTTACTGAATCAGATTATAAATTCAATTAAGCTGCTATTCCATTAATGCATTATTGAGCGATTTTCGGAATTTACTGAAGAAGTCTTTGTAGCAACTTTGGTATCACATGAGACATTGACAAGAGCGGAATTTCCATCAATGTGATGTTATGCCTGTTGATAATTATCACTTCAGATGGTGCTTTGGTTGCCTACAACACTGCCTGGAAGGAGGTACAGAAGAATCAAGTGGAATGTTTAAAGGAGGAGTTAGATAGTTGCTTGACAATTAAAGGTATTAGAAGGTATGGGAAAAAACAGGCAATTGGGATTAAAAGATCTGACAGAATGGGTTCAACAGCCTCCAAATGTTCCTAAAACATTAATTTATGTTGCTTTTCAAAAGCAAACATTTCTGTAGGAGAGAAAACGATCTTTGAACATGTGTCAGTCTGTCAAAGATGAACGCTTTATACAAATTCAATATTTAAAAACTTTGTGGAATTCCAGTGAGCTGCACTGAATCATTGGGGTAATTTATTATGAGATGCTAAAGGGATTCACAGAGAGCGGTACCTGCATCCCTTGAATAGGCACCAAGTACAAATCCTTTTATTTCACACCACATTGTACTTTTCCCTCAGGCTTTGTTTCCCACACTAGGACCTTTCCCATGTTGTGCGCTGTATATTGAATAATAATAATCGTTGTACTTAATACAGCACCTTATCACTTCATCAAAGTTTCTCAAAGAGGTTCACAGGTTTTACTGTGAAGTGTGGTGACTGTGAATTTGAAGGCTATGTGTCCTTACTCTAATTGTGGTTAATAATATTAATAATAATAATAAAGTAGGTTAGTGGTGAGCTAGTTCCATCATTCAGAAGAGCAGCAGTTTTTTTTTGTTCAACCAGGTGTCTGACACATGTGGAAACCCATCACCATGCTTAAGATTATCCAAACCAAACTGAGATTTCCATGCATGGAAATCCCAGCGATAGATATTTACAATGGAATGCACACTCTCTTCCAAGAGGGCTGCATCTTGCTTACCTAAATCCAGAAACCATTAGGCACAGGCTGGAAAGAGCAAAGGCTTGGGAACCCCAGAACGTGCGTGGGAGCTAAACTGGTACCAATGAAAAAGGGAAGTGTGTTCCTCCCAGTCTCCTGGCTAACAATCTCCCAGATAAAATTGATCATTCACTCCACGGCTGTTTGTGGGACATTGGTGTGCACAAATTCTCTGCCATATTTGGCTACAAAATGCACAGTTGCTACTCTACAATAAGTCCTGTGAAGTGCTTTGAGGTATCCTCCTGACATGAAAGACGCTATTTCATATGTAATGCTTATTTTTTATTTTTATTTATTTTATTTATTGACACTTGACATGGAAGGGTGTTCTTTGCTGGAACATAAGCAGCAGTTGAAAAGCACTAATGTGAGCATTGGGTGAGGACACAAATCCTCCATTAAGCACTCCGGGACTCTACACCGTGTGAAAGGCATAATATAAATGCAAGTTGTTGTTGTATCTAATTCATGGAATCACCTTCAACAATAAATTGTGGGACGATATTCCTTATTTTAAAAATCTGGTGTGCTAAAGAAAGCACTTCTCTTATTTTGTTTCTGAAGAAAGTTCATGGCTGTTTGAGGGACATTGGTCTGCAAATTGCCACATTCACCCATAAAACACAGTCAATCCGCTTTACTGTATATCCTGTGAAATGCTTTATGAGACATTCTCCTGACGTAAAAGTCGTTATGCCAATGTAAGGATTATTATTATTACTTTTTTTATTGTTGTTATTACTGCTGTTGTCTTGATCATTGGAAACATTCTCTATTTCTCTCTCCTCTCTCTCTTTTTACCCTTTCAAATCCATCCATAAATGGGGGATCATTACCTCAATGCAATGAAGTAATGCTTTAAACATCAATAAAAAAATTGCAAATAGCTGATAAACGTAACAGAAAGCCCGCATGGAATTTATTGCGACAGACATGACACTTAAATCAAATGCAACCACTCTGACATTGTATATCAAACCTTTTTTTTGAGGTTTTAACTTCATCGAAAGCCATGAGACATGAAGCTCTGAGCAGTCGTTCTGAGCTCTGTTCCCGCTCTCAACTAACAGCCGGTGCTGACTTTAGTTGTTAATTATATTGACTTTTCCTTTCTGTGAAAGAAACTCAAAGCATGAGATGTACCTGTGGTATTTTGAAATCTATTCCCCTTTGTTTGCATGTTAATGGGGCAGCGTTTTGCTACAAATGCACTTCTTACATTAGCATTCTGAGCTGTTTGCTGATTATTGTGGAATGTGCCAAGTGAGAACACTAGAACACAACAGTTGCTCTGTCAACATCTTTCTGCATTAATTCTTTAGTAGAAAATTAACTTGCATTTATAACTCTTATCGATTTCTTCACTGACAATTATATACTAATATTTATATAATATATGCAATTTATATATGTCGGAATGACATTCCACGCTCCCCATGTGAAAGGCATAATGTAAATAATAATAATCCTTGCACTTGATATAGCGCCTTATCACATTGCTGAGATGTCTCAAAGGGCTTCACAAATTATATTGTAAAGTGTAGTGACTTTGTATTTTGTGGGTGAAATTGCGCACAGCAGTGTCCCACAAACAGTCGTGGGTTGAGTGAGCAAATTATTATTTTTTTTACTGAAGGGATTATTACCCCCTGAAAGCAATCCGCCAACCCAACAACCAGGTTCCTACTTACTGCTTGGTAAACAACAGCGTGTAGAGTAAGAAAACTTTCCCAAGGTTTTGTCCTGTCCGGGAATCAAACCCGGGTCCACTCGCTTGCGAGGCGAGTGTGCTAACGACTATGCTGCACGTTAGACTCCAGCAATTGCACACTCTGGAGTCAAAATGTAAATTTGTATTGTATGTTCTATACAATTTGAGAGAAGGGATCTTATGGCACAGCTCGAAAAGAGAAGGGAGTTTCTCCCAGTATCCTAATCAACAATTCTCAAATAAAATTATTGATTTGTTTCATGGTTGTTTGTGGGATGTTGCTGTGTGCTAATTGGGCTGTCGCGATTGCCTGCATAGAATTATACAGTCACTCCAAAACATGAGATGTGATATAGTAATGTGTTTTTTTTTGTCACAGCCGTTACTAGCAGCATGAGGATTTTTATATTTAGGACTGACTGAGTGGCGATACGTAATGTGGAGAGACTTGAAAAGTTGGGCATGCTACCAGAGAAGTTAAAGGGAATTTTGTTGGAGATTATCGGAATTATGAGTAGCTTGTAATCATAAATAGAGAAAAACTATTTCTTTACATAGGGGCGAATAGACAACAAGAGGGTGTGAAGATTTATCACCAGAGGAAAAAAGGGGCGGTTAAAAGACTTATAAGAAAGATAATCCTTGCATTTGATATAGTGCCTTATCACATCATTGAGATGTCTCAAAGTGCTTCACAGAATATATTGTGAAGTGGATTGACAGTGTATTTTGTGGGTGAAACAAAAGAATCATTGTTTATGTGTTGTGTTGGAATATGTTAGAGTTATTGATAGAATTTCAGTCTCAAAATTCACAAACACAAACACTTCACAGTATATTCTGTCAAGCACTTTATCAATGTGTTACTATATCAGATGCAAGTATTATCATTATTATTATATGGAGTACTTTACCACAATTGCTGCTAAAACCAAGTCTGTAATAACATTTAAAAGAGAATGAGATAAGAGCTTTAGTAGAATGGGATTGACTACATCTTTCCAGTAGAGAAGTGAGGAGCAGCAAAGACACGGTGAGCTATAAATATTGTGTAATTTCAAAACACCGGGTTTTGACTGGCTCCCAGGACATTATAAATCCAATGAATATTCCCATTTTATCTGCATTTGTTGGATTAGATCTGTTCAGTTTTGAACACACTCCCTGTTGACCATTGTTATCTCCTTTGTACTGTTCCCTACATATAGATCTGGATTGTCTGTGAAGTCAAATGATACCTCAGAGCCCTATGTATTTAACGCAGAACAAATCAACTCTTGCACATTTGTTACATGGGCTATAATAATGGGCTGTCTTGACAAGCGGAGCTTCCATCTACAACACTGAGACATTCCCTTCCTCCCCACTTGCTCCCTCATCTCCCCTCAATTCTGTCAGGTTGTTCTGGTGGCACTCCTTTAGCAAATTTAATTTGTTGCAACAAAGCATAGCCTATTTTTGAATGTTCTTCACACGGGTGCTGCAAACTGTGGCTGGTTGCATAGAGGAGTGGAATAATTAATATGTTCTGTCTATTGGAACTACTAGAGTCACAGAATGGTATTTCATCAAGCTCAAGGATATTGTTGCAAGCAATACTGAGAATGCATTGTTTTAGCAGTAAAGTCACAAAACCGGACTGGGCTCTATTCTCTTCAGTAGACTTATTGCATGAATGCATGTAAAAGTAATAATGATAACCATTATCCTAGGACAATGCACACATCCCATCACTGCATTGAAGTGTCAGCCTAAACTATGCGAGTTCAAGTTTATGGGGCTTGAACCCACAATCTTCTGACTCAAATGCAAGAGTGCTACCACTGAGCCAAGCTGACATGGTAATGTGTATATATGTGTGTTCTGTACAGAGAGGAAACACTCAAATTCAGATGCTTCAAGTCGCTTATGTGATGGGCTTATAGGAGAAATTAAGCACCGCAGGCAGAAGCATGTCGGAAACAGACGTGATGCAGTTGGAGTTGGCAAAGGCATTTGTTGTTGGAGTGGAAAAGGCTTCAAGGCCATAAAACCAACAGGAGAACACAGATATGAGTACGCTGCAGTGGTGTGTGTGAGGATTTAAATGGTGATACAGCCTAATGTGTTGCTGTTTAAAATTGTAACAAATCTAACATAAAATAACTTACATTACAGCGTTTATAAACTTGCAAAGTTTTTACGCTCATTTCTACTTATTGGTAACAGAAACCCATTGCAGTTCATCAGGGCAACCAACGCAGACTGTTCCACTTAAAGGCATGCTGCCTACATGTGGAAATTTTCCTGTGTCTGGAATGGAAAGTAGACTCTATTCCACATTGTCCATCTCGGGGAACCTTACTGGTTGGGGCTTTGGGTTTCTCAGTTAACAGGAGTTGAGTAGGAAATATCCTGCTCCCAATGAAAGACTTATACCTCCAGGTCCTGCTGGTGAGTCAGGCTAGCTGGTCCATCATCAATAGTGCCCTGGGGTAATGTGGACCTGCCTGCCTCAGGAACTCCTGAGACCACCACAGAGGATCGACTCAAGCCCGACTATACATTGCCATTCACATCACAATAGAGTCACATTAGCCCCAAGAATACCCCCAAGGATACCCCCTTTTTACCCGACACATCTCCCAGGAGCATGGTCACCAGTTGGTAAAGGGAATTCCCTCTGTGTTGTAATTTCTAAGGTTATACACAAGATCTATTGTCCTCAGTACAAACCTTATCTGGTGGCTAATTTAGGAGCATGGTAATGGCATTAAGAGAGGTAATCTTTTAAGACATACCCTGTCTAATAAAGCCCAATAAAAGCATTGATACTCCATTAATTTTCATTTGGTAGATACACAAAAATCTACTGTGATAAAGAGGAAATAAAATAACTCAAGTGCAAGTTTTATTAGTTCACAGTTGCACATAAACATGAAGTACATAATAACCGGCAGACTTTGCCCTTAAATTTGTTCCGGGCTTTAAGATGCCAGCTGTCTGCATTTGCATTCTGCACTCAGCATTATAGCTGTGTTGATTGTTATGTTCATCTTCAAGTCTTGATCTTTGTTCTGGGAACAGCTTGGCCTCAAGAGGTTATCATCAAACCTGCTGATTTAATTCAGTGGAAACTGTCTTCCTACAGATGGACGTCAATTGTCTGTTCCCTCCCTTTTTTATAGTTTATTTTAAAGATCTGTCCCAACAAAGCCTTATTAACCATGAACTCAGTTAACCAGACACATCCTGGTTAAGTCAAGTCCTTGGTATCTTTTGAGGCATTTTAATCTGGTGCAAGTCCTTTGGAGCAATAAAGCTGAGGCTGTGCAAGTATTTCTAGTGGACCGAGACAGGGCAGCAGACAGACTAAAACAAACAATAATCCTTATGCCTGATGTACTGCATTTCATGTCAGGAGAACGTCTCAAAGTGCTTCACATTTATTGTAAAATGCTGTGAATGCATAAGCAAATGTGACAGCCAACTTACACACAGCAGAGTTCCCCACAAAACCAGGATTGCTGGCCAGGATACCGGGAAAAATTCCCATCTCTCCAAACAGTGCCTTGGCATCTTTACCGTCCACCAGAAAAGGTAGGCAGGAGATTAGTTTAACATCTCATACGAAGGACAACAACAGCATCAGCAACTTACATTTATATATTTATATATTTACATTTATATAGCAACCTTCATTCATTCATTCAGGTCAGAGTCTCGGAGGGTTTAACAGTGATGCTGAGCCGGGGGTAGAGAGGAGGTGACCGTAAGCACTTCTGACAATGCAGCCTACAGCATTGCATTGGGGCATCAATCTAGACTGTATGAGTTCAGTCCCGATGTGGGTCTTGAACCCACAACCTTCCTACCTCAGAGGTGAGAGTGCTGCTGAACGTAAAGGCTGACACCTAGTAGAGGGGACTGTTTCTCCTCTGAGATTGCCACTCTTTTCTAAATGTGTCACAGTGACTCTGTGTATATATTCCCTTATCCAGAGACATGTGTTGAATGACACTCAGGCTTTACCTGAGATAGCTTCAAGTCTTTGACCACAGGACTCACATTGCTTAAACCTGATTTGTCTGTCAACATGCAGGATTCACATGCTGAATTGTGACCCCCATTCCCCAATTCTTGCTGGTAGTAATAAGTTTTATTCTCCTCCCGCCACCAACCCCATCGCACCCCCTCCCCCATCCACACACACGCACACATAGTAAGAGCTTTAGGATTGACAAATGTGAAGTTGATGCATGTAATACTCTGCAATTTCCATTACATCTTCTAGCCAATATTAATGTTCTATCATGAACTGGAAAGCTTAGGAGTCATTTTGTAGTTCTTGGCTCCACTCAGATAAAAAGGCTGTTGAGATGAATTCCCTTTTGAATGCTGGCACTTCACCAATTTGTGGAATTTTCTCTCTTGCAACTCAACACAAGAGGTTATTAATTTCTCCCCTGTCTAAACTTTATGTTGAGAAATGTACTTTGCAAAAGGGAAGTAAAATAAGGTCATTTAAGAATTTTATAAAGCTTGAATCTGACATCTCCCTCAATGCCATCACAAAGTGCTCCTGTGAAGATCATGCCCCAAATGAATTCCCGTTCTGTTTGATTGTTGCGATTTGACATTTAACATGTCTCACAATGTCACAGCCACTGCACTTCGGTCCTGCATTCAATGTGCAGAATAGAACTGTTATTTTCAAGGCAGCAACCATGCTCTGGTATCTCACTGACCCGTTCCCTTTGGGATGGCTTTCTTCACAATTTCTTCCATCCGATCCCATAATTGGTGTCTTGACATTCACAAAAAAAGCGTGTTATTTCTCTCTCAGATAAAAAATAAAGCATCCAAGTACAATCCAGACGAGTTTAAAGTAACATAATTAATTACAAGCTGAAATATTATTTGTCAGTGATCAATTGTATATTAATCCTTTTAAAGTTGCAGTAATTACAGCCTAGTTCTAACCCCGCATCTTAGATGGAATTGTGCAATGTCACCAAAAACAATACGGACTGAACGCAGAATAAAATAAAGTGGGCTTGGGAAAATCGCCTCATAGATCTGTTAAAATAATCTTTACATTTGGTATAGCGCCTTTCACGTCAGGAGAACGTCCCAAAGCACTTCACAGGATTTACAGTAAAGTGTGTTTTTGTGGATGATGATTCTAATCTGACAATTTGAATTGCAATAATTAATCATTGCCTTTCATGATTGTATAATTCAGTGTTTCAAAGTGAATCCGAAATATACCTGGGAGATAACAAAATGTTAAATGTCGTGGGCAAAGAGGAGGGGGAAATGGGACTTTTTTTTGTAAAATCCCTTTTTAGCATGCCAGTTTTTCAGTAAGACTCAGAAATGCTGATGTTCTGCTGAATGGCAGCATAAGATTCAGATCCGTGAGCTGGAAAACAAATGCAACCAACCCGGCTTTGCGGGCACTACCACAGAGAAGGATGTCAAAAGGGGGTGTATATATATATTATGTGTCCTTTTGATGTGCTAGATCTTCACTGCTAAATTGACCCTGTTATTTTTATTTCCACCGACCTGAGCATTCATAGAGCCTTGACTGTGTGATTATTGCATTGGGGAACTTTTTAACAGGTGTCAGCTGCAATGTCGTTTAAGAAAAAAAGTCTGATCACTATTCCCACTCAATTCATTAAAATTTTATGTCAAAAAGTGCCTATCCTCTTTATCGGGAAGGTAAGTGGAGTCTCCTTTGAGCTGTGCTAGCTTTCCCTGGCAATGTGAGGTTCAAGCTGATTAAATTCCTGCAGGACCCCAATACATACTGGAGTGCTCAAGCTTTGCTAACCTGGAATTTAATTCTCTATGGAATTAGATAAACAGAGTGCATCCCTTCAGGGAGAGATTATACATTTCATTACAAATTGTCATATGTAAGTAGCACACATGTGTGGTTACATAGGTACTCACAATCTAATTCAGATCTCTTAAGCACAGTGATGGGTTTCTGCATGTGTCGGACACCCGGTTGACCAAAAAAAAATAATGTCTACTCCCTCAATGCTCCATCTGATGAGAACAAGTTTAGCTTTGTGAGTGTTTCATAACATGGAGCTCTAAGCCCCTTTGTAAATCCTGCTGTTCCAATGTCATCCATAGTTTCTATTCTTTCATATGGGTTCCGGTAACTCACATGTGAAATGAATCTGCTATTTGTGACATAGTGCAGTGATCAGTGAATTCAGGTACAGAGCAATTTTTCTTTGTATGTGGAGAACGAACCACTCATGTCAGAGCCAGTATAATTCTCAATATAAAATTCTGGCCCTGGTTTCGATCAGCAAATTGATCACAGCCAGGGTTACTAGAGTGATCGTGAGCAAGATGTCTGCTTGAATGTTCTCTCCTTGTTAACTCAGGGGTACGACAATTAACATTGACTTCAGTTTGCAGTGATTTCATAATTCGCACATTAGCATATCACGTTGTGCATTTTCACCTCCATGTTTTGAACTTCTGCTTCAGGAGAGGGATGACCGTTCACCTGATGAATATGTACTATCCTGTAACTGTGGCATAAGGCAAAATATGCAGATACTGAAAATCTGAAATAAGAATGCATTTTCAGGTCAGAATAATAGGTCATCGATCTGAAACATTAACTCACTTTGTTTTCTCCATACATGTTGCCTGACCTGCTGAGTTTTCCCAGTGACTTCTGTTTTTATTCCTGTAACTGCCATAATATTCAATAAGCAACAAAAAAAGCTCAAAAATGTGTTATGTAACCAGGCAGAAATGAAAACTGGCCCTTCTGTCAAATTCTGATTTTGGTTACTGGAATGAAACTGAGATGCTTCAAAGATCTAAGCACTATTGAAGACCTCTCGAGTCACTTCCCTCTCTACGTGAAGATAAAGTCTATTGTTCAATATTTAGAAATGCGGAAATAGAGTATGGCACCTAAAGAAAAAACAGAATCAATTGGGGACCACATCCCGTGATATTATTCATGATGAGCCGTTTTTCAGACTATTCACACTGTAAGCAAGCTGCCACCTAAAAATTGGAATTTGCATAGATGCAATGCTGGGTATTTCAAATGTACGCACTGTTTGTACTGGTGATGTAACCAAAGTGCTTTCAGGCAAGTGTGCATTTGGAAATCAGACCGGGTGAGATTTGCCTGTGTTACGGATTCACTGTCTATTATTCTTTCAGGAAGTAAGGTGACATTTTGAGTGAAGTATAAGTGCTGGTAAACAAAGGTTTTGGGTTTCAACTGGGTCCAACAACAACCATGACAACATGCAATTAAACAACTTGCATCTTTCATGTACAATAACATCTGAAAGCTTTTGTCCAGGAAAATATCCACCCCACCAACACTCTTCAACATTCTTCAGCCTGAGCTCCGTGTGTCAGTTTGTAACGCTCCTAATTCTGAGTCAGAAGGCTCTGGGTTCAAGCTCCATCTTGGAATTTGAATACCCATAGTCTAAGATAACACTCCAATGCAGTGCTAAGAAGTGTGTTGCATTAGCAGAGGTGTCATCTTTCAAATGAAACGTTAAGGTTCCTGTCTGCCTGTTCAGGTGGACATTTAAGATCCTATGGCACAACTTGAAAATAGAAGGTAGTTTCTCCCGGTGTCTTGGCTAATAATCCCCCAAATAAAAATGGTCATTCAATTTGTGTCTGTTTGTGGGACATTGCTGTACGCAAACTGTCTGCCCTGTTGATCTAGTAATATGCAGTCACATTACTTTACGATATATGACATTAATGGCATAATAAGGCACTATATCAAATGCAAAGATTATGATCTCAAAGCACAAAGCACAGGATTTAACAGCAACTTGCAACATCCCAGAGTTTTACGAATTCACTGTAAAAGATAGTGAAGATGGATCAAAATGTTTTAGTGTTCTTTCATACTAGACCTGCATGAACAGACTAACTCACTAGACTTACTGCAATCTTCCCTCAAATATAATTGAATGTGTGGATCTCATTTCAGCTGTCGGCCTTACCACCTGCCCTGAACCGTTGATTCCCAGCAATGGTATAAAGATTGGAGACAAGTACTTGGTTAATGATGTGGTGTCCTTTGGCTGTGAACCTGGTTATACACTGCAGGTAAGTTCACGTTATTATTGTGTGATGAGAATCATCTTCTCTTACTTCACTGAGCCTTGTTAGCACCACACACCTCAGAGATACATCAGGGGACAAGGCTTGATATCTCATTAGCCCTCGTTTCCAATGGAGTGTCTGCACAGGATCAAACTAGGTATGTGAATTCAACAAGGAAGGTATTGTGCTGTGGAACAGATGTGTGCTTTTGCTGAACTTTATCTTCTAATGTTTCACACGAAGAATTATATTGAGGTACTTAGTTGTGAGGGTTGGAATACAGCCTGAAGCTCTCCATAGACATATATAACATGGCATGAGTGGTTCAAGTCAGGATACTTGAAAACTAAAGGCTTTAATTGTTAAGGGGAAAAGGTGGGGAAATGGATTAGAATACAATTTCCATTTATATAGCGCCTTTCACATCAGGAGGACATCTCAAAGTACTTTACACTGCTGGCTGGGCATAGGATCTGCCGTGACCAAATAATCAGGTGTAACCGGTTTAATGCGCTGAATGGCCTCCTCCTGTTCCTAAGGTTCAGAGCTCATCACAACCCCTTTATGTAAGTTCTGTTCAGCTCACAAGCAAGCGAGTACAGAATTTCTGTGTTTAATTTGACCCTCAACTCTTCAAACCTTTCACCCGAGGCTTACCTCTACCCTCCAACACTACCCATCTCCGCCACTACCTCACAGCATCGCAGTTGGAACCCTCACCCATGCGTTTCATGCGGATCATCCGGAGCTCCACATTCTCTCCTGCGCTACACTACTCGAGCCCAAAACCCCATCCTCACCGGTTCCACTGGTTCCCTGTCCTACAACGGATCGACTGAGATCCTCCTGTCTTTACTTTTGAATCCTTCCAGGGCCTTACATTACCCTACTTGTGTGATGCTACTCTCATGCTCACCCTCTCTGGATCACCAACTGTTCTCTATATACTGTTACCCATTCTGCCCCTCTATCAGGAAAGTCAGTCACTTTGCCCCCAATCTCCTGAAGCCTCTTCTAAAATCATTCTGCCTCAACCCTTCTCTGTTTTCAAACCTCATTTAAAAAACTATTTATTGGCCCCCTCTCTCCCACTCAATAAAACACGCAAACACATTTCCACTCAGGCACAGTGTGTGGCAATGGTTCCAGTTGTGTGCTGCTCAGAGGCACAAACCATTGATCCCAACCTCCTGCTATACATCACACACATTTGGCAGAAGAACTTGTAGTATGTGATGCTTTCCTAACTATATTCCATTTCTTGATCAAATACAAAGCCTTGCTCCCACTCTGCAGGAAGCTGGACAACTAATTTTAAACTAAAAATGAGAGGAGTTGAATCTAAAGGTTAACAGCCAGGATTGGTGCACAACACAGCTGCCTCGTATTTATCTTCTTATGGTCTCGTTTGAATTTGTTACTCATGTAATTGCTCGTTGGTTCAGTTTTAAAAAGAGGGTTAAAAAATACATACATCTATTTATGGACCCTGAACAGTCATGTCCTTCATTTTTTTTGTGACAAAAAGGAACATTGTGTTTCCATCTCCAGTTTTGTAGCATAATATACATTTCATTAGAGACACTGAACAGAGTTGAGTCCTGACAGTCGATGCTCTCATGGTGAAAGTGAATTTTTTTCTCCATTTATTTTATTTCCATCAATAAATCAATTTTGAACATTTAATTCAAAATACAGAAGCTTAAAAACACGTTGTGGAACGAATCACTAATTTTATAGCTGTTTGTGGGACATTGCTGCGTGCAGTTGGTTGCTGCAGTCATCTGCAAAATAAATAGTCATGGCACTTTACAGTGAATCCAGTGAAGGCTTTGAGCTGTCCTCCCAAAATCAAACGCGCTAGATTAAATGCAAGGATTTGACAAGGAAAGGGTAGGAAATACATGCATTAAATTATGTTATACATTATATTATATATTGGGAATATATTATATTGCTCCAGTGAAGAAGTTGGCATAAGTGCAATGGGACAAATGGCTTCCGTATTTGTTAATATTCTCTGATTGTGCCTCATACCCAATAATACAATTCTTACACAGACCTTTTTGCATTATCAACAAATTCTCGATTCAAAATATATTACATCTTTTTCACTGTCAACTCCTCAAAAATATTTTGCTGGAGAATTATTTATACATTGGTATCTTGGAGTACTATCGCGGTTTGAACATAATAACTAATCCTTGCATTTGATATAGTATTTATACTGTCCACAATAGAGAAACAGGAGATGTTTTAAATATTTCAATCATCTCCTGAAGAACGAGCAGGCAAAAACCCAGCGGTGAAAATAACACTGCTCAGTATTCCTCCGATTTTGAATTTCATGCACAGATGGCCATCAAGCGCCTACGAATGTGTAGCTGGAGGAGGTGAGATATTTGTTGTGAGGTGTGTGAGATGCCCTTTGCCCCTTTCGGTGGTTGCAGGTGTACTGTTGGAGGCACTAATATTGAACTGATTTCCAGACTTAAACGATTTCTTTATATTTTAGCCACAGTCGCAAGCAAAATCGTCTCAGGCAAGCAATAGTCCTCTGAACAGCACAGCCAGAATCGTGAACACATCCTGTGTTGAATCACAGGCATAAACTTACATCTTCTGCTATGTGCAAATGGTGTTTGCCTACCAATGCACTGTATGTCCGCCTACAGTCACTATATTTGACAGCATTTGACAGCACTAACCTTTGAAGCACTTTTATCAAATGAAAGGATTACTTATTATGTAAAAAGGGTACATCACACCACTGACTTTTGAATAGTGTGCTAGCAGAACTGTGGGACTTCAAAAAGAAAGTGCCCACAAACTGTATTTAACAGACACGGGAGTCAACCTGGCTCATTGATTAAAACTCTTGCCTTCACTTCAATTAAGTGATGAGGGTTGACAGAGTGCTATTTTGATGGTGATGCCATCCTTCAGATGAGACATTAAATCGAGGTCCTATTTCCCTGTAGGTGAATGTTTAAGACTCTATGGTACTATTGGAAGATAGAAAGGAGTTTCCCTCTGATATCCTGGCCAACAATGCTCCAGATTTAAAAAGTTTATTTAATGGTTGATTGTAGGTCATTGCTGTGTGCATCAGCCAAGGAATTCACAGTCACTATTCTTTACAGAATACTTCGCGAAACACTTTGAAACATTTTGACGTGAAAAGGGGCTGTAATAAATGCAAGGATTATTATTATTATAATTGTATAAAAAAGCTTTCTCCAGGGAGTCAGAAAGAGGAGCAACAATAACAACAAGAACTATTATTTACATTTATGTATTGCCTTCAAGTCAAGAGGACATCTCAAAGCACTTCACACCGTACATTATAATAATAAACCTTGCATTTGATATAGCTCCTTATCATGTCTTTGGGACGTTTCAAAGCGCTTCACAGAATATACTGTAAATTTTGTGGCCGAATGTGGCAGCCAGTTGAGCAGAGGATTGAGGGTTCAGCTGTAATGAGATCTCTAGCTTGAACTGAGAGCTTCTGCTCGTGATCAACTGGGACTATTATAACCATTGAAATCAAATGTTGTATATGTGAGTTCCAAGTAACAGAAATCAAATTGATGTAGCTCTCCCTTTCAACCCCTTGTACATGTGATGAACACTTTTTTTCACTGTTACGTTGAACAGACAGATCGGTGACCACAAGGTTCGACTCATGGCGATAAGTCAGCCACAGTATTTATTTTTAACTACAACAACATGCACTTATATACACTCCTCATACAGGGTTGCTTCCCAGAGCACTTGACGATGGTGAAGCACAACGCCTAGTCGGGAGGGGAGAGACAACCGTAAGCACGGTCGAAGAGGGGCAACTTGAAGATTGGGTAGGATGGAGCAAGGCAGAGGGATTGAGGGAGAATTTTCCAGAGTTTCGGGCCATAGTGGCTGAAAGCACGGCCACTGATGGTGGAACGGAGGGCACGAGGGACAAGGAGGAAGCTGAAGCCAATTGAGCAGAGGTAGTGGGTTGGAGAGTAAGCAGGTTGAAGAGCTAGGGAGGTGCCAGGGCATGAAGACGGTGTGAGGATCTTTAATCTTTTATCCCTTTGTGTTACAGTTTTGAGAATCAACATACTAATTGTTGCAGTTTACCAGAGGACAAGGCCTGCACTTTGTCCAGCTTTCTGCAAACAAACTAAGTCCAGTCTGATTTTGTGTTTAATATACAGGGCCAGGCCCACATATCATGTATGCCCGGAACTGTACGGCGCTGGAACTACCCACCTCCACTTTGCATTGGTAAGTAGGAAAAAAAAATTCCAGCTGATGAAACCCTTACTTTCCGTTCAATTTATTACAAACCTCATATCGACTGTGGGAAAATTATTCAAAAAAGGGAGAGAGATAGCAGAGATGATTATTAATGAGAGACAAACTTTAGGAGCGCGAGGTTATGAATAATACATTTATTGGATTTCATTTAAAGAATTTACAGATAAGTCAATAGAGTGAGGCATGCATTGTTATTTACCTGGAAAGGTGATGTTACACACATGATATACGACTGAGCAAAGATCAGGCCCATGGGAAAGGGGGCAATGAATTAAACTGAATTAGTGAATGATTAGTTGGTTGAAATGAGCAATGGCGCTGAGGCATCCAATTGAGATCGAGTCACAGACTTTGCGCCACAACTTAACAACAAACAAGAACTTGCATTAATGTAGCACCCTTCACATAGGATAGTGTCTTAGAGTGTTGAACAATGGTGGGGCTCGATGCTGAACAAGCAGGGGGAGGTGGAGTTGACCATAGGCATGGCCGAAGAGATAGGTGTTAAGGTGGGACTTAAAGATGGATAAAGTGGGGGTGAGGCAGGAGGCCAGAGAGGACTGTACAGAGAGGAGACTGCACAGAACACAGATTGTACAGAGAGTGGGTTGTACAGAGAAGTGGAGACACAGAGGGGAGGCTGCACAGAAGGAGAGGTTGCACAGAGGGGAGTGACCTTGACAAGAACATTTTCAGTGAGTCACATTCTTGTCAATGTGAGAGTTGTTAGTCCTGGAAAATGAAACAGCTTTGCAGGTTAGGCATCCAACATCGAGGTCGAGACCTCCCAGGTGAGGTAGAGTACAATTTGATGCAGAATAAATCTCACTGTGCCGTGCCCTAACAATGTGCTTTAGCTCCAGCATCGAAAGATCAACCGTCACAGGAAGACAGGGATGAGCAGAGTTAAACACAATTTTGAAATGTATTACCTTTCCGGGATCCTTGCTTAATGTCTAAATTATTTGGTGATCTGGGTCTGGCATCTGGACCTGAGAAGGGAAAAGGGAATTATACAAGCATGTGCAAAGGAAAGTTTTTAGAGGACTTTGGGAAAGAGCAGGGAATTGGAATTAGGATAGATTGTTTCACAGAGAAGCAAACACAGAAGTAACACAATGGGTCTGGTCTAATAATCTCCCACTTTGTAGATCTAGAGGTGCTGACCTGCACTGACCTGTTCACACATATGCACAAAAGCCGTCTTCTACCTGTGAGATCCCACACTCAAGTTGACTGATACAATGAGCAGCAAATAGCAGAATTTACAAACTTCTCTGTTTAAAACACCTGTGGGTGGATGGGTACTTTTACATTGAAACCACTCACTGTAACGTAATGGATGTTCTAAATCAAAATGAATGGATCTTTTTTACTTCAGAACAATATTCTTGTGTAGAGTAATTAATGCCTCTCACTTCCTTTATCGTTTGAACTTTCTGAATGATGTCTCTACATTGAATACAGTTGTAAACTTTTGCGCGGGACATTAGACATAGCCACTTAGCTAACTTATCAGTTCCACAGACTAAAGACTTCTGTATTTATTAAACAGCCAGGTGTGGAGGAGTACTGACTGATCTGAACAGTGTCGTCCTGAGCCCTGGATTTCCAGGCAATTATCCAAGCAACCTGGATTGTTCTTGGCAGATTTTATTACCCATTGGATACGGTAAGCTAAAAGGAAACATGACGGGTTATCCAAGAGTGATATTGTTTGAATGTTTGAATCCTTTTTTTTTCTTTACTTTGTTTGCTTCTCTCTCTCTATCTGTCCCTCTCGCTTTCTCTCCCCCTTCTCTACCTCCCTTTCTCCCTGCTGATGTCTGGCACCGTTTCTATAAAGCGCTTCAAAATGTGAGCCTCGTGAAAGATGCTGTATAATTGCAAATTGTCATGGTTAGCTGGTTGCTCTCCGATTTGTGTGATGGAAGAAGGAGAGAACTGTATATTGTGGCAATGTCCTGTAGGTGAACAATATCATCTTCATCGCTTTGAAAATATTTCTTACTTTTCAGCTTGATTATATAATATTCTTCTTCATCAAACACTGCTCTCTGTGTAAAAACTAGCATGCTCAGAAATGTCAATTGGTGATGGTTGACCAGCCTGTGTAACGCCTGAATAAAATATCCTCATCTCTGCAGCTAAAGCCTTAACCAACAGGACTGACCTATTTGGACAAGGGCAGGGAAACTGGTAAACTGCATAACAAATAAATCCTTGGATTTGATAGAGTACTTTCTCATCAGGAGAATGTCTATTGCAAAGCATTTCACAGGGTTTACTCTACAGTGTGGTGACTGTTTCTGTGGGCGACCACTATTTTGCACACATCAATGTCCCACAAACAGCCATGATTGACTCCTGGTAACGTATTGTTGACAACTGGTGGTAACACCAGTCCCTGTTAGGAGCTGTGTACTAAATTGAAAACAACAACAACAAAATGCAAATATTCATGCTTTTGTTTGCTAGGATAGATCCCACTGGGAATTACAAGCATTCTTTTGATATGCCTATTTTTGTGCCAGTTTATGGTAAATTTGGCCCATATTCCAAATGGAAGTCAGATTCTATACCTTCAACTTATAAGTATTGTGACTTTACATCTCTTCTCGGGAGGCATTTGCTCATAATTCTGCCAAGCTGGTAATAGATCAGGAAGCCAGGTCACAAGGCAAAGATGTTTGCTGTTCAGTTTGCTAGTTTCAGATGATAATGATCTTACCACAAGTCACATACGCAATACTTAACATTAATACTGAACTATAGTTAGAAATGTTCTAGCCTCTCGTAAAACAAACAATTGAGCCAAAAACTAAGAAGAGCTAAAATACCTTGAATCATAAATCCGCAAGTTTGTTTTACTCCCATCTCCTCTGCTGCAGTCTCTTTTTGGGAAATATTTTTCAGTGAATATTTTCACTCGCATTTCTACATTTTTCATGTTTTGCCCTTTAAGATGTCATATTCAGTCCAATATTTTTTCTTATTCTCATATCCCATGTATTAAAGGTTACTACTACTAAATAAAAAATGTGTGTGCTAAAGATATAATTGATTTGATCAAGAAATATTTACAGTACAAAATGGTCAATTAAACCTGATTCTGATATCCGGGGCATTGAGATATTCACATAAGTGAAATACACAGTGGTATAAATGCTTCCTATAAAATATTCAAAGACCGATAAAACCTCTAAATGATGCTTGCATGACTTAAATGTAAAAATTGACTTGCATTGTGTACAGAGCAGCATTCAACATCAATTATGCAATGCAATACCAATGTTAAGAAGGAACAGAACCTTTTTATAAGAGAGTGTAATTGCTTTTGCGTGGAAGACACTAGCCCTGCAACATTGCCTGGCATTAGATGTTTAAGTTATGTGTATTGCAGCGTTCCTCTCCATTTACTATGCCCGAGAACTCCTCAGGAAGCTTAAAAATCCTACAGATGATCTTATTTTAAATTTAAGTTAGGTCACAGCCTCCTCCAACAAGCGCAGTCTGTCCACCGAGCAAGTTGGTGCATCCCGCGGATCATTATTCATCCCTCATTGGTTACAACGGGCAGGTTAAGTGCACTTGTTCTCCTCATTGAAGATTACCAGTGTTCGTTTGCTTGAGCTCTCATTGACATCAATCACCACCCAACTGCGACAGTTCTGGGAGGGAGGCAAGGGCGGAGGTGGCGAGATCATTGTGCTGCAGAAGGAAAAGATCTAACTGGCGACAAGCAGATCATTTATCTTAGTCATCCAGTTGTCTTATATACACTAAATTCAATGCCTACCCATTGTGTATTTCTGAACAGAGCGTAGATGTCCTTATTGAATCAAAGAATTATTCAGCAACTATTTCTACATTTTTTTTGTAAAATCGTCATGCGTAATGTGTTAACGCTAACACATAGAGGAACCAATTAGTGTATTAAATTATTGACTGGTCTGTAGGTGCGTTGAAATTAGTTTAGTTGGACATTTCAATGGCTTCTGTACATAACCTTTCTGAATGACGTGAGGGGAAGTAGGAGAGAGAGAACCGTACTATTAGAACTAAAGAGTGATTCCCATGACAGCTCCTCAGAATTATAATAATAATAATTTTCATGTTTGATCCAGTGTCTTTTAAATTGTTTAATTAATTGCCTTCAAGTGTAGTGGCTATTTATAAGCAAATGCACCAGTCATTTTTCTCACATCAAGGCCCCCACAGTTAGCCTCAAAGTGAATGTTTTAATTTGTCTGTTGGATTGTTGACCAGGGCACTGGAAGAAATTTCCTTCTCTTCAATAAATAGTATTACGGGATATTTAACATCTTCTTTTTCACTTCATGGCTATTTGTGGGACACTTGACTTCTCTTTGACCGTGCCTTCAGCTCCCCTCTCGACTCTCTTCCCCCTCCTCGCTCCCTCCCTTCCCTCCCCCTGACCATTTCCCCCTCCTTGCTCCCTCCCTTCCCTCCCCTCACCCTGACCATTTCCCCCCTCCTTGCTCCCTCCCTTCCCTCCCCTCACCCTGACCATTTCCCCCCTCCTCGCTCCCTCCCTTCCCTCCCCTCACCCTGACCATTTCCCCCCTGCTCGGGTCATGACCCAACTGTGCAGCGCCTTGGGACGTCCTCCTGACGTGAAAGGCGCTTTATAAATGGAATCTTGTTGTTGTTGTTGTTGTTGACACTGCTGTATCCAAATTGGCTGCCAGGTTTGCCTACAAAATACGCAATCCCTTTGCAGTAAGTGGTTTGAGAAGTTTTCCCTAAGTAAAAGACACGAGATAAAATGCATGGATTATTAATATTAAATAATAATCCTCTGATTTGATAGGTTGCCAAATATTACTTTATATACACAAGGCAGGAGTTTAGTTTATCATTTGTTTGAACAATGGCACCTCTGACAATGCAATGCTCCTTCATTACTTCAATGGAGCATCAGCCTAGGCTGTGAGCTCAGTGTCCCGATGTGGAATCTGAACTCACAGATTCTGATCCAGAGGTACAAGTGCTACAAACTGAGACAGGCTGAGACTTACGAGATGTGCCTGTGGCAAAGTAAGCTATTTCTCCACTCTCTGACCTGCAGTTAATGCAATGGATGTAGAGAGATGTATCTGAATGAAGGAATAATGGAAAATAACATGAAGTAAATGAACATAGACTATCCATCACTGCAAACAACATATTGTTTCCATTGAATGAAAGGTATTCTTTCTGAAAGTCACACAGACTGAAAGAAAGGAAGGCTCATGATGTCAGTTAATATAAATTAACTTCTAACTGAACCTTTCTTTTTCGACGGAGTGAAACGTTAATTGCACTGGACACCTGCATAGCATGTTAGCAGGATCCACTGATTAATTTACTGCATAAGATGTCCCGAGGGTGCATTTAAAATGATAGTAGACATTCTGAGATAATGTGATATGCTGATTTGATTGTGAATTATGAGCAGTTTCTTTCACTATATCACAGTCGACAGGAAGATGGCACATCCACTGTTAAAAAGCCTGTCTTGTAATACAATAACAACTTGTATTTATATAGCGCCCTTCATATAGGATAATGTTTTGGAGCACTGTAGTGTATGAGTAAGTTATCTGTTGGAATGTTGGCCAGGGCATTGGGAGAAATTTCCTTCTCTTCAATACATAATGTCGTGGGATATTTAATATGTTTGTTTTCACTTCATGGCTGTTTGTGGGACATTGCTGTGCCCTAATTAACTGCTGTGTTTGCCTACAAAACACATTCACTATGCACAGTCACTACACTTTGCCATAAATTCTGTGAAGTGCTTTGATATTACTTCCCAAATGTGATATCAATGTGAAGATTGTTGTTAATAATGTTAAATGATAATCCTCACATTTGGTATTTTGGTTAATATTTTTTAAAAAGGAAACTGTTCTGCACATCTGTAACATTTCCCAGTGAGGGTGGCACTGCTGTACATTTCGGGGTTGCTGTTTTGACGTTGGTGACGTCATTCGGATGAGATGTTAAACTCCATTCTGTCTACTGCTCTGGACGTTAAAGAGTCCGTGACACTATTCAAAAAACCCCCCACCAAATTTCTCCCTGTAATCCACTCAACAAATTCTCAAAATTAGTCACTCACTTTGTGTATGTTTGTGTGACATTGCTGTGCACAAATTGGCTGCTATGTTTGGCTACCAGATGCAAAGTCACTACATTTAACAGTAATAACAGTAAATGCTTTGAGAGGTTTCAGTCGGTGTTATATAAAATTATTGTTTTAATCTATAGAATGCCAGGTCCAAAATCGTAGACTGTTCTTGGGTAAGAACATCCGTGCAACCCCCTACCCCTATCCGCATAACAAGACACAATGTTAACTCCCTCCCCCCCATACTTATCCGTTAGAAGTGCTATTAATTTTAATGATAATTTAATATAGCACCTTACCATGTCTTTGCGACATCTCAAAGAGCTTCACAGAACATACTGTAAAGTGGCTGTATATTTTGAGGGCGAAACGTAGCAGCCAATTGCACACAGCAGTGTCCCACAAACAGTCGTGAATTGAGTGACCACATATTTTTGGGGATGGATTATTATCACCGGAAACGCGATTCACCAATCGACTCATGGCAAACCTGGCAACCGGGTTCCTACTTACTGCTAGGTAAACAGAGGCGTTTGGAGTAAGGAAACTTGCCAAACATTTCGCCCTGTCCAGGAATCAAACCCAGGTCCTTTCGCTTGGGAGGCAAGTTCTCTAACCACCAAGCTACAGGACTCTACTATTTTTTTGATTGTTGCGGGCAGTAGCCTGTTACTGCTTTATTTGTCTTGGGCAGCTTTGTATCAATGTGTGTGTGTGTGTATGAGGATGGTGGGGTGGGAGGAGATCGTGCATTTGTATTGTATGCATTTTCTCGGAACAAGTTGAGGCCCACTTCACAATATTCAAGAACTATCTTACTCTGGATTTGAAGGCATTTGCCTTCATTTTGTATGGAGTTTTGAAGAGCGCTGGCCCTGTTACAGAGTATTCTGTTTGCATTGTGACTCTGGCTGGATTTATTTTTGTGCCTGTGAGATATAAGAGCTTTCAGCTATTCTGCCCCCGCTCTCTGAAACTGCATTCTGGAATCCCTCCACCTTGCCTGTCCCCGTCCTCCCTGCCTCCAAAATCTGTTTTAAGACCTATCCTTTTGACTGCAATTTTGGGTCATTTTTCCATGCCCCCAAGACAAATCTGTGAAACGCTTTAAGACATGCCCCTGAGCTAAGAAGCACTATACAAATGTAAATTGTTGTCTGTAGATAGATTAGAAGCTTTAAATTCCACCTGGCCTTAAACCATGAGAACATTTTGTCCTAAAATTTAAGGTCATGCAAAATTGTGGAAAATTCTCAAGACCAGGTTGAATTTGGAAGCAAAAACTGAATTTAAGAACGTTCCACAATTGTGCACCACCTTAAATTTCATGGAGGAATCGATCCCCCAGCCTGAGACTGGATGAGATTTGGGATCAGTATAATACAATGTAATTTATATTTATATAGCCTTCCACTTCGGGAGCACGTCTCAAAGCATCTCCGACCAGAAAAGAAGAGTAAACCACAGCCTGTGAGCTCATTTGTATCACAAGAGTAAAAGTATATTAAACATTGCTGAAATTGCTGTTGATGCACATTTCTCCATGTCTTTAGCTAATATGGATTTTCATTACAATGCTAATATGATACTTCTGCAACTGCATTCACTACTTGCCCAGCTCTAATTATACCATAAAATAAACACATTATATTGAAATCACATCAATATTTTGATACATTGAAGCACTTTATGTTATAATTTGTTGTCACCAACATTCAGATTTAGTGCCCAGTCAGCATTATTCATCTTTTCTTATATACTGATCATCCTTGGATTTGATAGAACACCTTATCACGACAAAACACACCTTCGTAATGTGTTTATCTGTAGAATGTAGTTACTTCGTCTTTCTAGGCAGCCAATTTTGCGCAAATCATTGCTCCAGCAATCATGAAGTGGAATTGCTATCTGTGGAATTGTTGGCTGGAAAACCGAGAGAAGCTCCCTTCTCTTTTCGAATAGTGCCATGAGATCTTTAGCGTCCACCTGAACAGATGGATGGACCTCAGTTTAATGTGGTATTGAAAGGACGCCAATTCTGACAATGCAATGCAGTGCTGCCCCAACATTGCACTGAGCTCAAAATCATGAGGCTTGAACTCTCTACTCTTACTCAGAGGAGAGACTTTATCCCTCAAGAGAGAAAAAATAGCTGGAGGAAGCTGACACTTATTTACATCTATAAGGTAGAGTGTCACATGTTTGAGTAGGCAGTTGCTTGCTCTGTAAGTTGCATTCTCAGTTTTCATTATCGGCTGTTTTGGACTGAAATATTTGACGATGTGATAATTATCGTGAATGATAATTATTGCAACGTACCATCGCATTCTTCGTGGAGTCCTGTAGCTCAGTGGTTAGAGCACTCGCTTTGCAAGCGAGAGACCTGAGTTCAATTCCAGGCAGGTCAGGGCGAAACCTTGGGCAAGTTTCCTTACTCCACACGCCTAATAATAATCCCTTCAAAGCCAAAAACAATAATAAATTGGTCATTTTCAATCTACGACTGTTTGTGGGACATTGCTGTGCGCAATTGGCTGCCGCGTTCGCCCTCAAATATACAGTTAATTCACTTTACAGTATATTCTGTGAAGCGCTTTGGGACGTCCTCCCGACGTGAAAAGCGCTATATCAAATGCAAGGATTATTATTATTATTATTATTAACCCATTCCGCTATTGTGATTTTTCACGGAAAAGGCTTTACTTTGTGTTAAAATAAAGAGTGTGCTTTGTGTTTTGTTGTTCACATGGCTCCAGGTGCTTACATCCAGTTCCTGAACTTTTCCACGGAAGCCAATCACGACTACTTGGAGATTCGGAACGGGCAGCATCACATCAGTTCACTGATTGGCCAGTTCAGTGGGGCCGACCTCCCGCCCACCTTGCTCAGCACCACCCATGACACCATCGTTCACTTCTACAGTGACCACTCGGAGAACAGAAAGGGATTCAAACTGACCTACCAAGGTACAGATCCTTACACTACCCTTCCCTTGCCTTCTTGTTTCTGCACAGTAAGGGCTGTGGATCTGCATCATTACCGTACCCTAGTAAATACAACCAATAGATTAATTGCAGTTTTGTTTTGGTTAGCTGGGTGTCTGACACATGGGGAAACTCATCAGCATGCTTAAGAGTACTGAACCAAACTGGTAGTTCCACATATGCATACAGCGGTATTTATGTAGCACTGTTCATGTAGGATAACATCTTGTAGAGCTTTACCGTGAACAAAGGAGAGGGGGAAAAATGGAGGTAACCATAGGTCTGGTTGAAGAACAGGACTTGAAGTCAAATAAGAAGGGGGCAAGATGGAGGGCTAAAGGCATGGAGTTCCAGACATTGGGGGCATAGAATTTATATGTCTCTGACACGTGGTAATTTACTCGAGTCTGGAATGGAGTGCGCACTCTCTCTTCGGAGGGATGCACCCTGCTTACTCAAATTCAGGAAGCATTTAGGAAAAGTTTGGAGAGAACCGATGTTTGGGGAACCCAGAGTGTGCGTTGGGGTACTGCTTGGCGTTTAAGCAGCTGAAACTTCACAGCTTGCCATTGCAACACTGTATGGCAATCTTCCCATATTTGTCTTTACATAGCTTGCCACTGGAACAATGCAGTGCATTTAATGCTTCCTGCAGCTCTATGGACGTAAAATGTGCAGCGATGTGTAATTCTCATTCCCAAATAATTTTAAGCATGGTGATGGGTTTCTGCATGTGTCAGACATCGACTGACAAAAAAAATTCTATGTTAAATAAAATTAGGAAGCCGTGCAAAGAATAGCTGAATGCAAGGTGCTGCATTACATCTATTCGCTATGTGTAATTTTGCTGCCACATTTGCCTATAAAATATACAGTTGCGATTTGAGATGTGCTCTTGTCAAAAAGTTATTTCATAATGGAGGATGTCCTCTGTTGCTTTCCTCTGAGTCAACTAGTGAAGCAAATCCCAGGACCACTTTCCGAGCTCTTCAGGGCGAATCAATTGTTATCATTCTAAATTGCTCGGTCCACAAGTGGAAGCAAACTGCCTGTCAGTGCTCCCTGCAGTGCCCTCCCCCCCCACTGGCAAACAGACATGCATGGCGAGAGGTGGAAAATTGCTGCACTTCTATTTCTCGTAGAAAGCGTTCACTACCGTCTCTTGAATCTCAAGTGTGTGTTGCCATTGTGGGCATGCTGTCTTCCTGTCTCACTCCCTTGGTGGAGAAACTGGACAATGCTTTTGCCATCTGATATACAAATTAAAACTCCATAGTGGGGGGAATGCCAATCCTTTGGAGAGCAATATTTTGTGGAAGGCTGTGCACTCACTGGGGAGGCGCAAAAGTGCTTGGGAGGAACAGCTGGAGCTGCAAAAGAGTTCAAAACTAAACAAGCAAGACTGGAGATCTAAAGACATGGTTCTTTGCCACAGAATACCAGAAATGTGCATTTGGCTCCCATCAAAACTTATTAGAACTTTTACGATTAACCCATTTAAGAGAGACGGAGATACATTCAGGCAAAAAAAATGGACTGTTACAAGCGGGATTATTTTCTGTTTGCGAGTACCTTTATTGATAGGGGATTTAATCATTAAAAAGTAAATTTACAGGTGCAATTGTGCCGATTGTCAAATGTTCAGTGGAGCAACATAGATCCTGTACTTGTGGAATAATGAAAATGTCACTTGTACAGTACAGGTGCTTATCAATTTGCAGCCTGTTGAGCATTGATCTGGTCAGAATGTGTGTCACTGAGAGAGAGGTTTATCTGTGGTTTGTCACCTCCCTCAGAGAATAGTGAGAAGCTATTTCCTCTGGTAGAAAATCAGTGACTGAAGGACACAGTTATAAGGTAGTCACAAGAACCATGAAAGGAGAGCTTGAGAGAATTTTGTTTCACACAGAGAGTTGTGATGTGGCATACCTGGCAAGTAAAGGAGTGAAGGCAGAATCCATTGCGCGTTTCAAGAGGGAAGTAGACAGATATATGAAAGATAAAGGCTTGAAAGTGAATGGGAGGAGGGTTAGGGCAGGACAGTGGGATTGAGTTGGAATCCTGTAGCTTAGTGGTTAGAGTACTCGCCTCACAAGCAAGAGACCTGGGTTCGATTCCTGGCAGGGTGAAACGTCAGGGAAGTTTCCTTACTCCACAGACCTCTGTTTACCTAGCAGTAATAATGAACCTGGATATTAGTCGATTGGCGGATTGCTTTTCCGGGTAATAATTTATTTTAAAAAATAATAATAAATTGGTAACTCAATCCACGACTGTTTGTGAGACACTGGTGGGCACAATTGGCTGTCGCGTTTCACCCAATACAGTCTATTCACTTTACAGTATATTCTGTGAAGTGCGTTGAGACTCCTCATCAAAGGTGTGATGAGGCGCTGTATCAAATGCGAGGATTATTATTATTATTTAAAGGAAAGCTTACTGTGAGAGCCAGTGCAGACGCGATGTGCCGAATGGTAAACTTTCTATGATTCTACCTTTCTGATAAACATGATGTAAGAGTTTTGGGTGGTTAAGGAATACTTGTTAATGAGGTTATTTTTATATCCAAAACCACATGAACAGGAACAGGTGGGACACAGAGCCTTCACGCTGACAGTGTTGGCTGTCCCCGCCTCACTTTAAAGATTTCTGAAAAGAGAATAAAACATTCACTGTGTGGTACCTGAAAGAGGTGCTACACAGGCTCATTTATTCTCCTTTTGCTGTCAGGGCTGTTGTTGATCTGCAACTGCAATCAGGCACATGGTAATCATCTTCGAGTTTATCTTTGTTGTCTTCAAACTCTGTAGCTGAGTCACTGCATCTTTTCTTGTAAGAGACCAGAGTAATTCTCTGCCCCCTCCAACATTCAGCATAAAGAACAGTCACCTCTGTACGACACAGGAGATTAAAGTCTATCTGAACAGTTTCCCCTTTCACCTCATGAGGTCTGGGTTTAAATCCAGTGCAGCCTTATGGAATGAAAGCCTCTCATGATGATTGTAAGGGCTCTTAATGAGGTGAATTTAGTCAGTCGTAACATGGCTTTATGTGGTTATGAAACCAAAGCACAAAACTAGCATCAATGTAAGGCTAAATTGGTCATCAGAGGTGGAAGGCCGGTGTGAGAAATGAAAGTGTCACATTGATACCTAAGATAATGCTACCCTGGTCAGGGTGAGCAATACCGTTGGGGCAACAGAGAGAAACTTTAGCCTCATTTAACTTCAGCCAATCTCGAGATTCATTCCCTTACTGTACATCTCACACAGGCTGATTCGACCTGCATCTACATAGTGGGTAAAGGCTAGGACATACAGATTGCAAGTTGCAAGTTCAAATTCTTGTCAGTGTCAGTTTCAGCCAGTGCAACAAGTAGCAATGGGTGGGACATTAGAATTGGTGTCAGCCTGGCTCAGTTGGTAGCATTCTTGCCTCTAAATCACAAGGTTGTGAGTTCACAGCCCTACCTCAGTACGTTGAACTCACATCGTCCAGTCTGACACTCCAGTGCAGTGCTGGGGGTGTGTTGCATTGTAGTTGGAGCCATCCTTCAGAT
Source organism: Callorhinchus milii (assembly GCF_018977255.1). Taxonomy (NCBI): domain Eukaryota; kingdom Metazoa; phylum Chordata; class Chondrichthyes; order Chimaeriformes; family Callorhinchidae; genus Callorhinchus; species Callorhinchus milii. The sequence goes on from NW_024704744.1 coordinate 9,776,569, forward strand.
GAGACGTTAAGCTGAAGATCCATCTATCTGTGCAGGTGGCTGTTAAAGAGCCCATAGCACTATTCAATCAGAGAAGGGAATTTCCCCCAGTGTCCTGGCCAACAATCCCATAAATAATATTCACTTACTCACTCCACTCATTTCATGCCTGTTTGTGGGTAGGATGTTGTGTGCAAATTAAATTGGCTGCCATGTTTGCCTATAAAATGCACAGTTACTACACTTTACAGTGAATCCTGTGAAGCACTTTGAGATGTTCCAATGACATGAAAGGCACTATATCAAATGAAAGGATTATTAATCCTCAACCAAAAGCTGTAACTTAGTATTCAGCCTGGAGGGATTGGGCCCCGCTGCTCGATCAATTAAAACTTTATTTTTTGGTCAAAAAGAGCACAGATTTCAGTTGTAGATATCGAAGAAAACTAACTTAGGGCTACAAGTGGGTGCCAAAAACTTACAAAAGAAAAGTCTCTGCCCAATATTGAAAATAATGGCAGGCCCTGGGAGCTGAAAAGTCTGAAGCTGTTACCTGCAGGAGTACACTACCACCTGGTGGTGATAGTTTGTGTTGGCAATGAATAAGAAATGCTGCAAATGTACTCCTCTAATTCTGTGTTCGTGCTGGATGTGAAAAGCACTGTGATTGTCTCTGATCCAGTTTCCCTGCTTCAGGCTGTTCCAAGTAATTCTGTGTTAACGGTTCATACATGAGCCGCTCTCCTGGTTAATACTTGGCTATTTTTAGAAAATTTTTGCTTAAACAGAGCAGAATCTAGAGGTCTTAAATAGGGGAACAAAACAAGATTATAAGAAAACAGGAAAAGGAGGAGGCCATTCAGTCTATCGAGCCTGTTCCGCTACATTACTAGATCAACTGACTGGGAGCGGTCTGGGATTCTTCCCCCTCAGCTCCTGTTACCCCCGCAAGCCAAAGCCCGAATGGACAGGGTGGTCCTAGCTGGACAACCGCGTAAAGCTTACCAAATAGTACTTTCAGTAGAAAGCTATGTGGTTTTAGCTGGTTAAAGTCTAGCAGTGCCCTAACGCACACTCTGGGTCCCCAACGCTTGGTTGTTGCCAACCTTCGCCTAATGCTCTGTGGAATTATATAAAAAGCAGGAGAGAGTGTGCATTTCATTGCAATACACGGGAATGTCTAGTTACTGACATACATGGAACTGTCAGTCTGTTTTGGATACTATTAAGCATGGTGATGGGTTTCCACATGTGTTAGACACCACCATAAAAAATGAGAGCACAAGGAAACAGCACATATGGAAAATATAATTGAAAAATAAAATCCTGCAAAGGCCTTGCAGTTTTTTGGATTTCGATGCAGCAGATGAATTTGTAACAAAATATATTTTCTCTCGGCTCCAGTGCACCCACGTAAAAATCAATTACACCCACTCACTGTTTTGGTAAAGTGCTAAGGAAAATGTAACTCTACAAATTTGTGTTTCTATTCTTTGGCTGGCTTTCTCTATGTGATGCTGTTTCTTTTTCGAAATTGAGTCTCAGTTTAATGATTGGCTATTTTTTTTAATTACTAAAGACATTCAGCTTCATTACATCAGAGCTGGGCTTCCCAAGTGTTAAACTTGAGGTTGGGAAGCTGGTATGTCTTTGCTCAAAGCTGCAGTGTTGTGCAGGATGGTGTCTCTGCTCTCAGCATTGGCAATTTTCGCCCACAAAAAGTATATGGTCAATTCACTTTACAGTCTATTCTGTGAAGCGCTTTGAGACGTCGAAAAGACGTGAAAAGCGCTATATCAAATGCAAGGATTATTATGATTATTATTATTATAAACCCTTTCAAACATGTTGGGAACTGGGATGGGAATCCAAAATATACTATATGCAGCTGCATTAAATCCTGAAAGGAAGCAGAACTTGTCTGATGAGATCTGCATTCGACAACTCAGAACGGCAGTCCCGAAGGTCGGAGCGATGTGCTTACAGTTACCATCAGTTTTGAATACTTATGAATCCTTTGTGAATCCATTTAGCCAATATCAGGTTTTTTCACGCCATTATATTTTTTTGGTCAGCCGGGTATCTGACCCATGTGGAACCCATCACCGTGCTTAAGAGTATCCAAACCAAACTAAGAGTTCCACGCAACCTGCCTGTACATATAAAGTTCTGAGATATATCGGAACTAAATGTGGACTCTCTCCCTCGAAGAACGCATCCTGCTTACCTAAGTCCGGAGAGTGTTAGGCCCAGGTTGGCAAGAACCAAGACTTGGGGACCCCAGACTGTGCATTGGGGAACATCTGCAATCAAACCTGCTAAACCCACAGAGTTACCACTGAAACCACTGTAATATTAACCTCTTCCGTTTATATTTTCTTTCAGCCTACGAACTTAAAAACTGTCCTGACCCACACCCGTTTTACAACGGCTTTGTCGTCAACGCCGATTACAGCGTAGGACAATCTGTGTCATTTGAATGTTACCCTGGATACATTCTGATCGGAGAACGCATCCTCACCTGCCATCACGGAATCAACAGGAACTGGAACCACCCCTTCCCGAGATGTGAAGGTATGTTGATGTTGCTTTTCTGTTCCTCTTCCCAGCCATTCCGGCTCTGTGAGTTCTTCCCTCCCGTGATATTTAGCACTTCCTGCCGTGGGTAACTGCACTGAGCTAAGCCGCGCATTAATGTGTTCCCCTCCACACTAAGCTTTGCAACAATTCCTCGTGAAACTTTTGGATGTTGTTTGAGGTTCCATATGTCACATCAAATGAAAAAACTATTATTATCCCTCAAATGTTTCCCTCAAACTGGGAGGTGGGAGATGTATAAGTGCACCACAACTTGGCTTGGCTTTCTACCTCTCCTTTCTCTCCATGGTACAACTTGCCTTATGTTCACCGTCAGTTGCCCCAGATGGCCTGCCTTAAATTAGGAACTTCCTCTGTGAGGAATCATAGGGGAACCTGCTACCTGCAGTACAATATGGCAGTGAATCTATATCCAGCGAGAATAGGCTCCTCTGGATGGATGTTTTTTGTTGTTGAATGCGTGTCTGTAATGAAAATGTGTTTCAGACATGATTGCTAGGAATATGTATTATTTGTTATGCATAACCGTTTTAACTTACGTTGGTATATTGTCAGAAAACAAAACAACAGCCTCAGTGTTCATTCAATCTCGTGCGAGTTGTTCTTCTTCGAGGTTTAATGAGCATTTGAAACATCCACCATATTTCATCTGTCAGGAGTTATTTGCACTGCATTGTGCAGTGGAACCCTGTTATCACACGCTTTGTTATAACACGTGTTTGCTAATAGTGTGTTTTGGAGTGCGGAACCCAACATTTACTTACCCCCAAAAATTCAAAAAAATCCAACTCTTTCTTCGTCAGTGCTTTAAAGCGAAATGATGTCGGCAGTGACCAGATGACCCAGAAGTTGCCCATGTGGCTCTCCAGGCATTAGTTGGCGTTTTGAAGCACTGATGGAGCCGACCCTCCTTCTGTGTACTGCACAGTGAATGAAGAAGTGCTGACAGGCAAAACTACAAGGTTCCAATGGGTCACTACAGTAATTAAGTTTCTTGAACTTCTAAACAGAGATATATTTTCTTGTAAATGCAGTGGGAAGTCACTGCTTATGTACAAGGTGTTGCAATTTTGTAGATTTCCCTCCCTGCCCCCAACTCCCACACTTGAGTCCTGGTTAATCTGGGTTTACTCGCTTGATGTCACACATTACAATGGATTTACACACTGTAACGGCTTAGGTCAGGACAATTTATGAGTTGGAATTATCAATGAGAAACGCAGGTATAAACAACAACAACAACAACAAGATTCCATTTATAGAGCGCCTTTCACGTCAGGAGGACGTCCCAAGGCGCTGCACAGTTGGGTCATGACCCGAGCAGGGGGGAAATGGTCAGGGTGAGGGGAGGGAAGGGAGGGAGAGAGGAGGGGGGAAATGGTCAGGGTGAGGGGAGGGAAGGGAGGGAGCGAGGAGGAGGAAGAGAGTCGAGAGGGGAGCTGAAGGCACGGTCAAAGAGAAAGGTTTTGAGACCGGCCTTGAAGGAGGAAAGGGAGGAAGCGGCGAAGGCACTGGGGGATGGAGTTCCAGAGCCTGGGGGCTGAGAGGCTGAAGGCCCGACCACCGATAGTAGGGCGGTTGGGGCGGGGGACGTGGAGCAGACCGGAGCCAGAGGAACGGAGGGTACGGGCAGGTAGGTAGGGGGATAGTAGGTTGGAGAGGTAGGAGGGAGCAAGGCCGTGAATGGCCTTGTAGGTGAGGATGAGGATCTTGAAATCAATCCTCTGGGGGATGGGGAGCCAGTGGAGGCGAGCGAGGGTGGGAGTGATGTGGTCCCGAAGCCTGGTGCGGGACAGTACACGAGCTGCAGAGTTCTGAATGACCTGCAGCTTGTGGAGGGAGGTGGCGGGAAGGCCGGCGAGGAGAGAGTTCCCATAGTCCAGCCTTGAGGTGACAAAGGCGTGAACCAGGGTTTCAGTGGCGTGAGGGGTGAGGTAGTGCCGTAATCTGGCGATATTCCGGAGGTGATGGAAGGCGGTGCCAGTTGTAGTGCGGATGTGAGGGAGAAAGGACAGCTCAGGGTCGAACAAAACGCCGAGGTTCCTGACTGGCTTTGAGAGGTGGAGAGTGCAGCCTTGGATGCTGATGGTGTCAGCGCCTGAGGTGCGGAGGCGCTGACGTGAGCCAATCAGGAGGGCCTCGGTTTTTCGCACGTTGAGCTGAAGAAAGTTGTCTCTCGTCCAGGACTCGATGTCGGACAGGCAGGCCACCAGTATACTTAGATTTAACCAAAAGGTTTAAAGGCAATGGAGAGACAGGAACCACAGTAAACTGCAGGCACAATAGAGACTTTTATGATACAGATAATGGGGTTGAAAAAGCATTCCTCAGGTAAACAGCAGCGTATTGGAGAGCTACTGCAAGAAAAAGTACTTTGCAAATAAACTGGGTTTTCTGCAAGGAAATCCTTGTCCGTCACTCTGACTCACAAGACTTTGGCTCCGAGGAGATCTTAGATCAGAGCATTTATGTGGCACCCCTCATAGAGGGTAGCATCCCAGAGTGCTAAAAAGACATGTGACAGGTTACTGTCAAGATTCAATATACTGTACATGAATTCTTTGTCAATTTTGCTCACACTTCCTTGTTTTAGACAACCCCAATCTCCCGTCCCTCACCCCTACCTCCACTCACTTACCGCCCCAGCAAGTGGTGTTTCACGCACGAGTTATGACGTTGAGCTTCAGTCAGACACTAAACTATGGGTACATCACCGGGAGAAATGACTCATTTCTCTTGTCTATGCACATTCATTTTCAGAGTAACAGGAAAACATTTGAGGCGCAGAAGCCTAGCTGTTTCCCCCTCCCCACACCACCCTTTTCAAGGACAAGTGTACAAAAGCCAATTGTAATACCCACGCCCACTGCCGCTCTGGCTGAGATCGACTAACTCAGCACAGAGCAGCGATTGATTCTGCGCTTTATAGCCTGATGCCACACCAGGCAATGGATTTACACACTGCACCATCTGGACGTTACAAATTGCCTTTGAAATGGGAAGGTAGTTGGATAACATAGCCAACATTTGATCAATCTTGATTCCGTTATGCATAGCGTTCATGATTAGGAACTATATTGCTATCCTTGCATTTCATCAGAAGAAATGTTGTCTTCATGATAAGTTTTTATCAATGCCCTCAATGCTCCTCCTTTGAATCAATTCCACCACTTGCTCTCTGAATTCATGCCACTGTTCTGGGATGGCTCATTTCATTTCCACGAGAAAGGATAGCTTTAATCGTTGTATTTCAGCGCTGCAAAGCACTTCATAATAACTATGTTACCTCCACATAAAGCTTACAAGCAGTTTTGCAATGATTTCAGTAGATATTGATTAATAAAAGTTATTCAGTATCTGCTGAGGCATGAAGCTCACAAAGAAGCATGTCTATATTTGATTGGAACAACTAAAGATTCTTAATCATGCTTACATTGCTCCTATCATGTTATTATGCATGAGCCAGTGCTCAGATGGTTCAATCTGACAGTGTAGCTCCTGGGACTCCCATGAATTTGTTCTGGAAATCTCGCTGCACATTTGACATTTTTGAGTTTAAATATTTAACTCTGTAAGACAAAGTAGAGTCCTGTAGCATGTTGATTAGGGCACTCGCCTCGCAAGCGAGAGGACCTGGGTTTGATTTCTGGACAGGGGAAAATCTTAGGCAAACCCCTTTGTTTACTTAGCAATAAATAGGAACCCGGTTGTTAGTCGGTTGGTGGATCGCTTTTCCGGGAGTAATAAACCCTTCAAAAAATAAAATAAAATGTGGTCACTCAATCCACGATTATTTGTGGAACACTGCTGTGCGCAATTGGCTGGCACGTTTCGCGCACAAAATATAGTCAATTCACTTTATAGTATATTCTATGAAGCGCTTTGAGACGTCTCAAAGGTGTGATGAGGCGCTATATCAAATGCAAGGATTATTATTATCATAATATTATTCCAGTTCCCTCAAGTAAGTACACTTAATGATGGCGACCTCCTGCCATGCAACCCCCACCCCCCTCGGCTCCTTCGCTGGTGAAAACATGAGGGATATGTGAGCATCTGATTTGATTCTGGTGATTTCGCTGCAGAAGCTTTGATCATTGTGAGCTACAATTATTTCCAGCATCTCAGAGCTACTGATCTCGATAACTATCCAATATGAGATTGTAGATGATTAGTAAGGACAGGCTTATATTCAGTTCAAAAAAAATTCCAGTAGTAAGCAGGATTCTCTAGCATAGGGAAGGTAATATTATAAAGGGAAAAGTAATAATATGGAGAAGCAAACCATAGGAGGGCTCATCTAGTGGCTGAATGTGAGGATAATGTATTACGTTCTTTGAAATGTGCGCAAGTTGAGTGCAAGTTTGTTTAGAACACATGTTTGTTGTGCACAGCACACCCACAACATGACAAGGTTGGTCTGGATCAAGAATGCCCTTCAGCCCATCTGATCCCTTCCCTCCAGAATGCCTACCCTACCTTCCCCTTCATCACAGAATCAAGCTGCTTATTAAGCAAGCCTGGTGTTCTGACCTCTACCCTCTTTCCGATCGTTGATTACCCTTTGTGTAAAGAAACAAACTTCCTGGTATCTGTCCCTTTACAACCACTGGTGAACTTGATATATTTTATGTCACAATCCCAAGCCCTATCAGCGATCCAATCTGCCACTGTTCAACTCTAAACTTATGTCCTCTTGTTTTACTGTCTTGATAAATCCTAAAGTATGCAAACTGGGTTTCACTATATCTGACTTATGGGTGTGGAAAATGGTGACTTCTGCGTCATCTGGTCACTGCTGATATCTCTTCCTGCATATTGCAGACTAAGTGCAGGAAGCATCACCGTTGTCACTTCCTGTGTATTGCATGCAGGAAATGCCGCTGACAAACAAAGCAATGCTAAGGCAAATTCACTTCCTGTACATAGCAGGCATGTGTAGAAACCATGTTTCATCCACAAAATACAGAATCAATTCACTTTACACTATATTCTGTGAAGTGCTTTGAGACGTCTTGAAGACGTGATAAAGAGCTATATGAAATGCAAGGATTATTATTATTATTTATTAGTAACTGCAGGAAGTGACATCAATGATGTTGACCAATTTTTCATAATTCATTGAAAACCCATATTATAAAAGTGTTGCTCGGTACATAAACATCTCTCGATAATTTTGTGTTGTTTTTGTAAATGGTTGAATTGACTTGATTTGCTAGACGGCATTTCTTTCAGAGAAAGCAATTGGAGTAAACTTCTGGCAACGCAGAAATGTGAAACAATCCCAGTAATGGAGTACTGTCTCTTTGAAGTTTTTTTTCTATATTTTCCTTCCTGAACATATTGGTCTAAATCAACGTCTCAAACAGTTTGACAAAATCATGTACTGTCCCATTGTAACTCTTAGCGAAGGCACATAAATCTGAGCTGCGGTAGGCAATGCCCTCATTTTACTCAATTTCTCTGTCCTGATACAGGTAATAGATTATTGACTGATTTTAGGTGGAATGAACCAAGGGAGTGTTGTGTAATTGCTGTATTACATGAGGTCCATGCTCCTCAAATTCAACATGTAATTTCCTGTCTGGAAAATAAAGAAAGCAATTTTCTGAACCCACAGTTTTAATGTATTATCTATTAGGTTCACTCATCTTATAGAAATTGATAGGATTGGAACTGATTTTACTTAAGAAAATCGGAACAGTTTTCACATCTGCCGAGGACTATACGCCTTGTTAGGCGATACAGTCGATCTGCTTCATTTTTACGAGAGCAAAATTAGCTAAAGGTATGGAGCTTTATGTTGTGTCTTCCATTGACTTTAATCAGTGCACCAGGTTAGCAGATTTAATATAGAGGAATGGGAGATGGTGTGATTTAAAGTATGCTTTCTGAATCTGAGCCACCTCAATATCCTATTAACCTTTGTCTGTGAAGGACAAAGATTATCAATTACCAGTCTTCAAGATACTGAAATATAATTCATTTTCATTCTTACACAGAATTTCTATTTCTCCTGAATCTCCTGAACAGTCACATGGGGCCTGGGTTTAATGTCTGAAACTGGTATTTCGAGGTAACCGTGATCCCATCTCCCTGTTCAGGTGAAACTTAAAAGTCTCATGGCACTATTCGTATCCTGGACAACAATCTCCGAGATAAGATTAGTGACTCACTTCGTGGCTGTTTGGGAACATTGCTGTGCAGTTGCCATTTGCCTACAAAATACACAGTTACGACACTTTAGAGTAAATCATGTGAAGGGCTTTGAGGTGTTTTGACAAGGTGATAACGCTCTATATCAAATGCAAGAATTATTATTATGGTGGACACCCGCCTGCTTCACGTCCTCCGTTCTACCCGCCCCACCATCAGCAGTTGGGCTTTCAGACTATTTGTGCTCAATCCCTGCAACTCCATCCCAGAGACACTATAACTTGCCCTTCCCTCACCTCTTTTATAGTCTGCCTCAAGACCTTCCTCTTTGACTATGCTTTCAGTAAACTATCCGCGACCCTCCCCCCACCCCCCACACCCACCCACCCACGTCCATTTCCTGAATCCCCATGCCCTTGGCTCCAACCCCAACTCGTGTGCAAACCCTGGACAGAACTCTTGACTACCCAGCACCTTGCAATGTCCTCCTGATGTGAAACTCACTATATGAATGTGTTACTGTTGTATTTATTTCAGAGCTGAGATGTGCACTCCTATTCCAGTTGAAAACTTTGTTGAGAATGCTAGTAAGATAGCAGAAGATTTTTTTTCAGCTTAATGTGAATTAGGATTTAAGACATTAATGCTATGCTATGGGCGGTAGTTTGGAAAGGCACCATGATATGTACTGAATGTCCTGATGCACAGTGTATCCGAGTGTTTGAATATGCCTATTTGAGTAGAATATAAAAGAGCTGCCAAAACTTAATTTCTCGTAATTTCGGTGTTTTCCTTCTCTCTGATTTTGCTCTTCACCTGAAGCCACTAGCCCAGGCTTCCACAGATATAAGTTATCCTCCGATATCTTACTCTGACAAGTAGCCAATCCTCAGGTGTCCAAATGGGAGTGTCGCTAGGTGTAATGAGCACTGCGACAAAACTTGCCCTCATTGCTAGTTCAACCCAGAGCAGGTATGCCCCCCCCATTCTCCCCACCACATAACGTTCTGTATGGCTGGCATTTCCTTCCAAGCAGCAGCTTTACTCACTGATCTAACCTTTGGAAATCCATCCTCTTCCTCCTTCAACTCCCTCCCTCTCTGCCTATCTTTAAATTTACCTTATAAACATTATCTCCTCGACCGCTCCTATGGTCACCTTCCCATCTCCACATCATCCTTGCTGGGTGTCCAACCCCATGATCGTACAGTGCTCCAAGGCATTATCCTTCATGAAGGGTGTAATATAAATCTGAGTTGTTGGTGTTGATCTATCATTAGTGCTGCAAACCTTCTCATTAATAATGCTCACTTGAAGAATTTCATAGCAAGTTTAACATAAATTTTTATTACAATATTTATAATCAGGTATACATATGGAGTCCTCTAGCTTATTGGGTAGAGCACTCGCCTTGCAAGGGAGAGGACCTGGGTTCGATGAAAGGGTGAAACGTTGGGCATGTTTCTTTACTCTTTACTCCACACGCCTCTGATCACCTAATCCTTGCATTTGAATTAATCCTTGCATTTGATATACCGCTTTTCACGTCTTCTAGACGTCTCAAAGCGCTTCACAGAATATGCTGTAAAGTGAATTGACTGTATATTTGTGGGCGAAACGTGGCAGCCAATTGCGCACAGCAGTGTCCCACAAACAGTCATGGATTGAAAATGACCAATTTGTTTGTTGTTTTGGAGGGATTATTATTAGGCGTGTTCCTATCAGCAAGTAGGAACCCGGTTGTTAGTTGATTGGCAGATTGCTTTCCCGGGGGTAATAATCCCTTAAAAAGAAAATTTGGTCACTCAATCTGTGACTGTTCGTGGGACATTGCTGTGCACAATTCACTGCCATGTTTTGCCCACAAAATATACAGTCAATTCACCTTACAGTATATTCTGTGAAGTGCTTTGAGATATCTCGAAGACATAATAAGGCCATACATATATCAAATTGAAGAATTGTTACTATTTTTCATTATTATTATAATAACATTTCAGATAGAATAGTCATTCAGGTTGAATAAGTGGAAGGTAGTATATGCAGTGTCCCATCCCTTCAGAAGTGAGTATATTCCTTTATTTTATTTACAGACTTATGCAGACTGTGATCAGTCCCGTGAAAGAGATGTGTTTAGTGTCGCTTAACATAATAACTTGAAGTCATCTGTACAATACTGTTTACTTACATGTGTTAATCTGCTTGGTTTATTAGCTATTCTACATTTGTTAAGCCTCCTGACAGAAAACCACTGTTTAAATACTGTTCAAATGATGATCAGAACACTTGGAGTTTATGTGGAGTCCTGTAGCTCAGTGGTTAGAGCACTCGCTTTGCAAGTGAGAGACCTGAGTTCAATTCCAGGCAGAGGGCGAAACCTTGGGCAAGTTTCCTTACTCCACACAGAGCCTAATAATAATCCCTCCAAAACCAAAAACAATAATTAAATTGGTCATTTTCAATCTATGACTGTTTGTGGGACATTGCTGTGCGCAATTGGCTGCCGCGTTCGCCCACAAATATACAGTCAACTCACTTTACAGTATATTCTGTGAAGCGCTTTGGGACGTCCTCCCGACGTGAAAAGCGCTATATCAAATGCAAGGATTATTATTATTATTATTATTATAGACTAGACTGACACTCTAATGCGGTTCTGGGGTATCCTGCAGATGGAACGTTAAACCGAGGTCCCATCTGCCTATTCAGGTGGAAGCTAAAGATCCTGTGGTACTATTTGAAAAGAAAAAGGATTTTCTCCCAGTCTGGGCACCACAGTCTCCCAGATTAAATTGATCATTCACCTCATGGCTGCTTGTGGGACATTAATGTGTGCAAATTGGTTGCTGTGTTTATTCACAAAATAGTCAGTCACTACACTTTACAATAAATCCTGTGTAGCTCTTTGAGACACTTCAACCACTTGATAAAGCGCTGTATTAAATATAAGAATTATTACATGATTGATAACCATTTTAGAATGCAGTCATATTCCAGAATTACCGCAGTGCCAATACATGAAGCCAGAAAGCCTAGTTTGTGAACCAGGCTGCCATAACTCAGTGTCCCCTGAGGCCATCACAGGACAATTGTTGTTCCCAGACTTTACATACATCACATGCATATGTCGGACATTGTTCTTTATTGAATTTTGTAGCAATAATCGGTCACTGGCTGTTTTATACGGGTAAAAAATTTCAAATGATGTGACGATATTACAAAGTGAACTAGCATTTTCTCAAGTCTTTCTAACGCTTGTTTTGATGAATGTATTCCATTACCATTAGGCGCCCCCATAATAATGTGCACAGAAGTGTGTGTTTTTTCATTGACTAATCTTTCCGCCTTGTTTATGGCTTTGCTTTTACTCTGTGTCAACTTATTTTTGGAAACTATTGACTAGTTAATCAATAAATCTGCCCATGCCATTGCATCACCAATTTTCTCTTGCAATGTAAGCGCTGGTCCAAGCAAAGTAGTCAAAAACCAAGGGACAAGAGTGAAAGTGTATTGACTGCTCACCTGCAAATATGCACTGTGTCCAGCAGATGTGCAGTAAAGGAATGAGGGTAACTTTGCAATGCACGTAAACAATTTGAAGCATTTCAGGCGCAGTAATGTATAATGTACTTAAATGCAGCTATACACCAGAGACGTTGCAAAGAATTTGATATGTTAAATTTAAAGTAAGGTGAGTTTGTTGACAAACATATGTGTGTTATAGATATCTCAAATGCTAACAATTTCATTTTTATTTATATAAAGCTCCCTGTGCCCTTAACATAACATCACAGAACGGTACCATCTACTCCCCTGGATATCCCAACGAGTACCCGAATTCCAAGGACTGTACCTGGCTGATAACTGTGCCTTCAGGACATGGGGTTTATATCAACTTCACCCTGCTGCAGACTGAACCAGTCAACGACTACATTGCTGTCTGGTATGATCTTTTTACATTTAATTAAAACTCGAGGAATGAAAGCGTACACAAAATATTGGATAAAGTTGACATTATTGACCGTGCTTTTGGTCATCTTTCTCCTCCACATCCCCCTAGGCTCTCACCCCCAACTCAGGTGCCAAGCAACTATGCCTTAGGATGTACGCCTAACATTAAAGGTGTTAATTTGATTTAAATTTGTAATCTAATATTGTTGTATTTCAGAGGTAAAATGTTGTACAAAAACTTATATTCCAACTGTAGGCTAAGAAGTTTTAAACCTGGAAATGTCATTAAGATTCTACAGCATTATATGCCTGGAGGGGGAAAGTTGTGCATCCAAGTGGGCACTAATGTAGTGCACAATTAAAACGGTTGGCTATGTTTTTGTTATATATGTTGAAGCTGCAGCATAATACACTCAGGTGCCCTGAGCTCAGTTGGTAGAACTCTCACCTCTTGAACTCAAGGTCCAGGCTGACACTCCATCCAGTTGCACTCCTCAAGGAGCTCTGCATTGTCAGAACTGCGGTCTTTTGAAATATACACAAATCTGTCTGTCTGTTGTTCAGGTGTGCATTCAGGAAGCTATTGGAAAAGAGATGGGAGTTACCTCCGCTGCGAAAAATTGTTCATTCGCTCCCACATGTCTGCTACGAATGGCTGCCACTTTTGCTCATAACATACAGTAACTGCTCTTTTTCATTAAAAAGTACTTCCAAAGTCAGTGTGCACCTTAGCCTGATTAGTGCCTAGAATTGCACTAAACTTCATTTATTTCCTACCATTTGCCTGTGATTTTAAACTATAGAAACATACAGCACAGAAAATGCTTTTTTTCAGCCCATCGTGTTCGTACTGTTTTTTAAAAGAGCAATCCATTCAGTACCATTTACCTATCTTTTTCACTTACCCCTGCAAATTACTCCTTTTAAGTACCTATCTTGTCCCCTCTTGAAACCTAACATGAATTTTCACTCAATCACCAAAACTGGCAAGTGTTTTCATATCCTAACAACTGTCTGTCAAAAGATTCCTCATAATAATAATAATAATAAACCTTGCATTTGATATAGCGCCTTATCACATCACCGAGATGTCTCAAAAGTGCTTCTCAGGATTTACTGTAAAATGAATTGACTCTATTTTGTGGGCAAAATAATATCCTCCTTTGTTCATTATGTTAAATTGATAGCCTCTAGTTATTCAGCTACCAACCAGTTGAAATAACATTTTCACTTTGCCTTAGGTTTGGATAAACACAGCAGACACAACCCTTGTTTTCTGCCCAAGTTCAATTTCACAAACGGAAATGAGTATAATTGGAAGGAATCTTTCTTGGCCATAACACATTTCAGTTTCATTTCTGGTTATCAGGTGTATATAAGGAGCAAGCATCGAGGTGCAACAAAATGCAGCCTGCGAAAATCTTTATATAAAGATTAATGTTAATTTAAAACGAATTGTGTGTGAAGGCAGAGAGCTAAGTATATTGTTGAATGCAAAAGACTTCTAATCTCTTGGAGAACAACCCAGGGGCAATGGTTGTGAGTGTTTTTCCCACAATGAAATAACATTTGGGATTCCGTGTTCCAGATAAGAACACGTTTACTCAACTGCTCCTCGGATGTCAATTGTGCCTTTAAATTAATTCTGAAGCACAGCTGTGAGATCCTTATTAATGTTGTGAATGACTAAAATTGCCAATCAAGTTCTCTGAATTCACCCTGAATAAAATCTTGCTGGCATTGATTTGCAATTCTCCAAATCAGTCGAGAACTTCCGATGAAATCACAAACTATGACATCGAAAATGTGAGTGATTTATCCGCATCAATAAGCGGCATTGAATCCCAGCATGTGGGGAGAATATTTTGGTGTGATTATTCTTTGTTCTCACCCAGATTTGGGGTATTAGAAAAAATAGATGAAGCTCATTGCATTACCATTGCGACACCACTCGGTTGAGCCTGCGGTTGATGGGAGCCTCTGGCTCTTACATCTGGAGCACAGGACTGAAATGTAGAGCATCTGTACAGGTCTCGGTTCATCTAGCTCAACGTTAAATAAAATAAAATAAATGAATCATAAATAATCCTTCACTTCACTTCGCTATGCCTCCTTTGCCAAACAACAATTCCCTCTTGCATTTGCAGACACAGTTTCACCTCATAGTCCCCATAGAGATAGTCTGTTCTACATATGTGCCATTTTTCTGTGTAAATTAAATCAGAACTGTTTTCTTTCACCTTGGCTCTCTCCTGAGCTTTAGTCTTTGTCCCCTGTAAAAGATTTGTTGACCATAGTAATCATGTTATTGCTGGTCTTCAGTTTATGTCTATCCTTCGGGATCTTGGTTACATCAGAACGATCTTCCTCTTTATGTGTGAACAATCTCAGCTTCTGTAGTTTATCCTTATAACTCAGGTGCCTAATTACAGTCAGGAATCTCCTTGTCATTTTCTTCAATGTCAAGTTAATAATAATAATAATCCTTGCATTTGATATAGCGCTTTTCAGGTCTTCGAGACATCTATTATAGTTGTATAATATAGTGATCAGAAATATACACGATGTTCCAAGTTATTACTGGTCTTCAGTTTATGTCCATCCTTAACATAACATGTAGGAGCAGGAGTAGGCCATTCGGCCCTTCGAGCCTGCCCCGCCATTCAATCATGGCTGCAGGTCATTCAGAACTCTGCAGCTCGTGTACTGTCCCGCACCAGGCTTCGGGACCACATCACACCCACCCTCGCTCGCCTCCACTGGCTCCCCATCCCCCAGAGGATTGATTTCAAGATCCTCATCCTCACCTATAAGGCCATCCACGGCCTTGCTCCCTCCTACCTCTCTGACCTACTATCCCCCTACCTACCTGCCCGTACCCTCCGTTCCTCTGGCTCCGGTCTGCTCCACATCCCCCGCCCCAATCGCCCTACCATCGGTGGTCGGGCCTTCAGCCTCTCAGCCCCCAGACTCTGGAACTCCATCCCCCAGTGCCTTCGCCTTGCTTCCTCCCTCTCCTCCTTCAAGGCCGGTCTCAAAACCTTTCTCTTTGACCGAGCCTTCAGCTCCCCTCTCGACTCTCTTCCCCCTCCTCGCTCCCTCCCTTCCCTCCCCTCACCCTGACCATTTCCCCCCTCCTCGTTCCCTCCCTTCCCTCCCCTCACCCTAACCATTTCCCCCTGCTCGGGTCCTGACCCAACTGTGCAGGGCCTTGGGACGTCCTCCTGACGTGAAAGGCGCTTTATAAATGGAATCTTGTTGTTGTTGTTGATATTCTAATCTATCTCCAGCTAATAACCTGACCCTGCCTTATCCCCATATCCCTTAATCCCTTTTGCAATAAGATATCTACCTATCTCAGTCTTGAATATGTTCAAGGACTGAGCGTCAATAGCCGTTTTGGGTAGTGAGTTCCATACATTCACCACCCTTTGAGTGAAGAAGTTCTTCTTCAACTCAGTGCGAAAGGGCTGGCCTCTGATTTTAAGGTTGTGACCCCTGGTTTTAGTTTCTCCAACCAAGGGAAACAATCTCCCACTATCTACTCTATCATTGCCCTTTGATGATCTTGCAGGTTTCTATAAGATCCCCTCTAATTCTTCTATATTCTATGTTCTTGGTCACATCAGCACCCTTTAGCATAATAAGAAATTGACCACACCCTGTGAGAGATTAACCTGACTACAAATCCATCAGATGGCAGCCTGGATTGAAGTCTTTGAGTTTCTGAATTCGGATTAATAGAAATTATGATGTGTACTTCAATAATCCTGAACCAATCCACTCATAATTCAAGTATGTCTTGGCTGCAGCTGGAAGAGGGCACAATGTCTGGGGGAATGGAATGGGGGCGGAGGAATGGGAAGCAGGAAAAAAACATTGGAAACAAATCTGTCTCATCCAGATGCATTGAATTTTAAGGTTTAGTACTTGGAACTTATTCATTTTAAATGATTGCAAAGTGCATCTTCAATATTCACAAGATCCCAGCAGGCATTTGGATGAGCAAGCACTATCTTATCTCATCATAATGCCCTGTTGAACAAAAGTTAATATGTTTTAAAAAGATTACAGTTTACACCTCTCTGATTTGCATTATTTTGGACGGCAAACATGCAACTTCACATCTGAGACCTTCATTTAGAAATATTGCAACTTACAGCATTCTCCACCCCACCTCCCGACCCCTCACTCTCTCTTCCCTACCCCACCTCGTCCACACCATCAGCCACGGAGGAACCAGGGGGAAGATGAGAAGAGAGAAAGTGGGATATATGTAATTGTTGAAACAGCCTGAATTACGATGAAAACAAGTGTCTTCAGTGAAAGATCAGGTGCCCAAATTGAATTTCTGAATGTTTCTAATTATATAAAGTGGAGCGTTTATCTTTAACATGTGCTTTCCCAGGACCTTGAGACCTCCCTCCATGTTTCTTCCCTTTAATTATTAGTAAGTTTTAAGAAGCAGGTTTGGTATTGCCAAATGAGTAAACACTTTTTGTTCTATCTCCTCTCCTTGCTCTGTGGTGTTGTCCTGCACCATGGGTCTTGATGCATTATCTGAATTTTGCAGTGCGAACAAATGCAAATGACTGGAAGGAAACCAGCACCAAAGCTAGAAAATCTGTTTCCTTTTCTAAACAACTTTGTCACAGAGAGTGTTGCCTGAAGTTCTGCCCCAAGGGTTTAGAGGTTCAAACGTAGTTAATTATCAGCTGCAGAAATATGTGTTGTTAGAACGTACCCTGAGCCATGTGGACAGCTTGACACCCTGGAACACATTTGCAAACCCCTTTTTGTGAGTCGTCTGTTGAGGTTACCACTGGCAGCATTGTTACAGCTTTGTTTTTTGGTCAGCCGGGTGTGTGACACTTGCATAAACCCATCATCATGCTGAAGAGTATTCAAACCAAATTGAGAATTTCATGCATCCCATCGACATGTGGAAATTCTGGAGATAGATTGTTGGAATGGAATGTGCATTCTCTACCAGGAAGGATGTATCCTGCTTACCTAATTCCTGAGAGCATTAGGCGCAGGCTGTCAAGAGTCGAGACTTGGGGACCCCAGAGTGTGTGATCAGCTAATACTGTATGGCTTGCTATTGATAGCACTGTGTGGAAAGTTATCCCATTGCTTGTCCAGCTACGACTACTCTACCTATCAGAGCTTTGGATTGCAGGGTTATCAGGAGCTGAGTGGGATAACTCCTTTCCCCCAGTGATGGTTCTGCTCTTCCAGGACCTGCTGATGAGCCAGGCTGGCTGTGCTGTCATCAGCAATTGTTACAGGGATACCTGGGTGGACCGATGCTCTCATGCTTTAAATTGTAAATGATACCTATGAAATCCCAAATATGTGTTCTAAATATATCTGTGAGACGTTAAGTGTTTGCATTCGAAACTCATTTTAACTTTTTACTCAACCGTTTTATTTCAAGCCTTTTGGGGGTTTGGTAAATTCCTTCAGCTGTGACGTTGGCACGGTATTAATAACGGCACATTAATGCAGTTTAACTTCAGATCATATGGAAATATTTTATAAAGTAAAGCTAAAATATAATGGCTAAAATCCTCCTCACAGCACTGCAGCCTGATCTCGGTAATCCTCCCATAATTAGCCTTGAATGTATTATCATTGGTAAAAATTGATTGCCTATTCCTTAACTAATTTTCAGACACACTTGTCTTCTTTCATTATGCAGGGATGGACCTGATCAGAATGCTCCTCAGTTAGGAGTGTTCAGTGGCAACACTGCATTGGAATCAGCTTACAGTTCCACCAATCAAGTTCTCATCAAGTTTCACAGTGACTTCTCCACAGCCGGATTCTTTGTCCTCAATTTTCACGGTCAGTTTGTTTCAGCAAATGCTTGGTAATGAATTAAAGACATCTGAACGTTCACACATTTGAGCGCTTTGAAAGGTGCAGTTTCAAAGCAATGTTTAAACCAGGAAACTGTATCATTTTAAGGGTGATGTGTTTAAATAGGCTTTTGTAGTCCTCTTGAAATGAGCAATCAATCTGCTCTCTTTTTAAACGTCAATTGACTATTCCCTAAACCCACTTCATTATATTCCCCCTTACGCAGAAATTGAATTATGCTGCAAGCTTTGAATGATATTTGGTGGAAGTTGTATATGTACTATACATGTCAGCCTGACTCAGTTGGTAGCACTCTCATCGTTGAATCAGAAGTGGGTTCAAGCCCCACGTCAGTGCTGTATGCAATTTGGCTGCTGAGTTCACCCACAAATCGCAGTCACTCACTTTACAGCAAATGGTGCTGTGAAACATTTTGACACGTCCTCCTGATATAAAACGTATGAAAAACGCTGTCAAATATAAATATTGTTATATATATTTTTATACAAAATATTGGGCTGGATAATTCAATGTGGATTCCTGTAGCTCAGTGGTTAGAGCACTCGCTCTGCAAGTGAGAGACTTGAGTTCAATTCCAGGCAGTGCGAAACCTTGGGCAAGTTTCCTTACTCCACACGCCTAATAATAAACCCTCCAAAAAAAAACAATAATAAATTGGTCATTTTCAATCCATGACTGTTTGTGGGACATTGCTGTGCACAATTGGCTGCCGCGTTTGCCCACAAATGTACAGTCAATTCACTTTACATTATATTCTGTGAAACGCTTTGGGACGTCTAGAAGACGTGAAAAACACTATATCAAATGCAAGGATTATTATTAGTAGTATTATTATTATTAATGGTCCTGTTTGGAAGCCACTATATACATTTAAAATTGTGAGTGGGGGAGAAGGGAATATAATCATGTGGGGCTTGAAATATAAGTATTTAATCTTATAATAATAATAATAATCCTTGCATTTGACATATCAAATCAAGCGCCTTATCAAATGTTCTTAATGTTACAAAGCTATTCATGGGATATATTGTAAAATGAATTTACTGTTTATTTTGTGGGCGAATTAATAGTGCAGATATAAACAGCTGCAGTCTTTATTGTGAGAGATCTTTTGACTTCATGGGTTTTTTAGCAAATACAAAAGGTTATTTGGTGTTTCGGTGAATGACTGGCTGGTTTTATAAGCTCTGTGTCCTTCCTTAATTAAAATGATTGGAATTCCTTGCCAAATTCGGTGGGTATTGACGAGAAGGCCAGGCGACAAATGGACATGTGTGGCGGCGTGCAAGATGTCGTGATGCTATTCATTGCAGGTTTGCTGACTGAAATAGAGCACCAGCCTTAAACATTGCAAAGGAAACATATGTGCATCAGCTGAAGGCATTGCTAAGGTGCAACAGATGTAATTTTACAGGTGCTTTCTTAAATTCTGTTTGATCCCCAAAACAATGTTTGCGAGTCAAAGTGTTATTGACTTCAACTGGTTCTCTCTGCTGGCACTGCTCTAGATCTGCCATTTACCACTTTCTGACAGTAGAGGCTCACTAATCACCTGCTGTTCAGACCTGCATTTGCTGCTGTCTTGATATCCTCTTGTGAATTTCACAACCTATTCTGGGTTTTGTCCTTTATATGTGTGGAACCTCAAAGCTAAATGAGCATGGCATTTCCCTAGTTCACTCATTAAAGAAATAGCTCTTAGAGCTTCCCTGCTGGTCCTGTCAGTGGATAAAGCCACTGGTGTAACACTGAGCCTTCGCAGACCAATGAGCGATCACAAATCTAAATTACGGCCTGCGGTGAATGGGTTGATATCAGCCAGGATGTTTTTCTTTGGTCAGCCAGGTTTCTGACTCCATTGCACAACACGTTTAAGAATATCCAAACAAAAAAACAAGAGTTACACACATACCACCTACAGATACAAACGTCCATGTTTGGAATGGAATGCAAACTTTCTCCCCGAAGGGAACCAGCTGCTTACCTAATTCCTATTAAATGCAGGTTGGCAAGAGCCAAGGAAAGCCAGGATAGCAAGCAGCTGGAGCATTGACATTGACCATTACCTTCCCTGGGCTAGAAAAAGGGGACAAAATATAACCACAATACCAACTCAATACAAGTTTAGATTTATATAGTGCCCTTCACGTAGGGAGGATGCTCTAAGATCCTTTACAGTCTAGGGGTTACATCTGAGCTGGGGATGGGGACCTAAGGGGGGTGGGGGAGTGGAGGCTGGGTGGGAGGGGTGAGGGGATGGTGAATATCAGATTGTAAAACAGGAGCAGATGGAAGCCACTCATCAGTAATCAGCAATGCCTTGGAGTACTTGCTGACCTATCTGCCAAGATTACCAAGTCAGCCTCGAATACCTCCTCCATCACCAAGAAAATAGGTAGCGTGGACAGAATAAGCCTCGCTAAAATGCTTCCCAGATGAACAGCTTTCCAGCACTGATTGTCCAGATTCATGCATGAAGAAAATATACTTGACCAAGATACTGAAAGGTGTCCACTGTGTGTGGAATCATTTAGTATGACTCAATGCCTTTGTGAAAGAAAATTGGCCAGAGAAATAGAAACGACTGTATTCTCCTCCAGTCATGGAGATAGCTGATCGACAGCTAAGGTCACTGTCTCTGTGCACAACAATGCTTATTTCTACTAAATATGGGATCAAGGAACACGAGGCAACATAACTTTCATATACAATAATAACAACTTGCATTTAAATAATTCCCTTCACACTTGAGAACCATCTCGGAGAGCTTAATAGTGGTGAAGTTGGACGCAGAGTCGGAGGGAGGGAGGAGGTGACCATAAGATGGTCGAAGAGGAAGGTCTTTAGTCATAATCTAAAAGGGAGGAACAACAACAACATTACATTTATATAGCGCCTTTCATATCGGGAGCATGTCCCAAGGCGCTGGACAGACAGAGTTTAAGACCCGAGCTGAGGGTCGGGTAGGGGGGGGAAGCAGGGAGAATCGCAAGCATGGTCGAAGAGGAGGGTCTTGAGGGGGGATCTTGAGGGTGGGTCTTGAAGGTGGGTCTTGAAGGTGGCGAGGGAGTGGAAGAGTTGGAGGGACTGCGGGATAGAGTTCCAGAGGGTGGATGCAGAGTGGGAGAAGGCCCGCCCACCAATAGTGGGGCAAGCAAGGCTGGGGACGTGAAGCAGGCCAGAGTCAGCTGAGCGGAGGGAGCAAACAGGATGGTAGGGGGTTAGGAGGTTGGAAAGATTGGGGGGAGCAAGAACATGGAGGGCTTTGAAGGTGAGGACCAGGATCTTGAGCTGTATCCGCTGTGTGATGGGAAGCCAGTGGAGTTGGGCAAGGATGGGGCGATAGGGTCATGGAGCCTAGTGCGGGAGGGGACGCGGGCTGCAGAGATCTGGATGATCTGCAGCCTGTGGAGGGAGGAGTTGGGGAGGTCGACAAGCAGTGTTTGCACAGTTGAGCCTCGATGTAATGAAGGCGTGTATGAGGGTTTTTGCACAAGATGGTCCAGGGACTAGAGGAGAAGCCATTTGAGGAGATGAAGTGCAGGCAGTGTGAGAGGTATGATCTGAACCAATCAAGGACAGTGCCGTGGAGGATGAGGTGAGAGGAGAGATGGTGGATGAGAATAGAGTGGTCGACGGTGTCAAAAGCAGTGGAGAGGTCTCAAGGAGGACGAGGAGGCAGAGGGAGCCCTGGTCGCAGATGGACAGAATGTCATTTGTCACTTTGACCAGGGCAGTTTCTGTGCTGTGGGCGGCACAGAACCCCGATTGGAGTGGGTTTGAGAAGGGAGTGGTGGGAGAGGAAGGAGCAAAGCTCAGAAGGAACAACTCATTCCAGGACCTTGGAGAGGAAGGGGAGATTGGAGATGGGATGGTAGTTAGAGAGTAGAGAAGGGTCCAGGGAGGGTTTCTTAAGGCTAGGAGTGATGACAGTGTTTTTTAAAGGGGTGGCAACAGTACCAGAGGACAGGGAGAGGTTAACAATGTCAGTGAGTAGAGGGGCAAGGAGGTGGAATTGGGAGGTAAGGAGAGGGGTAGGGATGGGATCCAGGGATCAGGTGGTGGGTTTCATATGGGTTATGGTGGTGATGAGAGAGGAGGGGGAGACGGGTTCAAAAGTGTGGAGGGAGGGTGGGTTGGGGCTGGGGTGGAAGGAGGAGTTGGGGAGGGAGTAGCAGTTGCAGTGACAGAGGCAACTGAGCGGATTCCATTAACTTTGGATTCGAGGAAATCCAACATCACCTCACAGTTCTTTTGCAGGAAAGATGGGAAAAGAGAATTTAAAAGCTTCAGGAATTGCTGAGAGCCTATAGTGAGGAATGAAATACAATTGGGGAATACAACAACAACAACAACAAGATTCCATTTATAAAGCGCCTTTCACGTCAGGAGGACGTCCCACATGCATCTGACTGCAGGCAGGGGATTCTCCCTTTTAGATCATTGAGGAACATAGACATTACATTTCTCAATAAATCAATAATCTCTCTCATTCTTTCTCTTCTTCATCCCTATCCTCCCCCAATTAAATTCAAAGTTAATTTGGAAGTATTGCACATAAGTAACACAAATGGCATCTATATATTTTTCTTCCCTCTAGACTTGAAACTATTACAATAGTATCTCATTTAAACTGAGCTCAAAGAGAATTAGTAAGTGGATCACCAGACTCAAAAAGAATACCAAAAAATGTTGGTAGAAGATTCTTGCTCTAGAAGCAAAGGTAATGTGGTCTGGACTG
This sequence comes from Callorhinchus milii, assembly GCF_018977255.1. NCBI lineage: Eukaryota > Metazoa > Chordata > Chondrichthyes > Chimaeriformes > Callorhinchidae > Callorhinchus > Callorhinchus milii. The sequence goes on from NW_024704744.1 coordinate 9,799,880, forward strand.
TATCAGAATGTGAGGGAATATAGACATATCCTTTAAATAGATTATAGGGGAAACACACACATACTACATCCCTCAAACCACGGGATTCAAAGGGAGTTAGGAAGTATTTCACGCAAAGAGAATATTAATGAATACTCGCCCTGCCTCGTATGTAGAGCTCCAAGAAATGCAGGCATGAGACTGCAAGGAATTATGTTGGTGATACAGAAGCATTCTCTTCTGCACTTAACCTTAAGCTTTAAGCCCACTTTTTGTTAAAAATTTAAATTATATTCAGTATAAAGGGCAGAGTTGTGGAAAATTCTTGAATAAAGTCTTAATTCGTTAGCCATTTTCCCGTGATTCTTAAAATGATCCAGCTTCCAAATTAAGCTTCAATTAAAAAAAAATTCACAATTCTATGCATTCTTAAATTTTAAAATGAAATGGTCTGACAGGCTAACACCAGTAGAATTTTCAGGCCTTAAAACTATAAATTCCTTGCTCCCAGAGTAATCTCTGCTCCAAATGGTATGCTTTCAACTCCCTCCTGGACCAGTGTAAAATATAGGTGCATTAGCTCTAATCTACACTATAAGGAAATATGGGCCCATTTTCAGTTGTGCAAGACAGCTTCTGAATACAGATTCCATCTACTTAAAGAGGTAAATTCAATAAAATCGAAAGATGTGTCTAAATTGGTTTCCCTCAGACTATGCATAGCTCTGCTCGGGCTATTAGTCCAGACACACACTCACATACACAGAAATAAATGGCATCTATAAGTCCATGTGGGATCACATGCTTCTCTGGATATTAAAATGTTTAATCTCGACAGGTTTTCAACTGAATACCATCTGATTGATCAAAAATCATAGAAAACTGGTGCTCACTGTAGTGATCGTGCACTGTTCTGTAGAGAATTCATAACTAGGGGAATTGAACCCCTACTGGTCAACACAGAGAATTTCAAAATGTGCTTGACAAAAAAAGTGGCAAAAAAAGTTGGAAAATCAATATGATTTACATGGTTCATCTGAAGACCTACCTCTCAGTTTTTTTCAGTTAACCATTCCCCCTCCTTGCCCTTTCCTCAGCTCCCACCCCAGGTCTTGGTGCTGAGCCCGTATTGTTAAGTGCCTTGGGACGTAACTTCCCTTCTAATGTGATGTGCCTTGAATGCCACAATTGTCAAATAAGTTAACTAAACCTTTTTTTTTCCTCACACACAGCCTATTGGCTCAAGAAGTGTCAGCTTCCACCCATCATTCCTTTTGCTGAAATACTGACTGAGGATGAAGATTACGAAATAGGTAAGAGTAATAATAATAATAATCCTTGCATTTGATATAGCGCTTTTCACGTCAGGAGGCCGTCCCAAAGCGCTTCACAGAACACACTGTAAAGTGAATTGACTGTATATTTGTGGGCGAATGCGGCAGCCAATTGCACACAGCAATGTCCCACAAACAGTCGATTGAAAATGACCAATTTATTATTGTTTTTGTTTTTTTGGAGAGATTATTATTTGGCGTGTGGAGTAAGGAAACTTGCCCAAGGTTTCGCCCTGCCTGGACTTGAACTCAGGTCTCTCGCTTGCAAAGCGAGTGCTCTAACCACTGAGCTACAGGACTCCAATCTCATTGATTCACTGTTTCTCAAATGCAAATAAAATCACAAGCTCAGTTTGGATGAAGAAGGCCCTTTGGTCAATCTGATCTCATCCTTCCAGAACACCCACCCTTTTGTCCTCCCATCACAGCATCAAGCTTTTTTTAAAAAATGAGTCCAATGTTCTGGCCTCAATCATTCCTCTTAGCAACCTGTTCTAGTTGTTAATTACTCCCTAGGTAAAGAAATAGTTCATGGCTTTCGACCTGAATTTGCTCTTTGCTATTCTAAACTGAAGTCCTCAAGTCCTCCTGTTCTATGTCTTGCTACATTATCATATGGATACAAATTGCAGTCAAAATCAGTCCGCAGTTTTTGCTGCACTTTGTGATTGCTAACAACGGATAAACCTGTATCCTGCAATTGCGGGTTCTGTGAGCTCACAACTACAATGGCCACCCCAAGCCAAATACAGACTCAGTCAGTGCAGTGAGTTTAAGAGAGGGACATTTATAACAAGTGATAACTATCATACAGGACAATGTTTTGCTTTGTGCATTAATCAGGAACCAGTTACATTGGCTTGGGAATCTCATAATATATGTCACATTCATTACCATTACTTCATGGCTGTTTGTGGGACATTGCTGTGCATAAATTTGCCGCCGCATTTGCCGACAAAATACACAGTCACTCCATGTTGCACTAAATCCTGTGAAGCACTTTCGCATTCTTCTGGCAAAAAAGTCAGCTGCACCAAATCCAAGGATTATTATTATTCAGTGAGGTTGAAGAAATGAAATAAACTCAAATGTCTATAGGTTGGCAGCAACAGCTTGTGTACAGTATAGAATACTTAAACCTGCATGTGTGTGAGAGAGAACGGGTCTGGTTAATGGTTGTGAATGTTTCTTCCACGTTCCAAGAAAAGTGAGTGAGGCATAAACTGTGGAGTTAGAGGTCAGTTAGCCTAAAATCGGTGTGTGCATGGGGGAAGGGGGAAATATACATGAATGAATTGCAGGGAATGCTAAGTGCAAAATACTGCAGATGCTGGAAATCTGAAAGCAAAAACAGAAGTCGCTGGGAACACTCAGCAGGTCAGGCAGCATCTTTGGAGAAAGGAAAGTGAGTCGACGTTTCGGGTCCACGACCCTTCGTCAGAACTCGAATGCTATCCTTGTTGTTGATGATATGAAAAAGGCTATTTATTGTAAACATAATTGTTGGCCACATCATCTGGCAACATAATAATAGCAAATAATATTTGCCTTTGATATAGCAACAATACAATACAAATTTATATTTAATTAGTGCCTTTCATGGCAGGAAGACATATCAAATTGCTCTAGTTCTGGTAGGAACCGAGGGGGCGAAAAGATAATTTCTTCAGACAAACAATCCCCTGGATTAAAAACAAATAGTTCAGTCATTTTACGGCTGTTTGTAGGGCATTGCTGTGTACAAATTAGCTGCTGTTTTTGCATACAAATGCAGTTACGACACTTTACAGGAAACCTTTGTGGAGTACCTGATCAATTTTGACATGATATTATCAAATGCAAGGTTTAATATTAATACAAGTCTCAATTTATACAAGTCACAAATGTGTAAAGTCATACTTATTTTCAATGTCTATGCAGAAAGACTAGGAATAGATTTGGTGCTTGGTTGGGTAATGCCTTCACCTCAATGCTCAATAGTAAGTTCTTGGTTGCATCTGCAGTTCTAGTCATTGTGAGATAACATGCCTGCTAATGCTCCACAGAAGCCCATGAGGTCCATCCACAGTGTTAGAGAGGACAGCTATAAGGAATGATTAGATAAGCTTGGCTTCTTCAGGTTTGAATATAAATATCTCAGTGGGGACCTTGGAAAGATATTATCACGCAATCCATGACTGTTTATAGAACACTGCTGTGCATAATTGGCTGCTGCTTTTGGCCCACAAAATCCACTTTACAATATATTCTGTGAAGTATTTTGAGATGTGATAAGGTGCTATATCAAATGCAAGGATTATTATTATATTCACAATTCTAAATGGGATATCTTGAAGACAGAACAATACTTTGAAATATGCCAAGGCATCAGGACTAGAGAGTATTGGATTGGTGAAGGGCAATATGAGGATACATGTCAGGATGTATTTATTTACATGCATATTGAAAAACAACTAAAGTGGGTTATAAGGAGGGGTGGCTGAAGCTAGAATGGTGGACTAATTTAAGAAAAAGCACGATGCTATAATAGGTGATGATGGGCAGGTATTCTGGAAGGATGCGATCAAATACTCTTTGGGTGAAGAAGACTAAAGGGTCTTCTTCACTCAAATCTCTCTTTTGATTGTATATTTCCTGAAATACGTATTTGAATATAATTTTAATAAAACAATGGCTGAAATTGTTTTTGTTTTTCAACTGTGTGAACGCAGGGGATATTACCCTTTTACCCTTTACTCCCTGTAGGTGATATTATCAGGTACCAGTGTTTCCCTGGTTTCACACTGGTTGGAAATGACCTGTTGACTTGCAGACTGATGACTCAGCTGCAGTTTGAAGGAGCTCCTCCAAAATGTGAAGGTAAATAAAAGTGTTTTAAATTCATCTTAAAATTTGGACTTTCACGGTTAATTTTTCAACAATCAATTTCAAATATTGCAATTCCTGGGATGTAAATCACACACACTCCAGCAGATACTAATAAAATTGTGCTGTAATTTTACCCTGCAGGTTAATATAAAGAGACTTTATCTGTTTTGATATTTTGATAGCCACATCCAATATTATTTTGCTTGAAACTTAAACTCCAAGCTTCTTAAAGCTCAGAAATTGATGCCTCGAATATTGCACATGTCACTTGAATGCTTCTTCTATTGAGAGATCTGAGTGATGTTGCGGTCAAAGAGTTTTAGTGCTCTGTATTCATGGAAAGAAAGGATATTTGCTCATCTAGACAGCTCTTTGATTAATATGGTATACAATCCTTGACATTATGAAATGATTGAGATCAAGATTATTTTGCTTGAACTTAATCATTACAGTCTAATATCACTTTTTATATTCTCATTGTTGCTCATTCTGACATTCTCCCTGGAAATGCATCTGTTCCAGAGCCCTTCCAACTTCCCCTCTTCCAAGGCACGTCTCAAGACCTACCGCTTTTATCTTTCGGTCACCTTTCCTCTCACCCGCACCCCCCCCCCACCACCGGCCCCCCGCCTGCCTGCCGTCAGCTCCCAGCCCCAACTTGGATGCCCATCCAGCACTTTAAAGCTCTGTGGGACATCCTTCCAACATGAAAGGCACTATATAAATGTGTGTTGTATTGTACTGACAGCAGATAAAAGGTTTGGATTGTATGCTCGTCAGTATCGATAATGTGTGTTTCTCTTGCCTTCGTACTCCTCCAATTCCCCTTTTAGTTAACCTCAAATGCCATTTATATAACATCTTGTGCTCATTACTTCGCAATATTTACATTGGCTAATGGCATTTACATGGTGTGACCCATTACCCTGAAGGCATTGTGCCTCTAAGCTCATTACTGGCCAAACCCAGTTCAGACTAATTCCTATTGATATTTGTGATGGATTTACCGTAACCTGACTGCATGTTTTAGCCTAATGTTATTTACTATTTGTGTAATTATCACTGGCTCCCTAGTAAATCGACAGATTAGACTTTTGTTTGTTTTTGTAATGTTCTGCAATGCTTATATTTGCTCCTAGTTGGAAGTTCCAAAAATTATTGAATTTTGATTTTGAACGTTTGATGAGGGTGCAATAGCGAATTTGCATTCTAGAATAGTTGTGTCATTCCCTATTGGTCGAGTTCCCTGCTCTAGCATTGGAGGTTGAGCTCCAACCATTTTGTCCCATTCTCTAGAACTCTGTTTGCCTATAAAATACACTGTACACACATTACATTAGATTTTTTTAAATGCTTCCTCCTGATGTGAAAGGCAATAAAGACAACAACTTCGATTTATATGATGCCCTTCACACACTATACAGGCACTATGTAGCCCTTTATGTCTGTCTCAAATGCAAGGATTATTATTATTTTATTATAATTCCTCCCCAAATCCCTTTCATCTCACTTCATCTAACCCTGCCGTCAAAACCCTTCTAAAAACCTACCTTTTTGAGCATGCCTTCTCTTTTCTTCCAATTTGGCTTGATGTCCTGCATGGTTCACATTGAGACATTTCTTACTTGAAAGACTAAGTGCAAACAGTTGCTAGGGTGGTGTTGGTGCTTACCAGACACAATGGAAAGTTAAGCATTCATTCCCATGCATTGAGATCCTGCAAAGCAGCAGCTGAAAGGACATTGGTGAAAAAAGTAGCAATCCAACACAGCATCTCTGAGCGTTGTCAGTCAACCTTTGATGCTACCATTTTTCTGAAATCAGTGAGGGGTGAGAGGGGTGCGAGAATTCAAACAGCATTCCAGTGACTTTCCCTAAATAAAGAATGCAATGTGCTCAGAAATAGTAGAATTTCCACGCCGAGTCTTGTGTTATGAAGCTCTGGTCCAAATCCCTGACTGTCCAGCACATTGTTATGTCCTCCTGATGTGAAAGGCACATTGTTGTGCCATTGTTGTGTTGTTGTTATTGATTTAATATTTCATTTGTTTTTGAGACTTTCATGTTGTCCTTGTGTTTCATGGTGCCTGATCTTCAGCACAGTGTCCTGTCAACGAAATTCGCACAGTCTCATCTGGAGTGGTTTTAAGCCCAGGATATCCTGACAATTATCCCAACTTCCAAACCTGCTCCTGGACAGTTAAAGTGGAACCTCGCTACAATATTTCTTTTTATGTGGAAATGTTTCAAAGTGAAAAACAGTTTGATGAGCTGGACATTTTTGATGGTAAGTTTTATATTATATATGTGTATATTTAAGCAGTAGAAACAAATGTAGCTAAACTTTAAATAACTCCTCTCTGGAACAATTTGGTGGACCAGGTTGTGCAACAATTGTCTGCTCAATGATAGCTAGGTTTTTGCATTGGGTTTCAGGAACTGCTCGTCATTCAAATTTCCTACACAGCCCAAGCTGTGATTTTACTGTAATGTATCAGCACAGATCCTGAGACTTGGTCTCAATGCCAGGTTAAGGTGATGGGGGGTTTAGCTGGCCAAACTCCAGCAGTACTCCCAACATACTCTTTGGGATCCCCGGGCCTTGGCTCTTGCCAACCTGTACCTAATACTCTCCAGAATTATGTAAGCAGGGTGCATCCCTCCAGGAAGAGAAGTGAGCATTCCCTTTCCAGACACAGGGGAAATTTCCAGGTGGAGGTGGTACACAGAAACTCTCAGTTTGGCTTTCATGTTCATGGTGACAGGTTTCTGCATGTGGCAGGCACCAGTTAGCTAAAAACAAATCCTGATGCATAGGATGTTAACAGAGGCAGAATCAATTAAGATATTGAGAGGGAGGGGGAGACACACACACAGACTTGGGAAGTAAAGGTGTAAAGGGTTATGAAGCAAAGGCAGGGAATTTGAATTAATAGATCTATCATGATCTAATAAACAGATCGGAGAGACTTGACCGGCTCAATGTTTTTGGCTTGTTCCTAAAACCTAAGTACTAAATTTAGCCTCAGATATATCCCAGCCAAACCCAATCCCATCCTCAGTCAATATATGCGTGCATACACACACTTACCATTAATTCTTTAATCAAATTATAAAATGTAACTTTTATTTGAAAGGACAATGATTACATTTTGTTGGGCCCACACAGATGAAACACACCACACACAAATATACCAGATACACAACCACACACACAACACACACAAAAATACCCAACACGTACATGTATTCATAGAATATTTCAATATTCTCTTTGTACTTCAATATGATTCACAGTCAAGGCTAAGTGACAGATTGTTGCAGTACAACCAGCACTGAAGCAGGTAGATGAGATAATAGAGATTTATGTTGTTTTGGGTTGCAGTAAGAATATGCCCACCTGGGACTAGTAAAAATTATCCTAGCAGTCAAGAGCACTATGTAGCCATATATTTTATTTGTAACTCGAAGATGTAAATTCATGAGTTACAGGCTTCAGAACAACTGAAACAAAAGTGAAGCATGCAGCAATTATTTTAAAATCTATTTGTGTAGATAATACTGCAATTGGTACAGGAGAATCCTGTTGGAGCGCAACAGTTGGAAGGATTCATTAAATCCCAGCTAGACTTAAAATAAACTGGGATGGGCATGATCTGCATGGTGATATCGCTGTCACATGACAGGCAATGCCACTACACTTTCACACAGGAAATAACTTATAATCAGGGCACATTATATCATAAGAATCACCCTTACGTTAGGAACCTGGTTCTCAGACGATTGGCGGATCATTTTTCTGGGGAGTAATAATCCCGTCAAAAAGAATAGTAATAATAATTTGGTCACTAAATTCATGACTGTTTGTGGGACACTATTGTGAGCAATCATACAATTATACAGCATATTATACACAAAATATTCAGTCAATTCACTTTACAGCATATTTGGTGAAGTATGTTGAGACTCCTCGAAGATGTGACAACAATAATTTGATGCTACAAACTGTGCAGTGACATCATGTGATCAGTTGTCATGTTGTCATGCTGATCACAATCTATTTTAAGCCTAGCTGGGGCAAGGCGTTATATCAATATTAATATCTATATTAATACTAATACAAAGATTGGTATTATTATTATGTTTGATACAGAGCCTTTCATGTCGGGAGGACGTCTTAAAGCACTTCACTAGATTTACTGTGAAGTATATTGTACAGTGTCTACGTAGTCTTGTCAAAATGGTATCACCTACCCCTAATCGCATGATGGTGCAGACGATACCATTTTGAGGCGTGGCAATTCGAGAAGAGCGACGGCACATTATTACAAAGTACCACAGCATGGTTTGTAACCTGGAGCACGCTCACAGAGCTTGTCGGCTTTCTGTACGCTTTGGGATTTTTTTTGGAATGTACTGTAATTATCAGTATCCACATCACGATGTGAGATCGAGTTATAGCTCCCGTTCTATAACAGGATTCCTTTGTACAAATTGCAGTACAGAACCCGAAAGTAGATTTTAAAAGAATAATAGCATACAACAAAACAACATAAAAAAAACTTATATAGAACCTACCTAATCAGGAGGACATCCCAAAGCACTAGACAAATATTGATAGGCATTGTGGCTGAGGGTAGGACCTTAGTTGAGTGAGGAGAGCAAAGATAACCGAAAACACAGTCAAAGAGATACATATTGATGCATACCCAGCTCCATGGGACGTCCACCCGACATGAAAGGCACTATACAAATGTAATTTTGTGTTGTATTGCACCTTGAAAGAAGAGAGGGACGGAGGAAATTGGAAGGACCCAGGGAATGGAGTTCCAGTGAGCGGACAGCTAGAGTGAAAGCCTATGTGAGACAGTGGGGCAGATAGGGTGGGCGATGTGGAGTGTCGGCCGAGTGAGGGGGGTGGCCACATTGGTGAGGTTGACGATGGTTGAAGAGGTAGGGTGGGACGAGACCATGGAGGAGTTTCTACTATTTTGTAGTATTATTTTTAACTTGTTTATTACTTGCCTGCCAATTCACTGTGTTTACATTTCTTTTTACTTCCGAAAGGACCCACAGGCCAGAGCCCATTGTTGGTTTCTCTCAGTGGAAACTACACAGGACCAATGAATTTCTCAAGCACGGGCAACCAACTGTATCTGCGCTGGTCGACTGATCATGCCACCAGCAAAAAGGGATTCAAAATCCGATACACAGGTATGGAGCACTAATACCTTCTACAGCTTGCAAGTCTTTAAATTTATTTAGAAAATTGTTAAGTTTGCTAATGTGAAACACGATGAAATTGAAAGCAAAAGGTTGCATCCTGTGGATTATACCAAAAGTATTTCTTCTGCTGGCTTTTGAGCAGTTGGAATGTTTCAGCTGCCGAGACAATGTGGGACGTAGGATCGTAATAAAGGATGGAACAAGAAAATAATAATGATCTCTGCATTTGATATAGCGCTTTATCACATCTTCTAGACATCCCAAAGCTCTTCACAGAACACACTTTACAGTATATTCTGTGAAGCGCTTTGGGATGTCCTCCCGACGTGAAAAGCGCTATATCAAATGCAAGGATTATTATTATTATTATTATTATTATTATTATTATATACTGTAAAGTGAATTGACTGTATATTTTGTGGGCGAAAGGGCTGTTTTGTCATCGCGCTTGCTCCTGCACTTAGTTTCCCCATCAGGATCTTTTCTGCTTCCTTGTCCGTGTCCATCCACTCCCCCTCCCATCCCACTCTCCCTCCCACTCCCTACCCATTGCCCTTCCCACCCAACTTTCCTTCGCTCTCCACCTTGCACTCCCCATCATGTTTACCTCTTCCCATCAGAGACTTTGTCCCTCTCCTCCTACCCCTTCCACTCCCACTGCCACTCTCCCTCTCTGAACTCATTTCCTCTCCCATGCCCACTTTTGCTCAACCAACACATTTTCTATTCTTTTTCCCACTCCATCCCACTTCTCAGATCTTCAATTAGACGCTTTCTTGTACTTACTTAAAACTTCAAAGGAAAACAATCTGATTTCTAGAATATCTGCTATCCGTATTCAGTTCTCTTAGATTGTTTACCATTATTGCAGCACCACTTACCATTGTGTCCATTGAGTCTGAAGATAGGGCTCTCTATTAATATCTTTACAACCGGCAGTGCTTTGAGAAATGGAGGTCTTGGTCCTCGTTCAAAAGCATTTCCATTTCAAATTATATAACGGTGGAGGGTCATCAAAACACAAAAAGAGACAGAAAGAACAGAGTTAACAGTGCATCCAGGTGCAATATTTTAGTTTTAATGCTTATACTTCCTCAAGGGAAATAACTGTCTGCTCGCTGGTTGCTTAAGTTTTCAGCTCCAGCTTTGTGACACTGAATAAAGCAATGCAGATATTAGGCATATCTTTATTACTCCAAAGTGAAGCCAATACAGTTAAACAATAAACTGCCGTGTTTGCCTACACAACAACATTCCCTTTATTTCTAATGCATCCCATACTTCACAACAGTTCCGTTAAGTAAAAGGCAATGTATAAATTCCTCTGATCCAGCTCCTCGCTTTGACTTTTTTTCCCTTTTCTCTCTTTGTGTCTATTTTTTTCTGTCCTATTTGTGATTTGAACCTCACTCTATTCCAACAAATAGAATCAAACAGTTTATTTCCCTCATTTCTCCCTGTTCCTGCTCCCACTTTCCAAATGTGGCTGAAACACAGAAAGAAAGCCTTTCAGGGATTATTTCCAGCTATTGAATGGCTAAAGATCTGAAGACTGATATACATGGTCACACGAAGATGGGAGTCAGTCATTATGTGATGTGTTTTTCGATTGGATAAGTGAGCTCATCACTAGCATCTCAGAGGAAATTACTGAAGCAAAATAACTGCGCTGTTGAAGTGTGCCAGGACATGTGAAAGAAATAAGGCGAAGTAATACAGTAAACATTCTTGCATTTGGTTTAGCACCTATAAAGTTTCAAAGTGCTTCATGTAAAGTGTAGTGGCTGTTTATTTGTAGGTGAATGTGACAGTCAATTGGTACACAGCAATGACCCAAATAGTGTCATGGGATCTTCACCTTCACCTTTACAGGAGTGTCAACCTAAGCTGGAAGCTCAAAGTCCCAGCTTGGGGCTCGAACCAACACTCTCTCACCCAGGAGTGCTAGCAACTAAACCAGACTGACCAACATTTGACATTTCAACCTTTTTATTAAGACGAGTGCTAGCTTTTACTGCAAATCTTGGCAGTAATTTGCCATTCTGCTGCTTGATCAATCTGCCTAGCCTCCTGTGTGGTTGCACAACCTTGACAGAGTGGGGGAATGAAGATAAAGAGTAGTTCCATACATGAAACAAAGTATATTCCCAGCTAACGAATACTAATAACACGGCACCAGAAATTTACTGATGATGAAAAAGCAGTAGGTATTAAATGTGAAACAGCTCTTATTAATTTTCACATTTCTTCACATAGATCTTCAGGTCTGGGAGTATGGTCGCATATTACAGTCATTTAGTCATCTCCAGGGCCAGTTGCTGTTTTTAATTATCTCTCATTTTTTTCTTTCTTATGAACTTTCTCACGGATTCCAATCATATTTCTTCCTTTCTTTCCCTCCGCTACCATTTGTGCCACCGGGGACAGAGATTTGCAGGATTTAGGCCAAATTGACACTGGGCTGAGTAATCAGTGTGCTGGAATGCTATTTAATAATAATAATAATCTTTGCATTTGATATAGCACTTTATCATGTCTTTCGAGGCATCTCAAAAAGCTTCACAGAACATACTGTAAAGTGAATTGACTATATTTTAAGAGAAAAATACTATTTAATGCAACAAAAAGCAGAACATAATAATAATAATCCTTGCATTTGATATAGCGCTTTTCATATCTTCTACACATCTCAAAGCGCTTCACAGAATATATTGTAAAGTGAAGTGACAGTATATTTGTGGACGAAATGCACAATAAAAATAAAAATAATAAAAGCAGAAAAAGAATTATCACACGCTGCTGTTAAGTGGGAATCGGCATTGACCTACGTAATACACAGTCACACCACTTATGTAGTATGTCCTGTGAAGCTCTTTGAATCGTCCTCTTGACGCGAAAGACATTATATCAAATATAAGGATTATTATTATTATAATCCAAGAGGCTGAAAATGTTTTGAAAGCAGGTTTCGAACTAAACCATCGTACCGAACTTGGAGAGAGTGGGGAAAGTAGTCTGTTGGCTGCCAAACTGGTTGATAATTGAAGATAGGTTTCGATTTGGATTTTCTACTGATGGAATAATAACAAACAGTCTTTTTGTCTCAAATTGAGGGTAAAGCTTCCTCCCACTTGGCTGCTATTAGCTCCGCAAGCCAAAGGTCTAATGAGTAGAATGGTCCTAGCTAGAAAAGCGACAGAAAGCCTGTCAGACAGTGCTTTCAATGGCAAGTAAATCAGTTTTAGCTGTTTAAATTCCAGAGCAACCCAATTCTGGTTCCCCAAAGACTTGGTTCTCATAATACTCTCTGGTATTAGGTAAACAGATTGTGTCTCTCTAGGGAGAGAATGTGCATTCCATTTCAGAGAGTTGAAAGTTCCGTGTGTAGGTGGCCGACATACATGGTTTTCTCAGTCCAGTTTGGTTACTCTTAAACCTGGTGATGGATTACCACATAAGTCAGGCATCCAACTGATCAAACCCAAATGACCTGAAAGTCTACTTTTGGGACAGCATAAAAGTGTGAAAGAAACATGCATTGGAAACGTGTGGCGGTTGCACATGCAGAAGACATTAATTTGACTTCCACAACAGAAAACATTATAATATGTAATGAGTTCAGCTCGGTTGTACAGACTCGGCACCCACAGGCCATCACTCATGCAAAAAAGCTGTGAGCATCTCTTTGATTTGTTTTTTATTTTACATTCTGCAGATGCATTGCCCTGATTATTGCATTGCACAGCCACCCAATGGAACATGCAAATATAACTGTATCTTTGTCTTATAAAAAGCAAATTGATATTAACTCAACATAAGAATAAAGTACAGAAGAGACACATTTTTTTTCTATGTTGAGACAGGCTCCTGGTCCTATGAGACTAGACGTTTATTGATTCTCTTCTGTTGCAGAAGGCTGTTACTGTTCCCAGCTAATTTCTCAACAACAGATCAGCTGATGCAAAAACGTATTGGATCATTGGCAATTCCAGCAGATATCCCACCACCATAACTTGAGCTTGATTATATCTGTGTGTGTCTGTGGGGGGGGGGGTGACTTTTCATCCCTCCCACACTCTCATTCACATATGTGGATAGAAATTCATCCAGCTCTATATTTGCATTATTTGTCCTGGATAAGAGCTAACTTTCTCCAGTTGAGGCCTTCCTGATTGGCTCCCATCAGCACCTCCACACCTCAGGCACTGGCAGGATCACCATTCATGAATGCACTCTCCACCTCACCGAGCTAGTCTGGAACCTTGGGGTCTTGTTTGATCTTCAATTATCTTTCCTACCCCACATCCGTGCCATGACCCACTCTGCCTTCCCCCACCTTATCACCCGGCTCCGCCAACGCCTCTCCCCTCAGGCCGCTGAAACCCTAATCCACACATTTATTGCATCTAGGCTTGACTATGCCAACTCCTTGCTTATCAGACTTCTCATCTCTTCCCTCCGCAAGCTGCAAATCATCCAAAACTCTGCAGCTGGTGTCCTCTCCTGCACCAGGCTCCATGACCCCATCACACTCCCCCTAGCCTGGCTCCACTGACTCCCCAACCCCCAGACAATTGAGTTCAAAATCCTGGTCCTCGCCTTCAAAGCCCTGCACGGCCTTGCTCTTTCCTACTTCTGTGACCTGATAATGCCATATTAACCTATCTGCTGCCTCCGCTCAGCGGGCCCCCACCCAGCCCACCCCACCATCAGTGGTTGGGCGTTCAGCCTCACTCCCACCCTTTGAAACTCCATTCCACAGTCCCTTCGCATGCTCCCTCCCTTGCCTCCTTCAAGGCAGATCTCAAGACCCTCCTCTTTGACTGCACCTTCAGCCACCCTTCTACCCTCCCTGCCCTCCTGATGCCAACCCCCTGTTTGGATCCAAATCCCTGACTGTCCTCCCGAACATGAGTCACTATAAAATTGTAATTTGTTGTTGTATTTACTTCATTTTTTCAGAGCATCCAAAATTCAGTTAATTGTTGAATTCAGTTATGATAATAAATAATAATAATCCTTGCATTTGATATGGTGCCTTATCATGACTTCCAGACATCTCAAAACGCTTCGCAGAATATACTGTAATTTGCACAACTTTACAGGGACTGCACTGCCTTTAGTAGCTGGAATTTTGCAGAGTGGCTTTTCTGGAGCACTCGGCTCTGAAATCAGCCAAACATTTTAGCAGCAAAACATAATAATAATAATAATCCTTGTCCTTGACATAACCACCCACATCGTCAAGACATCCCAAAACTCTTCACAATCTATTCTTCACAGAACAGTCCTGAGCTCAGTGGTTAGAGAACTTGCGTTGCAAGCGGGAGACCTGGGTTTGATTCCCGGCAGGGCGAAATGTTGGGCAAGTTTGCCTACTCCACACGCTGCCCCACTGAGTCCTGCTGATGAGCCAGGCTGGCAGATCCATCATGAGCAATGCCTTGGAGTATTACAGACTGATCAGCAGGACTCAGTGGGGCAAAAACTACTCCATTATCCTAGCAGTAAGTAGCGACCTGGTTGTTAGTTGATTGCCAGATCGCTTTCTGGGGGAAGTAATCCCTTCAAAATAAATAAATAATAATTTGGTCACTCGGTGGGACGCTGCTGTGCGCAATTAGCTGCCGTGTTTCGCCCACAAAATATACAGTCAATTCACTTTACAGTATATTCTGTGAAGTGCTTTGAGACGTCTCGAAGATGCAACAAGGGGCCACATTAAATACAAGGTCTACAGCACCACCATTATTTTGTAGGTGAAAATTTGAAAATGTTTTCGAAAATGTTTTCAAAATGTTCATATTTCTGAAAAAAAATGTCCAAAATTTGAGGTAATGTTTGGATGGGGGAGGGTGGTGGTCATAGTAGAAACATAAACAATCTCAACTAGGCTGCTTATGGCAGTTGCGAACCAGCTGTGTGCGTTCTCTGCAGATTATAAAGCCAGAGTGTATTTGATTAGTCGCCTCATGGTGGTGCTCACAGATGTCTCGAGCGAGTCGGTTAACTGCAAAGACTGTTTTCTGTCATTCTCAGAGGAAACGTACAGAAAAATAAATGCTTTTGAATCTTTTTGCAATTCTGGATATTTAGGAATGCTCAGTAAATAATTTTCTAAGGTTCTGCCAAGTTTTAAGACTTTTGACCATGAGAAATTTGAAACCTCAGGCACAGTAATGGGGAAACAAATAGCGGGCAAGAAGGAGAGGTTTTTTTGCTTGAGGGATATGAGAATAGAATAAAGATGGGTTCATTCCTTCAACTGTCAAAATATTTCCACTTGTAATCAAGAATAATAGGTATTCCTGAATTTTCCTGGGACGGAAATAGTGATTGAACTTGATTCAGACTAACTGAGGGAGATAGAAAAGATTGAAGAGATGTTCCTTTGAGCAGCACCGATAGAGCAGAATTTCACAGGTCAGAATACCTGGCCAAATACTGACTTGAATCTGATTTTTCTGGTCTCGATCACGGCTGTCTGGGGAGGCTAAAGAGACCTGAACATGCGACACAGGAAGAGGAGACTTAGGACCAGAGGCAGAGTCAGATGTCAGTGGGGAGAAAATAATCAAACACATAAATACATATATATATATGTGAAAATATATGTTCTGATGGATGTTGTATTCAGTTTTCTAGACAAACATTACTCTATTTGAGTGGTTTGGGAGCATCTTCAGTAACCTGGCGTGAACCAAAGGTTCTGCCTGTACGCTAAAGGGCAATGGAACATTTCCATCAAGGGCTGTTTGGCTGCTCAAAGAAAATAAAAAGCACATCTGGGAACTGCTGCCCTCAGTCCATTTGTGGTTTGCCTTCACAGAAGAGTTATAATGTGAGAAAGAAAGATGATAAAGAATGGCTCGTGGCAACAACAAAAGTGATAGTGCACAATGAAAATAAAACATTGATTTTTTTTAGCTACTTGATATTGAGTCAACAATTATCCAAACAAATTGAATTTCAAAGTGTCTCAAGTACGTACAGAAAATTCCAGAAGTCCTCAATGAATCTCTGAAATACCGATCCTTATAAACATTGTTCCCAGGCAGGCTTTCATCTTTGTTTTATGGAGTTTTATTTTCCTGCACTTTCTTTTTGTTTTGCATCAGGAATCTTTGTGGCTGCAGAGATTCTTGTTCATAAACTGCACCTGCCAGAACAGTATTGACTGCAATTGGTGAAGAGCAATAGCTCACACCATTAGCCATGAAGTAAATGACCAAATTTGGCCAAGAAACCAGGTGGAGCTCCTATGTTTCGAATTGTGCCCTGGGATATCTAATATCCATCTGAACAAGCAGACTGCACCTCATTTTATCATCTCATTTGAAGTATGGCACGTTCTATGGTGGAACGCTGCACCAAGACTGTACTGGAGCGTCAGGCTAATCTGTGATCTTAAAGTCCCAATTTAGGACTTGAATCTGAAACTTTCTGACTTGGAGACCAGAATGCTGCCAACTGAGCCAGGCTGGCATCCAATGATTAATGCTGAGTAACCAAAAGGTGCTCTTGAGGAAAGGTTGGACAACCTGAGAGTGTCCTCCAGATCAATGACAGGCTAAGAGTAGCTCTTCTAAATCTGGTAAATAGGATTGATTGAATAAGATTCAAGGAATTTAACTAATTACTGTGATGCTTTGGGTAGCTACATATTGATATCAGATGTGTTAAAGGCCTGCAATGTGATCAGCAAAGAATAGGTTGGAATTCATTCTTGTGATGAGTGTATTGGGGCAGCTTGTGACTTGATATGGAATTGTAGAATGACAGAAGACTCAAGGAAAGCTCACCTAAATTGCATTTATTATTTTCACCTGCTTATACTCCACTTCTCTATCCAACCCTTCATTCAGCTGGCTCCGGCCTCCTAAACATCCCTCACCCCCTCCGCTCCACCATCAGTGCCCTGCTTTCAACTATTACGCTCTGAGAGTCTGGAACTCTCTGCCTCAATCCCTCCACCTTGATCCTCCTTGTATATCTTCAAATCACATTCTTCGACATGCCATCCCTCTCTCCCAGTCTCAGTGTCAAACTCTGCCACTGTTAAGCATGAAAAAGCACTGTAGCTACCTCAAGTAAAGGATGCTATATAAATGCAAGTTGTTGTTGTTTTCCATACTTTTTTTGACCTAGTGCCTCATGACGTTTTCATGACGAAGGCGGAAGCTATGGATGTAAATGGCCAGATCTTAGATTTTATCTGGAATGTGTGTTTCAGCTTCAAGATCCATATAAACATTGTTGAGAAAATCATTGAACCGATCTCTCTTGAAGGAGCAGTAAGACAAGGTTGTTCATTGTCACCTACTTTATTTGATGTGTCCATCACTGTTGTGTTGATGGCGGGCTAATAAAAGGGACTAATTGAAAATGTCTGTTGCAGGGGTTTCAGATGGAATTGCAGTGATTCCATTTTTAGACAATACTGTTGGCGGTTACTTGCCTGGTGATCTTGTGAGCAGCAGTCGCCATCTTGAACCCTGGACACTGAGTGAACATGATGCTGAGTGCCCCAAATGTAGTATTCTAGACTGTGCAGCTCAAGAGTGGAACAACAACAACAACTTGCACTTATGTAATGCAAGTTGTTGCTGTTGATGAAGATATCGTCTTGAAGATACAAGAGGCTTTCGGACCAATTCTTGATTTGTATCTGTACCTGGGGATTGCGGTGCATACCAATATGTATTGCACTTGGACTTCTAGAACATCAAGATGGCTGGCAATTCACAAGTTGCCCAATATAGGTTCTTCCACCACCATAAGGTAGATGTCCTTGATGGGGAATCTTTGTTGCTTCAATGACAGTTGCTCGAAGGTGTTACCTGGAATCCTTGTTCATAAGCACAGGCTGATATAAGTGAGGGCTCAGATCTGTGCTTGTTAGATGTCTAGTGACCAACTGCTGACTACCTTCCTTGGTGGATGATGTAAAGAAGATTTGCTTGTAACTAAGTCAGCTCGCAGGTGATATGCATGTCAATGGAAGATCAGAGTTGAGTCTATTTTCTGTGATGGTCTCAGTAGTCTGATGCCTGAGCAGATCAGTCTGTAATACTCCAAGGCACTGTTCATGATGGATCTGCGAGCCTGGCTCATCAGCAGGACTCAGTGGGGCAGAAATTCTTCATACTCAACACCTGTTAACTCTGCAAGTAAAAGCCCTAACAGTTAGTGTGGTCATAACTGAGTAAGCAACATGAAGACTGCCAGTGTTTGTCATGTTAAGCTGCACAGTTTTAACTGGTTAATCTCCTGTAGCAACCCAATGCACACTCATGCGTCCTCAAGTCTTGACTTTTCCTAAATTCTCCAGGATTATGTAAGCAGGCAATGTGCATCCCTCCGGGGAGAGATTGTGCATTCCGTGTAAAAAAAACAAAATGCTTAGTGATGTGGAACTCTTAGTGGTTTGGTTTAAAGATTTTTGTATATTTTGATAGGTTTCCACATTTGTTAAGGATGACCAAAGAAAATATGATAGATTATGTACATTTTTTATTTTAATTTTTTATTGTTAAAAAAGGCTAATTCTCCAACTTTACAGGTCTGAACTCATTGATTCTTAAATTAAATGCTCTGCTGTAGTTTATAATATCACACAACCTTTTATAATGATTGAATTCTCTATATTAGAATATGGCTGCCACATATTCAGAGCAGCTAATATCTCTTTACTTTATAATGGCTCATAGCTCCTTACAGTGATGGTTTCAATGCATTATTCCAAATGGCTTCCACCGCAGGCTAATGTCTCTGCAATTTACAATGCCTCCTTCTTATTTACAATGGATCACATTTCTTCACACTGTGAACAATGTTCGCAGAAGCTTAGGCAGATTCTCAACATCATGCATTCCTAAAGTAATAAAAGTGATCAATTCCATCTAGGGAATTATTGATCAGGACCCTTTATGAATGGTGGTCATGGGATCTATAATGTCCACCTGAAAAGGTGGATGGGACCTTGGTTTAATTTTTCATGTGAATGATGTGGCACTTGAATTTTCTTCCCAATATAGTAACAAAAATGATTACCATCTGAGATGAAGTAAATATTAATTCTTGCTCTGAGGTGCTGAAAGATGCACCCTGGCATGAGTAGGTAGTGATTTATTGGCAATGCAGGGCTCCCCCAATACTCCATTGGAGTGTTAGCCTAGACTCTGATTTCAAGGTACTGATGTAAGGCTTGAACCCACAACGTTGTGTCTCAGAGGCGAGAGTGCTACCAGATGAACCAAGCTGATATTTATTTGCATTTGTTGCAAATAGAAAGATTGTTCGCCATAAACTGTTGAATGAGCAGTGGAAACTGACTCTTGAGTCAGAAAGAAAGAAAGAAAGAAAGAAAGAAAGAAAGAAAGAAAGAAAGAAAGAAAGAAAGAAAGAAAGAAAGAAAGAAAGAAAGAAAGAAAGAAAGAAAGAAAGAAAAGACATACCATACAAAATTACATTTGTATAGTGCCTTTCATGTCGAGAGAATTTTCCAAGGCGCTGGGACATACATGGCTGAGGCATGGCAGGACCCTTTCTTTGAGGATTCATGAGGGAGAAGGAAATAGAAGGATATAGGAGATTGGATTAAGAGGGATGAAGTCTTGTGAGGAGTATAATCATTGCCGCGGACTAGTTGGGCTGAATGACCTTTTTCTGTGCTGTAAATAGGTTCTATTTAATTCTGTGCAAAGCTTCCTGATATATGTAGAAGGTCGAAACAATATAACAGAGATGATTGGATTAAACCATATTCACTTCATTGCGTGAACCACCGGTAATGGCACTTAGGTGATCTCTTGCGTATTGCAATCCATACAAACATTACCGTGACTGTGAGCGCAAGAAACAACCTGAAAAGACTGATTTGCATTTTGTCCTAATAAGTTAATGGTATTGTGGAGCATTACATCTGACTTGAGGGCTTCCTTTGAAAAGCAATATCCTCTCGTGAGCGAAATATTTACATGAAGGATGTAACACTTACATTTTCTTCCAAATATAATAAAAAAAATTGCCATCTGGGATGAAATAAATATTAATTCTTGCCTCTGAGATGCTGAAAGAAGCATCCTGGTGTGAGTGGGTACTCACTTAATGGCAAGAAACCAACACTCAAGCAGCTGCTAAATCGTGAGTAACCTGGACTATTCACAGATCCCCCTGTGTGTCTGGGCTAACTTTGCTGTGTATTTTCAGCTCATGTATAGTGTTAATATTTCAGTAAAAACTCCACTCAAATATGAGATGTAACATTTTTACTGTAATAGTATCCCATAATTATTCAAATAGCTAGAATCACATTGTTAATAATATTAGAATGATAAAAAATAAAATTGCATTAACTGTAAACACTTTTTTGGGCTGAATGCTACCTTCAGTTTTTCAGCTTATTTTTCTTCACTATTCTCTTTGCCTGTTTTAAGCATAATTGTGCTTTGTCAATACTTGATATTTCCACCAGTTCCCATTGTTGTTTTGGAATTGGGAAACAATTAAAACAAAATCTTAATAATAATAATTAATAACAATCCATATACTTGGTATAGCTCCTTTCATATCAGGAGGATGTCTCAAAATGCTTCACAAGATACACTGTAAAGTGGAGTGACTGTTTTATAGGTGAACATGGCAACCAATTTGTACAGAGCAATGCCCCTGCCATGATGCGAGTGATCGATTTTATCTGGGGGAATATCAGACAGGACATGGTGGGGAGAGGGAGAGAAACTCACTTCTCTTTTCTAACTTTTGATTGACTGGAAACTGTCTTCTGTTTGAAAGCTCAGACTTGGAATGATTGATATGGCAAGTATCATAGCAAACTTGTTCAGGGTGTTCAAAGCATGAACTGATTGTCGGCTTGACAGGAGGGTGGAAAACACGATATTTTCGACTGCATTGGCGTAGAAATGTACATCTCAAATCCAGCTAGTAATCTGATGTGTGTCGCTGACATGGAGAAACTCCTCCTCAGCGTGCCGGGAATTCGGTGGAATGGTCGTCCTGCGGGTTAACAATGTGCACATCTGGTAACCGGCAAGATTGAGTATATACCAACACCACATTTTCGACTCCCAGAATGTAATGACGGTGAATACTAAATTAATTTCGATTTTGCCACATCTCTGAACATTTGTGTTGAAATCTAGCAGTGAATCTACTGTTGTTCTGTGCTTCTAGCCTCCTATTGCAGTTTGAACAGTATCCCTTTGAACGGCGGTGTGCTGAACAAGACAGTGGGCTCACTTGGTAGCACTCTGCACTTTTACTGTAACCCGGGGTACAGAATGGTTGGTAAGAGCAATGCCACCTGCAGACGCTTTCGCAACGGCCTATTCAAGTGGGATTCCTCAGTGCCACTCTGCCAAGGTAAGACATACTCGTACCATCGATGGCAAGCAAGTATTGTCGCTTTCCGTGCATTTCAGTGACATTTCCACTTGGAACTCTGCTTGCGTTAAAGAGATATTTACTATCATAATTAGCTGCTATTTGTAATATTGTCAGTGACACTAATTGAATGCAGTGCATTGACATTTTGCGGCATACACGTGTTTCCCCCCCAGTGCTGAGATTTGCTCTGCAAGACGTATGGACCTGGGGCTAGTGCTGATGATGTTTAATGGGCTTGGATCGCTGGGGGAGTAGTAGCTGAAACACTTGATACAACAAGCAACATATGTTTTTAACCTCAGTAACGTGCAACCTAAATATAACCCCTGCTCGCATGTGCTAGGGAGTTTTACTGGAAGTGTCATTCAACTTGTGAGCTCTGTTTGTTACTGAGGGATACATTTTGTCAAAGGCATTCCAGGAATCATGGATCACACAACTTGCTGTGGTTGTTCTGTTGATTGGGTGGGCAGCAATGGAGAGGTAGGGTGGGTACATGTGGGGTCTAAAGGGTCTATTTAATTTGAACCTTGCAGGGCTTTTTTATAAGGTGAATACATAATTGAAAGCTTTTAGCATAGGGAATCCAGAACAAGTGGAACATAATCTTAATAATAAGTAGAACCAAGCTGATTGAAAGTGAATCCAGAATATATTTCTTTAAGCAAGAGGTTGTCGGAATGTGCTGTGCAGAATCAATTGAGCTATTTTAAAGGAGTTATAGGTAAATACGTGGGAAGAAAAGGTGTCTTGGGGTTATGTAGTCAAGGTAACAATGTTCACTTATATTTTCTTTCAGTTATTTTTGTTCAGTGCTCTGAAACATTGAAAACGTGCTCCATTAAATACAAATATGATTAGTATTACTGAAAGATTTAAAAGAGCTGTCAAGAAAGAGCAAAATAGCAGATCCATTTTGAAAGGCCAAATGGTCTGCTTGTGTTTTGCTATGTTAAATAATCATAATAATTATTCTTGCATTTCATGTAGTGCCTTATCACATCATCAAGTTGTCTCAAACCCTTCACAGATTTTTTTTTAACTGTGAAGTGGAGTCACTGTGTATTGTAGGCAAACATGGCAGCCAATTTGCAACCAGGAGTATCCCACACACAGCCATCAAGCGAGTGACCAATTTTATCTGAGGGTTTGCTGGCCAGGAGATCAGGAGAAACTCCATTCTCATTTCAAATAGTGTCATGGGATCTTTAACATCTACCTGACCAGGTAGGCGGGACCTCAGTTTAACATCTCATCTGATGCACAGCACGTCCGATGTTCTCCCAAAACTACATTTAAATGTTCCATCAATGTTACTGACAGATTCTAACACTGATGTACAGCAGGAGGATTACTTAAAAGTTGCCTTGACACCTTTCTCATAAAGAAAAGGCACAATAATGGAGACACTGACACTCCTCACTTTCATACCTTCACTTCACGGAATCGCTGCCACTTTTCACTCAGAAAGAGTGACGTGAAAGTTTTTACACCTGGCAAGTGGGGTTTCCATGAGATGTCTATCAATGGGACACCAGTAGCACACAAAAGGTCAAAGCTAATTCCTGCACTAATATAGAGTATGAGCCTGAGCTGATTGAAAGTGAATCCAGAATATAGTTTTTCATGCAAGAAGTTGAGAGTGTGCAATGCAGCTCTTCAGAAGCCATGAATGCAGAATCGATTGTTTATTTTTGAAAGAGTTAGAGATAAATACTTGAGAACAAGAGGTAACTGGAGACATATGAATTAAAAGTAACAACATTCACTCATTTTATTTTAGTTATTTTTGTTAAGTGGCAAAAAACAAGAACAATAACTTGCATTTATATAGCGTATAGCGCCCCTCATACAGAATAGCATCCGAGAGCGCTTGACAGTGGCAGAGCATCACGCCGAGACCAAGGGAGGGGGAGGTGATGTTCGAAGAGAAAGGTCTTCAGGTGCGACTTGAAGATGAGGAAGAAGGTGGAGGGATAGAGGAAAGGATTTGAAGACTCGTGTGAGGATCTTGAAATCAATCCATTCGGTGATGGGAGCCAGTGGAGCCTGGCTAGAACTGGTGTGATGCGGATAGGGAGTTTATTGCCCTATGGGTTCAGCAAAGTGTGACCTTCCTGACAGCTGCTGAGTGTGTGATTCTGTGAACATTGTGTGTCTCCGCACCCTGTTGTTCTCATGCAGAGCTGGGATCCATTCTAATAGCTCAGAGGTTCCCTTATCTGAAAAGTTGTTTTATCTCACTGTTTGAAGAAAAAATTATGGTATATTTAGTGTTCACAAATCTGTGCTTTAAATAGCAGTAGTAGCTAGTCTTGGATATATTATTGTTATATAATGCATAACTCGCTTTAAAATGCACAAAATATCTTGTCTACTCAAGAATTGGAGTGTTCCTATGCTGCCACCCTGTGATCATTAGTGATATTGCACATAGATTCAACCGTTCGTTGCTTTTTGTCTTGTCTCTCTGTGCTGACATGTGCCTAATAACTCTTAGGGAGAGAGTGTGCATTTCATTCCAAACACAAATACATTTCCCATGGGTAGGTGGCATATACATGTGGAACTCTCAGTCTGGTTACGATACTCTTAAACATGGTGATGGGTTTCTGCCTGTGTCAGATACCTGGCTGACCAAAACANTTTTTTCCCATAAAAAACATTTTGAAGGAAGACTGACACACATTGTGTGTGCACCAACAAAGCATACAACTAAAAGTAGCAGAAATGCACAACAACAAAAAAGCTCTTATTTGGTGCCTTTCATGTAGGAAAACGTCTCAAAGTGCTTCACGATTTCTGAGTGGAAGCCCGAGCTAGGGGAAGGTGGACAAAGGCACAGTTGAAAATGTTTTCAGGCAGTTTGTGAAAGCAGAGGTGGAGGTATTTTGGAACAGAGCTCCAGAGAGCAGGGGCAAAGTGGCTGAAAGCTCATCCGCTGATGGATAATAATAATAATAATAATCCTTGCATTTGATATAGCGCTTTTCACGTCGGGAGGACGTCCCAAAGCGCTTCACAGAATATACTGTAAAGTGAATTGACTGTATATTTGTGGGCGAACGCGGCAGCCAATTGCGCACAGCAATGTCCCACAAACAGTCGTGGATTGAAAATTACCAATTTATTATTGTTTTTGGTTTTGGAGGGATTATTATTAGGCGTGTGGAGTAAGGAAACTTGCCCAAGGTTTCGCCCTCTGCCTGGAATTGAACTCAGGTCTCTCACTTGCAAAGCGAGTGCTCTAACCACTGAGCTACAGGACTCCAGGATGGGTGGAGTGGATGCAGAAATGAAACAGACCAGCGATGGCGGAAAGGAGGGGCTGAAAGGAGGGGCTGGGCAGAGAGCAAAGAGATTGCACAGATAGGGTAGGCCAAAGTCATGTGTGAATGAATCTTAATGTTGCTCCACTGAGGGATTAGGATCCAGTGAAGCCAGACAAGAATGGGAGTGATAGGCACATGCAGCTTAATGCAGGAAAACATCTTGAAGCTCTTTAGTGTAGTGTAGCGACTATATTTTGTAGATTAAATCCGGAAGCTAATTTGCACACAGCAATAACCCACAAAAAGACATGAAGTGATTAATCAATTGTATTTGTGGGATTGTTGGCCGAGACACTGGGAGAAACTCCTTTCTCTTTTCAAACAGTATTATGGTTTTTAACATCCACTGGAATGATCAGATGGGAACTCAGTTTAAAGTCTAATCTGAAGGATGGGATCTCTGACAATGTGGCTCAGCCTCCGGCACTGCATTGGAGTATCCTCTACAAATAAACCGTAGCATGTTTTTATCAGTTCAAAGTCTCCACACGGGGCTTCAACATGCAACCTTCTGACTCATAGGCAAGGGTGCTACCGACTGAGCCAAGCTGACACCCATTTCCAGTAATCAAAGAATGTTTGGTTGCCTTGGCACCAATTCTTTTGGATTTTTTTCCCAGGTTATTTTTTGCGTCAAGTGAAGTTGTCCCCTCCCATCCCTCACATTAATTCCTAATTAAAATCAAGCCAAGTGCTTTGTGATCTCTGTCAAATGGCCCCAAACAAGAAGAAGCCAGAAGTATCAGGCAACTTAGCCCCCAGCTGGGTGTCTCTCCTGAAAGGCAGGACTGAAAACAAGAATAGAACTTTCGGAAATTTGTGGTTGTCCTCTGCAAATAAACCATATGTAGAAACTTACAGCACTGAAGAAGGCCATTCGGCCCATCATGAAGAATCACTACACTTGAGAGTAATTCTCGTTGAGATGTTTTGGTGCTATAATACTCCGAGACTATCATGCATGAAGGATGCTATATAAATGCAAGTTCTTGTTGTTTTAAAGATGATATTTCAAACTGCAAGGATTATAACAACTTGCTTTTATATAGCATCCTTCATGCAGGGTAGCATCTCGGATCGTTGAAATTATTTTTATTATTACTAATAACTAGTCTTGATTTTATTTTTGGTCATAACTATCACATTGTTGCAATTTCTTGACTGCTATTTACTGGGAGAGTTGATTCAGATCGCAGACAGAGCTCACCGAGCAGCACAAAACAGCCGAAGTTTGTGTCACTATGGCAGGTTGGACGCTTGGTTGATAGAAAAATGAATTCCAGGTACTTTGTCTTCATTTGGCTGTGCTGACAACATCATTTAGAAAACAAGGATCAGTTTAGTCATTACACAGGGCAGTACCTCTTCATACGTTTCCTATACATCTGTTTGCTAAAATCCAATTTCATTGCAGAATATGTCAATGCCTAAATGTCAGGAAAGGCCCAATTGTCATGTGCCTTTAATTAAAACATTACTTGGTGGGAGGAGCAGCAGAAGGAGGGGGTGAAAATCTGCCGTTTCTGTTGAAATTTTGCTTTTCACTGTTTCACAGTGGAAAAAGCTGATCTCAGAAAAGCATATTTCTGTTTCAATAGNAAAAAATCTTAGAATTCTCTTCTGACCATTATTTTATAGACTTGTACAAGAATTCAGTGCTGTTTGCCAGCTCCAATCGTGGAGTCCTGTAGTTTACCAGTTAGAGCACTTGCTTGCAAGTGAGAGGACCTTAGATCAATTCCTGGGCAAGGTGAAACATCATCTCCCTCCCCCCCCACCCACGCCCCCAGACAAAAATGCGTCACTCAATCCATGACTGCCCACAAAATACAGTCAATTCACTTTGCAGTATATTCTGTGAAGCGCTTTGAGACGTCTAGAAGATATAAGGCGCTATATCAAATGCAAGAATTTTTATTACTATTATATCAAATGCAAGTATTATTATATCAAATGCAAGAATTATTATTATTATAAACTGTAGTCTATCTCAGCTGGTGCAGTGAATGTTTTAAGAAAGTCTCGAAGAGTTGGTAGGGAATTAAAGGGAATGGATGTAGTTGCAGACTCCTGGGCTTGATTCAGAGCAAATGGAGCTGCTTCTGGTCTGGTGGCCAAAGAATGAAACCTGTTCGGGGCTCTGACTACCAGTTCAGTCTGAGATGGACTGACATCACTGTATGAATAAAAAAGGAGGCCGTTCAAATCTTAGTTTTCTATACCCATAATACAGAAATTCCACTCTTTCTCCATCCCCCCGTTCTTCTTCCTACAAAAATCAAAACCATATTTGCACACAGTATAATTTACCATTATAGAGCGCCTTTCACATTTTGAGGACATTCCAAAGAACATTAAAAGACCAATCATCTGAATTGCAGCCGGCTGTTTTCCTCTTTCCTCTTATCGGGGTACTACCACTGGTGAAATTTTATTTAGAGCAGTTTGCGAAATGGAGAAAAGTTTGCTGGGTTTCAGGTTATCAAACTCTCGACCACATACCCTCTTCTTCCTCGACAAAGTCAATGGGAGCAGGTGCTGGCTAGAGGTGGGTGGATTTTAGAAGAGGCTAAGTAATTGCACAATGTGTTATCACATCACATACCTCATTTTTCCCAAAGTAGACATTGGGGTTGAATGGTTACCCAGAATCCATTAATATGTAAGATACCTGAGATGTCGGATACTTTGCATAAGAGCTCCGAGATGCTGCGTGAAGGGCACTATATAAATCCAAGTGGTTGTTGTTATCTAAACTATTGCGTAGAAAGTTCATCTGGCTCTAGGTATGTGCTATGCAGCATTTCAGAGCTTCCAGAATTTGGCAAAATTCTTATTTTGGCAAAATACCATCTTCATTTTCAAGCCAGTTTTCTGTAAGTTTCTTTTAAGAATCTGCTGCACAGAAAACCAGCTTCAGAGTTATGACTCTATTCAACAATTTGCCAAATTCTGGGACTCTTTGAAATGTTATAGACAAAATTAGAACAAATCTTGGCCCATGATGGACGTATAGCCCCACACGTTTCTATTAAATATTCTGGGATTGTGAGTGCAGCTGAGGGCTCCAGATTAGTCCCTGCTCTGCTGATCTGAACTATATCCAGCCAGAAAGATGTTACAGGGGAGGAGGCCACCCACTTGTCCTGTGGGCCATCAGGCAGCATGATGATGAGTAGAGAATTGCGTGGACATAAATACATAGCCTAATGAAATATGGAAAATGTTTTTGCTGGCCTCCCGTGCCAGGCTCCACTGGCTCTCTCGCTCCCAACGGATTGATTTCAAGGTCTCACCTATAAATCACCCTCACTTATAAATTCCTTCACACACTGGTACCTTTCTATCTATTTAATATTTTCCTTCTGCTAGGCTAACTCTGGCTTGCTGTGTGTTGCACAGCTCCCTCCGCACCACCATCAGTAGCTAAGACTTCAGTCATTACGCTCCTAAACTCTGAAGCTCCCTGTCTCTACTCCATCACCTTGCCCCCTTTTCATCTATCTTTAAATAATGCCACCTTTAAATCTACCTTGAAGCCAGATGAAGGGAACTGGGAAGAACCACATGAGAGAATACAATATAGCACCTTTCAGGTCAGGAGGACATCACAAAGCGCTTGACAATTCTGGCTATGCACCAGAGGTGAGGATGGGAGCTGAGGGCGATGAGGAGGGGGAAAAGTGGCTGAAACCATGGTCAACCAGGTACGTTTTGAGATGTACCTTGAAAGAGGGGAGGGAGCAAGTCAGAGAGACATGGAAATGGAATTCCAAAGAGGGGCAGGTATCATGAGGGACGTAGAATAAGCTGTGGTACATGTCCGCTAGAAAATACTACAAAAGTAAACGTGAGATCTGGAAAGTAAACATTTTATTTCAAGTGAGGTTGAGTACAGTTAATAAGAATCTAAAACTATTCTACACCAGTTGTCCTTCTTTGAGCTATACTTACCACGGATTCAAGATGGCAGCTGTCAGTTTGTTAAGACAAAGCGAATTGATGAGAAGTTCATGCTCTCGCTGTTCTCTGAAGAAACTAGGAGAAGAAAATACAAAATGTAACCTTTTCATCAATCGCTATTCAGAACTGAAAATAATAACTTAATAGGAGATGAGCGATATAAAAATACGCTGGGATTTTTCTGTGAAAATCTTCCTTTCATAGAAAATTTCTGTGCATAGAATAAAAATACCGAATAATAGAAGCTGGTTGTTATCGAAGCATGAGAGAAATGTGTTGATCAAGGAGAAGAAATTAGAGAATTCAGTGAGCTTCATTCACATGGTTCAAGGCTTTACTTTAAAGTTCACTTACAACAGATGTAAAGAAGCTGAAAAAAAGGGAGACTTATTCAGGATGAAGAGAGCTGGGGCCTGAAGGAGTAGCAACAAGGATATGTTAGGCTGGTGTAAGATGGACAGGTGATTTTAATACACTTCAGTTTAGATAGCGTGCTGTGCACTGCCTGGTAATAACAAGGACTTTTCAACTTCATAATGCTAGATCTGCTGGGCAGGTGCCATCTTAAATATGAAGTGTTGATTGTTGCAGCTCTTATTATATTGCATTCCCACACTGAGATGTTCCCAATAAAGCTCTGATAAATGCCTTTCACCAATATCATGTTTTAATTAAAACTATTCCTCTGTTCATGCTACTCAGAGCCCCAGCCCTCTCATAGCCAGAGCCTGAAGGTTATTTTATCTTACAATGTAAGATCCTGCAGAATTGTAGAAAATTCTTCAACTCAGTATCTATTTTTAGAAGCTGTTTTTTTCCATGGTTCTTAAGAACCTTAATTCAGCTTCCGAATTGTGACTTTTAAATTAAAAATTAATTTATCAGCTTTGAATTTTAAGACAAAGTAGCCTGACTTGCTAAAACAAGATTACATTTCAGGTCTTACTTCTTTTTCTTAAGAATTGCAGGAAACCAATTTCAGGGATTAAATTTGATTTAAACAAGTCTTTCGAACCTCTCTACAATCTGGGATTTTAAGATAATAAAGGTCTTAAAACAAAGATGGTGAAGCCTTTCAGTTCTCAATGTGATCCACAAAGTCTCTATCTTGCATATGGATTTATCTGATCTGCAATAGCTCTGCTCAGTTATTATTAATAATAATCCTTGAATTTGATATAGCATCTTTCACTTTGGGAGAACATCTCAAAGCTCTTCACGGGCATAATAATTATATGTTTTTGCATTTGATTTAGTGCATTATCATGTTGTCAAAGTATCTCAAAGCCCTTCATAGGATTTACTGTAAGATGTAGTTAGTGTGCATTTTGTAAGCAGCCAATTTGTGCACAACAATGTTGCACAAACAACCACAAGGAGAGCAACTCATTTGACTTGGGCAATGGGGGGATTGTTGGCCAGAACAACGGGAAAATTCCCTTCTCTGTTCAAGTAGTGCTGTGGGTCTTTAAAGCCATCTGAATAGGCAGGCAGCCCTTGGTTTAATTTCTTATCCAATGGGTAGTAACTCAAATAATACATCACAAGTCCAGCAGTCTATAGGAGTGTTATCCCAGACCTATTAATTCAAGGTGCCCAATACCTAAGGGTCCACTCAAAGGCCAGGCTGTTTTAGTTATGCAGTTTAACATTAGAAGTACTTGTTATTTTAGCTATGAATTTAGGAAATAATATCTCAGGATACATTATATAGTTTGGGTTATGGCATGTGTATGAGACTACCAGGATGGTGGAAGGCGAACTGGATGGACCTTGGTCTTCTTTCGTCTAGTAATTCTTACGTTCTTATCGCTGGTTCTCTGAATTGCACCGTAGTATTTTAACAGTCTGCACAAAATAACAGGCATTTTGGAACTTTCAAAGTAATCCATTTTTTTTAAACCAGTCTCATTTTTGGAACAATACCTTGGTGAGCATGGAGTACAATGAGAACATTTGTTTTGGAAGCTGTAAATGTGTTAACATTTGCAAAAATGCTCTCATATTTTTCAACACTGAACATGAGAAAACAATGGAACAATGTTTAGCTTTTTTTGCTTGACTGCGGATATGCAGCTCAGTGATAATCATTATTACATTTAATATACAGTAAACTCTGGGTAACTCATCGCTCCAAGGGAGAAGAGCTCAGTGACGAGTCAACAGAAATGGTGAGTTAGGCATGGCTCAGACGAATTAGGATTGAAGGAAGGAGCGAATGGTAAACAATAACAATAAATTACATTTGCATAGCATCTTTCATGTGGGATTAATAGAAAATAGAAGAATAGAAGAAAACAAACAAAATGGGCCGAATACATCCCCTCCCCTTTCTGTAGAGAAAACACCTATCTATGTCTGTATTATATTGGCCGGATCATTGTCCAACAAAAAAGCTAGAGGGAAAAACACAGTCACTGCACTTTATAGTGTATCCTGTAGCTCAGTGGTTAGAGCACTCGCTTTGCAAGTGAGAGACCTGAGTTCAATTCCAGGCAGAGGGCGAAACCTTGGGCAAGTTTCCTTACTCCACACGCCTAATAATAATCCCTCCAAAACCAAAAACAATAATAAATTGGTCATTTTCAATCTACGACTGTTTGTGGGACATTGCTGTGCGCAATTGGCTGCCGCGTTCGCCCAGAAATATACAGTCAATTTACTTTACAGTGTGTTCTGTGAAGCGCTTTGGGACGTCCTCCCGACGTGAAAAGCGCTATATCAAATGCAAGGATTATTATTATTATTATTATCCTGTGAAGCACTTTGGGACGTCCTCTTGATGTGAAAGGCGTTATATCAAATGTACTGCTGATTATTATTATTATAGAGACACTTGCCAGGTTCACACTGAAATCAAATTGCTCTCTTTGTTTCAGCACTAAGTTGTGGTGTTCCAGAGTCTCCTGGGAACGGCTCGGTGTTTGGCAGAGACTACACCGTGGATAGCAGAGTCAGCTACCAGTGCAACCAGGGCTTTAACCTGGAGTCAGGTCAGCAATCACGAGCAGTGTGCAGGCAAGACGGCACATGGAGTAACAACGGCAAGACCCCACGCTGTATACGTAAGTTCATCCATTTGGTGTGTGACACGAGTGTAAAAATTGCTCTTTGTTTAGAACCTTTTTTTGTCCTGAATAATTTAAGAGAATTTCTGGCCCAAGTTCTTTTGTGAATGGAGAACAACTTGGCTTCTCTCCAGGGCAATCAATGAAATGCTTTGTGTGTTTATGTTCAAATGAAAGCAAAATACAAACTCGCTGAAACTCAGTTGACTCACTGAAAACCAAACCCTTCCCCCTACTATGGTGAGCTTTCTATTTTAACAATAGTCCTGTTTGTCCCTCAGTTGCATATTAAGTGGTGATCTGCATTGGATTGTATTATTTGTCTATGTTCAATGCATTATAATAATCCTAATATTTGATGCTTTGCTTCATCGTCATTTAAACGTCTCAAAGTTTTAACAGGATATACTGTAAGGTGTGTATTTTGTAGGCAAATCTGGTAGCCAATTTGTTCACAGCAATGTCACACAAACGGCCAAGAAGTAAATGACCAATATAGTCCTAATAATCCTTGCACGTCGGGAGAACGGGTTTACTGTGAAGTACAGTAACTGCATATTTAGCAGGCGAATGTGGCAGCTCAATTGTGCACAGCAATGTCCCATAATAAACAACATCACATTCGTATGGTGCCTTTCACATTGGGAAGACGTCCCAAGGCGCTAGACAATCAGTGTTTAGGACCCGAGCTGGGGTTCAGGATTGGGGAGGGTGGAGAGCAGTGGGGGAAGAAGGGTGACTGAAAACACGGTCGATGAGGAGAGCCTTGAAGCTGATTGGTATTGAAGGAGGCAAGGGAGGGGGCGAGCGGAGGGACTGCGGGATGGAGTTCCAGAGGGTGGGGGCAATGCAATGATTGACCAATTTTATTTGGGGATTGTTGGTCTTGACCCTGGGAGAAACTCCCTTCTATTGTTGAATCATGTCGTAGGATCTATAACCTCCACCTGACAATGCAGCCCCCTCCCCCCAGCTGGATGTGGGAGTGTCATTTTAAGACTATGTGCTATCGCTGAGCCAGGCTGACACACTTGGAATTCAAGCATGAAATCCACATTATTATTCGGCCTGTCAAGGACAAATATAGGGCATTGAACTAAATAAATAGAAGGAATTGCATTACAAATGTAAATTAGCACAGCCTGTTATCAAGTGATAATTGAATGGCCTAGCAATTGTAACCTCATATGAATTCTTCCAATCACGTGATTCAAAATCTTAATCTTGGCTATCATCTGGTTTTAATTCCAAAGCTAAGAGTGATTGTATTATTTACATTAGGTAAGTGCGCTCTAAAATGATAATGACATTTTTCCAGTCTTTAGCCATTTTCTTATAACTTGGAAATGAAGAGATGGAAAGGACTTCTGTATAGTATAAGTACATCTAGATGCAATAAGACGTACATACTTCTGTAGATTCCCCAGGTCATATACAGGTAAAGGGTCACAGCAGCGAAGGGAAGTTCTCACACTGGAGTTTCAACAGGTGGGAAAGTCAAACAAATGAAAGGAAAATCCTTTGGCGCTATTTCAGTGGATAGATAATTAATTGGACCAGATATTACTGTAACAATCACCATTCCTCTGATGTATTATGATAATAATCATTACAATTGGTATTCATGTAGGGAGAATACCCCAAAGCGCTTCACAGGATACACTTGAAAATGGAGTGACTGCATTTTGTGGGTAAACATGTCAGCCAAATTGTGCACAGCAATGTGCCACAAACAGTAATGAAGTGAATGACCAATTATGTTTGTTGGCTAGGTCATGGCGAGGAACTCCCTTCTCCTTTTGAACCATGCCATAGGATCTGTAATGCCCAATTGAACAGGAAGACGGGGCCTTGGTTTAATGTCTCATCTGACGGATGGCATCTGCAACAATGCAGCACATCTCCAGCACTGCATGTTGGAATGTCATCTTAGACTGCATGAGTTTCAAGTCCCGATGTGGTACATGAATCCACAATTTCTGCATGCATTGATCTCAAATTAAACAAAACTGCAAATGTTGCAATTATTAATAATAAACCTTGTGCTTTTCAATGTCAAAGGTCAGAGGTTAGCATGTGAGAGTCATGAGTCGGACCTGGTCAGCGTATGTGAGAGTCATTCCTGGATAGAAAGAGACAGAGGGATCTGGTCAAGTTTGTGTGGAGTAGAAGGGAACGTGGCTTATGAGCTGTAATGTGTGGTGTTTCATAATGCGCTTTGTGTGATCATTATCATATTTTGGTCATCTTTACCCTCCCTACCGCCTTTCAGCTACCAGCCCCAGCTCGGGTGCCCAGCCAGCAGTTTGATTCACGTTGAGACGTGCTCCTTAAGGGAAAGGCGCTATATAAATATAAATTGTATTGTATTGTCACTCGGCCATAACTATCACATTGAACATATTATTAAAATACCACATAGTTCATAAAAATAATAATAATAAGTCAAGCCTATATATTTAACCTGACACATACCTAAATATTTTTTCGATGGATTCACATTATTTTGTGACACCAGTCAGTCTCCACCACAACGACCAATAGCTTTTAAATCTCAGCAGTATTCATCTCCCAGGAGTACATGTTTACTAACAGCCTCCAGTTACTGCTCAAGATTGATTCCGCGTTTGGGTTCTTTATTTGGCTAATACGTTTTGCAAGGGAATGAATCATTTGGATAAAATGACATTTAATCATACTTTTGTACTTCAGATTAGCTTAAATTGCAGAGAATACAGTCACACAATACGATACACAAAAGCTGCCGGATAGAAATGAAATCAATGTAGGCGGGTTTCTGCTGTACATTACTGAATTTGCATTAACTTCCAATCATCTCTGACATGATTTATTGCTGTTAAGTGACGACTGTCTGATCCATAATTCAGAAGACAAGAGCTGACAGATTTATTCATTAAGGCACTAACTTTTCTGACCTCTGTGCATTTAGTGGAACAGCTTTCTTTCAAATCTGTTTGTGGCTGGAGGAGATAGAATTATAGAATCACGGTCATTTACAATGCAGGAGGAGGGCATTCAGCTGATCAGGTCTGCACCAGCTCTTAGAGCAAGCTGTTCTTTCAATCCCACTACCCTGCTCTATCCCCATATCTCGTCAAGCCTCTAACTTTCATATACACTTCCAGTTCCCTCTTGAAATCCAGAATCAATTGTGCCTTTCTTGCCTTACTTACCTACGCCAAAAGCCGCTGAAGCCCTGGTTCATGCCTTTGTCACCTCTCGGCTGGACTATTAAAATGCCCTCCTTGCCGATCCTCTCCAGGTCATACAAAACTCTGCCACCCTGTATCCTTACCCGCACCAAACTCTGCTCCCCGATTACCCCAGTCCTTGCCAGACTGCACTGGCTGCCTGGCCCAGAGAGGATCAACTTCAAGGATCTCACCCTTGTCTTCAAATCCCTCCACTCCTCTGCACCCCCCTAATCTCTCTGACTTCCTCTCTCCTCACAAAAGTGCCTGTTGCCTTCGCTCCACTGGGACTGGCCTCCTCCTTGTCCCCCGAGTCCTCTGCTCCCCCATCGGCAGTCGTGCCTTCAGCCACTATGCCCCGAGGCTCTGGAACTCCCTTCCTCATTCCCTTCACCTTGCCCCCTCTCTTCCCACTTTCAGGTCTCGGCTGAAGACCTTTCTTTTCGACCGCGCCTTTGGTCACCTTCCCCCCCCCCCTCACTGGCTCAGCCCCGGGATCCGTTACTGTGAAGCGCTCTGAGACGCCGACGGGCGTGGAGGTGCTATATAAATCAAGTTGTTGTTGTAGTATTCGGCAGGGCAGTCCACATCTCAACTGAAAAAAAATTATCTTAAGCTCTCTTTTTACTCTTTTTGTGACTGTTTTATATCTATCTTCCCCTAGTCACTGACTCCCCTACT
Organism: Callorhinchus milii; assembly: GCF_018977255.1. Lineage (NCBI taxonomy): Eukaryota > Metazoa > Chordata > Chondrichthyes > Chimaeriformes > Callorhinchidae > Callorhinchus > Callorhinchus milii. The sequence continues at coordinate 9,835,951 of NW_024704744.1, forward strand.
AGTGGAAATCACTTCTCCCTATTTACCCTGTCAAAATCTTTCATAATTTGATTGTCATGGAAGCTCACTATGAAATTAAACAATGCTTTACAACCCTTTGTTTTGATGGGTTTGTCCTACTTGCCAACATGTAACTGTGATATGTACGTTTGGTGCAGTTGTGTGTATCCTTGTTTAAAACAATAATAACTTGCATTTATTTAGCGCCCCCTCAGGCAAGTTTGCATCTCAGATAACCTACTTTGACGCCAAGCAAAGGGAATGTGAACTGTAAGCATGGTCAAAGGAGAGGACAATGCAGAGCGATTGAGGCAGGAATTTCCAGAGGTTTGGGGTGTAGCAGCTGAAAGCAGCTGAGACATGTAATATACTAAACACCAAAAGCTTGAAATTCAATCCAGTCTTACCCACAAGACCATTGTGTCTTAAAATATAATAATTCTGAAAATCCTGAAATCCGGTCTTAAGGTGTTGTCCTTTGAATGAGTCATAAAACCAAGGTCCTCTCTGCCCTTCAGATGGACGTTAAAGATCCAGTGGCACTATTTGGAAAGACATGGGATTTTCTCTCTGGCAATCAATTCCCCAGATAAAATTGAGCATGTACTTCATTTGTGTCTGTGGGATGTCGCTGTGCATAAATTTCCTGCCTTGTTTGCCTACAAAATGCACTTTGAGACATACTCCTGACATGAAAGGCACTATATCAAGGCCGAATTTAAAAATTTTCCACAATTCTGCTCAATCTCACACAATTCAGGCAAGATATCTTGAAACCTAATTCTAGGTAGATTTTTTTTTTTTAGCTGAGCTGGCTTTGAGGTGACGCTTGTGCCCTATATGAATTTGAGTCAATCATTGGTCTTGGTAGTCCGGTTCCATTACTCCAGGACGTTGGCTCATCTGCAGGATTTGGAAGGACAGAATTGGGGCTGGGATTCTTCTTACTCTGCTGATGCTGTTAACTCTACAAGCCAAAGCCCTTCTTGGTAAGCTGGTTAAGCAATAGGTAGCTTGCCAGACAATCATAGATTACACAGTACAGAAGGAGATTATTCGGCCCATTGTGCCCGTGCCGGCTCTTTGAAAGAGCTATCCAAATGAATCCCGCTACCCCACTCTCTCCCTGTAGCCTTGCAAGTTTGTTCTCCCCAAATATCTATCCACTTCTCTCTTGAAAGTTGTTATTGAATCTACTTCCACCACCCTTTCAGGCAGTGCATTCCAGATCCGAACAACTCGGCATGTGAAAATATGTCTCCTCATCTCCCACTGGTTCTTTTGACATTGTTTATAATGGCAATTTTATGAAGTTTTAGCAGGCAAAATAATTAGGTAAGTAGAGTCCATTCCTCCCGTGAGAGAGTATGAATTCCATTGCAGATACAGGTTAATGTCCATGTGTAGGTGGCATACATATTTGAACTTTCAATCTAGTTTGGATACCCCAAAGAATATTGATAGGTTTTCAGGTGAGCCAGACACCCAGTTGACCCAAAAATAAGTTTCCTGATTTCAATCCCCTGACTAACACAATGGTTGGGCACAAAGCTGTTGAGGCATCAATTGATCTGCGAATTGATCTGGAGTTTAGTGCCAATTTATGGAATACAAGCTCAACTCAATTTTAAAAGTTATAATATTAATAATTCTTACTTTCATATCTTTCATGTCGTCAAGACTTCTCAAAGCGCTTCAAAGGATTTTACTGCAAAGTGTAGTGACTGTATATGTTGAATAACTAAAGAATAAACACATTGACTCATGACCTGTCAACAATGGAGCATTTTAATTAATGCTAAATTAATGGAGCATTTCACCTATGTAAGAAACATGAATAAGGCTATATAAGATAATAAACCCTTTTGTGTTGTCTGACTGGTTTGTTTTTTCATGTTTCAAAGCACTTGTAACCCAGATCATTCTGAAATGCCCAGATGTCTTTTGACTGTTGCTTGTAATGAAAAAACTCATCACTTTAAGTATTGAAATTCAGACTCAGAATTATAGAAGATTTCGGCCAATATATTTGGTCATTCACTTCATGGCTGTTTGTGGGACACAGTCACTACATGTTACAGTATATCTTGTGAAGACGCTTTGAGGGTTATCAAAACTTGAATGTTCTAACACAGCTTGTTCAAATGCAAATGCTGGCTGATTGCTGCCTGAACTTCAGCTTCTCAGTACAAAATGAATTCAAACATGAAAGAGTGTAATTTAATGGGTACCTTCAGTTCAAATATAAAAATGCATCTTGTGTCAGATCTGTTCAACATAAGGCCACCTGAGTATTTTCTTTCTGTCTTTCTTTCCATGTAGCTGTGACCTGCCCCACCCTTGAGACCTTCCTCTCGGAAAATGTGGTCAGGCGACTGGTTCATGGGTCAACAAACGAATACGGAGCTCAAGTGATGCTGAACTGCAATCCTGGTTACCATTTGAAGGGGCGCAAGGTGATAGAGTGTGAGGTGGATGGCGTGTGGAGCGGGGAAGATGAAAAAGAAAGATGCGAAAGTAAACACAAGATCTTTAATCTATTTATTTGGCACGGTTGAATGCTATAATTTTGAGTACTATATGTAAATCAGAACCCGAGCTAGTTATCACTGGTCAGCCGTCAATCGCTGTTTATCGTAGTAATCCTCTCAAAGTCACTGTTATTTTCTTCATCGTGTGAATTGAAGTGTGGCCTTAATTAAGCTTTCACACAGCTGTTATTGCTAATTTATAACACTAAAAGGTTTTTAAGGCGTTAAAATCCATAACCATTTGGCATTAATCACAACCCGTAAGCAGGAATTACGCAAATCCCTGAATAATCGGTTGTGTATTGGAGAATAGGAACAGGAGGAGACTATTCATCCTATTCCGTCAAGCCTGTTCCACCAGGTTATTGTAACTTGGCAGATTTTCTAATAACAATACTTTTATATGTGGTTATCGGGCCAAACTGATCAAAGTGGAATGGTGTTAAGCACATTCGAATATTAATCAATATTCTGTTTTCTTTGCAAAGTTATCGTGTGTGGAGAGCTTCCTTCCCCACCAAACGGCAACAAGATCGGCACACTGATCACATATGGGGCGACGGCAATCTTTACCTGCAATACCGGGTACACACTGGCGGGATCTCACTTCCGAGAATGCCAAGCAAATGGGCTGTGGAGTGGATCGGAAACCAGATGCCTTGGTATGTACCAGAAACAATTAACATCAGATGAGATGTGTTGTACTGCTTTTAAACTTCTCAACATATTGATATAGTTATTAAACTAAATCAGACAAAAAAAAGCATCAGTTAATTGTCCGTAACTAATTGACTCAGTTATCAAGACAGCAGTTTTGAGCCATATCTTCAGACACTTTAACTGAGGATTATTGCACAACATTACTGGAAGGCTAGGAAAACATATTGCTGTTTGTAGCGCTCAGAAAAAGCTAGTCACCATTGCAAACAGATGGAAATGTTTTAAGAAGAACAAAAGAACATAAGAATTTGCTAGGCGAAAGAAGATCAAGGTCCATTTAGTTCGCCTTCCACCATCCTGGCATGCTGTGTCCCAAACTATATATCTTATCCTGAGATATTAATAAGAACATAAGAATTTGCAAGGTAAGGAAAGATTTTAATAATAATAATAATCCTTGGGTTTGATCTAGCGCATTATCATGTCTTCGAGGCATCTTAAAGCTCTTCATAGAAGATACTTTCCAATGTTTCCCATTGCTTAGCAACTTCACGGCACAAACTTTCTGCCTCAAATATTTTGCGCTATTGTTACTGAAGTGTTTTAAGTCAGGTTAATAACACATTGTCTACTTGCACCGCACAATTGTGATTAACTGCAACCGATCCTTTCCACAAGATAAATGCGAGTAAAATTTTGCTATTTCTCCCAAGGTTATAAACTATTCTTACATAGCATTGATAAATAGTTGAAAGGCTTTACCATTTTATGTTATGTTATGTTTGCCTTATGATAAAGATCCTCACAGGTTGGCATTGCTCAGAGATTTTTTAATTTATCTTCATGTTTTGTAACAAGCTGTGACATTAAGTCCCTTTTCTTGAAAAATTGGGAATTACAGGGATTTACTGTAATTTATTTCTAACTATAATAATCTTTACATTTGATGTAGAGTCTTATCACTTTGTTGGAATGTCTTAAAGCAGTTCACAGTATTTTTACTGTAGAGTGTAGTGACTTTATTTTTAGACGAATGTAGCAGCCAGTTTGCGCACAGCAATGTATAATAAATATCCACAAAATGAATGATTAATTTTTTTGTGGGGGTGGGGGGGATTGTTGGCCAGAACTCAGGAGAAACTCCACTTTTCAAATAGTACTATGGAATCTATAATATCCACCTGAAGAGACAGACAGGACCTTGGTTTCTGTTCTTGCTCTCTGGTACTCCGTCCCAGAATACCTCCAACTTGTTCTCTTCCTCCCCTTGTTTAAAGTCTATCTCAAGATGTACTGCTTTTGATCATTTCTCCCCTCCGTGACCCTCTCAGCTCCCACTCCCAGCTTGGGTGCCCAGTCGGTATTGTCAAGCACTTGTGACAATCTCTTGTTCTGAAAGACACTTTTTGGATGTAAACTCCTATTGTCTTGTAAGTTTTCTATTTCTGTGCCATTTCTGCCCTTCAGCTGGTCACTGTGGCTCTCCGGATCCAATCGTAAATGGGCACATCAGTGGAGATGGTTTCAGCTATCGGGACACCATTGTCTATCAGTGCAATCCTGGTTTCCGGCTTGTTGGTTCCTCTGTAAGAATTTGTCAACAGGATCACAAGTGGTCAGGACAACCACCAGTCTGTGTTCGTAAGTATTTTACTGCTGTGCTGATCGCTGATTTGTTATGTGTCCGTGCCTCACTGATCAGAAAGGAAGGAATACTGAAACAAGGTATAAACCTGTAAATCTGTTTCTATCATTAGAAAGAATTACTGGAAAATCCAATACGTTAACTGATCCAGCAATAACTGGATTTATATAGCACCCTTCACATAAGATTTTATGTAGTTCTTAAGAAGAACTGGATTCCAAATCAACACTGAATTTAACATTTCTCCTCAAATTTGTGGTATCATAACATTAAGCCAAATAGTAATACACGGTCTTATGGTAGATAGTATTGTATAGCATTGTACATTCTACACAGTGAGATTGGGTTATTATGGTACCTTTAATGTTTCCAGTATTGTTCATTGTTGTACATTGATGCAATGGCCAATTTGTCCAAACCAATGTACCATAAACAGCCATGAAGTGAATGACCAATTTCCAATTTTATCTGGGGAATTGTTGGCCAGGACACATTGAAAAACTCCCTTCTCTATTTTTTGAGCAACCCACAGGATATTTAATGTCCACCTGAACAGCCAGATGCGACCTTCATTTAACCTCCCATCTGAAGGACCACACCTCTGCCAATGCAGAGTTTCCGAGGACTGTATTGGATTATCAGTCTAGACATGCTTCGGTCACTGTTTGACTTCTGAAATCTCCAAGGTGAAAACGGTGGATGTATTTAATGGACCTCTTAAAACGTACATGTCCAGAATGGTCTGATCAGCCGGGATTGCCCAAGGGGCAGGTTGACAGCTAATGATGGTTTCCTTCATAGTATCCTGTGATTGTCCTGGCTTGATGATCCATGGGATTGTTCCCAGTCTGTTAAGCACAATAAATTGGATGCACAGAAACAGTGGGCAGCATGTCAATTTTAATCTATTCTCTGATGGCAATGCAGCCCTTTCTGCATTGAATTAAAAAAAGCAAAGGAAAAAAAACTTATTTTAATACAATCGGTGAGTGCAGATTATCTTTAATAATATTAAATAAATAATATCAAACATAATGGGGAACCAGATCACCTAAACTGGCCAAAAAAACACCAACGGAGAATACATTTTCATGTGTACGAATTCTACAAGCTCATTTCGTACCTATTAATTAGGGCTGAACAATAATAGTTATAAGTTATATCCTGAATTACATCTGGTTCTATTCCTTATCTAATTTGGTTGCTATTCAGCTGATATTGCTTTCCCAGGGTCTGCCCATTCTGCATATGGTCACCTGGATGTCCAATGGATGTAGAAAAGCATCACCGTGCATAGCAAAAACAACTTTCAATTATATAGCACTCTTCACGTGGGTAGCATCTCGGAGCGTTTAACAGTGGTGTGCCTTGAGGCAGAGCCGGAAAGGGAGGGAAGGCACAGTCATAGAGGAAAGTCTTCAGATGTGATTTGTAGGTGGGAAAGAGGGGGCAAGATGGAAGAATTGAGGCAAGGAATTCCAGAGATTAGGGGCATTGTGACTAAGATCAGACTGAGAGTTGCACACATGTATGCCACCAACACATGTAAATTTGCCTGTGTTTCGAATGGAATATGTACTCTCTAGCTGGAGGTACATTTAGAATTCAACCAGCTAAAAACACATTGCTTACCATTGAGATAACTGTCTGCAAACACTCACCAGCCTTCCCAACTATTCCCTTCTTAAGCCACAAAGTTGCAGACCATTCAGACCTCTATAAGTTGTGTCCACTCACACACCAGGCTCCGCGAGCCTATTACCCACATCCTCGCTTGGCTCCCCATCCCCTGGAGGTTCGAGTTTAAGATCCTTGATCTCAATTTAAAAGCCTTCCACTGTCTAGCCCCACCCTACCTCTGCAACTTTCGGAAACCCTACTACTCCCTCCGATTAGCAGACATTGGCCTGCTTCACATCCCCTGTCCTGGCTGCCTCACCATCAACCATTGGGCCTTCGGTCTATCTGGCCCCACTCTCTGGAACTACATCCTAGAGTCCCTTTGCCTCAGCCTTTCCTTCTTCTTCTTCAAGTCCATCTCAAGAACCACCTCTTTGACTGCGCCTTTGGTCAGCTTCCCACCTGCCTTCCACCCCTCTCGAATCCAACCCCCAACTCAGGTGCAAACACTTGAATGTCCAGGGCCTCAGGATATCCTCCCAATGTGAAAAGTACTATATAAAGGCAATTTGTTGTTGTTGGCAACTTCCTGCTGCTTGTCCAGCTAGGACCATCATATCCTTTGGCTTTGGCTTGCAGCTCTAACAGGAGGCAAATGGGAATAAACACTATAAATATGCTTCACGGCAATTACCTATGTGACACATTGTGATGTTTATAGGCGCTATATAAAAAGCAAACATAAATGATAATTCAGTACATCTCAAATCCTTGTCTTTCAGCAATCACATGTGGCCACCCAGGAAACCCCACTTATGGCAGAACCAATGGCAGTCAGTTTAATCTAAATGATGTTGTAAACTTCACCTGTAACAAGGGATATTTACTGCAAGGAGCATTGAGAGCACAGTGCCGGGTGAATGGTCAGTGGAGCAGCCATTTGCCAACCTGTCGAGGTAAGCAAAATAGTCATGGACTATTGTCTTTCGGTTATAATATACTATCCTTCCCTCTAGTGTTTTAGGAGGTGGAACAACAATAATAATCCTTCATTTGATATAGCGCCTTATAGAGACGTCTCAAAGCGCATCACAAAAAATATTGTACAGTGGATTCACTGTGTATTTTATGGGCGAAACGGGGCAGCCAATTGCGCATAACAGTGCCCCACAAACAGTCTTGGATTGAGTGACCACATTTTTTTGCGGGATTATTGCCTGAAATGTGATTTGAAATTAAATATTTTATAATATTTATATGATTTATTAGAATTACTATCCAGTTCTAGAAACAAATTTTAAATCAGTTGAAAACAATAAAATGTCTTTGTGATGGACAAATTAAAGAAGTTCATTGTGAAGACTAAGGGCATCCTTTTTGTATTGTATTGTGTCCTTTCTTCCTAAATGGCTTTTTGAACATCAGCAATATGTAGAATAACCGAGGACACAGGTTTAGAGTTAAAAAGAGTAATTTCAGGACAGACACAGAAAAGATTTTTTTTCAAAAAAGCAGGTAATTAATGACTGGAACAGGTTACCAAGATGGTAATTGAATGAATGACCCTAGGCTCATTTTAAAAAACATGCTTTGATGGGAGAACAGTAAGATAGGTTTTCTGGAGATGTAATCAAATGGTTCATCCAAACCTCTCGTATTATTTAGGGATGAGCACATGTAAGATTTAAGCAATATTTTTGCATTGATTAGTAATACACGAGGATAAGGCTCTCGACTCAAGGACGGGATTAGGAGAGTAATTCTTTGAATTGAATAGTTTGCGAACAGCTCTACGCCTACGACTGCAAAATTGTTATTCACATTAATGTAAAATACATCAGCGTAGACAATGGAGTACGTTCGATGTGTTGTAATGTCTCGGATCAAACAGTGACACCAAACAGAACATCACTTCATGTCAGTCACTCGCTGTTCTATTTAAGAATGGCTGAGCTGGTGGATTTCCTTTCATATTCCTGATTTATTTCATTGATTTGCAAATGTGTTAGAAAGTATAAAATGCAAAAAAATAAAAACACTCCGAAGGAGCATCTTTTAAAACAGTGACAGATCTTAAGTCTTAAATATGACTCCAGAAAAAAACGGGATACGTTATATCATTTCATTCCTCAATATGCTGCCGCATAGAGCCATAACAGAATCATAAATTGTAGCCCCTTGAGAAGTTTCTAACCTTTTTTTTCCTCTGCAGAATATTTGTTCTCAGGCTTAATCTGCTGAGGAGTGGAAACATCTGCTGTCTCTCTGGCCCAGGAATTGTTTATTTACCAATTGAACCCCAGGCTTCAGGCCTCAGCTGCCCAATTGGCAAAAAAAATTGCAAAGCCAGAAAGAATATAGATTTCTCTACTCCTCAGCAGGTCAAACCTGGAAAAAATATTCAGTAGAAATAAAGTAGGTTAGAAGCATGGCATCAGCTCTATTGACTAGAATCATACTTACTTTGCTTCAACAGAAAATGAAAGACATCTGTGATGTAGGTCTGTGATAGGAACTTCTGGGATTGGAGGCTTCTTTTGTCGTTATAAAGTAACACAGCGCTAGGCTTAAAGCATTGCAAACCTTACCCCAAATCTACACTATATCTCAAATGTAATTCGTTATTGTTGTTGTAAAGTGATTCTGAATGATGCCAATTTGTAGCTCTTGTAATGCTTGTGTTTGGGATGGCTTTGTGAAACTTTCTGTTCTATTTCATTGCAGTTGTGAATTGTTCAGATCCTGGATTTGTGGAAAATGCTTTTCGGGAAGGTGAGCAGAGTTACTTGCAAAGCATCAAGTTCGGAAGCAGTGTGGTGTATCAGTGTAAATGGAGCTTCTACCTGCTCGGCTCAGCCGTGCTCACCTGTCAAGCAAATGGGCTGTGGGATCGATCTCTGCCAAAGTGCTTACGTAAGTAACTCTTGAGTGTACAGCATTTGCACTCGGACATATTTAAACGTTGAAAGGACATATATACAGCGTGACCAAAGAGTCATGATACTATAACAATGCCTTCAAAAGTCTTAAAGAAATTATGATTTTTTTAGATATTAATACGGAAAAAATTTAAATTGATTTAGTCATGAAGAAATGAAGTAATGATTTTTTAAGCACTGAACACTCACTGTCCTTGAAGAATTAAAGCAATTATTATTTAAATAAATGGTATCACGACTTTTGTGTATATATATATATTTTTTAAGCCATTATGCTTCTAATAACATCTGAAAATAGAGCTCCAAAGCGCTCTGCTAAGTAAGGATGTAATGTGCTTTCCTGGCAATGCAAATGCTTGATTTTCAACAGTATCGCAGACAAAGATGTGGGGAAAATGTAGGGCAGTATTAGCATAGGTCTGGGCGCAGACTTACTGGTTGCTTTATTAACATGTGGAATAGGAGCAGTGAATAAGTGGAAGGATAGAAAATAGCAAAAGACTTGAATGGGCAAAAAAAAAAGTCATTCTTTTTCTCAGACGTGGAGGTGAAAATTGTGACTGGGGAGGGGAAAAAAAGTGCCATCTGTGATGTGATAATTATCACTGATGATAACTTTTACATTATATACCTCATTATCATCCCCCACCCCCTCACCAACCACCCCCTGTGGATTTCATAACAGATTTCAATGTGATAATCGAATCTGTTAGGCAACATCGCAGCTCTTACCCTTTAGTCATTATTTCATTATGTTCAAGCATCTCATTTTACTTTTGTTTTAAAAAAGAAAAACTATTGAGACAGAAAAATAAACTGAGACCTATTGTTTCTGTACTTGGTGCAGTGTATCCCACACAGCAGTTTTATAACAAAAACAGCCCATGAAACTGCTGCCTACTTGTGAATAATTATAATGAATATAAAAGGGGAGTCCTATAGCGTATTGGTTAGAGCGCTTGTTTTGCAAGAGAGAAGACATGGGTTTGATTTCCAGGTGGGGCAAAACCTTAGGCAAGTTTCCTTACTCCGCATACCTCTGTTTACCTAGTAGTTTACCTAGCAGTTAGAAGGAACCCAGTTGTTAGTCAATTGGCGAATCGCTTTCCGTGGGTAATAATCCCTCCCCCCAAAAATAATAATAATTTGGTCACTCAATCTACCTCTGTTTGAGGGTCACTGCTGAACATAATTGACTACCACATTTTGCCTACAAAATATACAGTCAATTCACTTTACATTATATCCGGTGAAGCGCTTTGAGATGTTTCAACGATGTGATAAGGGGCTATGTGAAATGCAAGTATTATTATTATTATAGTTCCTAATTTACCACTTCCCTGTTGACCAAAAATGGCCATGATGTGCAGAATAATTAGGAATTTTCCGTAAATCTGTGCGATTTTATGTTTTAAGGTAAAAACAAATTGCAAACTGAGACTAGTTTGAATTTTGAGCTTCTGGTAGGAAGCTCTTTAACAATCCTGGTTCTATTCACGATGGTTTCTCGTTATTGATCTCAGTCATGAATCAATGCTTAAATGCTGAGCATTTAAACAAGGTAACACTTCATGTTGCACAGACACTTGCTCATCATACAGAAAATATAGCACAGTAATGATAGTCTTTGAGAGGCAAAGCTTGTATGAGCTATTAACGAATCCACGAAGGACCATCTAACAAAGCCGCATTCTTGGATAAATAGGGGTCATGGATCACATCTGACAGAAGCAGCTTTAATGATTAAATTGTGATCCTCAAATCCATAAATAACCATTGACTATGGCAGCAGTGTGGTATAAAGTGAGCCCCATGAGATCATTGCTTTACGAAGGGTTTTCAGAAAATAAAGCAACCAAACTGAGAGATGTTGCCTATAAACAAACTCCTCGGTATCGCCTCCAAAACAGTGTGAAGCACTGAATCCGGACTGCAGTGAAATACATCAAAATAAATCATACTTTTTTCAAAATGTCCTCATTTGGTTGTTGTGAGTGAGCATCTTTCATTGGTATGCCGCAACCTTCAGCAGAACAGAATGCAGTGACCTTGGGAAGCTACGAAAGTAATGTAGGTCACAAATCAGTGATACAGACAGTGCAGGATGATGGCATCTCAATACATAGAAATGAATAAATTATTGTTCGGCAGCAGTTTGCACCAATGCAGTTAAGTGTCACACCGAAGTATTACAGAAGGTTGCAAAAATCATTTGAGACCTCGAAGAATTGTTATGCTCACAGTGACTCAGTAACCAATGCACTTCTTACTTTTTCAAATCTGTCGACTTCTAAAAACCCTTGTGGAAATTAACAGAATATTGGAATCAAATCAATCTCTGTTGTGGTTTTGTAATTCTGTTGATGAGCCAGGCAGGGCCACAATACTCTCGGGCACTGTTGATGTTAGAACAACCAGTTTGGCTTACCGGACGGATTTGGAGGGATAGACAATTCTTTGTTTTAATAGATTCTTTCCACTCAGCTTCTGTTAACCCTGCCAGCCAAAGCCGTTCTGGGTAGAGTGGTCCTTGATGGACAGGCAGTAGGAAGCTTGACAGACAGTGCTCATGGGAATCAGGTAAGCAGGAAGTGTTTGTTTCAAGGAAAGAGTGTGCATTCCAGTTCAAACTGCGAAAATTTCCACCTTCAGGTGGCATGCATATGTGGAGCTCTCAGCCTGGTTTGGATATTCTTTATTGGCATAGTGATGTGTTTCCTCATGCGTTAGAAACCCGACTGACCAAAAATGAAGCATGTTTAGACAGTCTGGCTGGTGTTTATACAATTGCCTTTCTTAATAATAATAATAATCATTGCATTTGATATAGCGCCTTATCATGGCTTCGAGACATCTCAAAGTTTTTCTAGATCCTATCCCAGGACCCATATCCCAGCTTTTTCCCCATATCTCTCAACTTTATTCTCTCTTATCCACGTATGGAGTCTTGTTTTGAATGTGCACATGGCTGTCCTCCCAACAACTATGGCAGAGATTTCCACACTCTTACCTGTCTCTCTGTGAAAACATTTTTTTTAATATTAATTTTTGTTCTGGACCTCCCAGTTGTCAATTAAAGATTTCAAAATACATTCTTCAGGTCTGCACCCCTGCTGTGACTGCATCAGATGTTGCAAAGAATTCAGGAAATAAAGAAACTCACAACAATTGTGTTTTTATTTTGAGGGGTGGTGGGTGGATTAAATACAACAACAACAAGATTCCATTTATAGAGCGCCTTTCACGTCGGGAGGACGTCCCAAGCGCTTGACAGTTGGGTCAGGACCCGAGCAGGGGGGAAATGGTGAGAGTGAGGGGAGGGAAGGGAGGGGGCGAGGAGGGGGTAAAGAGTTGAGAGGGGAGCTGAAGGCACGGTCAAAGAGAAAGGTCTTGAGACCGGCCTTGAAGGAGGAAAGGGAGGAAGTAGTGAAGGCACTGGGGGATAGAGTTCCAGAGCCTGGGGGCTGAGAGGCTGAAGGCCCGGCCACTGATGGTAGGGCGGTTGGGGCGGGGGATGTGGAGCAGACCGGAGCCAGAGGAACGGAGGGTACTGGCAGGTAGGTAGGGGGATAGCAGGTCGGAGAGGTAGGAGGGAGCAAGGCCGTGAATGGCCTTGTAGGCGACGATAAGGATCTTGAATTCGATCCTCTGGGGAATGGGGAGCCAGTGGAGGCGAGCGAGGGTGGGAGTGATGTGGTCCCGAAGCCTGGTGCGGGACAGTACAAGAGCTGCAGAGTTCTGAATGACCTGCAGCTTGTGGAGGGAGGTGCCGGGAAGGCCGGCGAGGAGAGAGTTCCCATAGTCCAGCCTTGAGGTGATAAAGTGTTTCAGCAGCGTGAGGGGTGAGGTAGTGCCATAGTCTGGCGATGTTCCGGAGGTGATGGAAGGCGGTGCCAGTTGTGGCGCGGATTTGGGGAAGAAAGGACAGCTCAGGGTTGAACAGAACACCGAGGTTCCTGACTGACTTTGAGAGGTGGAGAGTGCAGCCTTGGATGCTGATGCTAAGGAGATAAGTAGCATAATCGAGAAGTTAACAAAGGATTTTCAGGAATAAAATTAGAATCTATATTGATTGAATCTCTAAATGTGTAAGTAACTAATTGCTCCTCCTATTTTTGTATTTTTATTGTATAGAAACATTTTCTCATTATTTTTGATTAACTATTTGGAATCCCATCACCGTAGAGTATCCAAACCAGACTGGGAGTTCCACACATGTTTGCCACCCAACCATAGACATTTCTCTGTGTCTCAAATAGACTGTGCACTATTTCCCTGGAGGGACTTTCTTGTGTATCTTTTTCTCGAATCTCTAATTCACAATTATAACAAGTATCCTTGTAGTTGAGATGTCCTCCTGGGCATGTATAAATGTAATTGGTACAGCACCTTTCGTGTTGGTAGGATACCTCAAAGCGCTTCACGGGAATTTATCTAAAGTGACTGCGTACTTGTGTAGGCAAAACTCCTGCAGCTTGTACTGGCTAGAGCCAAGTACCTCTAATTTTCCTTCTCCTGATATCTGAGGAAAATATAATTTAAGCAGAAGTGACTCAGTATCACAGTGAGCAAGATGAAAAGTTGAAGAGAAAGGGGATCAGAGTTTTGATCAACCATTCCAAGGTGGTTGTGTAAAAAACATTGAAAAAATATGGACAAGAGGAAGCAAAATTATTTTGACGTTGATCCTCTTGCTTTGTAGCCCTTCTTTTTACAAAAGCAAAGGTGCCCAAGGTAATCATCAGCTGTGTCTGAGTGTTGAAAGAGAAGTCTAGATTCCTATCAGCACTGCACTGATTAATGCATAGTGAACACAAATATACTTCTGTTCACAATGGACTGACTTCGCTCCTTTGTTGCTGACGTGTTTTAATGATGTGGCATTCTTTTGTACTGCTGCCTTAATTAAATCAGCAAGGTGTCACATTCAGCACCTGCTTCATCATTTTTAGCTGTTACACACAACAACAACAAAACTAAATTTACATAGCGCCTTTCACGTCGGGAGGATGGATTGCTCGCACCACCCTCCCTCCCCTCCCCACCACCACCGCAGATACAATCACACACCCTCAACAGCCTCATAATTCAGTGCATTTCAGTGCTTAATTTAGTATCAAACCCTCCAAGGTGATGTTCCCTGATCCAAGACATAATCCTTCATTTATTATTACTTCTGTCTGCAATTAAATGCTAACACCTCTACTTACTGTCAACTTCAGTCTGTTACTGTGGTGATAACAGCATTGTTACATGGTGTCCCAGGGCAAGGCGTGTTCTACAGCTGGTGACTTGCTGAGTGAGTTATTGTGGCTGAGGCATATCTGACTGTTCCAATGATGTTTTACCACTCTTTCTGCACCCGCCCCCAGCACCCACCCACCCACCCCCTTTCCGATGAAGTTGATTACGAAAGGTTTTCACTATTGGTAAAAAGGAAGGTTTGTGTCCGATGGCCTTCGAGGTAGAGGGATTCTCTGTACAGAACATTCACACTGGAGATAAGCGTGGGTGGGGAGATGTTTGCAATGGATCGGCTAAGTGGAGTCCTGTAACTCAGTGGTTAGAGCACTCGCTTTGCAAGCGAGACACCTGAGTTCAGTTCCAGGCAGGGCGAAACCTTGGGCAAGTTTCCTTACTCCACACGCCTAATAATAATCCCTCCAAAAACAAAACAATAATAAATTGGTTATTTTCAATCCACAACTGTTTGTGGGACATTGCTGTGCACAATTGGCTGCCGCGTTCGCCCACAAATATGCAGTCAATTCACTTTACAGTATATTCTGTGAAGCGCTTTGGGACATCCTCCCAACATGAAAAGCGCTATATCAAATGCAAGGATTATTATTATTATAGGTGAGTGCTGTTAGCGGACTTGGTAGCCCCCAAATTCCATTCGGAATTTCTATCGTGAGCATTTACATTTCAATGAGGCCCTTTGGATTGATACACATGGTGTCCTTTTGAACCCCGGCTCTTCCAAACACACTTCTATTCTGAAAAACAGTGTTCCCTCCCCTCCCCCCATCCACTTTCAAGGTTTGTCTCCAATTGTACCTCTTAGACTACGCTTTCTGTCACGTTTCCCCTCTTCAAACCTCTCAGCTCCCACCCTCAGCCCAGGACACAACGGGCATTGTCAAACACTTTGAGACTTTCTACTGATATGAAACTCTCTATATCAATGTAAATTAGATTGTAATTGTAATGAATGACTATGTCACTTTAAGGCTTGATAAGTCCACTGTTCCAGAATTATCCTTCTAGGGAATAGCCATTTCTGGTTTGTTGGCAATTCGGGGTAGTTTGTGATATGTGCCAGGACTTCTAAAGGAATGGATTTGACTTATTGAATTTACATTTAAAGTGTTAATTCCTCTGTTGCATTTTTGGCTTGATTTTCTGACATTTGTTCTCCTGGTAATTCGTCTATTGTTGCTTGAAAATTTAATTTAAAGTTCTTATTGCAACTACCGACACTAAACTGGCAAATCAAACTTCTTTCTTCAGATCTTCAGTCCCTGATCCAACCAACATCATAAACCTCTCACTCTCCACTCGCTTGATGCCTCCCCCATTCAAAACTACCGTCATCACCCATCTCCTCAAGAATCCCCCATTGAACTTTTCCATGCTCTCCAGCTACTACCCTATTTCCAATCTGCTCTTTCTCTCCAAGGTGCTAGAATCAGTCAACACCTCCCAACTTTGTTCCTTAATCTCCCATTGCTATTCCTTTCTCTCTTATCCCTCCTTCTACATATTCCTCTAATCTGTCTTCCAGCATACCCACACACACTCCTGCCTTTGCATAATATTAATAATCTTTGTATTCGACATAGCACTTTATTACATCACGGAGGCGTCTCAAAGCGCTTCATAAACTATACTGTAAAGTGAACTGTATTTTGTGGACAAATCTCTTTCCTTGATCCTCTCATTTTCACCATTTATATGCTTGGTGACATCATCTGGTGACCTGGAATTGAGAGGAAAAGCAGAGATAAGATTTTATTTATTTTTACATGTTCAGTACAACCACAGCTATCTCTCTGCTTCCACTCTTGATTCCAGGATCACTGTGTTCTGATCAATATGCCCATCAGAAGTCCTGGATGAACTCTCATTTTCTAGATTTCAATGTCAACAAGACCAAGGCTCACTTGCTTGACTCCCATCAGTGCCTTCTCAGGTGCTGCCATCATTGATATGTAAGATGCTCACTCCATCTCTTGGAGCTGATGAGAAACCTCAGTGTCTTGTACAATTCCCAAGTGTCCATTAAAAATTATGTTTTGGCTCTCATCTGTTCAGCTTTCCCTCACCTCTGCAACATCAGTCACCTCTGCCGCTACCTCTTCTTCCTGGCTGGGGAGACCCTCATTCACACCTTCAGCACCTCCAGGCTTGACTACTCTCGCCAACATCCTTCTAGCCAACTCACTAACTCCTCCCTATGCAAGCTGCAGACCAACTCATACTATGTAGCCTGTGCTGTCTCTCACACCAGGCTCTACGAGCCCACCTCCTTCATCTTCACTTGGCTACACTGGATCTCCATCCCCGAGCAGATCAAATTCAAGATTCTTGTCCTCACTTTCAAATCTTACCACAGCTTCACCTCACCAACTTCTGTGACCTTCTGAGACGCTATTGCCCTGGTTGTTCCTTCTGCTCAACAAACATTAAGCACTGAAGCATCCCCGCCTGCTCCACCCCACCCCAACATCAGTAGTCTCCTATTATTCTGCCTCCCTCTACCTCAACTCCTCCCTCTCCACCTTCAAAACCCACCTTAAAACGTATCTCCTCAACAGTGCTTTCAGCCACCTTTCCCCTTCCCTCTTCAGCATCCCTCACAGTTTGGGCTCCCAGTCAGTTTTCTGAAGCAGTTTGAGATGTCCTCTCTCTGTTAAAATCACTATAAATATATAAATTATTGTTGTTAAGGTTTAGGACAAATAATGATTGAATCAGTACAATTATATTTTTATTGCCCAAAGAAGCGAAGGAGAGTGAATCCAATATATTTAAATATTTCACCTCACGTTAATTATTTGTTCACCCAAATACAAGTACTGATTGATAAAAGCATCAGCAATAAAGGAACGCTTCTCATGTCTCATGAAGATGAGAGCTGCAATATGAATTATAAATGCTGGGAGGGTCAATTAGTTTAACTTGGTTCGTATCCAGCTGGACATAGTGTTGAAAGACTCCTCTCTCTGATAGCTGATAAGTGTTTTAATGAAATGAGTTTGGATAGACTCAATCCAGTTCCCAGTGGGCTGGAGTTCACAGGACAAACTGTCCATGATATTTGACATAATTGGCACTTATTCAATTATTGTACATCTCTCGCAGAAGGTCATCACGAGAGGCACCTTGGGGCAAACGTACATTCTGCTTCTGTTCCTTTAGTTTTTGTGCTATGTGCAAAATAATGCAGGACTATATGGCAAGTATAGAAATATGTGTGTGTAATCTGTGTTAAGATTGTGCTAGCGCCTCCACACCTCAGGCACTGGCTTCATCAGCATCCAAGGATGCACACTTCTGTAGGGAGGAGTTAGTGAGTTGGCGAGACGGATATTAGTCAAGCACAGAGGTGCTGAAGGTGTGAATGAGGGTCTCCCCAGCCTGGAAGAAGAGATAGCGGCAGAGGTGACTGATGTTGCAGAGGTGAGGGAAAGCTGAACAGATGAGAGCCCAAATCTAATTTTTGATGGGCACTTGGGAGTTGAATCTCACCAAGCCAGTCAGGTACCTGGGCATCTTGTTCTACTCTTAACTGTCCTTTCTTCCCCACATCCGTGCCATGACCCACTCTGCCTTCCCCCACCTCTGCAACATTACCCTACTCCCCCACTGCGTCACCTCTCAGGCTGCCGAAAATCTTCATACGTGCCTTCATTACAACCAGACTCGAGTATGCCAGTGCCCTGTTTGTCAGCCTTCCCAACTCTTCCCTCCACAAGCTGCAGATCATGTCCTCTCCTGGACCAGACTCCGAGACCCCATCACAGCCACCCTCGCCCAACTTCACTGGCTCCCCATCCCTCAGAGGATCGAGTTCCAAATTCTCGTCCTCACCTCCATGGACTTGCCCCTCCAACTTCTCCGACCTGCTAACCCCTTCGCTCAGCAGGCTCCGGCCTGCTCCATGGCCCTGCCCACCCTCCCACCATCAGCGGTCGGGCCTTCAGCCTTTCTGCCCCCACCCTCTGGAACTCCATCCCACATTCTCTTCACTTCGCTCCCTCCCTTGCCTCCTTTAAGGCATGTCTCATGACCCTCTTTTTCGACTGTACCTTCGGCCACCCTCCTACCCTCTCTGCCCTACACGCTCCTTAATTCCACCCTCCCCCAGCCCCTCTCCCCACCCCGCTTGGGTCTTAATCCCTGACATTTTAGCATCTTGGGACGTCCTCCCGACGTGAAAGGCGCTTAACAAATTTAATTTGGTATTGTAAGAGCGTAGGAGTCTATAGGTGGGTACAAAAACCTATGGGTTGTGTTTGTGGTATGACTGAAAATCTATAGGATAAAATTGCTGCAGTTTAAAGGCAATCCTTGTGTTAAGTAAGAAATGTTAGATAACTGAAGGATCCTCTTCCAGCTCACTCGACACTTTTAACAGAATGCTTTTGATTAAATGTGTTAAGAAACCTGTGTTTTTCACATCATAATTGTCATCTGATTGTAAAGAAACACTTCACAACAAAGTTCCTTGAGATGCTTGCAGTGTATTCTTTGAACCAAAACATTTTTGAGACTTTTTGATTTGCTGTCCTCTTATATAACAAATTATTAAAAGCGTATTTACAGACAGCTTTACTGCTGTTGTAAGACACTCGCTGGGTTGGATTTTAACTTAAGTGCTATATGAGTTTCAGTAATCACTGGGAGAATTTCTCATTTCACTTTGTAATATAATTATCAGTGATGTGCTCACCATGTTTTGCCCACAAAGTCTTGTGTTCAAGAAAAAGATGAGGAACCTGATCCATTCCGAAAATATATTCTGAAAACAACCTTGAGAGGTGAATTCAAGCTTGGAGTTCCATTATAGATATTAAACCAGCAATGTCTGACCCAGAGATGAGAATACCACCAAGCCGATGCACAGCTAAAGCTCCTCAACAAAGATGCTTAATCGAAACATATCTCAACAATATTAAATAGCCACGATATTGGAACTGTCTCATTACAGAAACGTAGAAATTGACAGCGCAGATGGCCATTGAGTTTGTCAGAGCAATGTGTTCATTCAGTCCCATTGCCCTGCCTTATTCCCATACATCTTCAAGCCTCTATACTTTATATACCTGTCCATTCCCTCTTGAATTTCGTGTTTTACTAATCTTTCCCTCATTGTAACAATATTAATCGATGCAATTTCCCATATGAACATATTAACTACAAATCTTCAAGAAATCGTTTAATCCATTTTCTTTCATGTATATGTTTCATTTCCATTATGGGTTAACTCCTGACGTAGCTACTGGGCACTGCTGTCTGGCTTGATGTATTATGAGGGGGAAGGAATGTAAGGGATGCAATTGAGAGTTGAGGGGTGGGGGAGGTGTGTTGAGAAAGAGATGCAGGAGACTGAATCCAGATTTCCTCATTGAAGCTGCATTGAGCAGCAAAATACTAAGAGAAGGCTGCAGTGTGACCCATCTGATGTTCATAGGAGAGAGTATATGTGGGTGGTTCCCATACTTACTGGCAACTGAGTACATTGGACAATGGAGGCAGACAGGAAATACACTGTGCACTACTTGCCACACCAAATGTGGGAAGAAAGGGGGGCGGGAAGGGGAATTCAATTACAAAAAATAGGAAAATCTGAACCCTCAGAATGCCCCCTTAAAATAGATAGCCCCAGATATAGAAATGACATTGAGATTTTCAATATTTAATCAAGTACCTGAAATGGATGTTAGAAATGAGCCATTGATAATTTAGCAACTTTAAATTCGAGTTCCCATATATTGGAGGGCAAAATCCATTTGACCTTGTTGAATTTCTAATATAAGTGAGAGTAGTCCAGCAAAGGCTGAAACTTCAACGTCACCTCTGCCACTTTCATAACACTGACGGATTTTCAATTTGCGGTCGCTTTAGCAGACCAGCAATGTTGAATTTCAATTACAGCATTAATTTATTTTCCACTTATATTTTTCCCTGCATGAATTCATTGTGTTTGCGATTGTCACTTTATGCATATTACTTAGCTATCATTTTAATACGGACTCGCATTTGACCGTATAACGCAATGATAATCGCAGTGAAGAATTCAATTCTAAGTTAGTTTATTACTGTGAGGGCACTTCTCTAATTAGTCATTCAGATGTCACTTGCTAATCAATAAAATGTCCTTTTTTTACACATACATATGGATTAATACATTTCATTTTTAGCCATTTTAAGATCTTACAGCTTTTTGAAAAGTTGAGAGGCAGAGGATTTGTTTTGGCTGCCAAGCGTCACCTTAACTTAACACTTGTCTGTTTATTGTAAATTGTGACTCCTCTATTAACTATAAAGGGTCAACCTAGCTCAGTTGGTAGCTCGCTCGCCCATGAGTCAGAAAGTTTTTAGGACACAAAACTCATGTAGCCTAACCTGACACTCCATTACTGTGCTGGGAGAGTACTACATTGTTGGAGGTGTCATTCTTCGGATGAAAAGTTAAACAGAAGTCCAGTCTTCCTGTTCGCGCCTGCAGACCTTAAAGATTCCATGGCGCTATTCAAAAAAGCAGAGGATATTCTTTTTGGGTCCTGGCCAATGATCCCCCAAATAAAATTGGTCAGTCACTTCCTGGCTTATGGCTGGCCATTGCTGTATTCAAAATTGATTGTTATGTTTGCCTACAAATGCAGATATTACACTTGACAGGGGTAACATCACTTTGTGATGTATCAATGTGATAAACATAATATTAAATGCAATTCTGTCTAATTCACCCTTACACTGACACAAAGCCAAAATAGATTTGAAAAGCATTCTTTCCCGACAGCTTTTAACCTAGTTGTCTATGTGAACTCCTATTATTATTTTATAACTCACTTAATGAAATCTCACATCCTTGGGCCAAATTTGATTCTATTTCCATTGAGGCAGAAACGCATTTGCCGGATTCCATGACGTAAATTCATTTTACCATAACACAAATAGATTGCCTTATTTATTCTTTTTCTCCTTCAATTCTCGCCCTCCCTCGCATCTCCCTATCTCACTGATTTTCTCCTACCCCTTCTGCTCGCCCCCTCCATCCCACCATCTTTGGGTGAGCCTTCACAATGTCACAATGTCCCTAACCTCTGGAGCTCCTTCCACCTCACACCTCTCTCAATTTAATTCCCAGTTCATCCACTAAATATACAGTACAGTGTATTTTGTGAAGCACTTGAGGACATCTCGAAGACATGATAAGGCACTATATCAAATGCAAGGATTATTATTATTAAATGCTAGCTCTTTGACCATACCCATGGTCACCTCCTCCTTCTCCCTTGCTCAGTATCCAACCCCCACATCATGAAGCACTCCAAGATATTATCCTACATGAAGAATGCTATAAATACAGAGGCTTCGGCCACCCTCCTACTCCTGCCTTCCCCCCATCCTGCTCGGGTCCAAATCCCTGACTATCCAGGGCCTTGAGACATCCTCCCGACGTGAGAGGCTCTATACAAATGTAATTTGTTGTTGTTGTTGCCTCATTTCCTGTGAAATGTTCCTCTTTGTAGTGCACAAATACACTAAACCTGCTCCAATGTAAGGCTAGATTTCAAGTGCTAACCTGTTGGGTACTTTCAAATTAGGTTTAAGCAGTTTTGAATTTACAGATTTCTTCAAAAAAGTCATGCCCAATTTATACGTCTCAGTCAGTTTTGATACAACACTGTTTTTTTTCTTCAAAACCACGTTGAAAATGCACCATAAATCCTGCTTAAAAAGCAGTCATTCGATTTTGGGCTCAGGAGGTGGTTCCAGCAATCGATGCACCAGCTTGAATAGAAATCTGATTATTGGACCTTATGCTTTTAAATGTTGTTAAAGTGCGCACTCCAGGATCTCTAATAACACTACAAATTAGACAGGATTGAGCAGTGGATAGTGGAGCCCCTGGCGAGTGCTGTTTTACAGGGAGGATTACAAATCCTCATTTCTGTGCTGAATGGTCCGTCCACTTTTTTGAAGTGATTTTGGTTTGCTGCAGCGGTATGAATTCAGAGTCAGATTAAGCTGAGATTGATGACAGTTTGCTGATGGCCCATCACCTGCCTTGCTTATTTAAACTCCATTCTGTGAGTTTTGGTGTCTGTTATTATCTTCTCACCATCTTAACATAACATAACATGTAGGAGCAGGAGTAGGCCATTCGGCCCTTCGAGCCGGCCCCGTCATTCAATCATGGTTGATCTTCTAATCTAACTCCAGCTAATAACCTGACCCTGCCTTATCCCCATATCCCTTAATCCCTTTTGCAATAAGAAATCTATCTTGAATATGTTCAAGGACTGAGCGTCAACAGCCCTTTGGGGTAGTGAGTTCCATACATTCACCACCCTTTGAGTGAAGAAGTTCTTCCTCAACTCAGTGTGAAAGGGCTGCCTCTGATTTTAAGGTTGTGACCCCTGGTTTTAGTTTCTCCAACCAGAGGAAACAATCTTCCACTATCTATTCTATCATGCCCTTTAATGATCTTGTAGGTTTATATAAGATCCCCTCTAATTCTTCTATATTCTAGAGAATATAGGCCCAAATTGGTCAGCCTATCCTCATTACGCATCCCCTTCATCCCTGGTAAACCTAAGCTGCACCTCCTCCAAGGCAAGTACATCCTTCCTTAAATGAGGAGACCAAAACTGGATACAGTATTCCAGGTGTGGTCTCACCAGGGCCCTATACAGTTGCAGCAAGACTTTTCTACTCTTATACTCTAATCCTTTCATAATAAATGCTAACATACCGTTCGCCTTCCTAATTCTTGCTGCACCTGCATATTAACTTTCTGTGATTGGTGTACAAGGACACCCAAGTCCCTCTGAACGCGAACACATTCCAATTTCTCCCCTTCTAAAAAATAACCCGCTCTACTGTTTTTTCTACCTAGGTGGATGACTTCGCACTTCCCTACATTATACTTCATCTGCCACCTACCTGCCCAATCAGCTAACCTATCTATGTCTCGCTGCATTTTTTTAATGTCGTCCTCTGTGTTGACACTTCATCCTAGTTTTGTGTCATCCGTGAATTTAGATATATTAGCTTCGATGTCCTCATCTAGATCAGATGGTAAATAGCTGAGGTCCAAGGACTGATCCTTGTGGCACTCCACTAGTCACATCCTGCCAATCTGAAAAGGATCCGTTTATCCCTATTCTTTGTTTCCTACGGGTTAACCATTCCCCAATCCACGTTAATATGCTCCCCCCAATTCCCTTATCTTTTGGACTAAGCTTTTAGGCGGCACCTTATCGAATGCCTTCTGGAAGTCCAAATAGACCACATCCACTGATTCACCCTTATCTAGTTTACTGGAAATATCCTCAAAAAACTCTATGAGATTTGTCAGCATGACTTCCCTTTTGTAAAGACATGTTGACTTGGCCTAATTATATTGTGCTCCCCTAAATAACCCACTGCCACATCCTTAATCAATGATTCTAAATTTTTCCTATCACTGATGTGAGACAAACTGGCCTACAGTTCCCTATCTTTTCCTTTCCACCTTTTTTAAACAGTGGTGTGACATTTGTGATCTTCCAATCCATGGGGACTGTTCCAGAATCCAAGGAATTTTGGCAGATCAGACATAAGGCCTCCACTATCTCATAAGCTACCTCTTTTAAAACCCTGGGATGCAAGCCATCCGGACCAGGGGATTTGTCACTTTTTAGTGCTAACAGTTTCCCTAGCACCAATTCTCTACTAATGAAAATTTCCCTAAGTTGCTCCCTGTCCTTATCCCCTTGGTGCATCTCTATTGTGGGCAGACTTGTTGTGTCTTCTAGGGTGAAGACAGATGCAAAGTACCCATTTAGGGACTCTGCCATATCCTTTTTCCACATTACAACTTCTCCCGTCTCTGACTGAAGTGGACCTACATTTACCCTCACTAGTCTATTCCTCTTAATATATTTGTAAAAACTTTTACAATCTGACTTAATGTTCCTAGCTAACTTACTCTCATACTCCTTTTTCTCGCTCTTAATTAGTTTTTTAGTTTTTTTTTGCTGGTTTCTAAAACTCTCCCAATCTTCAGATTTGCTGTTTTTCTTGGCAGTTTTTTAAGCTTTTTCTTTTAATTTGATGCTTTCCCTAACTGCTCTAATTAGCCATGGATGAATTGCTTTCCGCAAGGGAATATGTGACCGCTGAGAATTTTGCACTACATCCTTAAATATTTGCCACTGTTGGTCTACATTTTTACCTCTTAATCTTATTCTCCAGTCTATTTTACCTAAATCTTTCCTCATACCAACAAAATTAGCCCTATTTACGTTCAGAATACTTGCCTCAGATTTAACTATATCCCTCTCTAATTTAATGCAGAATTCAATCATATTGTGATTACTCTGCCCTAGAGGATTCTTTATACCTACACTGCCAACTAGCCCTGTTTCGTTACACAAAACAAGGTCTTGGATGGCCTGTCCCCTAGTTGGTTCCTCAGCATGCTGCTCTGGAAAGTTGTCTCTCATACATTCAGTCTTCCGTTTCATATAACATCTCTTCTAGTCGCTGGTTCAGTTCAGTAACAAGCAACACTCAAAACATTGTTTTGCTTTTATCTGTTGGCTGCTTGTTGACCTTCTGTAGATTTCCTGTTTTGGTTTGATGTTACCTGCC
Organism: Callorhinchus milii; assembly: GCF_018977255.1. Lineage (NCBI taxonomy): Eukaryota > Metazoa > Chordata > Chondrichthyes > Chimaeriformes > Callorhinchidae > Callorhinchus > Callorhinchus milii. The sequence goes on from NW_024704744.1 coordinate 9,861,219, forward strand.
TCCAAACCTGTGTTGTGAGCCTGATTACCATAGCATGAGTTCCTGCATAATCACTGTTTGTGGGACACTACTGTGCCAATTGTTTTGCCCACAAAATATACAGTCAATTCACTTTATAATATATTCTGTGAACCACTTTGAAATATCTCAAAGATGTGATAAGGCGTTATAACTATTATGAAGAGCAGAAAAACTGTTTGTTCCTATTTTGCAGAAACATGTGGAAACAAAGAAGATCCGTCCACACAACATTCAGTTATGATTGTTTAACATATGATATTGGAAGACTGATCTCTGTAATAAAGTCTCATTATATTGAGCATCTTTTAATGGAAACTACTATTCTGTGGAACCATAATAATACTACTACTAATAATAATCCTTACATTTAATATAACGCCTTATCACATCGTCAAGACATCTCAAAGCGCTTCACAGAATGTGCTGTAAAGTGACTTGACTGTATCTTGTGGGTGAAACTATAGAAATTTAATCCTTGCGGATTATCTTAAATGAATGCCCTCTAGTTACTGCCTTGCTTGCCACTGTGAAGCATTCCGAGACCTTATCCTATGTGAAGCTGTTACATGAATGCAAGTTGTTGTTGACGACTCACTGACCAACATCAGCCCTCTCACAGCTAAAATCAGCTGGGATCCAAAATTCCTCTGTTCACCAGTTAATGAAAATGTAACAAAGCAAAACCAGGGCAAATATCTGGCATTGGTGTTAACATATTTTTAATCCTTAAACAAAAGCTGAATAAAACATGTTTGCAAAAAAAAAGCTTGGGTGGGCCATTAAAAAAAGATTTTGTGCAAAATGCTGCCAATTAAAAGCCTTATTGAAAACCAGATACTGTACTTTGATTTATTAGATTGTCAAAAGGTTATTTGCAGGCAGATATTTTGACAAGTCATTATACTATTTCATGGCGTGGTGTTTGTATGAAAGTATATTGACGCACTAAGTGAGTTTACTGCTATGGCTTTGCTGACACTGGAAGAAATGCGTAGTAATTGGACTGGAGATAAAAAAAAACCCTGACCTGACTAGCAGCCCCAGGATTTAGGATCACTGTCCTTGTTCGACCTTAGTCAAGATGGTGTTATTAATTTTTTTTCTCTCTCTCATGTGGTGCTCCTTGTGCTCAGGGTGGTAAAGTCTAACAATGTCTAAAGTGAAGAGTCAAACAGGTGCTCGAACAACTTGATATTTCCCACTTTTCAAAGTGGATGTCTTACATTACATCGATCTAATTCCAGTATATCCCATAGATGGTGTAGCCACATTTTTTTTAAGGAGGGGAGGTGGAACTAGTTGTACTTTCCCATATTGCAGGGAGTGGGAGGGGATTGCAGCTCCCTGGGAATGAAAGTTGTGCTTATCTATGTGTATCAGGAGCTCTTCGCTCTCCGCTGGCTTCTTCCATCAGACATGGGCCTGGGTCAGCAGGGAATTGGGAGGCCGTTTATGTTTTTCATAACCCACGTATTGTGTACAGGGTTCGCTTTGGGGCATGACCTGAACATGTGTGAAATGTCACTGTTGTGACTAGAACCACAGCAGTCAGGGAGAGGTGAAATGTGCAGAATTTGGGTAATATTCAGTGGGTCTTTGGGCTGAAGATAAGCCGGAGGAAAGATAACTTTTAGTAGGCTTTGTATAGGTGAGTGGAATAATATGCATTTCATTTCATGTAGTGGTGCTGAGAATCTGTTTCCGTTGTATATCCGCCTGGCACAGTACTAACACTTTCTCCCGTGAGTCAGAAAGTTGTGGGTTCAAGGCATTGGAGTGCTGGGGGTGGGTGTAGCATTGTCAGAGGTATTGTCCTTCAGATGAGACGTTAAACTGAGGTCCTGTCTGCCTAGGTGAACGTTAAAGATCTCATCGCATTATTCAACAAGAGAAATGAATTTCTCCTGGTGTCCCGGCCAAAAACTGTTTGTGGACATTGCTGTGTGTAATTAACTGCTGCATTTCACCACAAAATAATACAGTCAAACCCTTTCCAGTATAGCCTGTTAAGTGCTTTGAGACATCTCAACGATATGATAAGGTGCTATATCGTATTATGTTACATCAATTATATATAAATATCTGTATATATTTGGTATATTGATAATGTATTATATTGAATGCAAGGAGTATTATTACAATTTCAGCTGGAAACACCATTTCCAGCTTTGAATTCAAGGCAGTGTCAGGACAGCAGTGGATGTCTTCCTTGTGAGAGAATGTGCGGCAAAAACCATTGTCAGAAAAGTTTAGACAACACCGAAGAGACGGCATTCCACGGCTGCTTACTGACAAAGAAATATCCTACATCTCAAACAATTCAGCAAAACAGTATACCAAACTCATTATATTCTGTCTCAAATCAGATTGAAAACGTTCCCATCCGGAACGGAAACACATTTTCCACTTGCTTTTGTCATCAATCTTGCCTTGCCTGATGGTGATCACTTCATCTACTTTGTAATAGATAACAATTTTTGTAGCACATTGTTATTATGACATTTGTGACTAAATTCACTTGTTCTCACAAAGATATTAAAATATGTTTCTGCCTCCTACACAGCTGAACGTATGCAAATTGTGAAAGCCAAATCATGTTTTCTGGTAGTACAGCAGCAGGGCTGCATAACAGTCACTGTGCTAAGGGCTGAGCCAATGGGGAACTGATTTATTTTGTACATAGGAACAATACGCAATATGTTTAATAATCCTTGCATTTTATATAGCGCCTCATCATATTGTCAAGATATAGCAAAGTGCATCTCATCCGAAGGATAGCGTGTCTAAAAATGCAGGACACCTCCAGAACTGCATCGGATTATCAGCCTAGACGTAGACTTATTATTATTATTAGACTATATAAGTTTAAAAGTCCTGATTTGAAGTTTGTACCCAAACCTTCTGATTCAGATCCAAGAGTGCTACCTACTGAGCCAGGCTGCTACTATTTCTTAAAATAGTCATCTGCAGAATTCATGTATTGAGTTGTAAAAGATCTACTATCACAGCTCTACAGAAGGAGCTGAGCTTCATTGGTACCACTACACATAGACGAGAATTAAGTCACTATTTACAATTCACATTTATATAGTGGCTTTCACATCAGGAGGATGTCTCAAACTGCTTGACAATGCTGGATGTTACCGACCTGAGGATGGGATCTGAGAAGGGCAAAGCCAAATCATGCCTCTTCTGGTAGTATAGCAGTAGGATCATGTAACAGTCACTGGTCCTGGCCAACAGTCCCACAAAATAAAATTGGCCACTGACTCCATAGCTGTTTGTTGGACATTGTTGTGTGCAACTGGCTGCCTCATTTTGCCCCCAAAATATAGTCAATCCACTATATAGTATATCCGGTGAAGCGTTTTGAGATGCCTCAACAATGTGATGAGACGCTATATCAAATGCAAGGATTATTATTATTATTAAAGTGCTTTCAATCAGGTACATTTTGAGATGTGCTTTTGCCTAGTGGCTGCAGGCTGAGCAAAATAAAGCAGAGAAAATAGGTGGTTTTGGGATACTTCCTTTGTTGGGATAAGTAGAATGTATTTTGGCACAACGATCTATCATCTGTGATAGTTTGTACATATCAGTCCAATGGGTATAATAAAGGTTGTACCTTTATCCTGCTGTATTTGATTGATAATGAACCAAACACCTTTCTCTTTCATTCCAGCTATTTCGTGTGGTCACCCAGGAGTTCCTATCAATGGATTGCTGTCTGGAGACAAGTTTACCTTCGGTTCAATTGTTCGATACTTGTGTAATGGAGGACGCACTCTGATTGGGAATAAGACTCGTGTTTGCCAAGAGGACAGCAGCTGGAGTGGTTCTCTCCCTCATTGTTCAGGTATTTTATCTATATGCTCCCTCTGGGGAATGCCATCCGTAGATACGGGGTAAACTTCCACATGTTTGCGGATGACACACAAATCTACTTTGCTTTCTCCAGTACCAACTCCAGTTCCGCAGATGTTCTATCAGTTTGTCTGGCAGACATCAGGGCCTGGATGAGTGTAAGTTTCCTGCAGCTGAATAAGGACAAGACGGAAGCCATACTCCTTGGCTCCCGTCAACATCTTCACTCCTGCGGATCTAAACTCAACCTCCCCTGGGCTTTCTCTCAGACTCACCGAATCAGTGCACAACCAACCGTCCGGTTCAACCCCCAGCTGTCCTTCCTTCCCCACATCCGGTCCCTGACCAGGACCACCTTCTTCCACCTCCACCACATTGCCCGCCTCCGACTGTACCTCACCACAAATGCAGCTGAAACCCTCGTGCATGCATTTGTCACCATCTGCTTGGATTACTCAAATGCACCCCTCGCTGGTTTCCCCAGTTCCACCATTCAAAAGATCCAGCTCATTCAGAACTCTGCCCCCACATACTGACCCAGACCAAACTCCTCACCCACATCTCACCAGTTCTGGCCAGGCTCCACTGAACAGATTGACTTCAAGATCCTCACACTCGTGTTCAAATCCATTCACTCCCTGGCACCTTCCTACCTCTTTGACTTTCTCAATATCCAATCCTCCGCTCGACTGGCACCGGCCTCCTTCTCGTCCTTCGCATTCTCCACCCCACCATCGGAGACCACTCTTTCAGCCACTACGCCCCAAAGCTCTGGAACATTCCCCCTCAATCGCTCCGCCCTGCCCCCTCTCTCCCCTTTTTCAAGTCGCAACCTTCCTCTTCAATCATGCTTATAGCCACCTACCCCCACTGGCTCAAAGATAAGCTCCACACTGTAGCGCACTGAGACGCCACCCTACGTCGAGGGCGCTATATAAGTGCAAGTTGTTGTTGTTGCATTTTATCTCGGAGTCCCTCCTACTCTCTCCATTCCTCACCTTGTGTTGAGACCAGTCTCAAGACCCGCCTCTTCGACCGTGCCTTCAGTCACCCTTCCTACCCTTACCCTCCCCGCCTTCCACCCCTCCTGATCCCAACTAGCAGCTCGGGTGCTGATCCCTGACTGTCCAACACCTTGGGATGTCTTCCTAACATGAAAGGTGCTATACAAATGTAATTTGTTGTTTGTTGTTGTTCAAGATCTGGCTTAAGACCCACCTCTATGACAGTGTTTTCTGTTATAATGATATATAATAATAATATTCCTTGCATTTGATATAGCGCTTTTCACGTCTTCTAGACATCTCAAAGCGCTTCACAGAATATGCTGTAAAGTGAATTAACTGTATATTTGTGGGTGAAATGTTACCTTTGGCTTCCCTAACCCCTTCGGCTCCCAATCATATAAATCACGTGGAAGTAACCCTGTTATATAGACTGGGTGATGCACCCTCTACATTGTGGTGATAAATTTGATGTTTCATACAGATACAGTGACATGTTAAATCTGATAGGAACCATTGCACTTTTCACCCCATTGCTTTTGGCTCCCTTAATATTTTAGCGTGGAAAGCAGCAATCTCACACTGACTACACCAGTGGAAATTTGTAACTTTGAGTCGGCAGAGGTAAGACATTTCGGTGCCATAAATACTGAAGTACTGATATGATTCTAGAGTGGTGAGACAGAAGTGTGAGTGTTTGTCTGGTGTAACACTGAGCCATACAGATGGGAAGATCACAGGTTTAATTTCTGCTGTGCGCTGAGGGAGAAGAACTCAACAAGTTTAGTTGGTACAACTGGCCTTAGTGCTAGCTTGTTGAGGATGGAGACAAAAAGGCTTGACTCCCATTTCTAATTTTCAGACAGTGAACCGATTCTGGCAATTGCAGTATGGGTGAATGTCTGGCATTGATCTGGCTTAGCCATTGTGCCATCCACAGTTAAATAGGCTGATGCTTAAACATGAAGAATGTTGCTAGGGCACGTAGCTGTTGGCTGGTACCTGTTCCCCAGTAAGAGACAGTGTTGTCAGCAGAGAAGGGGCAAAATTGGCAAACCGAGCTTTGCTATTCTTTAAACTCTGGAATCTCTATTAGAAGCTCAATCAAATTGGTGATGTGAAATTCTTCTCCTTCTGAATGATGCGTCAGCCTGCCTCAGTGATTGCATTCTCGCCTCTGAGTCAAAACCTTGTGGGTTCAATCCCTACATCGGGACTATTCGACTTATGTCTCCATTATTACTCAATCTTATCAATTACTTTATGTTTAGTTGTTTGTGCATTAACAAAATAATTCACGAGAACTTTAAAGTTCTAGACTACAACGTGTGGTTGTGCTTTTGTTTGCGTGACCACACGTTGGCTGGATATCCAGAAAGGATGAGATCAAAATGGACCAAAGAGTTTTCTTTACCGCAAATTTCCCCATGTGATCTAGTCATGTATATAAAAAACAATCCTGCATTTTATATTGTGCCTTATGCATCTGAAAAAACCTGATTCTCAAAGCACTTCACAGGATTTCACAGAATTTGCTGAAGAGTGCAGTAACTGTGTATCTTTTTAGGTAATTTTGTATTGAGGGAGAAATAAATTCCGCTGAATTGCCCAATAACGCTGAACATATTCTTGATTTTAGTGTCTCAAGAGAAGTTCAACTCTAAGTGTCTTCTCCATGCTGGCTCAACGTAATACAGTATTTATAAAGAAAAGACTGAGAAGTGGCTAAGCATACAGATAACTCCATACATTGCATTTAGGATCATGGCAATTCAGTGCAACAGAGGTCTCCTTACATGTAGTTATTGGATTTTTTCACTGAAAAACAGTCCACTCTTCCAGTTAGTTGAAAAAGATTGGATAAAGTGCCCCACAAAAAGAAAGATAATTGAAACAATACTGGAGGAAATTGATCAGATAGCCAAAAATATCCATCTGGGATTGTGGCTGAATGATGCAGATAATAATTTGAATTAATGAGTGCTGGTGGGAAGTTGAAATCACCACTCGCGCAGCAATTTAGAAAAACAACAGGGGAATCTATTGGTCAGCATGTTGTCTTGTTGACTGATGTAATTACCAGGAAAATCCTTACAAAGCATTCTGTCAGTGATTCAGGAGGATGTCTGAAACCAGAGTCTCTCTCACCGATCACCCAGCAAGATGTTCTGTTCCTAGCTGTTCTGAACAACTGGTAGAGCCTTTGGACATCTGTTCAGACAATTAGCAACTGTTGGCTGCAGTCGGTGGCAATGGAGAAATCTTTCCAATTTGTAATGGTCTCTGGTTTGGAGGTTGTTGAAAACAGCAATCGCTTAAGACTAGCATGGTGCAGGGAGTCTACAGGCACAACTTGACACGTGTAAACACATTAATTGCAGAAAGGGCATAGAAACCTTGAGGAAGTAAACTTTTTATGCAACTTGTTATTTTGTCAGTCATAATGTTTCAATCGTCTGTCTCTGTGTACACTCTGAAAGAAATCCAAATGCAAATCTGCGGTCTAACTGAGAAAATAGTTTTAATTTGAAGAATGGATTGATTCGTTAGTATTAGGATCTTCTACTAATAGGACTGTATTGTGATCCATTGGTTCACAAAATAATAGACCTTACTTGGTCTAGGCAAGGGGAAGACTTCAATAGTTAAATGCTATCACATGCTCCTGTTAGCACTAAATGGATCGCTGTATCTATACCAGGTACACACTATCCATTCCTGGGGCTATTGAGACAACAGAGACAAAATTGAGCAATGTTGCCAAATACTCAGACAATCTCCAGATCTCCACTACAGTTCTTTCAGTGTTAGTTTGTAGGGATGAAAATGATAAAACTATTCCAAAGATTTGCCCTTGATTGGAGAGCACACCATCTTCATCAACTTGCATGGCTGTTTTATAATTTATGCTACAACTACAGAGAACAAAAACGAGAACCTTGGGCTGTCCAAAAGTAAAATATAAATATAAAGAACAATACTCAAGGGTCAGCACCTTCACTTGAGTATTGCTCTATTATATATGACAGAGTTATAAAATTGGCATAAGATTAGAAAAACATTGGATGTAAAGTTTAGCAATTTTAAATGGAAGTCATTCTCCTTCCAGTAATTAAAGCTACATCACTACCAATATTCTCGTAGCGTATAGTACGAGGTACAAGATATCCATTCAGCATATGTCTGTTCTGTAATTAATGTGTTTACCCGCAAACAAAATCCCATAGTATAGTAGTTAGCAAGCTCGTCTCGCAAACAAGAAGATCCGGGTTCGATTCCCGGGCGGGGCAAAACCTTAGGCAAGTTTCCTTACTCCACGCCTCTGTTTACCTTGCAGTAAGTAGCATCCACATTGTTAGTCGATTGGTAGATTGCTGTCTGAGGGTAATAATCCTTCTAAAAATAAATGTGGTCACTCAATCCATGACTTTTTTGTGGGACACTGCTGTGCGCAATTAGCTGCCTCATTTTGCCCACAAAATAAACAATCAATCCACTTTACAATTATATTCTGGGAAGCTCTTTGAGTCATCTCAATGAAGTGATTAGGCGCTATATCAAATGCAAGAATTATTATAATATGCAAGACCTCTGACCAAACATTACGCTTTGGGGAAAGTTCTAATCTTTATGATGTTGTCATGAAGGAATCCCACATTTTACACCCATTATTGGCTCTAAATTCTGGGCATTTTTCTGTCAATAATATAATTCCAAAATAATTGATTTTGGAGGAAAAATGTAACACGTATTTCAGCTCACAGAAACCCGTAAACACAAAAGTTGGAATGTACTCTTTCAACATTTGTCCACTGGAATTTCTATCGTTGTGACTGCACATTGTCAATGTCACTACACTTATTAGCAAGAGGAATTGCACCCTACCCTAAATCTTTATGACCTACCTCTTCAACTGCATCTGTGGTCTTCTTCCCTTTCTGTCCTGCTTGGCCTCCAAACCTGCCACTGTGCAGCAGTCTGAGACACTATACTGTGTGAAGGTTGTTACATAAATGCAAGTTTTGTGGAGTCCCGTAGCTCAGTGGTTAGAGCACTAGCCTCGCAAGTGAGAGACCTGGGTTCAATTCCCGGCAGGGTGAAATGTTGGGTAAGTTTCCTTACTCCATACGCCTTTGTTTACCTAGAGGTAAGTAGGAATCCAGTTGTTAGTCGATTGGCGAATTACTTTTCCGAGGATAATAATCCTTTTTTAAAAAAAATTGTTCACTCAATCCACAACTGTTTGAGGGACACTGCTGCACGCAATTGGCTGCCACGTTTTGCCCAGAAATATACAGTCAATTCACTTCACAGTATATTATGTGAAGCGCTTTGAGACGTCTCGAAAACGTGAAAAGTGATATATCAAATGCAAGGATTATTATTTTTATTTAAGCTGTTGTTTAATGGAAAATTTGTTTTTTTTGTGATGTAGAAACAGTTATGCAGCCTTTGTTTCACTCAATTTATTTGCGGAATAGATAATTGACTGGTTATGGCACAGAAATGTGTTAATTGTCTGGTTTAATTTGCAGTTCATAGAATTCTTCATCTGAGCGTCACCCTGATACAATTACATACTGACCATCCAATTTTCTGGTTTAGGAAGTATTTCTTTGCATATAATCACGCAGTTGTGGTAATGGAACTAAATTGGATAATCACCACTTTGGTGTTGTCCTTCAGTTCCAATTGGCTGCAGTGAGGTGCAAGCTGAGCTCTGCCAGCCAGCTCTCACAGGGCTGAGCAACGTGCTTTATTGTCTTACAAGAAATAAAGGAACTCACCTCCTTCAGCCTGAGCTGTTCATTCCCCTCTATGACCCTCATCTACTTTTTCTTGAACCCTGCCTGGGAATGTGAATGAATTACAAACAAAAAATTCTTGAAAGAATTCCTAGCCTCCAACGTTTCTCTCAACTATATCCTCGCATCTTTTATTTTATTGATACTGCAGTATATGAGCTCATGTTCACTATCAACCCTTGAGGTGCCTGTCAAGTAAGCTCCAAACTTATCACCCTAAATGCTGCATCCTTTAGATAAGATATTAAGTACACTGTTCAGTTGAATGCTGAAGATCCCTTGGCACTATTCAAAAGGAGAAGGAAATTTCTCGCAGTGTCTTGGCCAGTAATCTCCCAAATATAATTGATCATTCACTTCATGGCAGGAGTTTGCTGTAAGCAAATTAGCTCCATGTTCACCTACAAAATACACAGTCACTGCACTTTACAGTAATCCTGTGAAACACTTTGAGCATTTTTCCCAATGTGAAAGGTGCTTTGCTCATCAAATGCCAAGAATAGTATTTAGTATTATATTTCTTTCTGGACTATCACTGTCATGAAATCAAAATTTGTTTACTGGCTCCGACCGTAACTTATTTGTATCTTCCTAGGATCTCAAGACGTTGAAACACCTTATCAGCTCACATTTCCCTGCCTCCTACAATATGCATTCAACATCAGCCATCAATATTGTACAAAAATGTGTGGTATAATAACCACAACTTTTTGGCATGTACGGTATTTTGTTCTTTGCTCCTCTACTAATTTGATGATGTGCTGTATCACATATGTGCTTCAATGCATTTCTCAAACAAGTTGTTTAAAACCGCTGGAAGATCTTCAATATAAATATTCATGATACTCAAAACAATCACTTTCCTCGTCTCTGTTGTAACAACCACTGAAATCGGCTTACTTAGAGACAATTCTATTTCAAATGCATTTAAAGTCAACTGAAACCATTTTTCCAAGTTCTGCACACTCTAAAATGTTATATAAATAGTGTAAATCTAGACCCAAGTGGAATTTCTCCCCAATGGAGATAGATAATAAAAAAACCTTTGTATATAAATACCCTGAAAGCTATCAGATAGGGCAACTCAAGGTCTTTCCATTTATTTCTCTTTGTAAATTCAACCCCAAGCTGTTAATGGTCACAGTATTTTACAGCAATCATTGTGAAGTGTTTTGAGACATTTCAACATCATAAGTGCTGTATCAAAAGCAAAGAATATTTTTCATCTTGCTATCAATAGGTTTTCTATTTACTAACTTGAACAAGGGTTCCACCTGAGGAGGTGTCTTCAGGAGAATAGAACTTCAACAGGTTTAAATGTATTGGCAGAATTTTCTTTTATACAAAAAACATGCTCCAGTTGAAGAGAATGTGTATCAAAGTGTATCAGACAAGTAATGTCATTGTGGTTCAAAAACACAATCGCAGCCGGCTACAAAGAGACATTTCTGTTTTAAGCACACTTTGATATGGCTTTATAAGATTTTTCTCTGCAGGATTGAATGCAACACAAAATAAGCTTTTCTTCTTCATTGGGGGGAAGTTAAAACAAAGTGGATGTCTGTATTGGTCATGATCCCCATTAAACTCTCACTTGCTTGCACTGATGAATCGATTCAGGTGAACTGGCATATGAGATGGTGCCACAGGTAAAATCTCAGGAGAAACTCCTGAACTGCTGTTTGCAAGCATTGCCAGAGCTTTCCAGAGGACCTCACCAAACCTCCTCGTTCTCACTTACAAATCCCTCCACGGTCTTATTTCCCCCTTCTTCTCCAACCTCTTAACCCCATATCAGCCTGTCCACTCGCTCCGCTCGGCGGACACCAGCCTGCTTCAGGTCCCCCACACTTCCTGCCCGCATTCAGCATCTCTGCGCCCACATTCTGGAACTCTATCCCACAATCCCTCCGTCTTACCCCCTCTCTTGCCTCCTTCAAGTGCCATCTAAAGAGCTTCCCCTTCGACCGTGCCTTTGGCCACCCTCCCACACCCCTACCCTTCACCCATACTGACCCCAACTCCCAGCACGGGTCCTCTGATTGTCCAACGTCCTGGGACATCTTTCTGACATGAAGGGCACTATACAAATGTAATTTGGTGTTGTGTCCGTCATCATCAACAACATCATCTACAGCATGCAAATTGTGCACTTCACGTGGGGCAGCATCTTGGAGTGCTTCAATGTCCGTCTGGTCAGTATCACTGATGAATCAGACGATTGTGGGTTCAAAACCCCACGTAGGGTCTCAGATAGTCTATGCTGACTCTATGCTGACGTTTGGGGTGTACTCCATTGTTTGAGGTGCCGTCCTTTGGATTAGATGATAAACTGAGATCCTGGACATCTGCCTGCCTGTTCAGGTGGATTCTAAACATCCCATGGCACTGTTTGAAAAGAGAAGGGAGTTTCTCCTGGAGTCACCACCAAATAAAATTGGTCATTCACTTCATTGCTGTTTGAGGGACTTTGGTGTGGGATATTCAGCCCATCTATTTGTAAGGAAACACAGCATCCATTGTGTGCTCAGAAACTTGGTGACAATTTTTATCTGAGGGATTGTTGACCAGGACGCTGGCATTAACTCTCTTCTTTGCATCTAAGACAAGAAGAATGTCACTTCTATCTTTGCAGCGTGCCCTTTTCATTGTAGTAGAGTGCCACGTTAGACTATGAGCTCCATAGGTAGCTGGAACCTGCAGTGTAGATGCAGGTTCAGATTTAAGATTCGCTTGCAATAGTGGTGGAACACTGCTTTATCAGAGGATTATGTGCAGGGTTGCTGGAATTGGGGAGGGGGGAATAAGAAAAAGGAGCTCAAGCTTTGCCCTCGGCAGCTCCCAAAAAAATCACCAGAACTTTCAGTTCTCTAGGGAATCATTATGGTCAACCTGTTCATACTTTAGACCTACAAGTAACTGAGACCTTCTCAACAGACAGCTGCTATATCTGAATATCTGATTTAAATGTATAATTTAGGCTGTTGAATAAGTCTTCGGTTAGTTTATCCATAGTAGGTCTCCAGTCTTCTCCTGAACGTATCTTACAGGGATTCTTATCTCTCACTACACTTATCTATTTGACTCACTTGGGCCCACGTTTATCAGTGGTGAATGCTCTTGACGCAGTTGCCTATTGTTGTGTTACCCAATATGGCAAGATTGGAATGATGTAGTAGAAAAAGTGAGACGTACATTAAACATATGAATCATTTTGTTTGTTAACTGCTACTAGGCTTGGCATGTTCTGAAAATTTACCATGAGCTATTTGAAAGGTTGTGTTGAATTGTCAAAAAAGTGATACTGCTCGCTAAAGATTTGTTCCGAGGAGAATAAGAACAGAAACCCATCCTGCCTTTTTATTAAATCATGGCAGAGCTTTAGCTTTCTAATCCTATTTCCCTGCTTTTCTTCAGATCCTTAATAAGTTCCCAAGAACTTATCTAGCTCCCTCTTAAACACCTCAATTGATTCTACATCAATAGGCTTCTGGGGCATTATATTCCACATTCTCACAATCTTTTGTGTGAAGAAATGTCTTCTGGATTTACTTTTAACCAATTTATCTCTACTTTTGAGATTATGGCTCCTGTTCAGGAATCCGTACAATTCTCTTTATTATGTAGACGACTGCAAGTAAATCACCCTTTAAGCTCCCTAAGCAGCAGTTTACTTTTCCCTCTTTATATAGTATTTTGTCTCCTTTGATTCATTTCACGTAGCAATGGACAGTGAAAATTTATTCATCACTTCGTAGCGTTTGTGGGACCTCGATGTACACAAATTGGCCGCCTGTCAATAAATGATAATAACACTTACATTTAATATTGTGCCCTTCATGTCTGGAGGACAACTCAAAACTCTTCACAGGATTTACTGTAAATTGTCACAACTGTGCATTTTGTAGGCAAAAAATACAGTCACTACACTTTAAAGTGAATCATGTGAAGAGCTTTGAGACTTTTCCTTAAAGGTGCTATATTAAAATACAAGGATTTGTTTATATATAATACTGCTATAGTATATTTTTTGTCATTGGAGTTAGCTAATTCTTTCTACTTCCTTTTAGATTCAATGTGAAACATGGAGATGTCTGAAAAGATTGTTTTGCATTTTGATGCATGATTCTTATTTTAGATTGAAAAATAATTGGGATTTGATACGATTCACACATTCCTCACACTGATTTCTTGATTTCCATTGCATTGCACACAGTTTTTTGATATGGCTATTTTGAGATGAGTGCATTATCATGGTATGTTCATCTGTATTTTGCTTATACTGAGAGCTGCTGTAGAGACAATATCAAATGACATAATTAGTGGTGAATGAATTAATGATACGGTCATTTATTAATGTCGAGTTCCTTGTTATACCTGCATCTCCTTTACAGAGAGCTTCTCCTGTCTGAGTTATGTGACAATTGTAGTAAAAAAGGTACGTTTTTTATACACAGAAGGATAAAAGGCTGATTGGAGGAGAATTGGTGACAACTTTTAAAAGGGAATTCAACAAAATATCTGGAAAAGAAACAAAAAAAATATTGAAGGTTATGAGGAAAGGACAGCGAAGGGAGATTAGATATAATGCTCTTTCTAACTTTCACAAAGTATAATTTTCAGAAGACTCTGAAACTTTCTGCCTCAATCTCTCCATCTTATTACCTTCTTGCATGTCTTCAGATCGCACCTGAAAACCTCTTTGACTGTGCCTATTGTCACCTCCCTTCTCTCCCGGCTCAGAATTAAGGCCAGCCATTGTTAAACGCTCCCAAGTTATTAGCCGTGTGAAATGCCCTATATAAATACAAGTTATTGTTGTCGTGTAGACACCCTGAGCTCAAAATTTCATCTGAACTTTGGGTAAGACCATTTTGTTTTAAAATGTAGGATCAACAGTTTTGCTTAATCATACATTTTAAGAAAAAAAGGCCTCACAGGCTAAGAACAGGTAGAATTCCGAGGCCAATGGTTCATGAGTTGTAAACTTCAATGATTTTAAAGTTGTTCAGTAAATTGAATTGGGAGGCGTTCTCAATTCATGGCATTGTATTTGATCTTGTATGCATGTTCTACAGGTGACAGTCCTGGCACATGTGGTGACCCTGGCATCCCATCTCATGGTTCAAGACTAGGCAACGAGTTCAAGACAAAAAATCTCCTGCGCTTTACCTGTGAAGCTGGATATAATCTGCAAGAATCATCTGAACGAACATGCCAGTCCAATGGCTCCTGGTCAGGGGTTCAACCAGTCTGCAAGGGTAAGCTGTTATTTTCTTCAGATCAGGCAACTATAAGCTGACAAAATCATCAAAGTGCAGTGTTGTATTGAGTAGATGGAAATAAAGGGGTGAAAAATGTAATGTTTTATTTATCCTTCAAACATGCTATTGAATACATTATGAAACATCACATTTGATTCACTTCAAGGTTTCTGTACCAGAAAATGAACATCCAAAGAGTGAACATGAATAAGTTACCATGCCTGTGGCACAGGACGTTTTCTATTTCTTTTAAATGCACTGGTTTTAATGAGCCCTTGCACTGGAACAATGTTCTGTGAACATGGTTGTGTCTGTTGTGTTGTAACCTTTCATTTTTATCATTGAACTATGGAAAAGTAATTCAGTGGCAGATTGGATATTGAAATGCTCATGTCTTCGTTTGTTGGTTGGACGACTCATGTCTTGGTTTGTGTGTTGAAAGATTCATATCTTGTTTAGCCCATTGAAATGCTTGTGACTTGGGTTTACGTGTTCACATGTTCATGCCTGTGCAAGTTCTAACTCTCATCTTCCTTCCATTACCAGCTGTATCGTGTGGGAATCCAGGCTCTCCGACCAACGGGAGGATAGTTTTCAGTGACGGCATAGTGTTCTCCAGCTCTATTTCGTACACTTGCTGGGAAGGTTATAAAACATCTGGTCTGATTACACGGCACTGCACTGCTAATGGAACCTGGACCGGCTCTGCTCCAGACTGCAAAGGTCAGCGCTACAGCATAAAGTGGGCACAATAGCAGTCAGATTTGTGTGATGCTTTATATCCCTTATATAGGTTATCAGGAAGGAGGGTTGAGGCCGGGAAGCTGGACTAATCTTAAAAAACACTGCTTGATGTTGTGATGAGACATGAAAAGGCGCTATATCAGATGCAAGTAGAGTGGGTGTTCATAAGTATGGGATCAAATGAGCTAAAGGGCCTTCTTCGTCCGAACAGATTTTGTGATCTTTCAAACATGACGTTGATTCCCTTGTGATAAGCTGGTCATCTTCTGTGTGCCATATGTTACACCAAAGCTGCATTCCCTCAAACCTATCCGAATTATTCCATCTTTTCAGAGAATTTGTTCACCCTCTTGAGGAAGCTATTATGTTCATTTCATAAATGCACAGCATTCTACAACAAATAATAAATCCTAAAAGAAACACACACAATCATATTTAATATAATAATAATAATCATTGGATTCAATATAGTGCCTTATCACATTGTTGAGTCATTCCCAAAGCGCTTCACAAAATACATTGTAAAATTGATTGACAGTGTTTTTGTGGGCAAATATATGTCAGTGATTGAGCAGCAACCGTGCTAGCCCTCTTTTCAAACATTCTTCATATTAGAAGAATTTGTTCAACTTTCCTAGAATTGTACAGCACAGAAGGAAGCTATCCTGCCCATTGTGTCCGTGCCGGCTCTTTTAAAAAAACTATCCAAATCAATCTCACTCCCCTGCTCTCTCCCCATAACTCTGCAAACTTGTCTCCCCAAATAAATGTCTACTTTTCTCTTAAAAGTCGTTATCGAATTGTCTTCCACCACCCTTTCAGGCAAAATGCATTCCAGATCCAAACAACCTGCTGTGTGAAAAAAAATTTCCTCACCTCCCCTCTGTTTCTTTTTACAACTGTTTTCAATTTGCTCGGGTTACCAACCCACCTGCCAGTAGAAATAGATTCTTCTTGTTCACCCTATTAAATCCCTTCATAATTTTGATAACTTCTATTAAGCCTCCTGAAGTTATGAGGAGTTAAGAAGGTTAATGATCCAATTATGAGGATCATTTATGAGGAGTTATGAAGTTTATGAGGTTATGAGGAGTTAATGATCCAGATGAATTGGTTCGATCCATTTGATTCTTCCAGAATACCTGTCCTCCCATACCCCTATAACAGAGTTAAGTTGTTTCTTAAATCAGTCCGATCCCCTAGTCTCTACCTCCCTTTCTGGTAGCTTGTTCCAAACTTCGATTATCCTCTGGCTAGGGTAAGGGAATGCTTCCTGAAATTACCATTTGCAACCCCTCTTGTCCTGCTGCCATGACGTGTCAGACAGGATTACTCTGAATTTACTTGCTCAGTCCCATTTAAAATCTTGATTTTCCCACAACAACATCCTCCCACATGGTCAGGTTTTGGGAAATCAGTATTGTTCTGTGGTCAAGAACGTCCATCTCTTCACAATCAATGCTGGAGCATTTACATTCATCAAGTAAAAAAATGTGACGTGTGCTGTGCTACTTGCTGTATCAAATGCAAAAATTCTGCCTCAGGCTACTTTGCAGAATGCTGTTCTTGTTAGAACTCAGCATTCTGAGACATTATCCTACACCAAGGGTGCCATATAAAAACTATATTGTTATTTAATTAAGCCGGTACAGTCGTTGATACTGCAATACTTCTTGCTCCTCTGAACTTTTGTCTGTTGTTATCTTGAGATGAATGTTTAGCAGGAGAGGTTGTCAGAGGCAGACAGTCATTGTCAGGATTAATCGGGAAAATTTCTAAAATCCTCTCAGCACTTGACAATTTCTTGACACAGAACATGCATGTCTTCAGTCACGTTCATCATATTCAGGATATAATTACTAAGTGTCATCAAGACCTATGTCACAGATGTTTCCACTCCTCCCTGTTTATCGACTAATCTTACATGGTCACTCAGATGCCAGAAGAAATTCTTGTCACTTCTGAAGCCTAACTTGAATTTCTTTCTTTGATAAGCATTGAAGCATTGAAGAGCTGCATAACTTGTAATTCTTTACTTTTATCATCACGAGTTGAAACAGGTTCTGATTGTGATGGAGCAGGATTCCCCCAAGTCAATGTCACATATTTCTGGATTTCTTAATTAAAAAATCTTTTAAGAAATACCACAAAATTCTAAATCAACATCTTTAGTCAATTTCAAGAAACATCCGTAGGATCTTACTACAAGTCGCTTTAAACAAAAAAACTATTGAAGCAAATTATAACAGTAACTGTATAAATCAAGCTGTCATGTCACCAGTTTAAAAATAATATGCAGAAAAACAAAATAAAACACAAAAAATCCATGTATTTGAAATAATTCCTTTCATTTCAGAAGGATGTCTCGAAATGCTTTATAGGATTTACTGTAAAGTGCAGTGACTGTATTTTGTAGGTGAACACAGCAGTCAATATGCACACAGCAATGTCCCACAAACAACCATGAAGTGAATGACCAATTTTATTTGTGGGAACTCCTTTCTCTTTTCCAATGGTGTCATGGGATCTTTAACATCTACTTGAACAGGCAGATGATATAAAAACAGAAGTCGCTGGGAACACTCAGTAGGTCAGGCAGCATCTATGAAGAAAGGAAACTGAGTCAACGTTTCGGGTCCACGACCCTTTGTCAGAACTGATGATATCAGGCAGGTGATATCTTGGTTGAATGGTTCACCTTAGCTGTACGCAAATTAGCTGCCACGTTCACCTACACTATCATTTGCAGTAAATCCTGTGAAGCACTTTCACATGTCTGAACAAAATCACAAGGTGCTATATCTAATGCAAGGATTATGATTTATGTTTTAACTGCAAAATTAATCGAGTGGTGACAGGAGGAGCCTCTCCTGATCATCAGTGCCTCCAGCACTAAGCAGCTCTTCCTGTCTCTGGAGCTACAACCAGTCTAAACTCAGCGGCAATTAATTCCTCAGTGGAAAGTCTAACTAATAACCAGCAAATTTGTTGCAAAATGAAAATGCGGCATTTTGACCCACATCAGAGTCACAGTGCCTGTTAAACAACGTTCTCTGATGTCTCCATTTACTTCTCTGGGATTCTTGAATTTTATCTGAGTTTTCCAGCATTCACATAATATTATTAATTTTTCGTTGTGCATGAATATTACATTGTTCCGTAATTGAAATAAATGCTCACCTCACCAAAATAATAATTGTATAAATTCTACAAAGGATGAGAGGGAGAAGAACTGGCTGGTGTTCTAGAGAGAAAGAAAAAGAGAGAATGAACTTTGATGCAGACAATCCAATTTTTTTTCTTTCTTCAAGTTTTCTCTCCGACAGCAGATCATGTATGAATAAATAATTGTTTCTGGCAACCGAGCAATCTCCAGTGCCTGGCAGTATTTACATCAGGGTTTCATCAACTGTCTTGCAATCTCTCCTATTAATGTCCTCAGATGTCTGCAATGCTAGCTGTGGACTAATACATATTAAGGAGTGTGTTGCACAGCAACAGTGCAGTTTAGATGTTTTAAGGAGATAATATTACAATTTAAAGGTGTATGTGGTTACTAATAATAATCCTTACATTTGATATTGCACCTTTCATGTCAGGCAGACATATCATCTGTGAAGTGTAGTGACTGTGTATTGTGGTCAGCAGTGTCCCACAAACAGCCATGAAGTGAATGACCAATTTTTTGGAGGGGCGGGTAGTGATTGTGACCAGAGTATGGGAAAAACTGATGTGGGACTTGAACTCACAATCTTCTGACTCAGAGACGAGAGTGCTACACACTGAGCTAGGCTTACGCACAAATTACCCCAGTGAAGGAGAAACAAAAGGTAAGTGCAATTCTTTGAACCAGAGGTTCAATTAAAGTAAACTTCATGTTGAAGGTTCCCCTAATTGAACCTCTGCTTCAAAGAATTCCACTTACCTTTTGTTTCTCCTATTTCTCTAACTACTTAATATTTCTGTAACTACCTGATATTTCTCTAACATCTACTGTTCTTACATTGACTTATTTGACTTACACAGAAACATGACTTACTTGACTCAGTGACCTTAGAATCGTTTTCGCTGTGTGTCAGTCTGATTCACTTGGTACCATTTGACTCTCGCCTCTGAGGCAGAATATTGCCTCAAGCCCACAATGGGACTTTGAATCCACGGTCCAGGCTGACACTCTAATATTAGGCATAAGGAGCGCAGCATTGTTGGAGGTACTGTCTTTCAGATGAGACGTTAACCGAGATCTCGTATGCCTGTTCAGGTGGATATTAATGATCCCATGGCGTTACTCAAAAAGGGAAGGGAGTTTCTCCTAGTGTCCTGCCAACAATCCACTAGACAAAATTGGTCATTCACTTCATGGCTGTTTATGAGACATTATTGGGCACAAGTTGACTAACTACAAAATTTTGTGTTTGGCTACAAAAATTATACAGTCACTACACTTTACAGTAAATCCTGTGAAATGCTTTAAGAGGTCCTCCCTAAATGAAAAGTGCTATATCAAAGTAACATTTTTTTTAACTGTTCTGCTTCTTCTCACCCCCTGGCTTCTTAATAGAGGACAGGTGATTTCATCCCCCATTGTATGTACCAAAGTAGTCTTCTAAATTGTCTCTCTCCTCTCTCCTCTCCTCCCCCACTAAAGTTAAATCTCAAGTTTGCATAGATATTTGGAAAGTACATAGTGAGCTTGAATGAGATTGACTCAGTAACAATGTGGTTGTGTGCCCAGCTTCGCACCTTCGTTACTATTCACATACTGATGTGACAGCCTGTCCTCAGTTAATGATCACCAGCATTGCTGTGATGTGAGCTGGCACAATACAATGCAATTTATATTTATACAACACCTTTTTGTCAGGAGTATGTCGCAAAGCACTTGCAAAGCTAATAGCAGGCAAGTGAAAATTATTGCACTGGTTGTGTTTATCTCAGTATCATGTAAAGTTGAGATACAGTAAGGGAAATGTTCTCACCAAATACAAAGATTGTTTATTTACTTATTATAAAATTATAGAGAGAGTGAGATTAATATGTGCCTTGTTGCATTTCACTAGTTTGCACTCTAAGAAATTACCAAGTCAAATGAAGCGAGTGGGATATTGTTGATAACTGGTGAGAACTTCTGCTCTATCCCTCTGCTTCACCCCTTTCTATCTCTCTGTAAATTCCACCTTGAAACCGACATCTATGGTCATTTACTTCCCCCGTCCCATCCCTCCTCTTCCTTGTTTAGCATACATCTTTGAGGCCTGGAACAGGTTATCACTGCCACCTTGTAAACGTTTATGCTTCAGATTAGTTGGAAGTGTAAAAGTGATGGTTCTCCTGTAGATCTGGACACTTTTGTAATTTTCAGAATTCCAGGCAGAGGAGCACAGCTTCACCCCCCCATTTCAGACCTCCAAAGCCAAACACAGTTTTCTTTTAGGAGATAACATTATGGGATATAGTACATAAGTAGTTCAGCACATATGTGCATGCGACCGCCAGGAAACTGGAAGACGAACTATATGGACCTTGGTCTTTTTTTTTATCTAGCATTTCTTATGTTCTTATTTAAAGTCAAACACATTGTTAATTCGAAGCGGAGAGTACTGACCACCACCAACAAAGAGGGTTTGAGGCACCATTTCATTTTTTTGCCCTGTGAAAACAGTCTATAGGCCTGTGAAGCTTGCGAAGGAGACAAGGGAGTTTGCATGTGGGTTGTAGGCGTTTTTATGGTTACAAACTATTTTTGCTCAAAAATAATGATAAGCTACGGCACATACTGCAGAAATGTTCATGAAATGATCAATGCAGTTCACAGAGTTTGAGGGCTGCAAATAACTTGGGAGATGGGATTTAAATAGCAAACATAAAAAAAGGTCATAAAATAATCATTTCCTAAAATTGCGGCACTGTGTTCATGCTGTTTATTGAATAATAAATGCACAGGGTTTGAGCTGTAACGTATGTGATTACAATTATGTTCCTTCAATTTGCTTCATTTGATTTCTCCTTTTCTCTCTCTCTACCGACCCCAGTGATAAGCTGTGGCAACCCAGGTGCGTTGGCTAACGGTGTGCAGTTGGGAAGTGATTTCACATATAATAAGACAGTAATATATCAGTGTAATCCAGGGTACATGATGGAACCTGCTGGATCATCTACTCTACGTTGCACGAGAGACGAGTCCTGGAATCTGCCCAAACCAGTCTGTAAAGGTAAGAACAGATGTGATGTACAAGAAAAAATAAGGACTGTCATTCTTGGCCAGTGTTTATTCTCTTCAAAACATTGAAGTTGTCTTATTTATATGACTGCTTAATCACTGGTAATTGGACCAGCATCATTTTTAAAGAGAATTGACGACTTGTTTGATGCAAGGTAACAAATAATGGTGAGCTGTCCACAGCCACAGCAGATTAATCTGTATGTTATTCTTGGTGGAGAGGGAAAGTAAGGAAGAGGGTCTCCTTGGAGCTGAACTGGCTCACAAGGGAACTTGCTTGGCAATGGAATGTCTTAATCAAGCCAGCCATCTGTGGTGGTCTCGGTAGTCCAGTTCTGAGCCAGGCAGCTCCACTGTTTTCCAGGGCACTGATAATGACAGCACAGTCAGCGTGGCGTATCAGCAGGACTTCGAAGTGCAGACCAGTCACTGGGAGCAGGGATTATTGCTGCTCATCTACTGTTAATCCTGCAAGTTAAAGCCCTAATGGGTCGGGTGGTCCCAGCTAGACAAGCAGCCGGAAAGCTTGCTAGAGAGTGATTTTAATGACAAGCTATGCAGTTTTAGCTGATTACACTTCAGTGGTACCCCAGTGCACAATTTGGAGTCCCCCAGTCTTGACTCTTGCGAACATGCGCCTAGTACTCTCCAGAATTAGGTAAGCAGGATGTATCTCTCCGGGAGGATGTGTGCATTGACTTCCAATAAATATCTCGTGAATCTCTATGTGTAGGTGGGATGCGTGGAATTTTCAGATGGCTTGGATAATGTTAAGCACGGTGATGGGTTTCCTCGTGCGTCAGACACCCGGCTAACCCCAAAAAAGAATGCTTTTTGGCTTTGAACATTGCAAAAGTAAAGTTGTAAGATGTACCAAATAAATTATTAATACTGTTTACCCTTACATATGATGTCATGCCTTTCACATCAGGATTTAAAGCTCCTCACAGGATAATTAGTAAAGAGTAAAGTGGATTACACTAAAATGTCTTTTGTAGGATAACGTGCTATTGTAGTAAAAAACAAGCAACACAGAGCATCAACATTATAGAGCATTGTAGCATAGATAATTATACTTTTAAAAGAGTCAGCTACAGGGGTACTTGGAAAGAGCAGGTAAGTGGGACTGAAATGATTGCGTTAAAGGGAGCCAGCACATACACAATGGGCTGAAATTTTTGTGCTGTAAATTTCTTTGGTTCTATGACATTCCTTGCTTCTTACGTCTGCAGGAGAAATTTATTTAAGAAGTAGCACTAAAGTTATTGAGGGCTAACTGGTTAATTTTTCCATCAACTGAGCAGTGGTTTCAGAAATATAGCCAGTTGATGCTGATCAAATTTTGTACCCAGTGAGGTTTGGAATACTGAACATCACACAAGGAGTTGAGAAACTGCAGCAATATTGTAATCTTGCAGAATTACGGCTTGTTTAAAACTAATTTATTGTTAGGATTCTGCAGAAATATTTCCTTGTGTTGCTGCTGCACTAACCGATTGCAGTTGAGTTGCTCCTTGTGCATTGCTGATTTATTGTAGGATTATTGCAGAATTAATGCCCAGCAAAGGCGATGCTATAAAACATTTATCAACATTGGTGGAGGGGGCAGTGTAGGAGTGCAATACACTCGCTCTTTGCATATTAGAAACTGTGTTGTGTCCAGTTTGCCATCAGCGGAACTTGCCATTTTAATAATGTGCTATCAGGACCTAAAATGTACCATTCGAAAACCATTGTTTCGTTTTGGTCACCCGGGTGTCTGACACATGCAGAAAACCTGTCACTATGCTTAAGAGTATCTAAGCCAAACAGATAATTCATGTACGTCAGCAGCACATGCATGTGTTTGGAATTTTTTTTCAACATTCATTCACCAAATAGGTTGCTGAATTTGCCTGTTTAATTGTCCTTCAGATTTGCTAAGTGTATTTGTTTTTGTTCCTCCCCGTCCCTGTCCCACCAAAGTTATTACCTGCAGGCGACCACCCCCCGTGCTTCATGGCAAAGTGGAGGGATCGGACTTCAAGTGGGCGTCTACCATCAGCTACACTTGCTCGGAGGGATATCAGCTTTCCTTGCCTGCTGTTCTTACCTGTGAAGGAAATGGCATATGGAGAGGAGAGGTCCCACAGTGTTTACGTGAGTCCACAGCAACCTTGAATACACTTTAGAGCACCATTGAAACTTCTTTTTAATCAGCTGGGTGTCTGACACACACATATACCACCTGAACAAGAAAATTTCCCTGTGCCTGGAATAGAATCCACACTCTCTTTCTCTCTGAGTCAGCTTGGCTCAATGGTAGCACTCTCGCCTCTGAGTCAGAAGGTTATGGATTCAAATCCCATGTCTGGATGTGGAATTATATAGTCGTAGAATGACATTCCGGTGCGGTTCTGGGGATGTGCTGCATTGCCAGAGGTGGCATTCTTCGAATGAGACGTTAAAATGAGGTCCCATCTACCTGTTTAGGTGGACGAAAAAAGATCCCTCGGCACTATGCGAAAAGAGAAGAAAGGTTTACCAGTATCCTGGCCAACAAATCCCCCAAATAAACTTGGTCACTCACTCCATGGCTCTTTGTGGGATATTGTTGTGCACAATTGGCTGCCACAAAATATACAGTCAATCCTGTGAAGCCCTTTTAAGAGTTTCAGAAATGTCATAAGGCGCTATATCAAATGCAAGTATTATTATTATTAATGAGGAACACAGTCTACTTAAACCTGGAGAGTGTTAGGCACAGGTTGGCAAGAGCCAAGGCTTGGCAATCCTTGAGTGTGGATTAGGGATTTAACTAATTTTTCTTTCTTTGGCATGATCGAGATCAGACATTTCTTTAATTTGTCATTTTTTTTGTTCTCTGCCTTTCCCATTCTCATTCCACCTGCTATAATTCTCCATGTCTTGTATCAACTTTAGCTCCCCAATTATGTACAGTGTTGCATGTTCTTTCTGCATCAACCTGTATCACATGGCCTGGCAAGTCCCCTGTTCCACAGACTCAAGTACTCTTGCAGTAGAGCACTTAAGTGATCTTGTATTTCCAGACATAAAGCGGAACCGTACTTCGACAATCACTTTCAGTTTTCATACCATGCCTTTCACATAAAATGAACATCTCAAAGCAATGAAAATTCCACTTGCATCCACATCTCATCAGGATACCAAAGGAATCCCTCAGGTCTCCAGAGCTGCTTTGTACTTCCAATTAGGAGTCATATCCATGGTACCATATATTTGGTTCTTCCCATCCTCTCAGCCCAGGAGTGACCTCTATTTAGCATCTTTGCTTACTGATGGTGTCATTGCCAATATCAGGAACTCCCAATGCAGAGACACATCTGAGCACCATATGCCAGTCCATGGTGGCACACCAGCATGTTAGAGCCTTAATATGTTAGTACATCAGTACGTTAGACTGTTAATGTCTTGGTAGATTAGCATGTTAGAGCTAAATATGTTTTTGTTGTGTGTTCATTACTGCGAGAGTTAACTTCTCAAGTGGTCTCCTCGTTGATCTATACAGTCCTACCCCATATTAACTTATAAGCTCCATCTCATCTGTACCCTCTCCCACACTGGGCTGCACACACTAATCTGTTGGCAGGTATCAATGTTCTCCCTGTCCTCCAGAGGATCAATTTCAAGATGTTACGCCAAAGTTAAAATTGCACTATGTCCTTGCCTGACCCCCATCTCTGCAACCTCTTTTAGCACCATGACTCTGTGCACACCCTCTGTTCCTACATATCAGGCACGGTGCATATCCCTCACCTGCTCCATCCCGCCATCAGTAGTTGAGCCATCAGTCATTTTATGCCACCATTACAAAACCCTCCTTTGTCAATGCTTTTAATCAACAAATCATTATCCCCCTTCCTTTCTAATCTTGTTCATTAAACAATTTCTGTTCTCTGAATAGTAAACAGACAAACTCTGCCAATGGTCTCCAAAGGCAGAATGAGTTCTACTCTGTACCTTATTTTTCTTTGTGTGTAAAGCTCCACTCCCTTTGTTTGTATTGATCTTTGACTGTATTTACGGGTAGGCAATTTAGTGAGTTAGGTTCATTTCTAATAGGACTCTGAACAAACACTCCACAAACACAAACATTTAGGTGACGGTGATGACCTTATCTTTCTGAGAGGTGTTAGAGGAATCTCCAAGAGAACATTCACTTTACTCCTGATTGGTGATGGAAGGCTGGAAGATCAGTGTAAACAGACCGTTGTTGAATGTAGGCCATGTGTCAGTTTGGGCGTTTTGATTTGCTGGCTGAGGAACTGATAATAGTCTGGAGGTAAATGGTTTTCTATGTAGCAAAGAAGGGACTGAAATCTTAATGTCAACAGCACTTTAATGCAGCTTCAAGGAGTCTCACTCACGTGACTTTCTCCACTGGTAACCAGATATTATTATGAGGAGGATTTTTTTTCAAAGACTTAAAATGACCTTATGAGATCGGTGGCATATATGCACACCAAATATGCATTTTCTGGTATTAATATCTTTAAAAGTTAAACAACAGTAGTATTCCTTGCATTCAATATAATGTCTTATCATGTCATCGAGATGTCTCAAAGCCCTTCACAGGATATACTGTGAAATTATATTGTATTTTGTAGGCAAATGCTGAAATCTTCTTGCAAATTCTACTTCAAACCAAGGAACACAGAAATCATGGTTTTGCTTCTCAGTTTATTGACCTCAAATTGATAGATGTACAATCGAGACACTGATACTGAGATGCATTGTCAGACGTAAAAATGAGTTCTGTCAATCTCTGATTTTCCTTGTGGTCATAGTGAGACCGGGATGAACAGTTTGGAGATTGAAACTGATAAGCAATGCTCTGTTGTTGAGGATGGGGACGAGAGAATAGGGTTGAGTAAGCCTATATTGGCAGGCTAAGACTGACAGTTCATCCTATTAGATTAAAAATATTATTCCATGAGGAAATTTTTATTTTTGGGCTCTATCTATGCATATAGAGATAACTTAACCGATAATAAATGGCGTGACATTTCAACATCACAACCTGACAGATCAGTTACACTTTGAAGGAACATTTATGCGTGCAATCGATAATTATTTTTCATTTCACAATTTTGTGTCTTAAAGAAATACTCTTTCACGGGGCCTCTTTTTTTAAAAAGAAGTCTGTTGCTTCCTCTTTGTTTAGTACTCTGGGGCTGTGCCAGGAAAAATTACAAGGGTTTCAAATCACTTTTCACTTTTGGAACTTGTGTGTGTACCAGTTTTATTTGTGTTTGTTCAAGGATAAAAGCACAATCCCTATTGGATTGGTGCAGGGGTGTTTATTTAATATAAATTTATTATTTAATGCTGCTTTCTGGAATCAAAGTAATACTAATGGGTTTTGGCTAGAGTCTGCCGATCAGCTTGCGGTTGAGTTGCGTATATTAACAGGTCTGAACTAAAGGCTTAAAAGGCATCTTCCGAGAAAGCATGATGTCAATTCAGTACAGAAACAACAGGGGGAGAAGAACAGCATCTGACTGCTATTTGGATTAGTCTCATGTCTTTGCCTCTATACTAGATTCATTTAAAAAGCTGTTTGATCCAGTGATGAGAGGACAATGGGATGGGTGATATGGAGGGATGAAACTGAATGCTCTGAAGGGCTTCTTCATTCAGAATAATCTTGTGATACTGTGAAAAACAGCTGGTGAGCTTTGCAGCTCTGGCCCTTGAGGTATTGCAAAGAAGAGCAACACAGATGATCCCAGTGTTAAAGGAATGAGCTATGAGCAACAATTGGACAATCCAGGGCTCTTCAATATAGAAAGAAAATCACGCAGAGGACACCTTATAGATATACATTTCTAAATGGGATTGAAAATGTAAACCCAGAATAATACTTAAGGATGCACCAAGACAGTAGAACAAGAGGACATAGGTTTATAGTTGCAAATGGCAATTTCAGGACAGATATCAGAAAGTTTTTCTTTACTCAGAGGAAATTAATGACTGGAATAGGTTACCAGCAAGGGTGATTGAGGTCAGTACAGTTGGATTCATTTACAAAGCATCTGGATACTGTGATAGGAGGATAATAGGGTGGCTATTCTAAAGGGATGAGATCAAATCCCTTCCTTCAGATGAAGCAGGTCTTTCTTCATCTGAATCAATCTTGTGTTCTTCTGCCTCTGGATTGAAATCTTCAACCTTGAAGAACACTATTGCTTTTACTACTAGGAATTTGAATCAAACTTTCTTAGAAACATATTCTGCTGTTAATCCCAGGCTCTGTAGTCTGTAGTAAATGTTCCATTTTTGATTAGACTGAAAAGAATAATTTGAGAACGTATCACTAAATCCTGTGCAGTTTCTGAATGTGGGTATGTATGTTCTGTATGCGGGTATGTATGTTCGGGGTGTATGTATGTATAGGACTTGGATCAGAGCTGAACTGGAGTTGAGTAAAATTCAGTAACGATTGTTGGAGCTGAGTTTATGACCATTGGAAATATACAGTATTAATTTGAAGCTGTTGTATGACAGGTTCCTTCAAACATCCCCACAGGCATTCCTGTGATCCTTGTTGAAAGGTGAAGCTGCCCCTATAATATCAGCATCTTTTTATTTTCTATCTTTGCCTGCAGCCATGTTCTGTGGAGACCCAGGAACTCCGGTTGAAGGTCGAATTGAAGGAAGAAGTTTCACGTACAACTCCAAGGTATCATTCCGCTGCAGACCCCCATTCTTGCTAGTGGGATCATCTAGGAGATTCTGCCAGAAAGATGGATCCTGGAGTGGAATTCAGCCAACGTGCATTGGTACAATTACACCTGCCTATTGCACCACCTTTATTCCTCATCTACCTGTCTATTTCTGTCTATACTTCAACCTTAGCCACAATGTCCAAACCTTTGGAACTGCTTGCCTCCATCCATCTGACTTGACCCCACTTTACCCATCTTCAAATCATACCTGAAGACTTTCCACTTCAACCATGCCCATCATGATCATCTCCCATTTTTCCCGGTCTCAGCATCAAATTCAAATTCTGCCATTGTTCGGAGCTCTGAGATGCTATCCTGTGTGATGAGTGCTATACAAATACAAGTTGTTGTGGTTATTGTTGTTAATATTAACCTCTCTTCATTCTTAATTCCTATAAAAAGATCCAATACACACCATATGCACTGACCCAGGGACACCTCACTTTGGAATGCAGAACAGCTCTCAAGGTTACCAGGTAAGAGAACAATCCTCAGCGGGAAGTCATTCCCCTCCATTCGGTTATGGTCTTCCTGTACTGATGACGTTTCTTTTATTTTTGAAGGTTGGAAGCACAGTATTTTTTAAGTGCCGAAAGGGATACCATATTCAAGGCTCCACCACCCGTTCTTGTCTGGCCAACTTAACATGGAGCGGTATGCAACCGGAATGTCTTCGTAAGTTCGAACATTTTAATATTGGCGGATAACAGCGGTGCCATTTTCTGCCTGCCTGTGTGTGTATTTTTTTTCTTCTCTATTAGGAAATATCATTATAATAATAATAATAATCCTTGCATTTGATATAGCGCTTTTCACGTCGGGAGGACGTCCCAAAGCGCTTCACAGAACACACTGTAAAGTGAATTGACTATATATTTGTGGGCGAACATGGCAGCCAATTGCACACAGCAATGTCCCACAAACAGTCGTAGATTGAAAATGACCAATTTATTATTGTTTTTGGTTTTGGAGGGATTATTATTAGGTGTGTGGAGTAAGGAAACTTGCCCAAGGTTTCGCCCTCTGCCTGGAATTGAACTCAGGTCTCTCACTTGCAAAGCGAGTGCTCTAACCACTAAGCTACAGGAATCCACATAATGTATCTCATTAGGATACAGATCTTATCTCTTCATCGCTGTATATCAATTCAGTTCATGATTCTTTGTGGCCGGGGGACAAAACAAACATTTTCTTGGAATTCATACTTTGCCGTTTCCAAATGTTGCAATCCAATACAAAAAATTCAACTTCAAGATCCTCACACTCGTCTTCAAATCCCTTCATGCCCTGGAACCTCCAAACCTCTGTGGCCTGCTTACTCCCCAACCCACTACCCATTGCCGCCGCTCATCTCTTGCCCTCGTTCCACCTTCGGTCGCCGTACTTTCAGCCACAATGCCCCAAAATCCTGGAACAGTCTCCACATTCCCTCTGCCTTTCCCCCTCCTTTCCCATCTTCTGTTTGCAACTAAAGACCTTGTTCTTTCATCATGTTTATGGTCATCTCCCATCTACGGTGAGTGAGAGCCTGGCTGTAAAAGTTGAAAGACACCTGGGGATTGAACAAAACACCATGATTCCTCACTGGTTTAGGGAGATGGATTGAGTGTCTGCCTGTCTGACATTGAGTCCTGGACAAGAGACAACTTTCTTCAGCTCAACATGCGTAAAACTGAGGCCCTCCTGATTGGCTCACATCAGCGCCTCCGCACCTCAGGCGCTGACAGCATCAGCATCCAAGGCTGCACTCTCCACCTCTCAAAGTCAGTCAGGAACCTCGGTGTTCTGTTCGACCCTGAGCTGTCCTTTCTCCCTCATATCCGCGCCACAACTGGCACCGCCTTCCATCACCTCCGGAACATCGCCAGACTACGGCACTACATCACCCCTCACGCTGCTGAAACTCTGGTCCACGCCTTTATCACCTCAAGGCTGGACTATGGGAACTCTCTCCTCGCCGGCCTTCCCGCCACCTCCCTCCACAAGCTGCAGGTCATTCAGAACTCTGCAGCTCATGTACTGTCCCGCACCAGGCTTCGGGACCACATCACTCCCACCCTCGCTCGCCTCTACTGGCTCCCCATCCCCCAGAGGATCGAATTCAAGATCCTCATCCTCGCCTACAAGGCCATTCTTGGCCTTGCTCCCTCCTACCTCTCTGACCTACTATCCCCCTACTTACCTGCCTGTACCCTCCGTTCCTCTGGCTCCGGTCTGCTCCACATCCCCCACCCCAACCGCCCTACCATCGGGGGCCAGGCCTTCAGCCTCTCAGCCCCTAGGCTCTGGAATTCTATCCCCCAGTGCCTTCGCCGCTTCCTCCCTTTCCTCCTTCAAGGCCAGTCTCAAAACCTTTCTCTTTGACCGTGCCTTCAGCTCCCCTCTTGACTCTCTACCCCCTCCTCCCTCCCTTCCCTCCCCTCACCCTGACCACTTCCCCCCTGCTCGGGTCCTGACCCAACTGTACGGCGCCTTGGGATGTCCTCCCGACGTGAAAGGCGCTCTATAAATTGAATCTTGTTGTTGTTGTTGTTGAGTGTCTGTGTAAGTTGATGTAGTCAGCGACTGAGGTGAGGAACTATTGACAAGATCCAGGTGGGATAGCCTTGGTCTTGTCAATATTGAGCTGTGGAACTTTAGAGCTCATCCAGGTCTCCGACAGGCATGCAATCGTAACATTATGCTCATTGTTCAGGCCTGCGAGACACTAGCCCCACGTGAAGGGCGCAATATAAATTCAAGTTGGTGTGTGTTTTGCAGCTGAGTCTGCTCACTGTCCAAATAGTACATGACTAAAAGGGCAAATGGGCACTGAACTCTATGTACCTATCTCTACTGCCCTTTCTCTATGCACTTGATGTCAAGTTTACAAACCCTTTGTGTTGATTCAAATAATGGAACGGCCTCAAAGGTAAACACAACAGCTGACATTTACTTCACATATAGAAAATAAGCTATTACACATGGCCAAGTACAGCCTCGATATTGCTAATAACAGGGTAATAATACCATTACCTAGCAAGACAGTTTGACATATGGTCTAACATGGCATAAGCCTTATTAACAGTGCTTCACAGCAGCAGCAGCTGCTAACATTAAGATTTTATGTAGTTAGCAGAAACACTAGACATTATACTTTGGCATTCGTTCAAGCTGCAAACCAAGTTTGGTGGTCAAGGTCTATAAAACCAACCCAAGTTTGCAAGCACAATGCCCTAGAGATCTGAGAGTTTGGCAGAACCAGTGATGTCAAATCCAGCCCGTGCTGCCCTTGAAAGTTGCTGTAAGATTTATGTACAAAGGGATGTTGCAGACTGGCTTTTATGGTACTGCAAAGCACAGAGCGATTCAACTTTTCTTACAATAATCCTTGCATTTGATATAATGCTACCTGTAATGCCTCCAAAATATACAATCAATTCGCTTCACAGTGTATTCTGTGAAGCACTTTGAGACGTCGCAAAGATGTGATCAGGCACTATTTCAAATGCAATGATTATTATTATGATGAATGTCTCAAAGCTCTTTACACAATTTTTTTGCAAAGTGTACCAACTGTACATTTTGTAGGTGTATGTAGCAGACAATTTGCATCCAACAATGTCTCATAAACAGTTATCCAATGAATGATCAGTTCTTACTCCAGAATGTATTGTTTCAACATTTGTGCAGCAGAAAATCAGTGCCATTATGTTATGTCCAGGGGTTGTAATCAAAGATCTATTTGATTGAAGCGTAGTAGGTGTTTTCACCCAGATGTTGACACATAGTTTGCTACATAAACCAACAGTATTCCTTTTCCACAACTTTAATTAGAAATTAGATTTAGTTCAGTGTATTAGGATATCCTTTTAAGCGAATGTGGTGAAAAAAGTGATATTTCAAATCAAATAGTTTTCAGGATGAAATTCCAAATCCAACTGCTGTTTCCAGTCTTTAGGAATAAACAGTTAGCGAGATACTGGCTTTTTAGCAAATGGAAAACTATTCTCATACCTTACCGACCAATACAATAAACATGGACATTTTCAGCAGAGAAGGAAAGCATTCAGCTTTCCTTTATGTCTGTACCAAAGTCTCCTTTTTTGTATAAGTGGTCCTTCTTATTAATCCCACTTTCTAGACTTTTTAACCTTTGGAACTCCCTGCCTCAACCCCTCTGCTTCACTCCTGCTTTATCTATCTTTAGTTACCAATTCATCCCCTTTTTATCTATCTTTAATTCCCACTTAAAGATTTACCTTTTGAACGCTCGCGGTATATCAAATGCAAGGATTGTTATTATTGTTATTATTATTATCCAAACCCGTCACTGTGCAGCACTCCGAGATGCTATCCTCCATGAAGCACACTGTATAATGCAAGTTGTTCTTATTATTGTTCTTGTGTTTCGCCCACAAAATATACAGTCAATTCACTTTACAGTATATTCTGTGAAGCGCTTTGAGACGTCTCAATGACGTGATAACGCACTATATCAAAAGCAAGGATTATTATTATTCACCCTTTTTTTCTTTAAGTACTTCTTATACAATTCGTGTTTGAAAGATTTATTTGTAAAAGATCAAGTTGCTGTTGTTGTTCTATTAATCCAACCTCAATGGCTAAAAGATTGAAAAAAAATCAACCTGGGCGGTGGAATGAACAATCTGCTGTGGCAGCTACCCAAGTGGTTCTGTGACGTTTCCTTTCAATTTTTCCCGCTCAGATATGCTGTTCTATTCAAGAACTCAGAGGTATTAGAGAATTAAATCTAGGTCCCACAACACATTGAATTAGTCTCAAAATACCTCCTGGATGCCTCACATATTTAAAAGACTTTCTTTTTAAAAAATAGTTTTGAATCCTCTTTCCCCACCTGTTTTCTAAATCATTGAAGCACTTTCTGATTAAATCACTGAGCTATGTATGAGCTCAGTGACGGTCTGTGTTATTGGCCTGTGTGAAGAAGAATTGCAGGCTCAATGGAGAAACGAGCCAAGTTTTGACTGATACCTTCTCATCCTCAACAGTACAGAGAACCTAAGAACTAAAGAGTTTTTTGCACGCCAGACAGCTGAGCCCGTGTTTGCCCCATCAGGACTTCACGGCATGGTGTTAGCAGCAGCTGGCAAGAGCACTGCCTGCATGGTGGTGCTGCCCACCATTCTCAGGTTGATTGGCAAAGGTTTAAGCTCAGTAAAGCTGTTTATAGTAACAGGATAACAGCAGTGTAGGCTACGGAAAGCTGGATAGCACAATGCACTTGACTCTGTTAACTGGAATACTTTAATGGTCAGAGGAAAGTAGAGGGAATTTGGATTAGCGTAAGCTCCATTGGAGGAGCAAGTATTAGTACAGGCTCAATGGGCCGAATTGTCATCTTCTGTGCTGTAATTTCTACAAACTAAACCTATTTATTAGGTCAGTGCCCATTATCATTCGAATGATGGAAACAAACATGTCCAAAACCACAAAATATCTGCAGTGTTAGCCTACGTTTTCAGCCCTCGTCGGCAGATTCCCCCTCCCCACTCTGCTCCCATTTTCTGAAATTTCATCCTGGAGTCCCTCCGCCTCCTTCTCCCCAGCTTTAAAGCTGCCTTAAAACCTTTCTTTTCAACTGTGCTTTTGTTCAGATGCCCTCTTGACATGAAAGGCCATATAATTAAATGTAAAATTGTTGTTGGTGTACCTAAACCTTAGATTTACAGTAAAATCCTGGCTTCCCGGAATCTGGAATTCAAAACCTAGTCGGAAAGGGCCTGAAATAGAAGATTTTTTGCCAGACACCTGCTAGCCCAACTCTCCCCGTGTCCATCACTGCCACGCTGAGCAGCCTTGCCATCCTTGGTGACCTTCACAGTACCAGGGATATCGACTTTGACTCAGATTGTTTGAATCTCACAAGCAGAAGTTACCCTTTTCTATATCTTTTGCTCGCGGGATTAAGCAATTCCAGTCTGGTACCGGCATTGACATTACTCTTAGCTGGAGTGGATCTCCTCACCATTATAATAATGATAATCCTTGCATTTGATATAGCGCCTTATCACATCTTTCAGATGTCTCAAAGCTCTTCACAGAGTATACTGTAAAGTGAATTACTGTATATTTTGTGGGCAAAATGCGGCAGCCAATTGCGCACAGCAGTGTCCCACAAACACTCGAGGATTGAGTGACCAATTTTTTTTATGGAATTATTACCCCCGGAAAAGCGATCGTCCAATTGACTAACAACTGGATCCCTACTTACTGCGAGGTAAACAGAGGCGTGTGGAGTAAGGAAACTTGCCGAACGTTTCTCCCTGCCGGGAATCAAACCCAGGTCTCTCGCTTATGAGGCGAGTGGTCTAAGTACTGAAGTCCAGCTAGCCTTGCTTTAAATGTACTTATGTTCCACTTTGTTTCAGAGTGTAATTCATTTTGTGTTTTCTTTTTACGCTCAAGCACACAACTGCAGACAGCCAGAAACTCCAGTCAGCGTGGACGTGAAAGCCATTGAGCTGCCAACATTGGGATACACCTTAATTTACACCTGCCACTCGGGATTGTACCTGGCTGGAGGATCGGAGCACCGGGCCTGCAAGATTGACGGGAAATGGTCGGGAAAACCACCTGTGTGCCGAGGTACAGAGATATAACTGCCTGGGAATGATTATAACTCACCGTAACAGGGTTCCACGATTTGAAGAAATAATAACAATCCTTCCATTTTTTGTAGTATATTCTACAAATGTAATCTTGTTGTTGTTGTATATTGGGAGGACGTATCACAGCACTTCACAGAACTTACCGTATAGTGACTGTGCATTTGGTGAGTAAATGTGTTAGCCAATTTGCACACATGTAATATGATGAATGGAAAGTTAGGTAACAGCCTGGCTCAGTAGGTAACACTCTCACCTCTGTGTCAGGAGTTTGTCAAGGCCCATGTCGGGATTTTGAGATTTTAAGATGAAATTCCAGCACAGTTCTGGGGAAGCACTGCATTGTTTGAGTACTGGCCTTTCTTCAGATTAGACTTTATACTGAGGACCCATCTACCTGTTCAGGTGGATGGTAAAGAATCCATGGCAGTATTTGAGAGAGAAGGGAATTTCTACAGTGTCTTGACCAGCAATCCCACAAAACAAAAGTGCTCATTCACTTCATGGCTGTTTGTGAGACATTGTTATGGGTACAATTCACCTATGAATACACAATTACTGTAATTCACAGCAACTCTCTGAAGCACTTTGAGACATTTTGACAATATGATCAGGTCCTAAATCAAATGGAAAGATTATTATTTTTATAATTATATGTGTCTAATATTCAAAAGAGGAGATGGATGAGTGCTCAAGTTCAGTATTACTTTTTATATCTTATGTTATGTGTCTTTAGCTATTTTATCCAGGGTTATAGTGAAGTTATTATTTCATTACACAACAATTCAGCATACTCCAAAAATAATTGCATTTCCACTTGAACAGAAGTAGAATATTAGTTAATATTGGTTTTGATTACAATAAAGTCATCATCAGTTATAATAATAATAAACCTTGCATTTTGATATAGTGCCTTTCAGATAAAGATGAATTCTCAAAGTGCTTCACAGGAATTTACTGTAAAAACGCAGTGACTGTGTATTTTGCATGTGAATATGTCTTTAAAGGAGAGGTGTTGTTTTAGATTTATTAATTTCAGCAGACTGACAGTTCATCAGTACTAGAGTGCAGAGTGATCTGTGATCACATAAATATATTGTGCCTGAGAATTCAAAGACACAGGATCATAGGAGACAAACTAGGAACAGAAGGAGGCCATTCAGTCCATTGAGCCTGTTCCACCAGCTTATTGAATCTTGCAGATCTTTTAATCTCTAAGTCCCTTGGACAATCCAGCAAGATCATTTTTTTTATTAGAAAGGAGGAGAATAGAGGTCCACAATCCTAAAATTTTATATTTTCTAAAGTGCAGGTACTGTACAATTCAATTTATATTGATATAGTGTGTTTCATGTCGGGAGGACGTCTCAAAGACTTTATAGTGCTGGATGGGCACCCGAGCTGCAGGTGGGAGCCGAAGTGGGTGGGGAGGGGAAATGTCACCAAAAAAGCAGTCATAGATGTATATTTTAAGATGTGCCTTGAAAAAGGAGAGAGGAGTGAGTTGGATGAACTCCAGAATGGAATTCCAAATAATAATAATAATAAAAATCCTTGGATTTGATATAGCGCCTTATCACACCAACACAATGTCTCAAAGCACTTCACAGGATATACAGGTAGATCCAAGGAAAGTGGATTGAATGTGTATTTTGTGGGTGAAATGCCTCGTAGTGAATTATAGTCAGAAAGTAAGACAAAGTACAACACAGCACAGTAATAACATTCCCAAGTCAGGCCATGAAACCACCAACACAAGTGAAAAACACAAGTATGAGTTTGAAACCCCCACAGTTCTCTTAAATTATGCAGATGCGCTTAAAGATTATTATGAGAATCAGAAGGACCTTCTCTGTTAACTGGTAGCCTCTAGACAATGGTACTGCTAGCTCTTGAAGGCTTGAATTTTAGAAATGCTGGTTTCAGTTGTGTTCTTATTAACAAATCATTGTATTCCTGGAGGAATTCTTGTCTCATTAAACACAGTAATTGAGAATTGTGACTGTCGCGAGTGAGTAATTCGCTTTTGGGTTTGTGCAGAAGGCTGGTTGGACCCGCTGCATGTCCTATTATACAAACAGTGACTGGTCACTTCTCTGGTTCGTTCATGTTACCGAAATGTTGCTCAAACGCCTTGTCTGAGTTTACTGTGACATTGGGCAGGGTTTTATTAATGGCTGAGCTGTCACCAAATACCGTTTGCAGCATAATGTACATTTTGAAATGATATTAATGGGAAGGAAAGAAGACTGTGTCTCATTCCCAGTGGCAGTGCACGATTTCCATTCCTTGCCAATATCAAGGAGAGGACAAGGAATTTTTCATGAATGGAGTACAGCGTGGCATCAGTGGAATTGTATACAGAGTTATCCAACTGGAGTCCAGGCAGTATTCAGAGTTAGAGGGTCATTTTATTTTTAATTTGCTCAAAGTGCACATCTTGACCATCATGCTTGGGCGTGTGAATATCCTTTGCGTCCTTTGCCTTTTGCCATCATCCGTCATGGAGAGGCAGGTTAAGTGGGTTCTTGTGATCCTTTGTGCTTAAGAAGAATTCTGATGCCCAATGTATCCGGTTTAAGCAGCTTCTACTGCATTATACACCATACAGATTTATATTTAGGTAGGGCATTTCACATCGGAATGATATCCTTAGGTGCTGAAGGTGAGAGTGCTACACACTGAGCTAAGCTCAGTGGGAAGCACTGGTTAAGACTAATTGTGGCAAATGAGTCTGTTTACGGAACATTGATGTGCACAACTGTGCAATTGCCTATAAATACACAGTCACTCCTTTTCATAGTAAATCCTATGAAGCACTTTGAAACCTCCATCCGATTTGAGAAGGCACTATACCAAATGCAAGCATTATTATCAGAGTTATTATTATTGTAGCCCTTAACAATAGCAGCGTCAGGCTCCACCACTGTTAAGTGCTCCAAGACACTACCCTGCACAAAGGGCACTATAATAATGCAAGTTGTTATTAATTTGATGAAAGCTACAAATAATAACCGGTAATTTTTCTTGGGGTCCACAATAAGATTTAAATACAATATTTGCACTTCGCAGGGATAATCATTCCTTCAAAAAGAAATCGGTCACTCAATCCACAACTGTTTGTGGGATACTGCTGTGCGCAATTGACTGCCGCATTTTGCCCACAAAATATATAGTCAATTCACTTTGCACAATATTCTGTGAAGCACGTTGAGATGTCGTGAAGAAGTGATAAGAAGCTATATCAAATCCAAGGATTATTATTATTATTTTCTCGCCTGTCCTTTACTCGATTGTGCCAGCCAGCAGATCTTGTAATAAAATGTTTCCAACTAAGCAACAGCGATTAGCACAACAAATTTGGTGTGTGAATATCACATTTTAGGCTCCATCCTTACTTATTGAGGAAATGAGAACTTGTGCTGCAGTCGGTACCATTCAATGCCTGGCTTAGGTTTTGAAAGTAATACTGTAACTAACCTTGATTGTCATTTGCACGCCACCTTTTGGCTTTCACAAGGTGCAAAGGAAGGCAATCCATTATCCACCTCGGATCATTTGAAACTTCAGAATAAAACAATAAAGTAACTCGAGCTATTTTGCTTTGAACTTCACTTCAGACTTGGCAGCAGCAGAAAATGGGATTGAAACACTTCGTATCACTATTGATATCCTTGCGACGATTCATATGAATGTAGAAATGAAATGTAAACAAGGAACTAGCTGCTAGCATCTCTCAACTGAAAGTTAGGACAAAAGGAGAAATATCTGTTTGTACTCAGATCTCATCTGAAGAGGACTTATTATGTTTTCTGTGAAACTGAAGTGTTTGATGAAGAGCAAATATAATCACTCATTTGGAGGGTGTTTCTTGCACTGAGGAATCTCATGTGTGAATAATCCAGGGTCTCAAATGCATCCATGCATTATCAAAGGACAAAATGTCCTGCTCAACCTTTTATTTGGTAACTCACTCTTGACAAGATCTGCATCCATAATTAGAGGGCGCCAATGTAAGGTAGCAAGCGGTAGATCTAATAGGGAGTTTTGAAGGAACTTCTTCATGCAAAGGGTGAGAATAACATGGAAACCCACTGCTGGAATTTGTAGTTGAAGCAAATAGAATCAATGTATTTAAGAGAAAACTTACATACATAAAGGAGAAGGGAATAGAGGAGTATAGGAGAGGGGAAAAGAGGGCTGGGGGCTTGTGTGGAGTATAAACACCAGCACTGACTGGTTTGAGATGAATGGCCAGTTTCCATGCTGTGTAACTCCATGTGAATTATCTCTGCTTTAAGTTTAAATTTGTAATTTCAGATATTTTTTTAAATTCATTTTCACTAGTTATTAAGGACAGTAATAATAATGGTACTAACAGTACTACATAAACCTGTAACCCAGACTTCTCAGTTCCCCTTTTCTGTTGCTTTCAAGTCAGGTCGATTCAACCTATTTTATCTGTCACATCAGCTTGGCTAAGATAACAGCACTCTCACCTCTGGCTCGGAAGTTGTGGCTTCCAACCCCAGAATGGCCCTTGAGCTCTCTGACCCAGAAGCACCGAAGCTGGATTTAACCCAGATTACGTGGCACTTCTCAGATAAAAGAGGCGAGCTTCGCCTGGTTATCCTGACCACCAATCCTCCAGCTAAAATTGCCCATTCATATCGTGGTTGTTTGAGTGCAAATTCATGCTGTGTTTACCTACAAAACCAAGTCACCAGAGTGACAGTAATTACCTGTCAGACATCAAAAGAATGATGAATAATTGAATGGCAAATTAATGCCACTTACTCGGCAGCATCAACAGTGGAAAGATCGCAGGTGCATAATTGATTGGGATGTTTAAGAGTGTTGGAATATTCCAACAAGAGGTAAATAGATACTTGGGAAGTAAGAGTATATATATTCGCCCTGGCAAGAGAAGAAAGAATCTTCCAGTGTCTTGACTAACAATCCCAACATAAATTTGTTCATTCACTTCATGGCTGATTGTAGGAGGATGCCCTGCACAAATTGCAAGCTACATTCACACATAAAACACACAATCATCACACTTTACAGTATATCTTGTGAAGTGGATTGAGATGTCCTCTCGACATAAAGGGGGGTTATACCAAATTTAAGAATTATTGTTATTATTGTAATAAGTATGGAAACAAGATCCCAATTGGTTGAGCGTTATGAAGCTACAGAAATGCTTCGCTTTTTACAACAGGCCTGTTCATAGAACACTGTCCTATATAATTATATTGCTGGAAATTAGCAGATGAAATGAAAATGCTTTATCCTTTCATCAGCCGGCAGGTTGTAATTGTCCTCATGGTAGGTAATGAATCCTTGTATCTAACAGGCTCTAACACCCCTTTGTGTTTCTGTCATTTTCAGCTGGTCCCAAAATAAATGGCAGATCAAAAGATAGTGATTCAGGAACGCATAAAGTCAAGGCTCCAGGTTAGTATTGCATTAGACAAAAGCTTCAACATGTAGTCACTGCTTTTGAGTGAATTCTTGTGTGTAAACACCTTTCCATCTTCTAGTAGCATTAACGTTATACAAATCAAAGTGTAAAAAAAAGGGGTGCCACAACATTTGAGGGCTGTGATGATATTATTTAACAGATTTGTTTTAACTATTCCCTGGTGTGTGGCTCACTTACTCATATTAATAACTAATAATTGAAGTAAAAGAGGCTTTTACTTCAATTCACTGCCTTTTCCAGTTAAACTCAGAATAATACTTTAGGATGCACTAAGGCAGTGGAACAAGAAGACATGGGTTTAGAGTTGCATAGGGCAATTTCAGAACGGATGCCATGAAGTTTTTCTTTACCTAGAGGGTGATTAATGACTGGAACAGGTTGCCAGGAAGCGGGGGTTTGAGGCTGGGACCATGGACTCATTTAGAAGGATGACATTCCAAGGGCCGAAGGGCCATTTTCATCCAGACCAATTTTGTGGTCTTGTAAATAAATGATCTTGTGGGAACCACAGTGCAACATGTATTAGGTAGCAATGCAATTGGATTGTTCATTGTGCCTCTACTTCTGTCAGAAGGTTTGCTCCAGTAAGAATAATAATAATTATCCTTGCATTTGATATAGCGCTTTTCACGTCGGGAAGACGTCCCAAAGCGCTTCACAGAATATACTGTAAAGTGAATTGACTGTAGATTTGTGGGCGAACGCGGCAGCCAATTGCGCACAGCAATGTCCCACAAACAGTCGTAGATTGAAAATGACCAATTTATTATTGTTTTTGGTTTTGGAGGGATTACGCGTGTGGAGTAAGGAAACTTGCCCAAGGTTTCGCCCGCTGCCTGGAATTGAACTCAGGTCTCTCGCTTGCAAAGCGAGTGCTCTAACCACTGAGCTACAGGACTCCGTACAGTAGATGAGGTGATGATACTTGTACCTCTTAGGGAGCCACACAACAGGGAATTATTGTAACTGGAGAAACACGAATCATGCCATATCTCAAAGAAGGATGTATAGTTAATGGTGGAGAGTTAGTGTAATTATGACAGTGAGAGTAAAAGATAGTTATTCACATTATTTGTGCAACGGGTGTCCAAAAATGTATTTTCAATGAATATCTTGGAAGCATTGTCTCATCCTATTTGTATGTGTGTGCTATCCAATTATTAACATGAGCAAAATAATTGTTACTTACATATGTGATTTGAAGGCATTAAATAAAGCAGCCAATGCAGATTGAGAGCCCTGGAGAAATTCAAGTGGAACATTTGTCTCTATATTGAGTGTAATCAGCAGTTTGCTGGAGTCTTACATTTTTGGGAAGCCGTGTTTGGATGGGGAAGAAATGGACAAGTGACTCAGCGTTGAAACATGGGGTCAAAAGATGTGATGTCTCACAACTGATTGATTGAATAATTAATTGGAGTTGAGGTACAGATCAGCCATGATCTAATAGGATATAGAGATATAGTATATAAGAAGTTTGGGACATATATGCATGCAACCACCAGATAGGTGGAAGGTGAACTAGATGGACCTTGGTCTTTCTTCGTCTAGCATTACTTATGTTATTAATAGAATGGCGGAACAGGTTCCAGGGGATGAATGGTCTACTCCTGTTCCTATAAATTGGATGATATGCTTGATAACTATCAAATCTGTTGTGAGACACTCATTTATTTCTGTTATTACTGGGTCATTCATATACAAATACAGAAAAGTTTTTTTCCAGCAATTTGTGCTGTCTACCTTGCCCCTTGAAAAGAAAGGTTATTGTGCAGGTAAAGCTTTCATCTTGTTGAATTTGTTGCTCTCTTTTTCCAGCTTTGGTGAACCTTGACTTGTTTAAAGTGCAATTGTCACAATTAAACTTGCATTGTATCCTTTAGTTCCTGCAGATGTATTTGCTCTGAACTTGAGTTGGAAGGGCTCCTATGAATATCTCGGAAAGAAACAACCGGCAACTTTAAAAGTTGATAGTTTTAATATTTCCAATGGCAGAGTAAATGTTACTTTTATCGAACACAGTAGCATGGAGCTAAAACTGTCAGGTAGGTTTGTTTTT
This sequence comes from Callorhinchus milii, assembly GCF_018977255.1. Lineage (NCBI taxonomy): Eukaryota > Metazoa > Chordata > Chondrichthyes > Chimaeriformes > Callorhinchidae > Callorhinchus > Callorhinchus milii. The sequence continues at coordinate 9,904,063 of NW_024704744.1, forward strand.
ACATCTGTTGCCCTTGGCTGCATAGTAGTTTGAGTCCCCTGCATTTATCAGTAAAGTATAACTCTAGGTTCTGCTGTTCATACATGTCTTTCTAGAAAGAATTGCTAGTATCCAACTGTTCGCAATGATCATTGTTAAAGGCAGAACAATTGTAGGTCAACCTGCTGACTTTTAAACCAAGGAGTGAAAAAAGAATGATTCCACCCATCACTTTTGTTCTTCCACAGTCAACAACAACTCGCATTTATGTAGTGCCCTCACGTAGGATAGCGTCCCTGAGTGCTTAACAACAACAAATTGCACTAAAAAAGCGCGCTTCACACGGGGTAGAGTCCTGTAGCACTTAAGTAAGTCCCAGTCTATCCGCTTAGGGACTTCATCACACCCAGCTGTATGCATTATATAGACACACGCATTCACATGAAAACTCCAGAATATTCATTGATGCCACATCACTATTAAATTCTCGTCTCCTATCCTTCACTCACCCCTAGTCCCAACAGCACAGAAATTAATTTAATCCATGAAAATTCTATGTAGTTACTGTGTATTTTGTGGGCGACCGCAACAGCCGATTTGTACACAGCAATGTCCCACAAACAGTCATGAAGTGAATGATCAATTTTACTTGGAGGGTTGTTGGACAGGACACTGATAAAAACTCTAATCTCTTTTCGAATAGTGCCAAGGGATCATTAGCATCCACCTGAACAGGCAGACGGGACCTTGGTTTAATGTCTCATCTGAAGAATGGTACCTCCAGCACTATAGTACAACCCAGCATTGCATTGGAGTGTTAGCTTAGATTATATGAGCAAATGAAAGTGTTTATATATGGTACCATGTACCCTGTCATTGTCACCCAGATTCAAAGCCCAGTAAACAGCATTAAGATAGGTAGCCAATTCATTTGAAGTTGGGGTAAATTTACATTAGGAGGAAAACTCAAACCAAGATAACTGGGAGAAAGACTTCACTATCTTTGAAATATCACCAGCAAAGCAGTCCCTTTGCTTCTACTGGATTCACAAGGCAGACGGAACCAAAATGAACACAATCAGATAAGGAGGGTTAACGCTAATCTGTCTCGGCCTCTGTAGCACATCCCTTGTGAAAGCCTTAAAACTTTCAGCTGCAGAGTGTCAAAGCTGAGTCCCTGCAATTCAATTAAATATAAAAGTAAATGCAAGTAACTACTTTCAAAGGTCAGGTGATTTTTTTGCTTATAATGCACTCTGTAATCCTAAATGTCAAGTGTAGTCCTTGCAGAGCTCTGGCAAAGTCCAGATTGATTTTTTTAAGTTCAGACTTGCATTTAAAGTAAGTTAACTATTCACCCACTGACTTTCTGTGGTGATTTCTGCTGCATTTTGAGGAAAATCGGCTTCCAAATTAAGAAAGGATACAGCTAATTCTCCCAAAACACCACAGGGTCGTACATTTTAAGACTATGATATTAAGCTGAAAATTATAAGAAGCACTTAATTCTTTAAATGATTTACTTATGGTTGGGAGGGAAAGACATTTTGCAGTGCTTTCGCTCTTTATATTGAGTGGGCAACAGCTCCACCTCTTTCAGACATTGAGCGTAAAGTCCCAGATTCATCCTTGTCACTCTCCTTTGAATCCCTTCAAATCATCAGTATCTTATTTCAAGACGAAGAGTTCACACATTATTCGAAATGTGTCTCACCATTGTTCTACACATGAATAGCAACCAAATCCCTTGAGGTGTATCCGAGTATGTAGTGGACATCTCATTGGTATCATCTTTACATTGACTGAGAATTTACAAGTTAAAGTTTTGTCCTCAGAAATGTACTAATAGTAACTCTCCATGAAATATATATATTTATATTGTGGTCTGATAGTTTATTTTTTCCTTGTAGGGATTTATAAGAAGGAAGAAAATAGGCTTTATTTAAAGATCTATCAGATTAAAGGGCCTATCGAGATTTTCGTAAGCAAGTTCCGAAATGACAATTGGGCCTTGGATGGTCATGTAAGTACATGAGGCGAAACACAGATGTGTGTTGGTCCTTCATATTTGTATCTTTTATTTAAAAAAAAGCATAAAAGTAAATTAATCTTTCAAGAAAAATGATCGGAATAAAATCTGTGACTTCATCGCGTTTCAGAGAGAGATAGACGGGCAGTAGAGGTGTAAAGAGGTATGGTGAAAAGATGGGTCATCGGAATTAAAAGATCTGTAAAGATGTAATAAACTGGTAGAAGAGGCTCGATGGTCTTAATGTTCCTTTTGATCCTAATGTTCCTTTTGGTCCTATTCCCTATGGTGATTAACACAAGTTTTTGTGGATGAAATCCCACAAACTTACCCCCAGTGCTCCTTAGCATGTGAGGTTGTGTGAAAGCTGCAGTGATTTGTGTTCATTTGTGCATTTAGGTATCGGCAGAGCCTGAAGGCAGGACCTTCGTCTACCAAGGATTCGTTCAAGGCAAAGACTTTCGGCAGTTCGACTTCCGGAGCGAAGGTTAATAACTAAATTGGCTTTGTTTAATTACTGAGAATTTTGTATTGATATCAAAGCACAAGAAGCCACAGCAAGCTGCAGTCTGCACTTCACACCACTGCAATACTCCCAATCATAGCTTCTAGAGAGCTCACTTTGGTGCATACACATACCCTCGGGCTCCTGGCTCATTAAAGTCCTGCTGACAGCTGGAACACAGCTATTAGGTTTGTTCCATATGCCCACCCTGCCCTCTCCACCATCGGCGGTCAGGCTTCAGACTTTCTGCCCCATTCTCTGGAACTGCATCCCGGAGCCCCTTTGCCTTGTCCCCTAACTCCTTTAACATCCACCTGAATAGGCAGACGGGATGCAGCTTGTACTCCCAGTACTGCATTATGAGCTCAAAGTCCCAACATGACTCAGAGGCAAAAATGCTAGCAGCTGAACCACTGAAAAATAATAGGACCGGCAAGTTGACAAAGCTGTAAAAAAAGTTTAGTGAGACCCTGGATTTATTAAATAGTGGAATAGAGTCTGGTTGCCAATTATGACCAATGTAAAAGGCATCGTAGGGCTTATTCATGGATCAAATTCTGAATAAACTCAGTAAGGCCTTTTGTGTCACTTGCAGATAATCCCCACTGAGTGGAAGTTCAAGACAGTGGTACTCAGAGCATTTCAAGTGATTCAGCGCTGTTCACAAGTTGGGAGGGAGGGGGAAAAGGGACAATTTCTAAACAATTTTATTGCTGTTCTTTAAATAAAGGAAGAATGGAATGGATTTAGGAATATTATGATTTTGAGTCTATTTTCTGGGATAAGACCTTTGTTTTATTCTGTCTTGTGAACATTTGCTTGACTTTATTTTTCCCATTTTGTCTAACTTTCAGGAGTGAAGTCGGGAAGTGGGAAGTCAGACAAATCCAACCATTATTATGGCACAAACAGCAGTTCTGTAGCAGCTGCTATCTTAGTACCTTTCTTTGCTCTTATCCTATCAGGGTTCGCTTTTTACCTCTACAAACACAGGTAAGAAATGTATGCCATATTTCCATGGGGCAATGGAACATCGGAACAAATAAAACACTATCTCTTGACACAAAAACAGAAGTCGCTGGGAACACTCAGCAGGTCAGGCAGCATCTATGCAGAAAGGAAGGTGAGTCAACCTTTCGGGTCCACAACCGTTCGTTAGAACTGGGCCGTGTTGGGAGAGAGAGGCTTTTAAGGGCTAACAGAGGGGGGGGGAGGCAGGGCAAGGAAGACAACGTGCCCCAGTTCTGACGAAGGGTCGTGGACCTGAAACGTTGACTCGGTTTCCTTTCTCCTTAGATGCTGCCTGAGCTGCTGAGTGTTCCCAGCGACTTCTGATTTTGTTTCAGATTTCAAGCATCAGCAGTATTTTACATACCATCTATTGACAGGTCTGCTCAGTACAATGGGTGACGTTCTTCAGCATTGAGGCAACATTGCAGATGCTTAACAGCTAATGGCCAATGGGTGACATCACACCTCTCCTGGTTCATTCCTTCATCATTCCGATCCATTGTCGCCATTGTTTTGGGGGTGATGTGATTATTTTAGTTTAAATTATAGTCTCTGGGGTGAGTGTTTTTTAATTGAATTATTGTCATTTTTGAAGAAGGCAGAAATCCATGTTCTCCCTGGTCAGCAGATAAGATTTTCCCAATCAGGCAGCCTCGACACTCCTGGTTGAAACCCCGTAAAAGTAAAACTAAATTGGCATTGTTGCAATCTACTGCACGCAGTACACATTAATGTTCAGTTTCTCCTCCNAAAAATAACTTAATAGTTCCAATGGACCACATGAGTAATGTTAAGATAATAATGCTTGAATTTGATGTAGAGTCTTATAATGAAACACCCACCAAATATACAGAAAGATAGTATTTCTGTTGTAATTAAAGAGTCACTTTGCCCTCCTAGATTTTCAATAAGACAAGCAAACAAATTGGATTTGACGTTGGTTCTCTTAATGATCGGACTTGTGCTTCTGTGTAATGAAAATATTCATTCTGCAGCAAGGATATACCCTTTGACCAAAAAGAAGGAATTTTTTTTTAATGATGTATTTGTTTCTTACAGAACAAGACCAAAAGTACAATACAATGGCTATGTTGGCCATGAGAACACAAATGGACAGGCTTCATTTGAGAATCCGATGTACGATACTAACTTAAAACCCACTGAAGCGAAGGCTGTGCGATTTGACACAACACTGAACACTGTGTGTACAGTAGTATAGCCATCAATTTGACTGCTGACTGACTGATATTAGCCATACCTCTACCTGGCAAGCAGCAAGCAACTCCTCTGGTGCCACATACCACGTCGCTCTGTCCCACTGTTTGCTTTGCAGTGATACTCTTCGGACAACCTTCCTTGGGACGAATGCAGTCAGTGGAGCTTTGCTGGGACCATCCTTTCAGACTCCACATAATTCCTTTAAGACTCCTAACACAGGAAGAACCAAAATCAAGTCCCGGATAGGGATTGAAACTTTCTGCTTCGTGTTGCAAATGGCAATTTTCATTCTCTTCCCCCTCCCCCCCGCACTCCCTACATCACTGTTTTTGTTCAATATTATTTCTGGGCTGTGTATTCTTCCAAGAAGAAAATACAGCGGACACAAGGAAAGGAAGGACAAAAAAAAAACTACTCGGATGCTGACACTAACAGACATTAGATGAACATATAATTTACAACTGCCTACGTCACAAAAATAAGGTCACTGCCCTCTGGAGCAAGGCAGTTTGGAAGCTTTTCATCTGTTGTATGGCAAATTTACTGCACAATTCTTTGCACTATAGTGTTATGAATGAATGGGTAGGATTCTGGCATCAATTGGGGTACAGGGTTATTACACACTGACCATTGTACATACAAACTTGCTTTATAGACTTCAGTTTCCATTGCTGAGCATCCCATAACTTTATTGATGTTGATAGCAGGTAGTAGATCATTTTACTATGTTATTTTCTTCAAAACCTGCATTCTTATAGAGTCAGTTTCTGCTGAGGTCAGGCTTGTGAGTTTTTATGGTTACTTGAGGAAGAAGAAACTATTGGATATGATTCTAAAAACAAAAAGGTCGATATAAGCCAAATAATGTGGAACTAGCTGGTTTTCTAATACAGTCATATTCATTATATTTCACTGTATGATTCTCTCTTTGCAAGTTCCCACAGGCTGTATTTCAGATGTGTTAACCTAGAAATCTATTCTGTTCTCAGCTTTCTCTCTGCACACTGTCTTTTCAAAGTTATATTTAGCTAAACAAAGTGAAGTATTTATTTTCAGAAGAAAGATGCGTGTAAAAAAAAGTTGCAACATTTTAAATATTTTTAAAATATTAGGTTAAGTGCTACAGGGGGGTGGGGGAGGGGAGGAAAGGGGCAACAAGGAAAAATTCAGTAACAATGCCCTAGGAGGCTGTTTGAGTTATGGCCTCTTCCTCCTGTGTTAAGCTGCACTGTTGGTAGAACCTCAGGCAAGATAAACCCAGATGTTTCAAAGCCTGACTGCAAAGTGAGGAGAGCAAAGCCGGGCTGGTCATCTTACCACAAGGATAAAGGTTGACAGGGAAAGGCAGGAAAGTGGGACTATCGATCTATGAGAGAGCTGGCATAGGCTTGTGGTCTGGACAGCCTCCTCCTGCAAGATTCACAAAGCCATTTAGCAATCTGACCGACCCTCAAGGTAAAGGCTAAAGAGGTAGAGAGTTGGAGTGGGAATGGGAGAAAAAAACAAACAGCCTGAGGAAAACAGAGCAAAAAACATTGTTGTGTGTGGGAGAGATTGTTTTCTGTTCCTGGGCAATGTTCCATTTATCTTCGAGTGCCTTCACTTGTGACCTCTGTATCTAGTAGCTTTACCCAATACTAAACTGGATGGAACAGTACATAAAGGCTGCAGTGTTGAAATGAGGAAAGTCGTGTAGATTTCTTTAACAGGTCTGATATACAGCCTGCCGGGGAAAACTATCTCATTTGCAGCTACAGCATCGCAACAAAAAAAAATCTTTTAAGCAATCACCACGGGCTGTTAGTGCATTAAGTTTTATCAAGCTGCATATATGGGTGCTGTCAAGCCTCATTGTTACAGACTGACCAGGACTGAAGAGGTCTGTGAAATAGTTCTTTAACCAGGTGTAACCTTGTGCTGAAAGTGAAGCCAGGGGTTGAGAAGCATGTGCAAAAGGCTTATGCACAAACTGCTCCCCTTCCCTCCCCACCCACCCCACAACACTACCGAGAGATGGTTACTTATGAATGTGTTTCTTTTAAAGATCATCAGTCCATCAGTTTTTAAATGTTATATAAAAAAATGAAGCTTGTCATTTCTCACGGTTGTAGAGCCTATCTTACAATTTATGGTCAATGCGGATTTTGAAAAATTCTGAAATTCACTCGTAATTTTGTAATAATAATCCTTGCATTTGATATAGCGCCTCATCACATCGTTGAGACATCTCAAGGCCCTTCAAAGAATATACTGCAAAGTGAATTGACTGTATAATTTGTGGGCGAAATTTCAAAGCGGGGTTTTCCTCCGTCCTTAGTACCTCTTCAGAGTTGAGGCAGAATTCCCCGCCCACCCCCACCCCCCCACACACACACACATATACAGAAAAATCAGCATGATCTTAAATTGTAAGACAATCAACGTAGAATCATGTGGGTAGAAATTCTGTTCAGTGTGGCACTCAACATCTTTAGTGATGGGCCCAATGTAATGGCAACTTCCATTAAAGGCTGGTATTGTCAAAGGCAATGCTCATAACGCTGAGTGGAATTATTACCCTATAAAAAACTAAGACCGTGAGAAAATTAATACCTTATTCCACAATAGTGAAAATTAGTGACCCAGTGGTAATGTCTCCAGGCAGGAGTTCGGTAGCTGGAATGTTGCAGTGATATGGAAGCATGTTTGCAGTAAATCGCAATGAGAAGCACAGTATAAACTAGGCATTGCTTAGGCTTCAGTTGCTCCTGCAGTATTAATCCTGACAGGGAGAGCAGAAGGATATTGTTATAATCAAAGGTTTAAATAATGGAGCTTGTCAGAGAGAGATTTGACACGTGAAAATGCAAAAAAAAACGTATTTTTAAAACACTCCTAGAAAAGTATTTCATTCTGGAATTCAAATCTCTGATAGAAAACCCATTGAAAGTTATATATAGGGTAATAATTCAGACATGTTGCAAAATCAACTGGGATTTCAATGCCATTTAACTACTGCTTTTATTGGCAATTGTGGTGTTTCTTGTGCTGTAAGAAATAACATCTGTGAAGGAAGCAGGAAAAAAATACAAAGACCCTTTTGTAAAGGTTTCTTCAATTTCATTTAGAAAGCAACAATTTCTGAACAATTTCCTCTGCATAGATCACCTCCAGAACTGCAAGAAAGATCACACTATCCATTTGCATTTTATCGCATGTTCATACAGCATCTTGTACAAAACAAAGGGCGCTCCATTCAATTTTTCCTCTTATCAACCATTACGCTCAAAAAATAATTTTACTAGGAATTATTTTAGAAGAGAGAGGAGGGTGATGGAGGGGAGAATGAACATATCTGCTATGCAGCGTCAGAATATCGAAGATTCCAGTTTCGAACATGTTGTGAAAATTCTATCGCAAAGCTTAGACAACTAATTAAACACCTGAAAGCATGTATTAACCTTTAACCTTCTTCACATCACATCCCACAGACCTTCGCTACAAATTAAATTGCTCTGTTTTGTTTCCAATGATAAGAGTTTAACAAACAAAAGTAACATTATGAACCAGATTGTAATTTTAGATTCCCTTTTACCCATTTAGTAGCACATATAAAAATCTGCTTGACATATACTACAGGCTGATTAAAGGAGAGAATAAAGGGCTCAATTTATAAGCTCCCCCCACCTCCCCCTCCCCAAATGATTTCCATTCTGGAGGAGATCACGACTGCAAATTGCTTAACAGTGTAGATACTCTGAGTCTGTCTCTTAGCCCAGTTGTTGGGTTGGGTGTCCAAAGCGAGCATGTTAAATTGTTTCATGGGAGCACATTCCTTGCTACCCGAGCTGTGAGGTGGGACGTGACTGGAAAAACAGAGGGGCTATACGGTTCACTTTGCTCATTTTTTTAAGCCAAGAAGTGTCAAGGTGGAGGCGAAAATAGTAAAGGAATGAAGGAAGGAGGCAAAGTTGCACTCTATAGAAAAGGGAAATCCTAGATTGCATATCTCTTTACCGTTCATATACAATGATGCGATTAAGAGTCATCTGAACAGGCAACTCTGAGATTTACGTTTACATAAAGTATACATTGAGAATTCTGTTGGGTCATACGGAAGCCAGAATGGTAATATGAAAGATTGCAGGAAGCAAGTGAGAATTGAATCCAGTTTTTATTTGATATGTAATTATTGTGGCTTGAAAGTTGAGGGTCCCAAAATATGAATTTGTAGCATATATAGATTTGTACTTTGGAAACTGATGTTGAATGTAAAAGCTTCACTAGTTCTACTTTCATCTTGGTGCAATGTCATGAAGTGGTTTCATAATCCGATTTGAGCATTTTGGGTTTATTCATACATTTCCCCTACTGTGGCCGATTCAGATTATTAGGGCTTCCTGCTGACAGGACTCAATAACTATCAGCAAAAATTGTTCCATAAACAAGCGTAAGATATACTATTATACTTTCCTCTCTTCTGGTGGAGGTTTCTGCATACCTTCTATGACTCAACATTTTTTTTAATAAGTTTTATGTTAAATTGATTTGAGAGGAGGGATATTCTTCTCTGTTGGTGAACATTCATTGATTATCTCTGTGAGGGAGAAGGGCACATGCAACCCCAAGTAGTTTGCTAGTGACGTCTACACCTTTTATTCTTAATTTTAGTGTTTATCTGTTAATGGGGCATTTTTCGCATGAGTGGCATGTAATGGCATGAGTGCCTTATAGTGGTGCCAATATAAGGTCCAAAAATCCATCTAGCATCAATCCCCAAAACCACACTGTCTTAAATTATATGATCATGCAAAATTGTTGCCAATCCTTAATTCAGATTTAGCTTGAATTAAAATTCCACTGAGAGCTCTTGAGAGCTCATTTCTTTTTTAAGAATTGTGGAAAATCAGCTTCCAAATTAAGACCGAATTGAAGAATTTTCTGCAATTCTCTGCGATTTTAAAGTTTGGGATCAAAATAGTGTCAGCAGGCTAAGACTTGGTGGAATATGGGGACTGTAATCTATTATCAAAGGGCATGAGGCATGGGTTTAGAGTAGATAGTTCCAGTGTGGGAATTGCCACCATCACAGTCACAAAGGGCCAAATAGTCTCCTTTAGTGGCTGTAAACATTCTAGGATTATTTCTGTGATCTGTATTTCGCACCTGTACAGTGGGAACAATGCACTCTTGTTCCCTAGTAATTACGGTTCACTGAGTGCGGTAAGACTAGAGTTAAAATTCCTTCGACTCATATTTGTGAGCCTAGAAAGGAAGCCCAGACACAGACTCAAATCTCACTCCTAATGCCATCTTTGATATTACCAGGGAGACGTCTCTCTTTCTTGAAGTTTGTTCTGGAGTTGCAGCCTCGAATCACTTAATATTGCTTAGATATGTTGAGGAAATGGGAAACAACTCAATTTGGAGGGCTAGTAGGGGGAAGGTGGGGAGGAAAGAGAGGAGAAAACGAGTGGAGAATAGATCAATTTGATCATGAACCGTAACACAAAAAACAAAATCCCTGAGAAGACTTCTTGAGACAGGCCATGTATAAGCCGCTGCTTATCTTACAAGTTTCGCCTTTATTCAGGCTGGTTGCAATAATGTTTTCAGTGTAAAATATTTTGTAAAAACAAACAAAAAAAAGCTGTAAAAATGCCTATTAATCATTTCAATATCATTGCATTGCCCGCATTATCATTTTGCCATTCCACTACTCGCTGTTGACTTGAAGTAGGTGCAAAAGATCCTTTTGTACAGAGATATATTTTTAATGAAGAATTTGTAAAATTATTAAATTATGCTGTACCTTTTTCATTATTGTAGGTAAAAAGGTGTTAAAATAAATCTGTGTTTTTTTACTATGTAAAAGAAGTAATTTTTCCCTATACTGTAAAAAAAACGAAATCTTGGTTAAAGAGTAGCATCTATAGTCCATTTTAAATTTTAATCTTATTGCACATGAAAGTTAACATTACAGTGGCCTGTTACAATGACCAGTATTCCCTTTTTACCATTAAAATCTGTGATAGAAGATTGTATTATAGCCTGTGCAATGCTGCCCACCTTTGAAGCTAATTTAAAACTCTAATTAAATATTTCATCACGATTTGCTGTGTAACGTGTGAAATATATATTTTGGTAGAGCTTCATTCAGCATCCTGAGTGGTTGGTGGGAAACAACATCATGGTTTCTATCAGTGTCAGGGGTTTTGGTGTGATTCGATTAATCAAAATGTGCAACAGGCCTTATCCACTGATTTATTCAATACTCTCTCTCTTGCTCTTTCTTTCTATCACTCTCTCTGTCTCTCGCTCTCTCTGGAATGTAAATATTTTGTTTAGGGATTGCTATTCCGGAATGAATAGACGATTGATCCCCAATCCGATATCAACAACTGACAGAGATGAACAGTTCCTCATGGAATATCCGGGTGAAGAGACAGCAATTGGGATTCATGGAGCTCAACACAGTTGAATGTTCTCTGCATTATTATTTTACTCTAAGTCTAAGCCTCTCCATGTTGCCCAGAGCTTGGCATTCCTGCCTATGTTCTTGTATGAATTTAAGATCATGTAGAACAGAATTTAAGATCATGCAGAGTCAGGCCCCGCCACTGTTAAGTGCTCTAATACACTACCCTGTATGGAGGGCGCTATATAAGTGCAATTTGTTGTTGTTTCTGTTGTAGAGAGTTCTTCAAGTCAATGATAATTAATCATGAAGTCAGTTCTTCTTTAACCACTGGAGGAAACTGAAGCCTGACCTTCCAGTGTACTGTGGCAAAAAAGTTTTATGTCTGTTTCAATGCTTGGAAACTTCTGGATGGCTCCCAGATTCACACCGTTCGACCGATCCGATCTCATTCTTCCAGAATACTCACTTTATCATCCTCCCATCACAGCATTAAATTGATTTTTAAATGAATCTAAAGTCCAGGCCTCAACAGCTTTTCTGGTTACATGTTCCAGTCGATTACCTCCGAGTAAAGGAAAACTTCCTGGTACATGTCCAATATCCAAATATATGTCCAAGGCAATAAGCTGATTTTGGTTTAAAATTCTCCTTAGCTTATAGCAATGATCTTGAGAGGGGCAAGTCCACAGCGACAGAGCCAAGACAGAGCCCATAGCAACAGGGTCAAGGGGAATGCTCAAAACAATAGAGTCAACGAGGGGCCAACAGGAAGGGAATCAAGGGCACGAGCCTGCAGCAACAGATAGCCTGAAGGATAAAAACAATATTGTTTCCATACAATGTTTGCAAAACTGCACATGTTCAGTGAACCCAAAAGTCAGAGATGTGTTCTGCAAAGCAAGCTCCAAATAATGTTCATCTCTTTAATGCTGTCTGTAGAAAAAACTATTGTAACTTTTTTTTGCCAAAGGTAGCAAAATGAATAATTATAATAAAAATATTATGTACAGATATTTGGAAGGGTTATCCAGGTGTCTGATCATGTTCATAATAATACTCCTTGCATTTGATATAGCACCTTATCATGCTGTTGAGATATCTCACAGCGCTTCATAATGGATGTAAAGTGGATTGTTTGTGTATTTTGTGGGTGAAATGCAGCTGCCAGTTGCGCTCAGCAATGTTCCACAAACAGCCATGGAGTCAGTGACCAATTTTATTTGGGGATTGTTGGCTGGGACACTGGGATAAACTCCCTTCTTTTTTCAACCAGACTGAGAATTCCACATATATATGCTAACTATACATGGAAAGGCCTCTGTGTCTGGAACAGAATGCACGCTCTCTTCAAGCTGAGGAATGTAACCTACTTAGCTAATTCTAAAAAGAATTACTCATAGATAATGTTCTTTTAGACACGTTCAGACAGAATCCGATCCTATTCTCACCCAAACATCCGAACAAATGCACCTTCCAACAGGTTTCTAGACAGCTGAAAGCCTTCCTCTTCGACCGTGCTTACGGCCACCTCTTTCTCCACCCACACCCCCCCCCCACCCACACCCCCAAACCCGGGGTCAGGCTCCGCCGCTGTTCATGCTCTGAGATGCTACCCTGTGTGGAGGGCGCTATGTAAGTGTGCAAGTTGTTGTTGTTGCTGTATTAGAAGCAGCAAACCCTGATGGCTCTTACCCATAACCTATGGTCATTAAGATGAGTTGTCACACATCAACTGCTGCTCCAGACAATACTCCAATTCAAGCCTGCAGGCCTTGGTCCGGTGTTTACTGGACCCTCACCATTCTTCCTGTGCAAATGAGATATGTCTGCTCAGTTTTAATTGCTGAAGGACGTTGATTCAAGGATTTCTAATGTTCTATTTCTGTTACAGTGTTGCCATTAGCAATGAACACTATTGTGAAAATGGAGACACACATCACTGCTTGGTGGGTCTTCAATTTGCGGTAGGGTGGGTTTGTTGTCATTGTTTTTTGGAACGAGTTTTCAGTGGAGTTAATGGACCCCTAGTCTGCTGCAGATCATAGAACAATAAAAATTTATAGGACTGAAGAAGGCCATTCAGCCCATTATGTCTATTCCGATTCTTTGAAAGAGCAACCCATTCAGTATCAGTTGTACCTTTTCCCCATATCCCTGTACTCAGGAGGGCATTCCACACTGTAATAACTTACTGTTGGAAATAAATCCTCCCAATCTGCCTCTTCTTCCTTGTTGATTTGCAAAATTATTGACTTCCAGTCCATAAGGTCACCGAATTCATCACTTCCTTGAGCTATTTTAACTTCTCACATGCTAAAACAATGGTGAGTTTCAGCACACAGGTGAAGCACTCTGCAACATCAATGTCTCACCATCACCAATAATTGGGTGGAAGAACTTAGAGGAAACGAACCATGTAACTCGTCTCTCAGGACCGATCTTTGGAAGCTGACGCAATGAATTGAAAAGCCTCACTGACATGAAGGAGAATGAAATGTTTCAACAAGGAACTTTGAATTTTGCCTTGGGTTACAGAGTGCAGGAGATGGATGCATCCCAGTATCTGAATAATAATATAATAATACTTGCATTTGATATAGCGACCTATCATGCCACTGAGACGTCTCAAAGTGGTTCACTGAATACATTGTAAAGTGAATTCACTGTTATTCTGGGGATGAAATAGTGAATCTTGCACACTTTGCTTCATTTTGTTAGTAATGTGGCAGCTTGTTTCAATAATAATAATAATAATAATCCTTGCATTTGCTATAGCGCTTTTCAGGTCTTCTCGACGTCTCAAAGCGGTTCACAGAATAGACTGTAAAGTGAATTGACTGTATCTTTGTGGGCGAAACACAGCAGCCAATTGTGCACAGCAGTGTCCCACAAACAGTGTGGATTGAAAATGACCAATTTATTATTGTTTTTTGAGGGATTATTATTAGGCGTGTAGAGTAAGGAAACTTGCCCAAGGTTTTGCCCTGCCTGGAATTGAACCCAGGTGTCTCGTTTGCAAGGCGCGTGCTCTAACCACTGAGCTACAGGAATCCACCAATAGGTGAATTCCCTTCTCTCGGTCAAAATGTTTTGGGTTCAAACTGCAGGTTAGGAATTACCATACATGTTATTATAACAAGGGATTGTGTATAGGTGTGGACAAACCAAAAATCCAAACCGTCGGCTTCAGTATTGGCTCAAAATATCAGCTGGCTGCCGTGTTCGCCCACAAATATACAGTCAATTCACTTTACAGTATATTTAGTGAAGCGCTTTGGGACGTCTAGAAGGTGTGAAAAGCGCTATATCAAATGCAAGGATTATTATTATTATTATTATAAAATGGCTGACTTCCAGCCTATCTGATCGCCAATGATATCACTTCCTTGGGCTTCTGGGATTCTACAAAATTTCATCGGGTCACTGCTGACCTCACTTCCTTCACGTGCCTGACCAGCATTGGCATGCTATTACGCTGATTGGTATTTTAAGGACCCCAATTATTATGTTTATCAGGGATTCACTGTATGGAGCTGTAGTGAAATGAAGAAATGTAGACAGTCTCACTGTGTGCAAAAAAAAGGATGGATACTTCACAAGCATTTGGACTATATATCTTTGGAATAATAATAGCTTTAAAATTTTTATAATTTTCCTGTCCTGGAATGCATTGCCTGAAAGGGTGGTGAAAGCCGATTTGATAACAACTTTAAGAGAGAAGTAGATAATTATTTGGGGAGGACAAGTTTGCAGAGCTATGGGGAGAGAGTGGGGAGTGGGACTGAATTGCTCTTTTCAAAGAGCCAGCACAGACACGATGGGCCGAATGGCCTCCTACTCTGCTGCATAATTCTATGACTCTATGATTCCCCACCCCTCCTCTAACCTTGATGTAATGGTTTGACCTAATGGTTTCTCCACTCCATTACAACAACAACAACTTGGATTTATATAGCGCCCTCCATGCCGGACGGCGTTTCAGAGCGCTTCACAGTAACGGATCCCGGGGCCGAGCCAGGGGGAGAGGAAGGAAGGTTGCCAAAGGCGCGGTCGAAGAGAAAGGTCTTCAGCAGAGATCTGAAAATAGGAAGAGAGGGAGCAAAACGAAGGGAGTGAGGAAGGCAGTTCCAGAGCCTCAAGGCATAGTGGCTGAAGGCACGGCCGCCGAGGGTGGATCAGAGGACTCGGGGGACAAGGAGGAGGCCAGACCCAGAGGAACGAAGGCAATGGGTACTGTTTTGAGGAGAGAGGGGGGCAGAGAGGTAGGGGGGTGCAGAGGAGTGGAAGGATTTGAATACAAGGGTGAGCATCTTGAAGTCAATCCTCTCTGGGATCGGCAGCCAGTGCAGTCTGGTAGGACTGGGGTGATCGGGGAGCGGAGTTTCGTGCGGGTGAGAATGCAGGCGGATTGATTCTATGGATGGTAGTGTATGGGAGACTGGCAAGGAGGGGGTTAAAATAGTCCAGCCGGGAGGTGACAAAGGCATGGACTAAGGTTTCAGCGGCTTTCGGAGAGAGGTATTGGCGGAGGCGGGCGATGCGTTGGAGGCAGAAGAAGGTGGTGCTGGTGAGGGACCGGATGTGGAGGAGGAAGGATAATTGGGGGTCGAACCTGATGCCTAGGTTGCGTACGGGTTCAGAGAGTTTTAGGTAGGTGGAGGAGGTGAGAGCCCTGAGATTTTAGACTTTGACGAGAGCCAAAGAGCATGGCTTCCGTCTTGTCAATTTTCAGCTGAAGGAAATATGCGCTCATCCAGCCCCTGAGGTCTGACAGGCAGTCTGACAGAACATCAGGGGACTAGGGGTCGTAAAGAGAGGTGGAAAAATAGAGTTCGGTGTCGTCCGCGTACATGTAGAAATGTACCTCATGTCTGCGGATGACATCCCCAAGAGGGAGCGTGTAGATCAGAAAGAGGAGGGGGCCAAGGATGGATCCTTGGGGTACCCTGCAGGTGACCAGGTGAGAGCGGGAGGAGAATCCGTTTGTGCAGATGTAATGCTGGCAATTTGTGAGGTAGGACTCGAACCAGGCAAGTGCGGTCCAACTGAGATGGATGACGGAGGAAAGGCGGTGGAGGAGGATGGTGCGGTCGACTGTGTCGAACGCTGTGGTGAGGTCCAGGAGGACAAGGAGGCAGAGGAGCCCTGGTCACAGATAGAGAGGATGTCGTTTGTGACTTTCACAAGTGCCATCTCTGTATTGTGGGCAGGGTGGAAACTGGATTGGAGGGCTTCAAAGAGGGAATGGGAGGAGAGGTGTGCGCGAAGTTGATTGGCAACAATGCGTTCTAAGACTTTTTCGAGGAAGGGCAGGTTAGAAAGGGGCAGTAGTGGGTGGGGTTTGAGGAATCTAGGGAAGGTTTCTTGAGGAGGGGGGTGATGACAGCAGTTTTGAGGGGGGCAGGTTGAGAGGGACTGGTTGATGACGTCAGGCAGAGGAGGGGGAGCTGGGTGACCAGCAAATTTGTGGGGAAGGGGTCTAGGCAGCCGGTGGTGGGTTTCATGGAGGTGATAGTGGGTGAGAGGTTGGAGGGAGAGATGGGGAGGAAGGAATGTAGGATGGTGGTGGTGGTAGGAGCAGATGATGGGGCGGGTGAGTGGGATAGAGAGGGGGTGTTGGTGTGGGACAAGAGGCAGGTGGATGAGGCTGCCTGGTGGATGTTGTGAAGTTTAGATGAGAAGAAGTCCATGACCTCCTCACACTTGGCATTTGATATGAAGATTGAGGAAGCCTGAGTGGGGGTACGGAGGAGGTAATGAGAGGTGGAAAAAAGGATTTTAGGGTTGTGTTTAGCTTCCAAAATGATGGTGGAGTAGAAGGCCGTTTTTGTGCGTGTCAAGGAACAGCAGTAGCCGTGGAGATGCTCGAGCCACAGTTAACGGTGAACTGTCAGGCCAGTTTTCTGCCATCTGCGCTCGAGCAGCCGAGTTTGGGTTTTTAGGCGGCGTAGATGGTTGTTGTACCAGGGGGATCGGGTGGGTTTGGAGTTGGTCCTGGATTTCAAGGGGACGATGGAGTTGAAAGTGGAGGAGAGGCGATCATGGAGCAGCTGTACAGCTGCTTCAGGACCTCCGCAGGTGGAAGGCCAGAGGGATAGGATATTTGATGATGAGAGAGCCTTTGTGAGGGTCTCAGGGGATAGCCTTTTCCAAGGGTGGTAGAGGATGGTTGAGGGCTTGGTAGAGGAGAGAGGGATGTGGGAGGAGAAGGAGATGAGGACGTGGTTCGAGATGGCCTTGTCCACTATGCTGAGGTCAGAAATGTCAAGGCCATGAGTGATAACGAGGTCAAGGGCATGACCACAGTTGTGGGTGGGTGAATTTATATGTAGGGTGAAGTTTAGGGAGGAGAGGAGGGCAGTGAAGTCGGCAGAAGTAGTGCAAGGGTAGCTTAGGTGGAGGTGGAAATCGCCCATTATGAGCAGGCGCTCGGAGCAGAGGGATAGGGAAGAGAGGAGAGTGGAGATGTCTGTGTGGAAGGAGCCGGGGGGCCTTAGGGGGGCGGTAGACAAGGAGGATTTTCAATGGCAGAGAGGGGTGGAAGAGGGTGAGGTGCTCGAAGGAGGGGAAGCAGCCAGAGGAGTAGGGGGTGAGACCAAGGGAGGCTTTGGAAATGAAGGCCACCCCGCCGCCATGTTGGTTTGGACGGGGGGGTGTGCTGGAAGGTGAAGCCTGGTGGGGAGGCTTCCACTAGGGGGACGGGGTCATGGGGGAGAGCCAGGTTTCGGTGATCCCAAGAATGTCAAGGTGCTCGGCCAGGATGAGGTCGTGGATGGTGAGGGCTTTATTTGAGAGGGAACGGACATTTTAGAAGGAAATGCAGGCGGATTTGCAGGATGGAGGGGATGGAGGAGAGAGTGATGCGGAGAGGATTTTGGGCTCTACAGGGGAGTTGGTTGTGGAGAGTGGTGTGAGTGAAGAGTTGGGAAGGGTATATATGAGGGAGGGGGAAGTTGGGTTTGCCTTAAGGAAGCGGTTTGAGCGGAGGGAGTGAATGATTGAACATGTGGGGTTGCTGCTCTGGGACCTTCAGTGCTGTCTTCTTTTTTATATCAGGCTTTGGAGCAAACCACTTGACCAACATTGAGTGTAGAATCCTCTTTGTGGGTGGAGGTAAGCAAAGTCCACTGCTCTTCTTAATATACATAAATGATCTGGACTTGGGTAGAGCAAGTACTATTTCCAAGTTTGCAGATAACACAAAGTTAGGTAGGGTGGTAAACAGTGAAAAGGATAGCAGCGAACTGGAGGAAGACATAGACAGAATGGTAAAATGGGCAGATATGTGGCAGATGAATTTCAATTGGAGAAGCCCGAGGTAATGCATTTTGGTAGAAAGAATGAGGGGAGGCAATATAGGCTGGTAATACAATCTTAAGGGGGGTAAAAGAACAGAGAGACCTGGAGGTGCAGGTAAATTAATCCTTGAAGGTGGCAGGACAGGTAGATAAAGCTGTAAAAAGGGCATATGGGATACCAGGCTTTATAAGTAGGAGCATAGAGTACAAGAGTCAGGAGGTTATGATTAACCTATATAAAACACTGGTTAGGCCTCAGTTAGAATGCTGCGCCCAGTTCTGGGCACCACACACTAGGAAGGATGTTAAGGCATTGGAAAGGGTGCAGAGGAGATTTACGAGGATGGTACCAGGAATGAGGGACCTTGATTATGAGGAAAGGCTGGAGAGGCCGGGATTATTCTCACTGGAGCAGAGAAGGTTACGAGGAGACCTAATAGAGGTCTTCAAAATCGTGAGGGAATTTGATAGGTTAGAAAGGGAAAAACTGTTTCCGCTGGTGGGTGTGCCGGTGACTCGAGGCCACAGATTTAAAATAGTCTCTGAAAGAAGCAGAGGGGAGGTGAGAAGAATTTTTTTCACACAGCGAGTTGTTTGAATCTGGAACGCATTGCCTGAAAGGGTGGTCGAGGCCGATTCAATAACAACTTTTAAAAACATGGTGGATGGGTATTTGAGGAGGACGGGTTTGCAGGGTTATGGGGAAAGGGCTGGGGAGTGGGATTGACATTACATTGCTCTTTTCAAAGAGCTGGCACAGACTTGATGGGCCGAATGGCCTATTTTTGTGCTGGACAATTCAATGATTCTATGAGGTGTTCTTAGAGCTGAGTTAGCTCCAATATGAAATGATAGCCTATGGAATATCAGAATCAAATCAACCCTCTGTGGTGGTTGCACTACTAATGACAAAGCACCAGTACACTAGGACAAGGATTCTTCTCACTCAGCTCCCCTCCTACTATCCACATATTCATCACCTCACACCTTGATATTCCCAAAATCCTTCTTGTCAGTCTTCCCAGCTCCAATATTCAAAAAATCCAATTAACTTCAAAGCCTGTATCCTCAGCCGTACTCCACTCTGTATGCCCATCATCCCAGTGCTTACCTGGCTCCACTGGCTACCTATTGCAGAATGGATTGACTTCAAGATCCTCACACTCACGTACAACTTCATATGCTGGTACCTCCTGACTCACTTCCACCCGATCACACTATCTGCCTCCTTTGCTAAGCTGGCTCCAACCTCCTGCAAGTCCCTTATCCCCTCCCTTCCACCATCAGTGACCATGCTTTCAGCCATTTTGTTCCGAGACTCTGAAACTCAATGCCTCAATTCCTCCACCTTGCTCCCTCCTTGCCCATCTTCAGATCATACCTGAAAACATTCCTCTTTGATCCCTCCTCTCTCTCTGACTCAGCATCAAGCCCCACCACTGTTAAGCCCTCTGAAATGCTACCCTGGGTGAAGGGCACAATATAAATGTACGTTGCTGTTGTTATCCCTATAAGCCAAAACCGTAATGGGTAGGGCAATCCTGGTTAAATTGGGAGTGAATGGAAGGATGGAGGGAGATTGTGTTCAATTCCACAGCCTGTCTTTAGAAATGGATGGAAAAATCTGATGTTTCATAACAGATTCAATGTAATGATTATCAGAGTTCTCACAGTTATCTACTTGGTGTTAAATATTAAAAGCGGTATTTATTTACTTGATTTGCTTTTGCTCAGTAGAATTGCTGATCTTTATGCCGTACAGCATGTAATAGAATTCATACAAGACATAACTGATCCAACAGAACAGATCTAACAGATCGACTGAAATATGCAGTTTTCTTTTACAGGACACTCAAAGGTTTATCATGCATTTCAGACCCTTTTTATCCCCAGTTGATTAGTAGTCTTTTATTTTGAAATTATGCTGCATTGGCAGATAAGTATGGGAAACATACTGCATATAGATTTTCCCGTGATTAACAATACTCAAAGGTATTTTTTGTAATGAAAGTAACGTGAAATGTCACACGAAGAGCTCTGATGTGCCACTTTTTATGCAGTGTTAGGTATTTGCAATATGTAGTTTTACATATTGCAAAAGCTTAGACAGACTTTACTTTTTCAAAATGTTAAGATTCCTAAAGCATTTTAATGAAAGCGCATAAGGTTATAAAAACCCTTACATTTAATACAGCAACTTATATCGTCATTGTCAGAGTGCTTAACACGATTCATTATAAAATCTAGTGACTGTATTTTTGTAGGCAAAAAACAGACATTTGCACGCAGCAGTATCCTACAGTCAGGCATAAAGTGATGATCAATTTTGTCTGGAGAATGTTTGTCAGGACACCGGAAGAAATTCCCTTCTGTTTTTGAATAGTGCCATGCAAGCTTTAACATTCCCCTAAACAGAATTGATCTTTCAATTCAAAGAATATTGTGGGTCATTACTGTGCACAAATTGGCTGCTGCATTTGCCTGCAATTAACAATGGTCAATACCATTCATAGTAACGCCTATGAAATGCTTTGAGATATCTCAATGATGTGATAAGACCCTATATCAAATACAGTGATTATTATAATTTTTTATTTAAGAAACTAGGGGCTCTTCCTGACAACTATTAGCACATCACTTTGACTCAAGGAAATCTCACTCCGAATATTAATTGAACTAAAGCAGTGTTTCTGCGGATAGACATCATAGACTTCATGATAATAATAATAATCATTACATTTGGTATAATTCCTTTCACACCAGGAGGACACCTAAACACTTCACAGGATATACTAGAAACTGCAATGATTGTTTATTTCTTTGGCGAACACAGCAGCCAATTTGCACACAATGCCCCACAAATATCCATAGAGTGAATAACAAACTTTATAATGCAGATAATATTCCTTGCATTTTATTTGGTGGATTGTTGGCCAGGACACTGGGAGAAATTCCCTTCTCTTTTCGAATAGTGCGATGGGATCTTTAACGTCTACCCAACAGTGATATTGGTGCACGTGATTTGTTAATGCCTCCTACACACAAGTGAAAATTATCCTCCTTCCTTGAAAATTGGCTGGGAATAAATCCAAATAAACAACAACAACAATAACAAAATTACATTTGTAAAGCGCCTTTTACGTCGGGAGGATGTCCCAGGGTGCTGGACAGACAGAGTTCTGGGGAACATGGAGGGCAGGGGGAAAGCAGGGAGATCAAAAGCACGGTCGAAGAGAAGGCTCTTGAGATGAAATAAAAAATATATTTTTTATTTGAAATAAAAGTTTGAGCTATAAAAAATCTTGTGTAAAGGACATTTGATGATGATATTATGGCTATGGGTGTAGAAATGTTTGATGAGCCAGCTTTGAGTTTATATGATGATAATAATGCTATGCACAGTGTGGTGAATCAGACATTTGGAAGCATTGCATGTGGGTAGTGCTGAAACCAAATAAATCATCTGTTTCATTTTATTTTGACAAAGTTGCTTTACTTGTACAACATTTATGTTCTTGAGTTTGGTAAATGAAGTGGGGGTGGGGGGAAGAAATGTACAACTGAAGCTTGTTCTGGATTGTTGATCGATTCACCCCCCCCCCCCACCCCCATTACACTATACACCCCATTACGTTATACAAATGTAATCTTGTTGTTGTTGTTGTTGTTCTACACTATTGGAGTCTAATTTACAACACTTACAAAACAACAACAGCAACACATTGCATTTATATAGTGCTTTTACAGTGGAAGACATCGTAAGGGGGTTGGATTCAAGATGCATGGAGGGCAAGGTGGGTGGAGGTAAGAGGATGACCGAAGGCCCTGTCAAAGAGGAAAGTCTTGAGATCGGCCTTGCAGGAGGTAAAGGAAGGGGGCAAGGCGGAGGGGCCAGGTTGAAAGTACTAATTTTGACTCATGTTTAAGAAATGTGTTTAACTTATGATATTCCTGAAATGTTTAATTGTGAATCCTGAAAATCAATAACATCCAAAAGAAAAGACAACGAGGAGTGTTAACCAGGAGGTGGTGTAACTTTGGTGATTGCCTTGTGATTTTGTTTTCTCAAGGTAAAAAGGGAAATCTCTGGTCTCAGTCGGATTATTCATACTGTTTTAGGTAGCCCAAGTTAGAACTTTACAAACCTGNCCCCCCCCCCAAACCCGACCGTCCCACTCCGTTCCAGACAACTTGGTTCCCTATCAGCTTTGTGAGACTGTTTGCAATGTCCTACATGATAGGCAATATATAAATGGAATTCAGATGTGTGGAGTCCTGCAGGATATTAATTAGAGCACTTGCCTCATAAGCAAAAGGACGGACCGCTGTTTGATTACCAAACAGGGCGAAACTTTAGGGAAGTTTCCTTACTCCACGCGCCTCTCTTTACCTAGCAGTAAATAGGAACCCAGTTGTTAGCCGATTGAAGGGTCGCTTTCCGGGGGTAACAACCCCTTAAAAAAAAGGTCAGTCAATACACAACTGTTGGTGAGACACTCTTGTGTGCACTTGGCTGCCAAGTTTCGCCCATAAAATATACAGTCAATTCACTTTTCAGTATATTCTCTGAAGGGCTTTTAGACAAATCAATGACATGATAATGCGCTATATCAAATACAAGGATTATTATTCTTATAATTTGTTGTTGTAGTGCACAAAGAGGCCATTCTGGCCGATTAAATTTGTGCTGCTGCTTTTCTTCACATTGGGAAAATAATTCTAATAACCACCCCCTCACCCACACCCCTTATCTTCTTGAATAACCAGCATGTTGTTGTTACTTGTTGAGGTCTTTTCTATGACTGAAATTGCTTTATTACCATGGCAACATTTTCCTTCAGTACATCTTCTGTCATGCAATCAGCTACAATAATAAGCATGATCGTTTTAAGGTCTTATATGTCAAGGGCTTAAAATGGATCTACAATTTTATCTCTGAGCAAGTAATATTTACCATCAACATTGGGGTGGGGAGTGTAGTACAAGGATGATTCTGACACCAAAAGGAATGGAGATTCATTAAAATGCTCGGATTTGAAATCTATCAGCAGTTTTTTTTAAAAAACTGAAACATATACATCTTAACATTGAGCTTTATAACAAAAAGTAATCATCTTAATTAATTAATAATAATAAATCTTGTATCTGATATATCGCCTTTCATATAAAGAGAATATGAAAGAACATAAACGTCTCAAAGCAGAATTTACTGTAAAGTGTAGTAACCATGTATTTTGCCCACAGATATACAGTCAATTCACTTTACAGTATATTCTGTGAAGTGCTTTGAGATGTCTCGAAGATGTGAAACGCGCTACATCAAATTGCAAGGATTATTATTACTATTATTATCATTTTGTAGTCAAAAGCACAATCACAGAACATAGACGTGTGTCATTATTTTCTAACTTCATTCAGCTTTTAGGGAAAACCAAATTTCATCCTAGAGGGAAATAATAAGCCAACCAACTAATTGTCATTTGTATTTCTTTATTTTCTTTGATGGAGGACAGTTAAATTGCTAATAAGTGAGGGGCATGTGTAACATTTAATATTAGACTGAGGGGGAGGGAGTTACAAATGTCACTGTTAAAACTGGAGATCAGATTCAGTCTGTTATTTATAATGAAGGCTTTGCAATTAGGTTTCACTTGAAAAAAAAGCTGAAGATGTTGCATTGCTAATGTCACACAACCAACCCAGGACATTTCCCATTTATTTTCAGGTGCGAGTTGAATGTCAGAAGTTGCATCTGATGTGTACTGACATTTGTTATTATGCAAAGCGCTGTACAATATGCATTCTCTGGAGCAAAATCTTAATCTATTCAAGCATTACAGCACAGTACTGACCTGCAGTATTTACAATCTGTTGACTGTTGTTGCTTAACCTTCTTTCGTCAGACTCTGCCACTATCAAGTGCTCCGGGATACTGCATGAAAGGCGCTATATAAATGCAGGTTGGTGTTGTTGTCATGCATACAATGACCACAGTTCATTGGTTTAGCAGTAATAGAACATTTAATTTGGGATACTTTTCACTGTTTAGGTAATGGTTTAATTTAATTTAGGGTACTTTTCTCTTAATAGTTTGCTGACAAATACAGTGACTGCACTTTGCAGTAAAATTCTGCTTTGAGATGTTTTGGTAACAGGTAATAGGGCCTGAGCATGGGTGGTACATGTGACCAGCTGGACACAATCCTCAACCTCATTTCACCTCATCTCAATAGTCTCATCACATCAGAAGATTAAGACATCTCTTAAAGGCCTGGTTTCTGCTTTCTCCACTTCGAATGTCAAATTCTTGGGATGCCAAAAAATCTGAATTCCAATAGTATTTCAAAAGAGTATTCCAATAGTTTACCGTTGAGAGAGCAGTTTGGCAAGTTTCCTTCCACTTTGCCATCTAGGACCATCTTACCAGTTAGAATTTTGGCTTACAGTTTTAACAGCAGCTGAATGGGACGAAACCCTACCTACAGTGACCGATCTGCTTCTCCAGATTCTCCTGAGGAACTAGGCTGGCTGTTCCATCATCTGTAACGCCCTGGAGTCCTGCAAAACCATTTGGTTTAGGAATCAAATTATTGAGATGGTTGACTTGATTCCAACATTGCTTTGTGAAGCACACACTCTGGCAACTCGCTCTGCCTCCAAGGGGACTCCCTACCTTAACTCCCCCCACCCCCCAAAAGGAAATAGTAATGTAAGTAATTTCCTTTTAGAGGGAAATTGTGTTAGTAATGGCCAAGAAGCATTCATGAGATGAATGATGAATTGAACTGAAGGGTTGAACAGGACATTAGGAAGATTTTATCTTCCCTTTTCAGACAGCATCATGGAATCATTAACTGAGGGCTGTTCTTAACTGTGGAAAAATGCAGCACCTTCTTCCCACTCTGCCACTCCATTATATTAATCCTATAATAATTCTTGCATTTGATATATCACGTCAATGAGATGTCTCAAAAAGCTTCACAGAATATACTGTAAAGTGAAATAATGAAAGGGAATGTGTGATCAGCCTGCCTGGCCTGACACTGAGTCAGGAGGCTGTGTGTCCAAGACTTCAAATAGCTGAGACAGTCTTATCCAAAGACAATCAGAATGCATATTTACACAATGAAAAGTGATTCAGGAATTCTCAATAGGTATTGCTTAACACAATCTTCCATACACTGACTGATAATATTTGCAAGACTATTTGAAGTGGAAAAATATCCCTTGTCTGCCACGAGTTAAACTTTCAATCGATGGCTTATTGATTCAGAGAATCATTAAGGGAGGATTGTTTCAACCTTCATACAAACAGAAAGTTTCCTGAGCAGTTTGGTTCAGATTAATACTATATAGATTAATACTGTGTATTTGAGGTAAAATTCTACCTGGGTCTTGGGTTTACTTTGTGAAGATACAATTTTAGAGAGTGCAGAATTTAACAAATTGTTGAATTCAGGCTTAACTTTGAATCCTCCAGGCCTCCAAATTGAAGCTTGTATGTTAAGAATTTGACATAGGCTGTATGCTCTGAAATGCTACATTAACAGAATAACCTTGCCACTACTCTTTCCATGAATTTGTGGTTTTGACATTTTTCAAATAGTTCATCTGTCAAATTCAGATCACATGTGACTGGAAAAAATATCAGGTTTATGTTTCAATTTATATACTGTAGTGCCTTTTACGTCTGGAGGATGTCTCAAGGTTCTTATTTCAGCTGGTTGACTATGGAGGGAGGGGGAGCTGAGGAGGGTGGGGAAGGGGGAAAGATGAACCAAAGCACAGTCAAAGAGATGGACTTTGAAAGTGGGGTGGCGGCTGAGCTGGAGGGACTCTGGGATGGAAGTTCAGAGATCAGGGCAAAATGGCAAATGATGGTGGGAGGATAGGATGGGGAACATGGAGCAGGCTGTTGCTTACTAAGCCATGGGCATGACTGGATTGGAAGGGTTGAAGGAGGTCACGGAAGTAAGGTGTGTTAAAGCTGTCTAGGGATTTCAAAGTGTAAATGAGGATCTTGAATTTGATCCACTGTGGGATGGGGAGCCAGTGGAGCAAAGTGAGAATGGGGATTATAGGCTTGCAGAATGGGGTGATAGGCTCGGGGAGCCTGGTGCTGGAGAGGACATGAGCTGCAGAGTTCTGGATGGTCTTCAGCTTGTGTAGGGAGGAGTTCTTGTGTGGGGAGTTAAGCAAGCAGGGAATTGGAATAGCCAAACCTGGACATGTTGAAGGCGTGAATGAGTGTCTCAGCAGCCTGATAGTTGTGGAAATGGCAAAAGGTTACTGAGGTGAGAAGAGGCTGAGCAAGTGAAAACCCAGATGTGGGATTTGAAAAGACAATTGAGGGTAAAACAAGTCACTGAGGCTTCTGTACCATTTCAATCATTCTTGAGTTCATTAACTCTCCCACTGTGACATCCAGTTGTATATTAAATTAACCCTCATGACTTTTATTCTGTTTTCTTAACTTGTTCTGGATATTTATAACATTTTTGACAGAAGTTTTTCCTGATAACTGTGGTAAATGTAAATACATTAATTTCCATTTATACCCTCCGGCTCTACTGTCTTGACTTATTTTGTCGGGGTTTATCTTAACTAGACCATTTAATATTTCCCCATAGTTGCCTTCTTTCTTGTCTATAAAGCTTAAGTTTCTTTAATATTTCTTCATAGCTCACTCTCTTTAAATTTGTGGGCGGGGCAAATCTTATTGCTTTTCTCTGTAGCTTCTCTGAAATGTCTTCTTGTGGCATGGTGCCCATACAATATTCTGGTTGTATTGGTCACTCAATCACGACTGTTTGTGGGACACTATTATGTGCAATTGGCTGCCACATTTCACCCACAAAATATACAGTCACCGCCTTCGAGACGTCTCAAAGTGCCATATCAAATGCAAGGATTATTATTATTATTTATTATTATTCTGCATCACATGGGCTGCACCAAGGATTACATAGTTAAAATAATTTTGTTTGTATTTAACATTTTTTAAATAACATTTATAAGGGTTGCAATTCATGCTCTTGCAAATAAGAGAGCTGTGTCAGTGATGAGAGGTAGTCTGTTTGTTGCTGTACCTGTTGGAGAGTCCCTCACCAGCACCGCCTTCTACCACCTCTGACGTATCGCCTGTCTCCGCCAATACCTCTCCCCAAAAGCCGCTGAAACCATGGTCCATGCCTTTGTCACCTCTCGGCTGGACTACTCCAACGCCCTCCTCGCCGGTGTCCCCTCCACTGTCATCCATAAAATCCAAATCATTCAAAACTCTGCCGCCCGCATTCTCACCCGCACCAAACTCCACTCCCCGATCACCAAAGTCCTTGTCAGACTGCACTGGCTGCTTATCCCAGAGAAGATCGATTTCAAGATCCTCACCCTTGTATTCAAGTCCCTGCACTCCTCTGCACCCCCCTACCTTTCTGACCTCCTCTGTCCTCAAAACAGTACCCATTGCCTACGTTCCTCCGGATCTGGCCTCCACCTCGTCCCCCGAGTCCTCCCCTCTACCCAAGGCGGCCGTGCCTTCAGCCACTATGCCCCAAGGCTCTGGAACTGCCTTCCTCACTCCCTTCATCTCGCTCCCTCCCTTCCCATTTTCAGGTCTCTGCTGAAGACCTTTCTTTTCGACCACACCTTTGGTCACCTTCCTCCCCCTCCCCCTGGCTCGGTCCCAGGATCCGTTACTGTAAAGCGCTCTGAGATGCCGTCCGGCGTGGAAGGCGTTATATAAATCCAAGTTGTTGTTGTTGTTGTTGTAATGTTACCAAGTTTAGCAGATTGGGTCAAGCTGGAAGAGAAGAAGTTCAGAGGAGCTGGTACAGGAGCAGCGATGGAGACCTGAGAGTGAAGGAGATGGATGGTTGCAAATATATGTTTACTTGAAGAACCTGATAATCCCCCAAAAAATTGCCTCAGGAAATCCTCATCCATCACTAAGACGGAATAAGCACCCCCTCATTACAAAGGGGAATTACCAAGAGCTATGGATGTCATTCTCAGTCAAAACGTTAGAATAACTCAGAGTTGCCTGGGTGCACTTGCAAAGTCATTAACATTCCGAGTAGTTCTGTGAGTTTCATTCAGGATTGAAAGTTTCTGGGTTTTGATCCTGGAGAGTTTGTTCAGTTCTTCACCCTTTCAAGGTCGAAAAAGTTAATAAACGTCTAAAAATGTTCTTCGTTTGCAGAGAGGAGGGAGTTGGATAGAACTGGCTCTGAGGATATTTGTCCAGTAAATTTGTAACAGTCTAGAGGATTACTCCTGAGATGGGGGTGGGGGTGGGAGGGTGTTATGTGGGGATATGGAGTCCTGTAATGCAAGTGAGAGGACCCAGGTTCAATTCCCAGGCAGGGCAAACCTTAGGCAAGTTTTCTTACTCCACATGTCTCTGTATACCTAGCTGTAAGTAACAATCCGGTTGTTAGTCGATTGCTGGATTGCTTTCTGGGAGAAATAATCCCTTCAAAATAAATAAATAATAATTTGGTCACTCAATCCATGACTATGGGGCACTGCTGTGCGTAATTGGCTGCTGCATTTCGCGTACAAAATATGCAGTCAATTCACTTTGCAGTATATTCTGTGAAACACTTTGAGACATCTCAAATGCAATAATTAATATTATTATGTGACATTGTCCTTGATTTTCTGTTTTGCTACCCCACATGAAGGGCACTATATGATGCAAGTTGTTGTTATTGATGTTCATTATCACATTGACCCAATAATGCGGTCAAAAGCAGACAGTACCACTCTTTGGTTTTTTACTTTCTAACCATTAACAATTTTGCTAGTGTGCTCTTGAGATGAATGCAGATCTGCACTGAACATTGTACCATCTTTAACCAAAGTATTGTTGTGCTGAAGATGTATCAGAAGAATGTAAGTGCTTTCATTACCATATTGTGGTTTTCCAATTGGTGCTGTTTTCCTTACGAAGGATTTGATCAGGGCGGGAAACATCACATTGATTCTGCATTTCTGCTCATTGGGTTTATCTGTGCTGGTGTTATCCCTGTATTGGACCTGAAAAATATTTGCGCAAAAAGGGATAATAATTCTGAATAGGCTCAGACTGTTCAGTTACTATCTTTTCACTGCCTGCTTTTTGGACTTGGCCATCCTCGAAGATCTCTAGGGAGGAATTCCACCTGGCTCTAGATTTACTCTATTCACGCTCAATTCATGTATGTACCATGCAGATCTTTGTTGCTCACCAAGATCTCACAGAGAGTTTTAGTATCGCTATAATAATAATAATAATAATCCTTGCATTTGATATAGCGCTTTTCACGTCGGGAGGACATCCCAAAGCGCTTCACAGAACACACTGTAAAGTGAATTGACTGTANTTTTTGTGGGCGAACGCGGCAGCCAATTGCGCACAGCAATGTCCCACAAACAGTCGTAGATTGAAAATGACCAGTCGGGCGCTAACCTGTGTTTGTCAGGTGTTCAGTCACTAACTGAATACTTGCCCCATGACTATCCTCATGGGGGAGATAAGTGGGATCTCCTTGGAACTCATCTGACTCCAAGGTGACATGCTTTGCAGGGAATGTAATAATAATAATAATCTGTGCATTTAATATATAGCACCTTAGCATGTCTTTGAGACGTCTCAAAGTGTTTTAAAGCAAGAAAGTAAAAATACTCCCTAAATCGCATGAATGGCCCTTACAATCTGTGAAGGAAATGCAATGTAGAATTGAGATCACTTCCCTGGCAGTTCCAGAGAAAATGTCAGTCAGTGCAATACAGTGAAGGGCTAATTATTACCCTGCACATTTATATGTGGTGGATGTGCTGATTCCCTGGAGTGTAACTGCAGTGTGGAAATCATTTGATGGAAAACTCTCTGTGTTAAATAAAATTTGTTGTATTTAGAACTCAACTAAACATGAAGGTGAAGCAATACTATGCACCAAATAGAAACCCTCACTACTCTGCTGGACAGAGCACTGCAGAGTACTTGGGGAACGAAAGGGGAAATCTCCAAGGTAACAAAGTCTTTAGCCTTTGCCTGCCCTACATCTGTGTATTCGGCAAAACCAGCACTAGAATACGGAAGAGTGAAGCTTCAAAGCAAACTCCGAGAAAGGCATGTCTTCTAACGTGACATCGTCAGCAAATTCAAAGGCAAATTATACCAATGACTACATTAAAACAATTCCAAGCATAAACTCCAAGGCAATACAACTTACAATTTATATTTATATAGCGTCATTCACATCATGAGGACATCTCAAAGCGCTTTACAGGATTTACTGCTATGTGGTGTGACTGTGTATTTTTGGGGCAATTGCAGCAGCCAATTTGTGATGGGTAATATGGAAAAGGACATAGCTTTAATTGGTCATTTACTTCAAGGTTATTTATTGGGACATTCCTGTGTGCAAATTTTCTGACACATTTGCCTACAAAATACACAGTTACTACACCTTATGATAAATCCCATGAAGCACTTTGAGACAGACATGAAAGCCATTTGTCAAATGCAAGGTATACTTTCAGGTACACTTTTTCAACCTCACATTTCCACTTTCAGTTCTCCTCAGGTATTTAATCATTTCCATACATCCAAAAGTATTTTCTAAATAGATTGAAAAGTTCTGAGATACTTTTCTCTGTGGTATGAACCAAATACTCATTAGAAAACAATGTAAAATCTAATTTATTCCCTGCACCAGTAAGTACCATTTAAAATTAGTAACATTTCTCCACTCATGTTGCTAACAAAATGAGTGAGCCATTGTTCCCACTTTGTGTCAACTATGAACAGAATCGCAAAATTATGATGTCAAATAACAGTGAACAGCAAATTATCTTTACTGTAATTATATTCTATTTATCCTGCATTAATGTTTGTGATTTTTAATATGCTAATGTTTCACATCAGCAGACAGGCAACTTCGTTATGATAATTGTTTGGGTGTTTGATAATCGTGAAGTTGAGACATGACAGGGATGAGAGAAAGGTACTCTTGTCAAATTATGTTCTTAGATCTATTCTACACTTATCCTAGGATAATTCCACAACAACTTAAATTTATATAGCGTCCTTCACATAATAATCCTTGCATTTGATATCGCAACTTATCACTTCTTCGAGATGTCTCAAAGAACTGACTGTATATTTTGTGGGTGAAACGCAGCAGCCAATTGCGCACAGCAGTGTCCCACAAACAGTTGTGGATTGAGTGACCAAACATTTTTTATTTATTTTGAAGGAATTATTACACCTGGAAAAGCGATCCACCAATTGACTGACAACATAATACAACATCTGCATATTTTCAGTCTCGTCTGCCGATGATTTGCAAAATGGCTTGAAATAATTGTGTGGTGAGGATCCCTTTACAATGGTGAAGTTAGGGCTTAACAATGATGGTTGTCAGCCATCGGGCAGGGAGAGGGAGTAAGAGGAAGATGATCATTGGCATGGTCAAAGAGGTTGTTTTTTGAGGTGGGATTTGAAAACAGATAGATTGGGGGGATAGATGGAGGCGTAGAGGCAAGCTGTTCCTTAGGTTAGGGGAGTAGCATATGAAAGCTCAGCCACTGACGATGGCACAGATTAAGTGGTGCAGCAATTTTGAGTTAGCAGGACGGAGCAATCGAGGAGAAGAGGAGTAGGGTTGGAAGAGATCAGTGAGATAGGGAGGAGCTAGAGTCTTAAGGGATTTGTAGGTGCAAATACGGATCCAGGTGGTAATAATAATAATAATCCTTGCATTTGATATAGTGCATTATTACGTCATAGAGACGTCTCAAAGCACTTCACAGAATATAGTGTGAAGTGGATTGGCTGTATATTCCTTGGTAGTGTTTATGGATGGTGGAGCTGGGGAGGCCAGCAAGGCACATGGACCTTTACAGACCTGATGCCATGATTCAGCTTTGACCTGCAAAGAGCAGCTGGTTCTGTGTGAGTTTGTTATGCTCATAGTAATGTACATTTAAAGCTATTATTCACTTTTATTTTGGTATTAATTAAAATTAAAATAAGACTGGCACAAATAATGATCAATAATAATCAATCTGTATTGCGATTTTGATGATAACTGACATATTATCCCAACTCAAAGTCGTGGATAATATAATATATCATCGGCGGCTGGGCTTTTCAGCCTCACTCCCCACCCTTTGGAACTCCATCCCACAATCCCATAGCCTTGCTCCCTCCCTTGCTTCCTTCAAGGCATGACTCAAGATCCTCCTTTTCGACTGTGCCTTCAACTGCCCTCCTTACCTCTCTGCCCTCCCTCACCCCAAACCTGCACCCCCACGCTCGGGTCTTGATCTCCGACAATTCAATGCCTCGGGACGTCCTCTTGACGTGAAAGGCGCTTTACAAATGTAACTTTGTTGTTGTTGTTGCTGTATAAATACAAGTTCTTGTTGTTTTGATAATTGATGATAATCCCCCAGTTAAGGTTGGTCATTCACTTCATAGCTGTTTGTGAGACACTGCTGTGAGCAAATAGGCTCCCACATTTGCCTTCAATATACATAAATGTAAATTGTTTGTACTTTGTATAGCTTATGACAGTGTACACAGTAATATAAATTACAGTGCCTTTTAGGTCAGGAGGATGTCTCAACGCGCTTGACAATGCTGGCTGGGCACCCAAGCTGGGGATGGGAGCTTGTATTACATCTTTGCAAAGCTCACACCATTCCTCTCTCTCACCTTAAACTAAAACTGTGCACTGCAGCCTTGTCATAACATTCACACTGTTGATTTGTTTTTTGGTTATTTTCCAATCTGTTATTCCAGAACAGATAAACCGTCCAGAACCATCTAAATTCCTGAAGTCAACTTTACATAAAACAGCTTGACAATTCATCAGCCTGAACAGAAACAAAAACGACAATGCACACTGTGCTGATAATCCATTCTGACTTCAACACATGAGGCTATGAAAGATTACACAAGAACATTACACAGATTGTGGACTGGTAGGTGTACATGATGGGAAAGTCATACTCAGACAAGCTACTTTTCAAATGTGAAGAAGGCATATAAAGTGGGGAATAGAGACAAAGAGTGTTACAAAAGTATCAAAAAGCAAATGCAATGGCCTATCTGTGCAGCGCGTGAAGTGAATGACAACAACACAGCAAGATTACATTTGTATAGTGCCTTTCACGTCGGGAGAACGTCCCACGGTGCTGGACAGTGTACAGCATTTCAGACCCGAGCTGGGATCGGGGGGAGAAGGGAGGGGAGGGGAAGGGGGGTGGCCGATGGTATGGTCGAAGAGGAGGATTTTGAGGCGGGACTTGAAGGAGGCTAAGGAGTGGACGAGGCAGAGTGATTGGGGGATGGAGTTCCAGAGGATGGGGCAGAGTGGCTGAAGGCTCTCTCGCCAATGGTGGGTCGGGACACGTGGAGCAGGCCAGAGCGGAGGGAGCGGGCGGGTTGATAGGGGGTTAGGAGGTCGCAGAGGTAGGGTGGGGCGAGGCCATGGAGGGCTTTTTATGTGAGGACCAGGATTTTGAACTGGATCCTCTGAATTCTAGGGAGCCAATGGAGTCGGGCGAGAGTGGGGGAGATGGGGTCATGGAGTTTGGTGCGGGAGAGGACACAGGCTGCAGAGTTCTGGATTATCTGCAGCCTGTGGAGGGAGGAGTTGGGAAGGCCGACAAGCAGGGCATTTGCATAGTCGAGCCTGGAGGTGATGAAGGCATGAACAAGAGTTTCAGTGACCTGAGGGGTGAGGTAGTGGCGGAGTCGGGCAATGTTACAGAGCAGACAAAAACGCAGAGTGGGTTATGGCTTGGATGTGGGGAAGAAAAGACAGTTAAGGGTCGAAAAAGACACCGAGGTTCCTGACTGGCTTGGTGAGGTGTAGTGGGCAACCATGGAGGTTGATTCTACCAGAGCCTGATGTGCAGAGGCGCTGGCGCGAGCCAATCAGGAGGGCCTCAGTCTTGTTCACATTCAACTGTAGGAAGTTTGCCCTCATCCAGGACTTGATATCCGACAGGCAGTCTGTCAGAACAGCAGTGGTCCTGGAGTTGAGGGTGGAGGCAGAAAGATAGAGTTGGGTGTCATCCACGTACATATGGAAGTTGACCGCATGTCTGCAGATGATGTCATCAAGGGGAAGCATGTAGATATTAAAGAGGAGAGGGCCAAGGACAGAGCCCTGGGGGATGCCAGCTGTGACAGTGCGGGGGCTGGAGGGGAAACTGTTAGAGACAACAAAGTGGAGACGGTGAGAGAGATAGGAATCGAACCAGGCAAGGGCAGGTCCGCGAAGATTAAATAAGTAGGAAAGGTGGTGTATGAGGATGGAGTGGTCGACAGTGTCGAAGGCGGCAGAGAGGTCAAGGAGGACAAGGAGGCAGAGGGAGCCCGATCACAGATGTTCAAAATGTCATTAGTGACTTTGATCAGTGCTGTTTCTGTGCTGTGGGCAGCGCGGAAGCCGGATTGGAGGGGTTCAAAGAGGGAATGGCAAGAGAGAGAGAAGCGGAGCTGGGAAGTGACGACTCATTCCTGGACCATGGAGAGGAATAGGAGGACAGAGATCGGGCAGTAGCTGGAGAGTAGGGATGGGTCCAGGGATGTTTTTTTCAGGATGGGGGTAATGACAGCTGTTTTTAGGGGGGTTGGAACTGAACCAGTTGACAAGGAGAGGGTGATGACATTGGACAGGAGAGGGGCCAGAAGGTTGAGCTGGGAGTTGAGGAGTGAGGTGGGGATGGGATCGAGGGAGCAGGTGGTGAGTTTCAGTTGGCGAACAATTGCGGAGGTAGGAGGGAGAGATAGGGTCAAAGGAGTATAGGGGGGGATGAGTGGGAGGTGGGTCATGAGGGAGAGGTGATGTGGGGGTGGCTGTGGATGGGGCTGAGGTGGCTGAACGTATCCCCTCAATTTTGGTTTCGAGGAAATCCAACATCTCCTTACAGTTGGAGTTTGAGGAGAGGATGAACGAGGCGCGGCAAGGTTGATGGAGGAGACGATTTGTGGTGGAAAAGAGAAGCCGGGGGTTGTCCTTTGCCTCCAAGATAACCTTGGAGTAGAAGAAGGATTTGGCAGAGGCAAGAGCGCAGCGGTAGATCTTTGTGTGGTGAAGTCAGATCTGCCGATGGACCTTTACTTTGGAATTGGTCCAGGCGTGTTCGGCAGCTCGCACTTGTGCCTTGAGGGATTGGAGATGGCTGGTGTACCAGGGAGATTTACGGGAGTATGAGGCTATTCGGGAGGTGAGGGGGGCAAGGGAGTCCAGAATGGAGGAGAGGGAGTTGTGGAAAAAAGAGAGTGAGGAGGGGAGATCGGTCAGTGAGGGCCAGAGGTGTAAGAATTCAGATGACTCCAGGGCAGTGGTGAGGGAGAGGGAGGAATTTTTTTTTCATGGACGATATGTGAAGGTGGAGGGTTGAGAAAGGGGAAGGGGTACTGAGATGTTGAGAGAGATGAAGTGGTGGTCCGAGGTGGCTTTATCGATGATGATGATGTCCGAGACGGTGAGGCCCTGGGTGATCACCAGCTCGGGTCAATTGCGGCAGCCAATGTGCACACGCTGAGACTCGGAGCGGACAGGATTATTCAGCGAGCCATGGTTAGCCAGCTGGGCTGGGCTGGTGAGGCTCAGTGAGGAGATGGGGGCAGTGATGTCTTCCCTGGGAATCCTGGCCTCAAGATTCAAATGAGGTGGGCGGGATGATGTCACGTGGCAGCCGGTTGCTGAATGACCAATTTTATTGAGGGAGTTGTTGGCCAGGAGACAGGAAGAAACTACCTTCTCTTTTCGAATAGTGCCATTTTTAATGGCCACCTGAACTGGCAGACCGGACCTAGGTTTCATATCTCATCTGATAGACAGGTGGTTGGAATACCTTTGGTCTCCTCAAACACCCTTCATCCCTCACATACTTTATCAAACGGCTCAATGTTACTGTACAAGTGAGGGCAGGTGTTGCATTTCAGGATTGGCAACCATGAGGCAAAGCCTTTTGGATACTGAAGTCGGTATGTATTTTCATGACAAAGAAGGCTTTTTGACCAGAAATAGAAAATGCCTTTTGTTATTGCGTAGCTTCGCAGCATTATCTCTCATTGTTTATTGACATTGCTAGCTATATTTCAGATGTTGTGTAGTAATGTTGTACGTTTTGTACTACAAAGCAGTCAGCATTGATACAATAGTTTACCTTTCTTTTCATAAACTGGCCATTGTGTTGTGTGTTGGAGGGGCAGCTGTCATGTACCTATCTGTGCAATAAAACTTGTATTTCTCCCTATCTAACCGTGCTACCATTTTTAAAATGTTATTTTTAGGCAGAGCTGAACATGCACGGGAAGAATTTTGTAACGAGGCACACAGCCTTAACAGATGTGGTCCAGGGGTGGTAGATCTATAGGACACCCCTTATGCACATTCCCTGATGAATCATAATCCTAACACTTGATTTGGTGCCTTATGACGTTGAAAGGTCTTCAATCGCTTCACAGGATAACAGGATATACTGTTAATTATCCTGACTGTATTTGCATGCAAACTTGACTTCCAATTCTGAGCACAACAAAGACCCCAAACAACTAAGATGTGAATGGCCAATTTTATCTAGGGGATTTTTAACCAGGACATTGGAAGAAACTACTTTCGCTTGTCAAATAGAGGCATGGGATTGCTAACATCCACCTGAGCAGACAGATGGGATCTCGGTTTAATGTTTTATCTGAAGGATGGCACCTCCAACAATGCAGTGCACACCCAGCACAGCACTGGAATGTCAGCCTAGATTATAATAATAATAATAATCCTTACATTTGATATAGCGCTTCACAGAATATACTGTAGAGTGGATTGACTGTATATTTTGTGGGCGAAACATGGCAGCCAATTGCGCACAGCATTGTCCCACAAACAGTCAGGAATTGAGTGACCAAATTATTATTATTATTTTTTGAAGGGATTATTACCCCAGGAAAGCGATCCGCCAATCGACTTACAAGTGATTGATAACAATAAAATAAAATTGTTAAATTGAAAAAGGATCAGGTGAGTTTAAAGTCCTGACAACTTTTTGACTCATAGATAAGAGTGCTACCATTGAGTCAGGCCAGCACGGTTTTAATCATATCTAATAGAGTGTGAGGAAACCAGAATGACTTCACTGAGTTTTCTTTCTTTCACAGATGGATGTATTTCATCTCCACTCAGCCATTCCACTGCCCCAGGCAGCTTTGCTGAAATTAGGATCTTATGTTTTAGTGAACTACATCCCTAGAAGGATCTATAATGTCCAATTGAACAAGCAAACGGAACATCGGATCAACACCTCCACCATTGCAGCACACCCCTCAGCATTATATTTCACAATAAAATCCATTGATAAAAACTTTGCTCCAATCTTGCAATCTACTTTTTGTGGAGTCCTGTAGCTCCAGTGGTTAGAGCACTTGCTTTGCAAGTGAGAGACCTGAGTTCAATTCCTGGCAGGGCGAAACCTTGGGCAAGTTTCCTTACTCCACACGCCTTATAATAATCCCTCCAAAAAACAAAACAATAATAAAAATTGGGCATTTTCAATCTACGACTGTTTGTGGGACATTGCTGTGCGCAATTGGCTGCCGCGTTCGCCCACAAATATACAGTCAATTCACTTTACAGTGTGTTCTGTGAAGCGCTTTGGGACGTCCTCCCGACGTGAAAAGCGCTATATCAAATGCAAGGATTATTATTATTATTATTACTTCCTCCTGCAAGATTGCTACGTTCGGCTGCTTTGCTCAACTCCTAAACTACCTCATCAGAGAGCCCCTTGCATGACAGGCTGTTAAGAGATACAACACTTCCCACTTGCTGGACAGAGCAATTTGCTGCCTACTGAATATTTCTACATTACTGAATCAGTGCAAAAAAAAACTACATTACTTTTTGCCCTTTAACAGGAGAAGAATGTATGGAATTGTGGGCATCATAGGCAATAGTAATAGTTCAGCCCTCTCCTCCACATCTCACCCACAACAACTGATTGGATAAATGTTTTTGATTCACAAGCATTAAAACATTACTAATATAAAGTTCAGTTTTGAAATACGAACAGCGCTACTTAATAATAATAATCCTTGCATTTAATACAGCCTTTCACATCGGGAGGGCATTCCAAAGGGAGAATATACTGCAAAGTGGAATTGGTCTGTATTTTGTCAGACGCAATTTGCAGACAACAATGTCCCACAAACAGCCATGAAGTGAATGATCAATTTTATTTGGGGGATTTTTTTTTTACTAAGATACCAGGAGAAACTTCTCTTTTCGAACAGTGTCATGGAATTTTTAATGTCCACTTGAAAAGACACAGAATGGAGCTCCTTTTAATGTCTCATCCAAAGAACGGCACCTTGGACAAAGTGTCACTCCACCCAGCACTGCACTAGAGCTTCAACCTAGACTGTGAGCTCAAACATGGGGCTCGAGCTGACTCAGAAGAACTCTATCAACTAAATCAAGCCGACACCTCTTCTGCTCAACCACACTTAGAAACCAAGATGGATGTTATCTGTGCTGGTATTAGGTGGGTGTCAAAAATTACCACCAGGCTGATTATCATCCCAAAGTGTTTTATGCTAATAGCATAATTTCTTACAAATGACTCAGGAGACATTGAGACGTATTCACTCAAAGAGGCTACTGGCATAATAGTGATCAACGAGATGTGGCTGAAAATTCGACAAGAGTGCAAGGGGTGGACTGCAGCAAAACAGGAGTATTTGTTGAAGATTGGCTTGGAAAGCAAGTGTGGGGGCAGGAGTGTAGGAATCTAGGTCAGGAGACATTAAAGGTTACCCCAAGAGGAAACATTAGGTGCATTTATCTGGTTTGACGTGAGTGACTCCTACGATTCAATAAAAGCTACAGAAATCCAATGAGGACAAAATGAACAGGTTGATATAGAATTATTTAGAATTTCTTGAGTGGATAAAACTGTCTCATGAAAGAGCAGAAATAAGCAAATAGATTTGTCCCTATATGAATTGATAACAATTATAGAGGGATCTGAAGAATAATACATCCAAGTGTATGCTTAAGTAACTTTCAACAGTTTCCTTGCTTTAAACACCTTGATCAGCATCTTAGCATATTGCTGGAGTAATCATAGATAAACAAGTATTTCACAATATCTGTGTACAACTACAGCATTAAACTTTGTCAACCATTATCGTAACATATCAGCGTATGTACATTGTACAGTAATCATAAAAACCCTGTACTAAGTAGGAAATAAGGAGTTTTGACCCCAGTATAAAACGTTGGGTGGGAATTACAAAAGAAGAGTGGATTGAAAAATGAATTCCTGCTGTTACTTCCATAGGCACAGGCATAGCAATTGGAGCTAATCAAGAACCCTTTAAATAATAATGATAATAATAATAAACCTTGCATTGATACAGTGCCCTTCATGTTGTCAAAACGTCTCAAAGCGTTGCACATGATGAGTAGTTACAGTGTATTTGTAGGTGCATGTGGTAGTCAATTTGCACACAGCAATGCCCCACAAAGCAGCTGTGAAATTAAATGGGGGAACTTCATGCCTCAATCTTTCCTCCTCATCCCCTCGTTA
This sequence comes from Callorhinchus milii, assembly GCF_018977255.1. Taxonomy (NCBI): domain Eukaryota; kingdom Metazoa; phylum Chordata; class Chondrichthyes; order Chimaeriformes; family Callorhinchidae; genus Callorhinchus; species Callorhinchus milii. The sequence goes on from NW_024704744.1 coordinate 9,944,100, forward strand.
TCTATCGTTATATATCTCCCTAAGACTTACCTCTTTGACCCCACCACCCCACACAATCCCTCTTCCCATGCTTAGTATCCAACCCTGTCATTGTGCAGCACTCTGAGAAGTTATCCAGTATGAAGTGTGTTACATAAAATGATAGAACCATAACAATTTACAGAACAAAAGCAGGCCATTTGGCCAAACATGTTTGAACCGGCTCTTTTAAGAGTAATCCTTTCAATCTTAATTGCCTGCCCTTTCACTTTAACTCTGTAGTTGACTCCTTTTTTAGGCATTTAGCTACAACAACAACAACAACAACAGACGTGATGAAGGTCTGAATAGGGTCTCACCAGCCGGGAAGAAAGAGGTAGTGGCAGAGGCAGGTAATGTTGTGAAGGTAAGGGAAAACAATGTTTAGAACAAAAAGATTCTTTTACACAAAGTATTCTTTCAATACGAGTGATTTGCATATTGATTGACCACTAAGTGAAAACAGAAGCCTTGGAGTAAAGATTCCCTTAGGCAGTATTAATGCTAAGGTGCATTTTCCGATATGAGTTCAACTCTGCAATAAATGCAAGAAAATCCAATTAAAATAAAATTGGTGTTTTTGTTGCAAACAACACAGTCATTACACCACATGAGTTGTTTATTCTACTGTGCTTTCCTAATGCAAGAATTGGTGACAAGATTTGGGACTTGAACACACAGTCTACAACAACAACATTACATTTGCATAGCACCTTTCACGTCGGGAGGACTTCTTAAGGCGCTAGACAGTCAGAGTTTAGGACCCAAGCTGGGGGTCAGGATCGGGGAGGGTGGAGGGTAGGGGGGGAAGCAGGGTGATCAAGAGCACGATTGAAGAGGAGGGTCTTGAGATGGGTCTTGAAGGAGGCAAGGGAGGGGGCGATGTGGAGGGACTGAGGGATGGAGTTTAAAAAGTGGGGGCAGAGTGGCAGAAGGCCCAACTACCAATAGTGGAGTGAGCGAGGCGGGTCACGTGAAGCAGGCCGGAGCGTTGAGCAGAGGGAGTGAGCAGGATGGGGGTGATAGGGCCATGGAACCTGGTGGGGGAGAGGACACAGGCTGCAGAGTTGTGGATGATCTGCAGCCTATGGAGGGAAGAGTTGGGGAGGCGGACAAGCAAGGAGTTTGCATAGTCAAGCCTCAAAGTAATGAAAGTGTGTATGATGGTTTTGGTGGCCTACAGAGTGAAACAGTGGCGGAGCCAGGCAATGTCGCGGAGGTGGGGGAAGGCAGAGCAGGATATGGCACAGATATGTGGCAGAAAGGATAGTTGAGGATCAAACAAGATGCCAAAGTTCTGGACTGGCTTAGTTGGGTGGAGTGTGCAACCATGGATGGTGATGCTGTCAGCGCTTGAGGTGTGGAGGCGCTGAAGGGAGCCAATCAGGAGAGCCTCGGTCTGGTTGACATTTAACGGAAGAAAGTTAGCTCTCATCCAGTACTTGATGTCTGATGGACATTTTGTCAGGACAGCAGTGGTCCTGGAGTTAAAGGTGGAGGCAGAGAGATACAGTTGGGTGTCATCCACATACATGTGGAAGTTGACCCCATGTCTGCGGATGATGTCAGCAAGTGGGAGCATATAGATATTGAAGAGGAGGGGACCAAGGACAGAGCCCCGAGGAGCACCGCATGAGATGGTGCAGGGGCTAGAGGAGAAACAGTTTGTGGAGATGAAGTGGAGGCGGTGTGAGAGGTACGATCTGATCCAATCAAGGACAGAGCTATGAAGGTTGAGGTAAGAGGAGAGGTGGTGGATGAGGATAGAATGGTCAATGGTGTCGAAGGCAGCAGAGAAGTCAAAGAGGATGAGGAGGCAGAGGAAGCGCTGGTCACAGATGGGCATAATGTCATTTGTCACTTTGACTGAGGCCGTTTCTGTGCTGTGGGCGGCCAATTAGAGGGGTTCGTGAAGAGAGTGGCAGGACTGGAAGGAGTGAAGCTGGAAAGCAACAACTCGTTCCAGGACCTCGGAGAAGAAAACGAGGTTGGAAATGCGGTAGTAGTTTGAGTGTAGAGATGGGTCTAGTGAGGGTTTTTTAAGTATAGGAGTGATGACTGCAGTTTTTAATGTCAGTGAATAGAGGGGCAAGGAGGTGGAGCAGGGAGGTAAAGAGAGGGGCAGGGATGGGGTTGAGAGAGCACGTGGTCTGTTTCATGCGGGTTACAGTGGTGGTGAGAGAGGAGTGGGAGATGGGTTTGAAGGTGTGGACGGAGGGATGGGTAGAGGCCGGAGTGGGAGATGGGGAGGGGCTAGTAGACGGAAGGGCAGAGGCAGCTGAGCGGAACCCCTATCCTTTGGATTTGAGGAAGCCCAGCATCGCCTTGCAGTTGGCATTGGAGGTGAGGGTGGGCAAATTATGAGAGGGTGGGCGGAGAAGATGGTTGGGGAAGGAGAAGAGGAGCCTGTGGTTGTCCTTGGCCTCCAAGATTGTCTTGGAATATAACTATGATTTAACGGAGGCAACGACAAAGCTGTAAGATTTGATAAGGTCCAACGAAATCTGCCGATAGAACGTTATGTTTGATTTAAGCCTGGTGCATTCAGCGTCCACACACCTGTGCTTTAAGGGAATGGAGGTGGCTGGCGTACCATGGTGACTTACGTGAATAGGAGACGGTTCGGGAAGAGAGGGGAGCAAGAGAGTGGAGGCGAGGGAGCCGTGGAGAAGAGTGACTGAGGAGGATAGGTCATTGCGGGAGGAAGCCCAGAGGGGAAGGAGTTCAGATGACTCCAAGGCAGCCGAGAGGGAGTGGGGGGGAAGTTTTTTTCCAGGGGCAGTAGGAGATGGAGGTGGGTCTAAACTGACAATGGTTGGTTGTTGACTGTTAGAGGTGCCGTCTTTCAGATGAGATATTAAACAGAGGTCCAATCTGCCTGCTAAGATGGACATTAAAGATCCCATGGTACTGTTCAAAAAGAGGAGGGAGTTGTCTTGGTGTCCTGGCCAACAATCTCCCAAATAAAATTGGTCATTTATTTCATGGCTGTTTGTGGGACATTCCTGTGCCAATTGTGCTGCAGCATTTGCCTACAAATACACAGTCACTTAATTTCACTGTGAATCCTATGAAGTGGTTTGAGGTTTTTCTTTCAAACATGAAATGCCACCTGGCCTTGAGTTACTGATTGTAGGATGCTAGAACATCCAGAATTAGACAAATTGTTGAATTTAGTCTTACACGTGAAGCTTGTTTTGTGTAGCTCTTAAAATAATAATGAATAAAAATGATAATAATATAAAAACTTCATATAGTTCCTTACCCCATCATCAAAGTGTCTCAAAACGGTTCTCAGGTATCTTACTGTGAAGTGCATGAGTGTGTATTTTGTAGGCAAATGTGGCAGCCAATTTGTGTACAGCAATGTCCCTCAAACAGCCAGGAAGTAAATGATTAATTTTACCAGGGGGATTGTTGGTCAGGATACAGCCAGAAACTCTGTTCTCTTTTTCTATAGTGCCAAATGGATCTTTAATGTCCATCTGAACAGGCAGACGGGGTCTCGGTTTAACGACTCATCTGCAGAACAGAAGCCCCAGTGTTGCAACACTTCACCAACACTGCATTGGAGTGGCAGCATACATTGCTCTGATGTGAGTTGTGAACCCACAACTTTGTGACTGAGAGGTGAGAGTGCTAAAAAGAAAACTTCTGGAAAACTTGTTTCTTTTTGCCCCAAAATATACAGTCAATTCACTTTACAGTATATTTCCGTGTAGCTCTTTTGAGACGTGCTACATTAAATGCAATGATTATTATTCTTATTATTCTTTCTTTGCAGTTTCTCTGAATATACAGATTTCGCCCACAAAATACACACTTTACAATATATTCTGTGAGGTACTTTGAGACATCTCAACAATGTGATAAGGCGTTATGTGGAGTGTGCAGTGTTGTAGCTTAGTGGTTAGAGCAATCGCCTCGCAAGTCAGAGGACCTGGGTCTCGGGCAATGTGAAATATTGGGCAAGTTTCTTTACTCCACACGCCTGTTTACTTAGCAATAAGTAGGAACCCGGTTGTTAGTCGATTGCTGGATCACTTTCCGGGGGTAATAATCACTCCAAAAATAAATACATAAATAAATAAAAATCATAATGATAATTTGGTCACTCAATCCACAACTGGGACACTGCTGCGCACAATTGGCTGCTGAGTTTCACCCACAAAATATACAGTCAATTCATTTTGCAGTACATTCTGTGAAACACTTTGGGACGCCTCGAAGATGTGATAAGACACTATATCAAATCCAAGGATTATTATGATTATTATATCAATGCAAGGATTGTTATTCTTATTCTTATTGTTGACAAAATATCTCATCTGCTACACGGTTTTCAAACTAAAGTGAAAACTTCTGCCTGTGAATAAATACAGCAGAGCATTCAGAAAAAAAAATAGGAAAGGATTCTAATGCAGAGGAAAGGTCTGATAATGATCTGTAGGTTGAAAAACATATTCACAAACCCATGCTTGTGACTTGTCGACTGTAAAAGCCCAAAAATGAGCCTCCCTACGTCAGCACAGGATCTCAGAGCCAAATAACCTACCTACTTAATATCCAGGTGATGATATAGGGTTAGAAATCGCTGCTCCCCTTTTGCTAAAATGCATGGCACCAACGCCCTCTGACTTCACACACAATGACAAAATAATAACTCACTTTTAATACCACCTAATAGTCCACATCATTCACATTTGAGCATGAACCACGTCATAACCTTTCACCATATTTCAATTACTGCAGTATTCCCATGGTAACACAAGCACCTCCTAGCTTTGATCCAAGCAGTGGGTAAGAGAATCGTGCCTGTCTGCGTTTCTGTTTCCCTGTTAAAAAGTTTTCATCCACGTTTCTTCAATTATTTTTAAAATGTTTTAATTGATCAGGAATCAATAGCATCTGTTAGAAAATGATCGCACAATCACAATCTCTACTCATTACAGTAACAATTTAGTAAAATCATTGCCTTAAAATCAATTGCAGTTTAAAATCTGTTGTCAAGAAGCACTGAAATAAGTAAGTATTTGGAAATGATGGGTATATTCGCAAGATTGATTAGGATCAATAATTCCCATTGGATCTTAACCTTCCAAAATACCCACCCTACTGAAACGTAGATAAAAACTTCCTGTATTACAGCATCTAGTTGTTTTTTTATATGTGATAAATTTCAAGCAGTTTCTCATACATTTAAACAATTTAAAACACCAACTACAATTTCTCCTGCTAAAACCTCTTTGCGTATTACATACAGGTAGGAATGAGTGAACTGGTCAAAGTAAACCTACAAAATACACTCTATTGCACCGTCATTGCACTTTACAATAAATCCTGTGAAATATGCTGAGATGTTTTGATGACATAGTAAAATGCTTTGTCAAATGCAAAGTTTATTATTCTGTTATATCCCCAGTTCCTACGGAGAAAATTCAGGAAAAAAATTGATTTGCTCAGTGAAAAAAATTCCATTAATTTACAAATAATTTCCTCTTCCTTCACTCTGGATGTCGGATTGGTTCAATTTTGCTCCCATTGCCTTCTCACCTCTTTTCTATATTTCAAAAGGACACAATTTCAAACGGCAGGATATAAATCTGCCATTAATCAATAAATAATCTATTTACTTTATTTTTTTTAAATCTAACCGACATGCATTTTATTTTCCAAATTACTTTTATTTCATTCCTATTCAAGGTTTTGCTTGCTAATCCAGCAACTGTGCAGGGTCACAGTGTTTCACCAAATAAATGCTTTATGAATAAATCATAATAGTTCCTGCATTTGATATAACACATTTCATAATGGTCTCAAAGAACCTTCAAATGCTTTAGTGTAAAATGTATTTTTTAGACAAACACAGCTTTTTGTTTAAATCGCAAATACATTGCCTGATACAACAACAGCAAGCTGCATTTATATTGCACTCTTCACGTAGGTTAATGTCTCAGCGTGCTTGCACAGTGCATCAAGCAGGGCAGAGGCAGAGCTGGCCATCAGCGCAGTCGAGGAGATAGGGAGTCCCGTAGCTCAGTGGTTAGAGCACTCGTTTTGCAAGCGAGAGACCGGAATTCAATTCCAGACAGGGCGAAACCTTGGGCAAGATTCCTTACTCCACACGCCTAATAATAATCCCTCCAAAACCAAAAACAATAATAAATTGGTCATTTTCAATCTACGACTGTTTGTGGGACATTGCTGTGCGCAATTGGCTGCCGCGTTCGCCCACAAATATACAGTCAATTCACTTTACAGTGTGTTCTGTGAAGCGCTTTGGGACGTCCTCCCGACGTGAAAAGCGCTATATCAAATGCAAGGATTATTATTATTATTATTATCGTTAAGGTAGAGAGAGAGGGGTTGAGGTGCATGGTGGAGACAGGGAGTTCGAGAGGTTAGAGGCATAGTGAATGAAGGTTTGACCATCAATGATGGCATAGAGGAGGTGCTCACACATAGCCTGTCTGTTTTAGCTGATCGGAGTGGTGGGAGCAGGGGGTACAAGTATATATAACAACAACAACTTGCATTTTTATAGCGCCCCCTCCCACAGGGTAGCAGTCCAGAGTGCTTAACAAGCACTGATAATGGTTAACATGCCCATCACAAAACCAAGCTGCTCTGTCCAGTCGACCCTTCTGTTCGCTTTTTATAGCCTGGCATACGGTTTGAATAGCTGACCATGAAAGTGAAATCTTGGAAGATGAAAACGAAATGAATCCATCTTTGCGACTCTATCTTATATGATATATTATGACTTGTGGTCAAAAGCTATAATTTCGCCAATCAAGTGCATAATTTTAGCAGATGGAAAATGAATAGTAAATTTGGTATTGCCCTCCAGGGAATGTTGGAAAGCCAATTACAGCATTCTCATTTGAAGAGTGCACTGGTCGAACAGGGAAGGGATGAAATAGAAGGCACTGACTTGGGTAATGTATACAGGATACATATGAAAGGTTGGCTATAAAATTTAAAATAATTAGCTAACGACTACTCACCGATTCCAGTTGTAGCACAATTATGGGGACTAACTCACACATGATAGCACAGACATAGGATGTCTGACATGTGCTGAAACCCATCACCATGCTTAAGATTATCCACACGTGGACACTTTCCCTTCTGAAAACAAGTAGATAAAGGCACCACCCAGAGATCCAACCTGCAATCTATCCTGAATTAACAACTCTCAGGCAAACTGATTTATAACTTAGCATGGGAAAAATAAGTCAGGGTACCCTACCCCAATCGCTGACCCCTCGCTGGGATGTGCACATGTGTGGCAGATGTTTCATGATGACAACAACAACAACAAAATTATATTTGTATAGTGCCTTTCACATCAGGAGGACGTTCCAAGGCGCTGGACAGTCATTGTTACGGACCAATTTAGCAATTTACAAAAGAACAATCTATACAAGAACAACTTGCATTTATATAACGCCCTTTACGTGGGTAGCGTCCCAGAGCACTTGACAGCAGCTAAGTCTGTGCTATGCCACCTTTCACATCAAGACACCATCCACAAGATCAGCCGGGTAATCCTTACCAACACATACCAACAAGACTGACCAAAAGAACTCAAAGATATTGAAATAAGTGAAGGATACCAGCTGACAAGGCTTAAAGCTTTTCGCAATCCTTTCACTACGGTGTCAGATTGATGAATTTCAGTGAGTCTCTACTTTCCATTCAAAGTTATTTTTTGGCACATTTCAGCCTCAGTTACTGCACCTGTCGGTTTGTACTAAATTATGTTTTGTTATAACAATTTTCTGCTAAATTATTCTCATAAACTGCTTTTAAGCTTATTTACTGTATCATCTCTCTCTCTCTCTCTGAAACAATAATGCTGCAACTACTGGTTGAAGTTGCACTGGTGATTTGGTCGATATCCGCACTCAGTTACAGGCAAAATGTTTTTATTATTAAACAATCGGCCCCGGAAAGGTTTAATTTGTCATCAGGACTCTTCAGTCTCAACACACAACCTATTTATTTAAATTTATTTATGATTCATGAATTAATTTATTCCGTTTTTTAAAATCGGCAAACGGTTTCACTTCCTGTCACCCCCCACTGTTTGTGGGACACTGCTGCGTGCAATTGGTTGCCATTTTGCCCGCAAAATACACAGTCACTACACTTTACAGTATATTCTGGGAAGTGCCTTGAGATGTCTCAAAGACGTGATAAAGTGCTATATTGAATACAAGGCTTATTATTATTGTTATTATTATCCACTCAGGCTCTTATTAATGTGATTTGCTTCCAAGCTCAGTGTTAACATGCTCTGGGACGCTACTCTGTGCTCTGGGAGGCTACCCTGTGTGAATGCAAGTTATTGTTGCATCAGGCCAGTGAACTAGTCTTCAAACAACATGCAAATAGAAAAAAAAGACAGCAAAAGACCTGTCAATCACATCTGATATGACTCTTCCTCACCCTGAATTCACAAATGGATGTAAATTCCCCCCCAACTACCTCCACCCTCCTGCCTCTGTGCATTACAAATGAGGAAATACGTGCACTGTTGCACTTGGGAAGTAAAAACTGCTCACACTAAAAGATTTGATTTTAAAATTTGATTGTAGTATGAGGCCTGTCAAGTAAAGCAATTGAATCCTATGCTCAATCCCCTGAGCTGAGATTGGGCTCTTTCTTCACAGAACTTACTGATATTCGTGAACTCTTTCACTCATTAAATATACCATCTCAGCAATTATATTTGACATGGTAAAACTTAATGGATTTACTAAACGTGACAGGTACTTTATAAATGTAATGATTCACAAAAATCATATTAAAATTTAAACCTGACTCAGTAATTTAGACAAATCCATTTGATTTTTGTATTTTACCACTAATTCATAGAATTACATTGATTTACATAGAATGTTACAGAACAGAAACAGACCAAACTGGTCTAACTATTCCATGCCACTGTTTATACTCCACATAAACCCCCACCGCTTGCTCCTAAACCCTTTACTCCCTTCTCTCTCATGCTCACATCAAGTATCCTCTTCAATACATCGATGCTTTTTGTTTCAACATCAACAACGCTTTTTACATAAGTAATGACAAATGTTGATCGCATTCACAAGAGTCACTCCACCTGGATTCACTTTTTAGTAAGCAAGACACTATACTCCAGATGTGACACTCCTAATCCTGCTCACGAGCCAGCCTGGCTGGTCTGTCATCAACAGTGCCCTAGAATACTGCAGTCCCTGAAACCGGACTACCAAGACCCTCACAGAGGATTGATTTAATTCTGACATTCCAAAGCATGTCACCTTTGAGCCAGTTCAGCATCATAGAGACACTACTACGTACCTACATCCCCCCCCATCAACTCTCCCCTCCACCCCATCATATTGTCAACCAACACTCCACTGTCCAAAATAATATATGAATAATGATTATGAAGGAGAGGTATTAGAAGGAACCTTAGTGAATTAGTGAAGGAAGAAGTATTTAAACATTTTCAGTAGAAAAGCAGAGAGGAGAATTTAATAATAATCATAATAATCCTTCCATTTGATAATAGTTCCTTATCACATCATTGAGACTTCTCAAGGTGCTTCACAGAATATATTTATTGTAAATTGGATTGCTTGTATATTTTGTGGGTGAAACATGGCAACCAATTGCACACAGCAGTGTCCCACAAAAGTCGTGGATTGAAGTGACTAAATTCTTTATTGGAAATGGAGCAGGAAATTATTCTATTCCCAATGGAAAAGTATATTCTCTGCTGACCTATTCAATGAGATCAAATGGATTAAAGGTATTTCACTTATACTTCTGTTGTGATCACAAGTGGATATTGAAACGCAACCCATTATCAACAACATTTGTCCTTCACACAGGTGACGTCTCAGAGCACTGATTAAAATTTAAAAAGGAATTAGATAAATATTTTCAAGAAAAAGTAGTATGAAATGGTGCAAAGAGGACTAGAAATGCTTGTACAATACTTGATTCTTCAAAGACACCTTCTCCAAATCAAAACTAGTTGTTAATCAATTGCTCACTTCCACTCAAACACTTTTTGTAGAAATTTCAATGCAAGAACTTCCCATGGTAGTTTCTCAGTCCCAGATCTCGATCTTCATCACTTTAAATACATGCCCTGTTCCAGCCATGTGTGGCGGAAATCAATCAGATTCTTATTCATGTGGGTTGTAATAGATGTGTTGCTCCCAGGAACTTTTCATGAAATTTCCTTCAGTCAGCGAAATGCCAGGTAAGTGATCTTCAAATAGGGTATAATAAATGCAATCATTAAGACTATAATAGGTTTAACATCTTCAAGGAACTAAAATCCCTGTGAGGCTTTCCAGCCACCGGTCACCTCAGGACTAATTATTTCTACAGTTGTGCAACCCACTCATCAAGACTTCTGAGGGAGTTTAATGTATTGAAAATGGGAAGAAGGTTCTCTGCTGAGAGGAATATTATTGAAACTGGTCTTTTTTTTAAACCTTCCTCAAATCTTTTCACAGCGAACTCACTTTATTCCCTGGAGAACGTCTTTTCATATCTTCCTTGCAGCAATAGTCTGGTAATACTGCATTCAGGGCCTTTTTTCATTTAAAAATGGCTTTAAAACCTGTTCAATTAATTTCTCGGAGAGCTGAAAGTACTGTATGATCAGAGACATTTTGTAAGTGTTAAAGCGAATGCAGCTACCAATTATGATGCATCTGTAACCCTGGGTCTATTACTAACACCAACTATCTTTTCAATGGATGTTTTTAGTGAGATTTCCCATTGAAGTTGCACAAGACCACAAGATAGGATTAGGTGAAGAAGTCCCTTTGGCCTGTTTGTAATGTAGCAATGTCAGCATTGACAGGTTATAGACTCCATAATGTTGTTCATGATTTGAAAGTAGACAACCTTCAAAGGAGAGGATATAACTATTTGTATATACAGCTACAGAGACATACGAGAAGATATAGGGGTCTAAACTTGTGCTATTTGATAATAATAATCTTTGCATTAACCGTATTCTTTAATTAAAGAATGGAATGGGTTTGCGATTGCTATCATAATTTTAGCTAAAATAATGCACATTTACAGAACTTATTGGGGAAACGGGAAAGCAAGGGTGAAGGGAAGGGGTTGTAAGCAGGAGGTGGGGTAGTAAGCAGAATTACAACTGGAAAAATGACAGGCAGGTTCACAGTAATTCAATGCAGACTTGGAGATGCAGACATCTTATAATAATGATAATCCTTGCATTTGATATAGTGCCTTATCACACCTTAAGACATCCCAAAGCACTTCACAGAATATATACTGTAAAGTGGATTGACGTGGTAGCCAATTGAACACAGCAAAGTCCCACAAACAGTCGTAGATTGAGTGACCAATTTATTATTTTTTTAAGGGAATATTACCCCCGGAAAGGCATCCACCAATCGACTAATAACTGGGTTCCTACTTAGCTGTAGGTAAACAGAGACGTGTGAAGTAAGGAAACTTACCTGAAATAGGGTCAGTGAGCCAGATAAAGCATAAACCCAGCAAGAAAAAATAACTCTCATCAACACTGGCCCCATTGTGCAACAATGTCCCTAACCCCCAACTCTCAAATCTCCAAATCAAGAGTCTTAAAGGTGTCGTATTTACCTAACAATTAGACCTTTGACATGCGAGAAAATAGCTGTCTTAAATTGACCAAAGCACATGATTTACCCTCAATTCCTCTGCACCCTTGCTCTTTTGCACATTTCTATTCATTTTTCTCATGTTCATAGTGATTGCTTGACAGCTTCCTGGTTCACTGTGCTCAATGACCATGACTAATTTGAGATTCCTTACCTTACTTTTTATTTTAATGTCAGGTCTGACCTTGTGTTAAATGCTCACTTTTTGATGAGCTCTCCCAGCTGTGCAGCTCTGCGGAGCTTTGTGACCTTTCAGAAAGTCTATAATAAGTGAAATTGGCATTTTCATCCTTTTGATTAAAGACTGTTATCATTAGCTGAACTGACTAATACTGAAAGGAGTGTTAAATACATCTGATTTTTCTTTAACACAATCCATTGACATTGCAGCCATATATATTGTTGCTAAAATTAGTGACAACATAAATACTGGGCCCAAAGAAACCAAATAACGTGAACACACAAGCATGCATCACCTCTGATGGGTTTCCTTGGATCTCTTCAAATGCACTGTATAATCCTTGTTAATTTCTTTTGATTCATTCAAAAGTCAAAATGGAATCCTATAGCTCAGTGGTTAGAGCATTTGCCTCGCAAGCGAGCGACCTGGGTTCGATTTCCTGCAGGTTGGGCAAGTTTGCTTACTCCATACGCCTCTGTTTATCTAGTAGTAAGTAATAACCCAATTGTTAGTCGGTTGGCAGATTGTTTTTCTGGGAATAATAATCCTTCAAAAAAGTAATAATGACTTGGTCACTCAATCCACACTGTCTGTGGGACACTGCTGTGTACAATTGACTGCCACATTTCGCCCACAAATATACAGTCAATTCACTTTACAATATATTCTGTGAAGCACTTTGAGACGTCTAGAAGACATGAAAAGGGCTATATCAGATGCAAGGATTATTATTATTATTAAGAATGTCTTGGCTATCAAGGATTGCCAGTCAAAATCACATGCTTTCACCCAAATCAATTATTTCATACTTAACTCAAAGTGGACCACACAAGGCTGAACTTTAGTTTGGTGGTTCAAAAATCCCAGGTAAATTCCTCAGTTGATCCAGAAAATGCATTTACATCAGAAATAAACAAACATGGATCAAATGTGTAGAAAGTGAGGGATGTATATGTAAACTGTCACTTAATTCAAAAAGAGTAAAAAGTTGGCTACATTGTTTATTTTACTTGCCTTTAGTGTTGTAAAGTTTTGCTTGATATTTTTGATTAAATTTGCACAGATTAAACACGATGTCTTGTGTGTTTAGATGACTTCTCCAAAGTGATTGCTGCTGTGGCATGAGGAATTAGAGGGGTATGGGAGAGGGGATTAATGAGGGTGGAGGCTCAGGTGGAGTATAGACACCGATGTGGATTAGTTGGTCTGAATGGCCTTTTTCCATGCTCTAGCATTCCAATAATCCAAAGTAATTTTCTACTGAAGAAACATTATAATTGTATTCAAAAAGAAAATTAGATTTTAAGGAAGTAATGTGCTTGAGAAAGGTTCTGTCTGACACATTAATATAACAGCAGCAACCAAATGTATACGGCCATTCATCTTAAACTGCACTGGAGTAATGTGAGCTCACGTTCTTTCACAGAGGCAATCATTAGGTTTGGCAATTTAATTTGTAAATTCAAAAGACAAAGACTTTAGCACAATGCATGTTAGCAAAATTCTCTCCATAGGTTAGCTCCCAGCTTCTCCTGCTCTCTGTCAGAGAGACAAGCTTGCGCCAGCTCTCACCTTCAATGCAAAGTCCCAGGGTAATTTTTAGAATACCATAAACACGATATAATGTTTCTTCTGTCACATCAAAATAAATGTTTAGCTCTTTTGCCTAGTTATAATAATCCATGCATTTGGTATAATGACTTTTATGTCAGGAGGACATGTCAAAGTGCTTTACAGTTCATTCCATGCACTTGAAGTTATAGTCATATGGTTAATGTATTTGTATTAACTATAGTAAAATACAGTAATACATGTATCTTTCATGCATTGTGAAACTAGGACAGACAGATCAGAAATGTTCTGAATTTTGTGTGACACTGTGTGTGTGTGTTTGTATGTTTGTGTACAATACCCACCAATATTATTATTATTATTATTATTATGTGCTGAGTTAGTTGACTTCAGAAAAAAAGATGTAGGCTCATCACAATTGGCCTCAGTGCCCCTGACAAGGTTTCTGTTTCTACCCAGTTATTTTACCCTCCTCTTATTCCCTGCTTAAAAATGCATATGCCTTGATGTGAGGTGGTAACAGGGTCATCTTTTGACCACCAAACTGCCTGGTAACACTGCCTCTCAGGACTAACACATGAAGAACAGTCACTTGGCCCAGCAGAACACTTGGAGTTAGCAACTTCAGAAGAGAAGCTATCATGAGGTGGGAGTGGTGGAAGAAGATGGAAAATCAAAATCAAAGCACTCATCCAGATGATGTATCATGTGGCACACTATTTTACATGATAATTCAGAGGCTTCATTTGGTGATTGCCTGGGACAGCATATAAAATGAATCTGTGCCCACAGCCAGCAACTCCTACTCAAATAGGTCTAGTCTTCTTGACAGTGCCTGGAGGTACTCTGAATAGAGGTCACCAATGAAGAGAAGAGATCATTTCTTGTTGTTGGGCTGTCAGATGATATAAGCAGTGAGGGTGGAGGAGATCTCCTCTGGTGTTGTGTGAAGCAGATGGATGTGCCTTGGTTTCCTGTGTGTCTTCATCCTATTTCACTGCCCTCAGCAAACAAGAGGCGAGAATCACATTCCTGTTGGGCACAGATGTAGCAGTGGATTAATATTGTGCTTCACCTGATTTGTGTGCAAACTACCTCTCCTCGAGAGAGAAAAGGGAATATTATCTCCATATCCTGCTCTCCTGTGCTCTTTCTCCCTGGTGGAATCATTGAAATCAAGCTGGTGGAATATTTATTTTCTTGTTCCCTTCAGCGATATGTTTTCCTCCTGGAGAGGATTTCAGCAGCTTTCCTTCAGGGAAGCTTGTGGCTTAGCCTCGGTGGCTACAACATGTCTTCTGTTTCAAGTAATATTGTTGATTGCCTTCCCCTCGACGTTATTCTGTCTCTTTCTGCAGGCGTGACAAGATTTATTTATCATTGAGATGTCATTCATTTTGTTTTCCCTTTGTCGGCACTTCCATTTGTGTTTCCAAGGAAACTTGGTGGCCTTTGACTCTTCAGATTTCTTGCCTCAATAATCCAGTTCCTGAACCAGGCTGGTCTGCAGTACTGCAGGGCCCTGCTGATGACAGCCCAGCCAGCCTGGCTCATTAGCAGGACTTGAAAGGGCAGACCTGGTACCTGGGGCAAAGGATCAACCCACTCAGCTCCTGTTTACCCTGCAAGCCAAAGCCCTAATGGTAGGGTGGTCCTAGTTGGACAAGCACTTGCCATACTGTGCCTTCAATGGTTAGCTGGTTAGTTTCCAGCAGTACCCCAACACATGCTCATTCCATTAAATATCTGCTGTGTGCAATTGGCTGCTGGGTTTCGCCCACAAATATACAGTCAATTTAATTTTACGGTATTTTCTATGAAGTTCTTTGAGACGTCTAGAAGATGTGAAAAGCGCTATATCAAAAGCAAGCATTATATTTATTTTTTATTAATCTCTGGGATTTCCATGTACAGGTTGGATAAACAGAATTCTCAATTTTATTTGGATACTCTTTAGCACGGTGATGGGTTTCCACATGTTTCAGATATCCAGATGACCAAAAAAAATGCTTGGCTTGGCTGGTAGCACTTTTGCCACTGAGTCAGAAAGTTGTGATTAAAGCTGCCAGTTGAAGATCGCTCCACATTGTTTCTGCCTTGTAAATTGCATTAATTCCACTTGTGGCTGCTACGCCCATTAAGTAATGATAATGGTCACCCGGCAGACTGGACCTCGGTTTAATATTTTATCCAAAGGACGGCATTTCCAATAAACCAGCACGTCCCAGCACTTCATTGGAGTGTCACCTCTGATTATATGAGTTCAAGGTCCCAACATGGGGATTGAACTCACAACCTTCTGACTCAGAAGCGAGAGTATTACCAGTTGAAATAGGGAGAGAGAGAGAGAGAGAGGGAAAAGATCTTTCATTTACACAATTGGCTGAAATTGAATTCAGGTCCTTGACTGTAAAAATAACACATCACATGTCTTAACCAACTTAGTCACCCACCTTTATTAAAGCAGATGAAATTTATTACTGTATATTCGCCCACAAATATACAGTCGATTCACTTTACAGTCTATTCTGTGAAGCGCTTTGAGATGTCGAGAAGACGTGAAAAGCGCTATATCAAATGCAAGGATTATTATTATTATATTATTATTATAATAACAAATTAACACACAAAAGAGAGCCTTGATAGCAATATTTCAGTTGAACACAGTCCAAACACTGATTCAAAATGCTCACCAGGTCCATAACAAAAGCACCTTTTACACAGAATAACAATAATTGGTAGATTAGTCATTCGGCTGATGAGTCCATACTGATGTTTTTACTCCCCATGAGCTGCCAACCCTCCTAATCTCCTCTCCTATATCCTCAATTGCATTTACCCACATTTAGGCATTAAATTCCTTGTTCAATACATTGATGCTTTTTGTTTCAATCACAGCTTTAGTACATTCTCACCATCCTCTGTTTGAAGTAGTTTTGCCAAACTCCATTTTAGATCTGCTACTTGATAATATGTATGCACTGAAAACTGCCTGTTAACATCTACATTATCAAACCCCTTCATGTTCTTAAATGCCTCTATAAGTGTTCTCACAATCATCTCATCTCAGACAGAAAAAACTTTTCAATCTTGATAGTTGTATCCACACATCCCAATCACATGTAGCTTAGTGGTGGAGTCCTGTAGTTTAATGGTTGGAACACTTGCCTCGCAAGCGAGAGGACCCGAGTTCGATTCCCGGGCAGGATGAAAAGTTGGGCAAGTTTCCTTACTGGAGAGGATAACATTTCGGAATGTGATATCATCCATCTCAGCAGGCTTCTTTCTGTGCTGAAATCCCCATGTTTTTAAATAAAAGTAAAGTAAAAATAATCCTCTTGAGGGAATTCCATGACCCAGAGCTTGATTGCATTATTGTGAACACATTTATACAAGATTATTACCAGAATAAAAAAGGGGAGGTTGGAAGAAATTATTTCATATAAATGGGTAAAAAAAATGTCTATGTCCAGGAAGAGTTTCCAGCTTTACGGAACACATTGTAGAATTTGTTATAAAACATTGCATTGAATGCCATTTGTATTGGTTGCCACATAATGCAGCCATCAGTCTCTTTTACAGTTAAACAGGCAGCCATTTAACACAAACACAAACAGAAGGTTATTTGGCCCACTGCTACCTTAGTTGTTTTTTTTATATAGTTCACCAGTTTTATTACTACTTTCCATTTGTAGATCCCTTCATATTTATTACTCCAGCGATATCCCAACATACAATCTGAATAAAACAAGTCGTTGGGAACACTCAGCAGGTCAGGCAGCATCTATGGAGAAAGGAATGTGAGTCAACGTTTCGGGTCCACAACCCTTCGTCAGAACGGAATCTGCAATCTGCATATATATGTGGAACTCTCAATCTGGTTTGGATACTCTTAAACCCCATAATAGGCATGTGTCAGATATCTGGCTGACCAAATATAAGCTCTCTTTTGAAACTTCTCTCTTTCCGTGGAACAAAGATTGAGGAGTAACCTGATACATGTCTTTAAAAATATGAGATGTTTTGATAGAGAGATATTATTTCCATTGGTCAGTACGTCAGTGACTAGAGGCATCAATTTAAGATAGAGGGCAAATGAGAGAATGGGGGAAATTAAGAGAACTATTTTCATGCACAAAGTGATTACGTTATGGAATTCCCATTCAGGATAAATGGTTGAGGCAGAATGCACATTAGCTTTCAAAAGGGAACCAGACATATATCTTAAAATGAATAAACTAAATGGCGGTACGAGGCAAGAGCATGTAAATAGGACTGAAATGTTTCCTCCTTAAAATAGCTAGCACAGACATGATTGGCCAAATGGTTCTCTTCTGTGCTGTAAATTTCTAGGGAAATAATCTACAGGCCTAACAGCTTTCATTTTGCTAACAAATTGCTAACCCTTAAACATTCATTTGATTTCTTCTCCCGAGTCCTTTGCTACCAATCCCAATTCTGTACTTCCCTGTCACTAATTTCCAAATTAAATATTACCTTAAATATCAACTGCTTCCTCTTTTCCTACCCACTTATCTGGTTAAGGCCCTTCAGAATGATAAGCAACTTCACAGAATGATAAGCAAAATCACAGGATCGCTCGCACCTGGTCCTGATTCCAATTGTTTTGTGCCCCATTGTGGAAGGCGGGAATCCTTGGTACACCATTAATAATTGGCTGTTAATACCTTAATCACTGGCACATCTTAATACATACAAGCTTTATTCGAAGATTTGGTAACATTTTACCAAAACATTTTTTTCAGTTTTAAAATGCCTCACATCGTAAACATTTTATTGACTTCCTTTTGTTCTGTTAAGAAATTATAAACTTTTAAGGGGTTTGATCCTTGCTTTGCTAGTTTCTGTTTGTTTTACCAGCTACTGTTAGTAAAAGGCTCTTTTTGGTAGAGAAACAGAAATTTCATTCGTCACTACATTTACAGTATATTCTATGAAACATCTTCCAGGCGTTCAAGGTACTATATCAAATGCAAGGATTATTATATAACTAGCTGTACCCATTTAGTTGAAGATACACAAGAGCCAAGGATTGGGGACCTCAGTGTATGCATTGAGGTACTGCTTAACCACCTAAAATAGTACAGTGATCTATTGCAGAACACCAGTGAACATCTTGTTGATTGTTCATCTAGGACCATTTGAGATTTAACTTGCAGTTTTTGGGGGTTAGTCAGGTACTTGACACATGCAGAAACCCATATCATTTAACATGCCAGGCTGCCTGGTCCTTCATCAACAGTGTACACAACATCTGATAGGACCAGCATAATGTGTGACTCCATCACTTTCTGTATTTTTTTCTAGTTTGGAATTCCAGGAATTCTTCATTTTTTTCTTTTATTTCTACTAGTGTTGTAAATCGTATTTTATTCCAGGAATCTTCATTGCAAAACTACCCTCTGTGTCTCCATAGCCTGTATTTGGCTGCTGTAACTGAGCTTCTTAAAATCGTAGGTGGTGTGTGACTAGCAATGTGTCACGGTTACCCTGTTTTTGCAATCCTTAATAATATGTAAATAATATATATACATATAATATTATTTAAGGGAAACAGGGAGGCCTGCCCCTTTATTTAGATTCTGTTTAAGAAACTGTTTGCAAAAGATTTAGTTGCGGAGGCTGTTTGCAAAAGACTTAGCAAACAGCATACATGAGCTATCCAGGTTGCAACGATATCTCGGCTCAAGGTTGCTTGATTGACAGGGAGTTTAAGAGTAACCTGGAAAGTCACATGGGCATTCACGCGGGGAAAAAGCCCTCGCATTGCATCATACGGTGGGCAGAGCCACGCGCCTATAAAAAGCAATGCTCGGTTCGCCTCGTGGTTGCTGCCTAATGGGTCGTTGTCTAATGGTCGTCATCTGGTACGTACTGACGTGTACAGGACTACTGTAACATCAGGTTTGTTTAATTATTTTATACTAATGTAGTACAACAATAACAACAAAATTGCATTTATAGAGCGCCTTTCACGTTGGGAGGAGGTCCCAAAGCGCTGAACGGTCAGGAGTCGTGGCCCGAGCATGGGGGAGGGGTGGTATCGGGGTGAGGGAAGGCAGAGAGGTCGGAGGGCGACAGAAGGCACTAGTTGTTGTGCTGCTAGTTATTATATTTATGTGTGCTCGTTATATTTGATCCCATTGTTGTTCATCTTACATTGTTGTATTTCTTATATGCAAGGTTTTGTTTTCTACCAAATGTATCCTCGATTTTCTATAATATTCTAAAACGGAGTGAACTACTTAGAGAGTAGCTGTTGACATCGGAGTTCTGGTAGTGCGAACAGACTCCAATTAGACATTCCGGTTACAGGGTATTGGAGTTATCTGGAAATACCAGTCTGAGTGTCTTAATTCTGACTCTGTTGAGCCACCTTTGAGCTAACACTGATGGGGTTAGGAAAGAGCAGATGCCACTTAGTACAAAAGCGTTACTAAAATTCGCAAGTACAAAAGGAGTGAGAACTGACGCAAATGTCCCAGGTTTAATCCCTTGCAAATATAAACGAATGCTGACGTTTTCAGAAATGGTCTCAGTGCTATCCAGTGCTGGAGAGTTTACGTGCTCAGTGATCCTTTTTGTAACCTCAATACGTAATAATTTCAACAAATTGAAAATTGCAGTCAGTGTATGATTTTGTGCACTGAAAGTCAGATTTGCTTTAAAAAAATGGGGGAAAGAGCTTGTGCTATCTTCTATGTTTTGTAAATTCTGAAGTCAATGTGCTGGCACTGCTCTTTATAACTTACCGGGAAAGAATAAATAATATTCCTTATATATAGTACCTCCTTCACTAATCATTTATAGTGCATCAACTCTCCATGTCACTGTATTAAAATGACGCACAAATGTCTAGGTATATATTTGAAAGGACTGTCTGACAAGCTTCCTGCTACATTTCCAGATAGAACCACCCTACCAATTAAAGCTTTGGCTTGCAGAGTAACAGGAACTATTTGCCCTCAATTACAAGTTGAAGGTCGATCGTTTGTGGAATCACTAATCAGACACTAAAAGTGACTTATCACTGCTCTTGTCACTTTGTGAAGATTTTAGCTCTTTGCATTACCAATAGGCAGTGTTAAAAATATTTACAGTACGTGTTAGTACTTTAAAGAATCACATTTAAGATTTTAGCTTAAGGGGGCAATTACGTGTAATAGTTTGGATTAAATTTATAAATTACACATGACTACTGTTTACTTAAGAATACGTTCGATGAGTACAAATTTGCAAACATTTTATGCAAATATTTCTTAGCAATTTATGTGGCACTACATTACTGCTAATAGAAATATTTCCTCCATATATATTTCATTATAACTGTCATGACCTTCAGTGATTTAGAACCCTTCTATTACGTCTTCTCCTTCCTTCTTTGCATTTGACAAAACCTGTTATCATGTCTAAATGTGTCAAAGCAGTTCACAAGAGTCTAGCAACTGTGCGTTTCAAGGCACATTTAAATGGGTAAGTATGAAGGTTCTAATTCAACAACAACTTGCATTTATATAGTGCCCTTCGTGTAAGATAGCAACTCGAGGGCACTTCACAATGGAGGAGGTAGGAGGGGGCAGAGTTGGACGTAAGAAAATAGGAACAGAAGTAGGGCAATCAGCCCCTTGAGCCTATTTGGTCTTTCTATTAGGTCATGGCTAAGCAAGGGTGACCTTAGGCACGATCAAAGATTTTAAGGTGAGATCTGCTGGTTGGGCTATAAAAAAATTCTATTATTGTGTGTTTTACAGTTTGTTCTTCCCAAAATATTTTTAAAGGATTTAACTACTGCAAAGTTCCAGAGAAATGGTAATGTGAATTCCTGGTAGGAGCTTAAGAGTATAGAACTCCAAGTTCTCTGATGCGTGTTGACCTTGAGAATGCAATAACGCAGGGTTTGCTGATTCAGTCATTGCAAATGTTCTGCTCATTTTCTAATCCTCGGCACAGTATTTTAACATTTACCGCCCATAAAATCAATCGATATTCACTGCTCTTCTGAGAACTAATGAAACGTGCAGGCCAATTACCAAGTATGCTCAACAATGATTATGAGGCAGATACTGTATACTACCTTGGTGTGTGTGTGTGTGTGTGTGGAGGGGTGAGTTAAAAATTACATCATGTGACATTATCACTGGTGATATTATGATCAAAAATAATTATCAGAACCAGAATACTCATGTGCATTTTTTGATTGATGTGAGAATTATCACCATTGTCAATATAATAATAATAATTCTTCTGTTTGGTATAGCGCCTTTCAAGTTGGGAGCGTTTCGCAGGATATATTGTAAAGTGCAGTGACTGTGCTATGTGGGCAGACATGTAGCCAATTTGCACCCAGCAATGTCCTATACACAGCTATGATGTAAGTGACCAATTTTATTTGGGGGAATTGTTGGCAAGACCATCAGAAGAAACATCCTTCTCTTTTCAAATAGTGCAAAGGGATCTTTAAGGTCCACCTGAAAGCCAAATGGGGACTCGGTTTAATAATAATAATAATCCTTGCATTTGATATAGCGCTTTTCACGTCGGGAGGACGTCCCAAAGCGCTTCACAGAATAGACTGTAAAGTGAATTGACTGTATATTTGTGGGCGAACGCGGCAGCCAATTGCGCACAGCAATGTCCCACAAACAGTCGTAGATTGAAAATGACCAATTTATTATTGTTTTTGTTTTTTTGGAGGGATTATTATTAGGCGTGTGGAGTAAGGAAACTTGCCCAAGGTTTCGCCCTGCCCTAATGTCTCATCCAAAAGAACTCCAGCATTGCAGCACACACCCAGCACTGATTGGAGTGTCATCTTAGACAATATGAGTTCAAAGTCCTGACATGGGGCTTGAGCCCACAAACTTCTGATTATGGTGAGAGTGCTGCAATCTGAGCCAGACTGAGAGATATCACAATTTCCAACACTCTAATAAAAAAAGTGTTCTTTTGAAGTGGAATATTGTCATCACTCTGAGAGGCTATCAGGTGTGACAGGTGGTCTATAAATGTTGTTGGTGGTTTGAATCAAATAATTTATTGCATGCAAATTAATAACTTAAATTGCCACAGGAAGAGCAGCAGAAGAGCTGAAAACATAATGCCATCTGGCAATATTGATATTTTGCAAGCGTTACAATTGCACTTAAATGCTCCCAAAAATATTAGACTTGCATAACACAATCAATGTGATAATTATCACAGGTCAAAATCAGCACAGTCACAGTGACTACTGCCTATGATTTGATAATGCATTTCAAAAATAGTGACGTGAGTCTTTAAGTAATTTTGTAAGCTACCTTCAGGTCCTTTAACGTTTTATCATAGGACTGAGATTTTCTGCAGAAATAATGAAAAGTCCAGAGCACCTCTCTCTTTTGTTACATTGGTAGCACTTTCACTTATGTTGAAGAAAATACTGATCTTTCATCGAATGTTACAGCATCTTGGCGTATGAGTAATGGAGAATACATTGTGCCTGCAGCTGTTTTGATTTATTAGTTTCCGTCAGTCAAGCTGAATACGAAAGATAATGATAGACTATACTGGTTCAATGAAGCCCCACTTTGACTGAAAGATTAAATTACATTCTCAGTTACTCAGTAAGAAAAGGCTCTAAAAATAGTGCCCTGCCGTCAGAACTTACATCTGGGACTTCAAACTGAATCCCATTCAAGCATTTAATTTCAATGAGTACATCAAGCCACACTTGTGATGTGTAAGAAAACTTAGTGTTCAACTTTACCAACTCTCAAAACTTGTGCCAACAGCTTTCTGAATCAGAAGTGAGACTTCTATCAACTGAGCCAAAATTGATGGGAATAATAATAATAATATAGTCATCCTTACATTTGATATAATGCCTTATTACATCTTTGAGACATCTCAAGAATATCCTGTAAAGTGAATTGAAGTGAAGTTTATTTTGGGTTTGAAATGTGGCAGCCAATTACACACAGCAGTGTCCCACAAACAGTTGTGGATTGAGTGACCAAATTATTATTAGAATTATTTTTGAGGGATTATTACCCACGGTTAGCAATCTGCCAATTGACTGACAACCGGGTTCCTACTTGGGAGTGGTACCAATGGACAATGGCTGCTTATGAAGTGATTCCCTAGTAGGAGGAAAGACTGAAATCCTTCAGAAAGGGCATAAGAAAGAAAAGAAAGTTAATGTATTTGGAATGCTATTCATATTCAATCAAGGAGCAAAACCTTTCTTATGAAGTTTTTTTAATAAAAAAAATCTATTGATGGGTATATACTTTTAAAGTGTTAATAACGTCATTTAATGGAAGACCGGTCATTGAGAAACATGAAAATCTTATCAGTTTCAGTTGAATTGTTCCTTTTAAAGTCTTTTTTCACATTTCCATTTTTTAGCAACCCACTGCACCACTGAAACAGCCTAGATCAAGGAATGCCTCCGTCTACCACAATGTAATTATAAGTTATTATTGGAAATGGCATTATTTTTTGTGGACACAGCATTCAATGCCACATATGCTTTGCCAGAGTATGTGTGAAGTCTTTAATTCAGCTTATACAAATCGCTTGATCTCTTCTTCCTTCTCTTCCTCTTCTGCTGTGTTGGTTTTCCCCCACTTTAAAGAAGCCGCTAGGCAGCTAAGTCCTTTTAGGTAGCAAACTCCCAATGGCACCCGTCTTTAATTTAAACGTTTTTCCCCTTGAAAAAAATATTTTGGTCGCTGCTGATACATTTAAACCAAATCGAAAATGGTTTCAATGACACAAACGTGACTAGATATTGTTGACTAGGCTTCTTTTAATTTCTACAGGAACTATTCTCTCTTAATTATTTTCTCTTTTCAATTTTTCTCTCCTCATTTTCTGACGACATTTATGCTCATTAAGATTACTGGGAAACAGACTTTCCACTTTTGCACCCAGTGTTCATGTGCAGTATTTACGGGGTATCAAAACACATGCTTTATGTTCATGCAGTAGGATGTTTGCCAAATCTTAACCCTCATCAAACTGCATCTGTTACCCTCTAAAATTAGATACATTTCATTGAGTCTGGAAAGGAGTGTGTACTTTCTCCATGCTCCCTCAAATAAAATCATTTACTTCATGGCTGTTTGTGGGACATTGTTGTGTGCAAATTTGCTGCAATGATTCACTTACAAATACATATATACTACACTTTACAATAAATCCTGTAAGCTCTTCGAGACATGTTGATGACTTGCTAAAGGTGCTATATCAAAAGTAAGGATTATTAATATTTTTAATTATTATTATTACAAACAATAGAAATCTACAACAGGTCACTCTGGATCTGAAAGAGAAAATGGGTTAAGATATTGAGTGTGGGTGGCCCTTAACCAGGTGTCGATTGACTTTCTATTTCCATCATTTCAATCTCATTTCAAATTTGGATCTTTCATAACTTTTTTTTCTACTGAAGGATTTGGAAACAACACTTTTGAGGGGTGGATTCAGTCTATTTTAAAGTCAGAATAATGTTCAGCTTAATTACACACATTATGTGCAGCATTTAGACATGTTCGCATTAAAAACTTAATTCTCTGACAGACAAAATGAAAAAAAAATACACTGAGTTCTTACTGTTAGATTCATAGTACAATGCATGATTTTTTTGTTTCAACATAATGCATTATTCAAGCATAAATAATTGTGACAAATTTTGCCTCCTTGTGTATCTAGCCCATAATGTATGGACTCTCTTTGCAGGCTTTGAGGAAGATTAATAATAATAATAATAATAATAATATTTACATTTGATATAGCACCTCTCACATGTTTCTCAAAGTGCTTCACAGAATATAATAAAAATAATAATAATCCTTGCATTTGATATAGCGCTTTTCACGTCGGGAGGACGTCCCAAAGCGCTTCACAGAACACACTGTAAAGTGAATTGACTGTATATTTGTGGGCGAACGAGGCAGCCAATTGCGCACAGCAATGTCCCACAAACAGTCATATGGATTGAAAATGACCAATTTATTATTGTTTTTTTTTGGAGGGATTATTATTAGGCGTGTGGAGTAAGGAAACTTGCCCAAGGTTTCGCTCTGCCTGAAATTGAACTCAGGTCTCTCACTTGCAAAGCGAGTGCTCTAAACCACTGAGCTACAGGACTCCACAGGACTGATGAAGGGTCTTGGACCCAAAACGTTGACTCACTTTCCTTTCTCCATAGATGCTGCCTGACCCACTGAGTGTTCCTAGCGATCCAAGTGCAGTGACTAGGTATTTTATAGGCAAAACATGGCAGCCAATTTGAGCACATCAATAAACATTACTTGTGATTAGAGCAGTTAGGGTCAGTGACTGTGGATAACCTTGCCTTACCTTCCTTCCAAGAAGGGATAGGCTCAGTGAATCTCCCATCAACGTTTGCATGGATCTTGGATCTGGAGTGCACAACCATGATCAAATTGATTTTGCCAAATCTTCCCATAAGATTTTACGGAAATCGATAAACCTGATTATTATGCCATTCTGCAGTGTATATGAACAACCTGCTTCTGACACCCTCACAAGGATTAGGCTCATGCATTAAATAATAGCCAGGTGAGGTGCCGAATAGCTTCCATACCTGTGAAACTATCCCAGCAAGAGTTATTGTTTTCAGCACGGAAAAAATAAATTAGGCAACAAATAAATTTGTATCACATAGACCATTAGTGTCAGATTTTTTACAATCATTTTGTATTACAGTGGTATTATATTGAACAGCATGTGTTGTGAGACTTTTTTTAGAAGGGGAAGTTATATAGAATGGAAAGATTTATAATAGCACCTTTCATGTCAGGGAAACATCTCAAAGTGTTTAATGATGCTAGATAGGGATCCGAGCTGGGGTTGGGGCAGGTGGGGGCGGAGACATGGGTAAATGACTGAAAATGCAAGTAGAATCCATACAGTTCTGGAGCCATTATATCCCTGACTACACCTCCACTTAAGCCCAATCCTGAGGATCATTGTCTGTACATATGCTGTTAGTAACATTACATTGACAAATCTCCATCCTTTATATACTGAACGTGGGTCACTGATTTCTACAAGAGTTAAACGAGTAATAATAAGCAATAAAGTGGCGTGATGATCTGGTAAAATATATAGGGGCAGTGACTATAAACTCAGACAAGTCATGAATTTTTAGACACTCATTTATGAAAATATCAATAAATTGAATAGATTTGCCACCAAATCTGCACTAGCATGAAAATTGGTTCTGAGCTTCTGTCTGACGAAAATAATTGAATTGCTGGCAACTTCACATTCAGAACCTACCCATCTCTCTCAAGTCACCTTTTTGAAGAAATTGATACAACAAAATCAATTTGGAATAGATGGCAGTGTCCCTTCAAGATCGTATGGGTGAGAGATCATTCCCACTCACATGCTCATGTGTTTATTGTTAAGTCCCATAATAGCTCGGTCAGCATTCTTGTCTCTGAATCAGAAGGTGGTGGGTTTGAGTCCCACATCGGGACATTGAACTCATAATATAGGATGCCACTCCAATATTGAGTGCATGCTGAATTACCGGAGGTTCTGATCTTCAGATAAGAAGAAGTAATCGTCTTCCTGTTCAACTGGACATTAAAAATTCCATGGCACTACTTGAAGAGAGAAGGGATTTTCTACTGGTGTTCTGGCCAACAATTATCCAGATAAAAACGGATCTTTCACTTTGTTAGTGTTTGCGGAGACATTGCTCTGTGCAACTTGGCTGCCACGTTTGCCTACAAATACACAGTCAATACTCTTGTAAAGCGCTTTGAGATGGCTTCATGATGTGATAAAGCACACTGCAATGTTCGATAAACAGCCATGAAGTGAATGATCGATTTTATTTGGGGGATTTTTGGCCAGGACACCAGGAGAAACTTCCTTTTCTTTTCAAATCGTGCCATGGAATATTTAACGTCCACCTAATAATAAATACAAAACACAGTACAAAATTACATTTGTAATGGGCCTTGGGAGGATGTCCCAAGGCTCTGGAATAGAATTAATATTTGCAAATTTGATGTGTTTTTTGTCATTTGCAAACTCTAATTGGTGAAGATGTCCTCCTGAAGTGAAAGGCACTACACAAATGTAATTTTGTATTGTATCTGACACATTTTAAACACAAGTAAGCAAAGTTTAGGAAAGGTTGCCAATTAAAACAACAACAACTTGCATTTATATAGTGAGCTTCACAAGGGGCAGCATCTCAGAGCAATTAAAACTCAAGCAGGAAACAAGTAGATGCTTTTACTTACTGACCATTTTTTTGGATTTGCATTCCACAAATTAATGGAAAAAATTCAATTGGCATATATCGCAAATTAGACTCCAGTGTTGACCAGTCCCTCATCCACTGACAAATTGCTTTGAGATGATAATTCTCTTGCAATAATATTGACACTGACTTAAATACAACAATAATAACTCACATTTACGTAGCACTCCTCACACACTCCTCGTCCAAGCTCTCTGGGAGAGCTTGGATGCTTATATGCCAGTGGATTAAATAAGGTACAGAAAATTGTTGAATTTGATACAGTATCTTTCATGTTGGGGCACATCTTAATGCAGTTCACAGGATTTACTGGTAAGTACAGTGACTGTATTTTGTAGGCTATATATAATGGTTAAATGTGCCAATTAATCTTTTATAATTTATAATGGTGAACAAAAAACAACACTTGTTGAGAGAGAATGAGAGAGAAATGTCGGGAAGCCACTGAACTTTAGGAATGCCTCATCTACCAAAGAGTTATGTGTCATATAGAACAATGTCTTAAATGTCTCAAGTACAAGACTAAAATCAATCCCAATGGCATTGCATTTCTCTGGTGAATTTTTCTACCTTTGTGTATTTATCAACTTCATGCTTTGAGAATCATTTAATGCATTCTTGTGTCTTTTGACAAGTGTTTAGCATGCAAAGGATTACTGCTAGTAGGGAGGAGGGAAGACTGCTTGTATTCTGGTAAACTTTTCTTTGTGGCGGATACATCCATCGGTTGCTTTAATACTGCCCTGTCTCACAGTTAAGTCTCTTCTAATCCTCAAAACCTAAAGAAAAATAAATGTTAAAAAAAAGCCTCAAAATCCTAAAATGCTGATAATTTCTTTCTTATCCTTACTTTGGAAAGATGTCCATCCTACAATTCATCTTGAATCTCCTTTACTACATAAGAGTTTACCCTTATGTATGGAGGAGATTGAAGGATTCTCATGGGAATTTCAAGAGCTGGTCAGAAAAGTTAACCATCAACCAAATAATATTATAATAATCCTTGGATTTGATGTAACCCATAACATCAAAGTGGCTGAATGTGCCTTCACAAGTAATTGCTGTCAAGTGCAATGATTGTCGGCAGACGTGACAGCCAATTTGTGCACAGCAAGGTCTCAAAAACAGTCATGAGGAGGATTGCCAATTTATCTGGAGGATCTTGAGAAGAAATTCTCTTCTCTTTTAGAATAATCCCATGAGATCTTTAACATCCCTCTCGACAAGTAAATGGAGACAACCTTACAGCAGACTCTAACCACAGTATTTCATCTTTCGAACTCCATCCTTTATCTGATTAGCTGCACTTTTTCACAACCTAATGAAAAGGTTTGAGAGAGGAAATAAAGCTACCCCAAGTCTTCCATTAATGTGAACCATTAACCCACATTAATAGTGAGTTGGTTTAACCGTGGCGGTTTTCAAATTTTTTTGGATCCATGTCTCACACTTGTGGAAACCATTGCCATCCATGTATCCAAACCTGACTGAGAGTTCCAGATAGGTATGTCACCCACAGATGGAAATTTCCTTGTGGTTGGAATAGAATGTGCAAACTCTCCCTGGAGGAATGAATCATGTTTACCTAATTCTGAGGAGCATTAGGCACAGGTTGTGAAGAGCCAAGGCTTGGGGATCTAAGAATGTGCCTTGGGGTATTACTGTAGTTTAACCAACTAAAACTGTATTGTCATTGTGAACATAGTATGGAAAGCTTTCCGCTTTTTGTTCAGCTAGGACAAGAATTGTACCTGTTAGGGCTTTGCAAACCAAAGCTGTAATAGGTAGGATTCTTATCCTAGCTGGATAAGAATCCTACCTATCAGTAGGATTACTAATAAGTAGGATTCTTAAAGTTATTCGGAGTCCTGTAGCTCAGTGGTTAGAGCACTCGCTTTGCAAGCGAGACACCTGGGTTCAATTCCAGGCAGGGTGAAACCTTGGGCAAGTTTCCTTACTCCACACGCCTAATAATAATCCCTCTAAACCAAAACAATAACAAATTGGTCATTTTCAATCCGTGACTGTTTGTGGGACTCTGCTGTGCACAATTGGCTGCCGTGTTTCGCCCACAAATATACGGTCAATACACTTTACAGTATATTCTGTGAAGCGCTTTGAGACGTCTAGAAGATGTGAAAAGGGCTATATCAAATGCAAGGATTATTAGTATTATAATTATAATTACACTATGCTCACAATGGCAATACAGTTTCAGTTGGTTAAGAGTGGGTTATTATCCCTGTCCCCAGTGACCACAGTCAAGGTTGCAATCTGAAAGTGTTCCAGCCTGCTTCTCAGTAACATGTTAAAGATATCCTCAAGCACACAGAAACTGGGATCAGGGTGAGGCTCATCTATGTTATGTGATTATCTATGTTATTTAGGTTATCACAAACTCTGTTAGATAAGCTAATTTATTTAGTATTAGAAAAAATAATCTCGATCATATGTATGTTTCTGAAATTTTTTTTTGGAATTCCTAAACATAATAATAAGCCTTGCATTTGATATAGTGTCTTATCACATCTTCGAGATGACTCAAAGCGCTTCATAGAATATACTATAAAGTGAATTGACTGTATATTATGTGGGCGAAATGCAGCAGCCAATTGCACACAGCAGTGTCCCACAAACATTCGTGGAATGAGTGACCAATTTATTGTTTTTTTTTGAAGGAATTATTACCCCCGGAAAGGCAATCCGCCAATCAACTAAAAACCGGGTTGCTACTTACTGTTAGGTAAATAGTGGCATGTGGAGTAAGGCAACTTGTCCAATGAATTCCTTGAGCTAAAGCCCATTGTGTAATAAGACCAAGATATAACATGCAGCATAGACATTCCTTGATCTGAATTCTGTTATCCATCTATCCTCACATTTGCGCTGTTCAGATCTAGGTGGTTGCTTTCCACAGATAATATGTTTTTGTCTCATCAGGAGAGGAATCACTGTCATCAATCAATTGATTATCCTTGGTCATGAGTTTCCCAGAGTTTATTGTAAATTAGCTATTAATTATAATTGTTTATTGAGCATCTTCGTAATTACCACCTCGACCGCTTGCAAGTCAAAATTACTTTCTGTTCCCAGGCCATTGTCGAGGCCAAAACTAACCTCAAAATGCTGTTCTCCACAACTTATTACCTCCTCCTCACATCCCTGCAAGGAGGTCCTTCGCGACCACATCACTCCCACCCTCGCTCGCCTCCACTGGCTCCCCATCCCCCAGAGGATCGAATTCAAGATCCTCATCCTCACCTACAAGGCCATTCACGGTCTTGCTCCTCCTACCTCTCTGACTTACTATCCCCCTACTTACCTGCCCATACCCTCCGTTCCTCTGGCTCCGGACTGCTCCACATCCCCCGCCCCAACCATCGGTGGCCGGGCCTTCAGCCTCTCAGCCCCTAGGCTCTGGAATTCCATCCCCCAATGCCTTCGCCTTGCTTCCTCCATTTCCTCCTTCAAGGCCGGTCTCAAGACCTTTCTCTTTGACCGTGCCTTCAGCTCCCCTCTTGACTCTCTACCCCCTCCTCATTCCCTCCCTTACCTCCCTTCACCCTGACCATTTCCCCCCCTGCTCGAGTCCTGACCCAACTGTCCAGCGCCTTGGGATGTCCTCCCGACGTGAAAGGCGCTCTATAAATGGAATCTTGTTGTTGTTGTTGTCCTGGACATCTCTACCTCAAAGTTAGAAGACGTCCACCTGACTGTCTCCTTTTCCTCCCCTCTTTTCACTAGCTCTCCCCCACCAACCCCTTCCTTCAACATCACCCTCTCCTTCTGCATGGCTCCTACCACTGACCCCACCCTACATTTGTTTGCCTCCATCACCCGTATGAAGTCCACCACCGTCTGCCTCGATCCCCTACCCAATCCAACCCAACTGGTCACTCAGCTCCCCCTCCTCTGCCTCCTACTGGCAGAAACAATCAATTAGTTCTTCTCCTCAGATTTCGTGCCCCTCAAAACCACTGTCATCACTCCCCTCTTCAAAAAACTCATCCTCGATTCCTCTAATCTTACAAACTACAGTCCCATTTTTAACTTTCCTTTCCTCGCTAAGGTACTGGTATGTGTTGTTGCACATCAACTTCGCTCACGCCTCTCCCTCCAGTCCATATTAGAACCACTCCAGTCCAGTCTCATCTCTGCTCACAGCCCAGAGACAGATCTCATCAAAGTCACTAATGGCATCCTCTCTCTCTGTGATGAGGGTTCCCTCTGCTTCCTTATTCTTCTGGACCTCTCCCTTGAATTCAACACACATCCTACTCCACCACCACTTTTCCTCCCTCATCCATCTCAGTGGGACCCCACTCCTCTTGTTCGAGTCCTACTCAACCAACTAACTTTGTTTCTACAAATAGTTCTTCCTCCAACCACCCTATCGCTCCTCTGCCACACCCCCACCCGGTGGCCACTTGCAGGGAACCCAAGAGCTCCAGCCCTTCTTTTCTTTGCACCTCCCTACCTCTCTGACCTGCTTACTCCTCACCTCACTAGACAATCTCACTAGCAACTACACAATAATAATAATAATAATAATCCTTGCATTTGATCTAGCGCTTTTCACGTCAGGAGGACGTCCCAAAGCGCTTCACAGAACACACTGTAAAGTGAATTGACTGTATATTTGTGGGCGAACGCGGCAGCCAATTGCGCACAGCAATGTCCCACAAACAGTCGTAGATTGAAAATGACCAATTTATTATTGTTTTGGGTTTTGGAGGGATTATTATTAGGCGTGTGGAGTAAGGAAACTTGCCCAAGGTTTCGCCCTCTGCCTGGAATTGAACTCAGGTCTCTCGCTTGCAAAGCGAGTGCTCTAACCACTGAGCTACAGGACTCCACAAATGAGACTCCTCCAAATAATACTACCTTTGAGGATCCCATTCAAAAATATAACTACCATCATTTATGTATATAATGCATTTCTTCCAATATATGTATTGATTTATAAAGCTTGTTCTTTTCCATTATTGCTTCTTTTTTGTATTAATAGTAAAATTTGACAAAGCACCCGATAAAATAGTCATAAAATATTTTTTATAATCTGTGACGGCTTTGGCTGAACATGCTTTTTGAAATTCTTGTGTTGGTGTTATTTAAGATGCCATTTCTGACAGGTCTTTATCAGGCAAATATGCAAATAGAGCTGATAGTTTTCTCCATGATGTCTTAATTATGTGATGTTTCTGCTTATGCGCTGCATAAAATTGCTTTATTCAAAGTAGAGAGAAAAGCATAACATTCAGGGCCATGGATCCATTAATCATTCTTGAACTGACAATAGTGGGGACTGAGGAATTCCCTGTTAACCAAAAACTTTAACACATAATCATGTTAGCCAGAGGCCATGCAGAGAAGCAGCAAGCAGGTCTACACTTCAATATTTTCTCTCAATTCATTATTAAGCTTGCATTAACTACTGCATCTGCCTGTATAACTTTCACTTCATTTCTAACCAATTTTATCTGGCTCAATTTAGCCTGCCTCAATCTAAAAAATCTTGCCTCTGAGGAAGAACAACAACAACAAAATTACATTACATCCCGCCTTTCAGTTCGGGAGGATGTCCCAAGGCGCAAAACGTTGAGGAATTCAAGCCCCACATTAGGAACTATCGTGGTTCACGTTGACATTCCAATGCAATGATGGGGGGTGCTGCATTGCTGAAGATGGATCAAATGTTAAACCGAGATCACTTCTGCCTGTTCAGGTGGATGTTAAACATTCTGTGATGCTATTCCAAAAAAAAAGGAGTTTCTCCTGGTTTCCTGGTCAACAATCCCTCTTTTTTTCTGAATTCAGTGTTGATTTTCCCAATCACATTTCTTTTCAGCATGAGTGTTGTGAACAGGTTTAACTTAAAATAACCTGGCAATGCACAGTCATTAATCATTGATCAGTAATTAATCAATGGTTATTAATAAAGACACTGAGAGCTATCGAACAGTAAAATAGGTATTTGAAATAACAATGCTCATGATAAAGTGTACTGCAGTGCTGTTTTGTAGTGCATTATAATATTAATAATAATAATCCTTGCATTTGATATAGCGACTTATTACATCGTTAAGACATCTAAAAGCGCTTCACGGAATATACTGTAAAGTGGATTAACTGCATTTTATGGGTGAAATGTGGCAGCGAATTGAATTGAATGACCAAGTTATTATTATTTATTTTTGAAGGGATTATTACCCTTCATTATAAAATGTACTCAGTGCTATTATTTAGGATGGCCACGATGGTTTATATTGTTTTGCACATTNAAAAAATATTAGTTCAGAACCCATATTCTCTCCTTCATTTCATATCAATATCAATTTTAAGTTTTAATTGAAAACATGATCACACTGTCTAAAATTACTCATCTAGTTTTAATACCACTTTTTTAAAAAAGGCTAATTTATAAACCTTTGTGATGTTCAGCATCAGCCATCTGAAGGGCAAAAAGTAAATCTGTTTGGGGAATTATGTGCACAGTTCAGATTTGGTGTTAATAGATTTCTGAATATTGAATTGAAATCATTAATTTCAATGGAAGTTAAAATTACTTTGCCGAAAAAAATTACATTTTTTTATATTGAAGCAATTTCACCAACTGAATAAAATGAATATATACATTTTACTTTCTTAATGTCTCATGCCCCAATAGTGGCAAGGACCCAACTTCTCAGATTGATGTAAAATTTACAGGTTTTAAACTCTAACCTTTTGATTTTTATTCTGCAACTCTTTTTACATTGTCACAATCCATTTAACTTTCTACGAAAAAATAAATTGAAGCAATTTCACTTGCCGTGCCAAGAGAGTTGTAAAAGGCACTATTAAAACAGTGTTCTGTGATAAAATATGGTGTTAAATGAAAAAAAGATGAAACAATTAAATTGGGTTAAAATGGTAACAGATTTCAGAAAAGGTGTCAGAGGTCAGTATTTGGTTGGTTGAAAATGAATCACTGAATTCCCATTGCATCACATATGTTGGGTTATAAGCTGTGTTCTGCAGTATCTATAAGGCATATAATGAAAGATTGGATGATTCTGCCTAACAATTGAGGCATCTTAATAACTGAACATCAATAAATGTAGTCTAGATATAATCGAAGGGTTGCAACTTTTAATTTCTGGTTGCACAGAAAGTTACATTTTTTGTAGGTGGATTGCATGGCATTTGCAGAACAAGATCTGCTATCTGGTGATGTGATACTGAAACATCAAGCTCTGTGTTTTGCAAGATCAAAATAAAATAAGCAAGTTAACAATAAACAATAACAATAAACTCTGAGACCCAGTGTGATGGGCGCTATATAAATGCAAGTTGTTGTTATAGTTTACAACAAAAATGATGGAGGTGAAATCTTTGGTCTGCTTTTGAACCAATCGATTGGGTTTAAATCAGAGTTTTTTAGTTTGACGGGGGTGAGAAATTCATACTCACTCTCCCAGATTTAGTAAAGGATTAGAGTTGTGACATTTCTCAACAGATTGGGTGAGATACAGATACACATTTATCACATAAGATCTGATAAGAAATATTACAAGTTTACCCTTTCATCCCTATTAGTTGCTTAAAATTTTCTTCTTTTTCTAGAAAGAAGTTAATTCGACCTATCAGCCCATCCTATGGTATTTTTCTTTGCTTGTGGGTTCAAGCCCCATGTAAGGACATTGAGCTCACAGTCTTAGCTGACACCCCAATACAGTGCTGAGGAGTGCCTCATTGTTGGATTTGCCGTCCTGTGGAGGAGACACAAAATTGTCTGTCTCTTCAGTTTAAAGATCCCATGACACTTTTCGAAAAGAGAAGGATGTCAGAATTTTTCTTGGCCAAAAATCTCCTATTCACATTATGGCTAATTGCGCAAATTAACTGTTGCATTCACTTAGAGATATACGATCACTACACTTTACAGTAAATCCTGTGAAGCATTTTGGGATCACTCAACAACGTGATGAGGCACTATTTCAAATATAATGATTGTTATTTTATAATTTCTATGATTCTGTGATCCTCAGATGGCTCAAAATAATCCACAAAGTACAATTTTGATTGAATTTAATATTAATCCTGCCATGTGTTATATTTTGTTGAAGAATTTTCATTTTATTGCTTGATTTTGCTACATGATGAAACTATGGTTGAAGCGAAAAACATCTCTGTGCTTAAGAGGAAACTTATTGCATACACGAGGCAGAAAGGAACAGAGGGGGAATAGAATGGGCATAAAGGGATTTGTAGACAAGTCTGAGGATCTTGAAGTCGATCTGTAAAGCACTGTGAGACATCTCAACGGCTTGATAAGGCTTTATATCAAATGCAAGGATTATTATCTTTATTAAAGGTTACCATTTGTTCCATCTTTGAGGTCTACATGCAATACATTTTTGGATACTTTCACGATCATCCTTGCACTTGAATCACGATGAAAAGCTGCAGAGTCTAACAAAAGTCACAAATGAAGGAAAGCAAGCTCAGG
This sequence comes from Callorhinchus milii, assembly GCF_018977255.1. Classification (NCBI taxonomy): domain Eukaryota; kingdom Metazoa; phylum Chordata; class Chondrichthyes; order Chimaeriformes; family Callorhinchidae; genus Callorhinchus; species Callorhinchus milii. The sequence goes on from NW_024704744.1 coordinate 9,980,360, forward strand.
GCAGACCTTGAAAAATTAAAGATGCTAAAGTGTCCTGATTCACTAATTATAGAGTGTAATCTGTGAGATTCTTTTTGTAAGGAAGTTCAATTGGGACTTCCATGTCAAAAGATACTGCATATTAGACAACAATATGTAACATGCCCACACTGTAGTGACCGTGTTTATTATAATAATAATAATAACAATCCTTGCATTTGATATAGTGCCTTATCACGTCTTTGAGAAGTCTCAAAGCACTTCATAAAATATATTGTAAAGTGAATTGGCTGTATATTTTGTGGGCGAACACGGCAGCCAATTGCGCACAGCATTGTAGAGGAGGGTTCTTAAACTTTCTGGTCTTAAGGCCCCCTATGACATTAGGCATCCTGTCATGGGAATCACAGGGTTTTTATTCTTGGGGTGTGCGGGAGAGGGCTGAATAAACCTCACCAGGATGTCCTCATCTCTGTGTCTCCTGTCTCTGAGGCCCCCAGTATGGGAACCAGTGGTTTAGAGGAAAGAGATGAGGATCATCCCCTGTGTTAGAGGAATAACCTTTGAGCAACAATGCTAAAGGGTCTTGAAAATAAATATTCCCAGAGGGATTATATAAACAGATGCAGAAAAATGAAACTCCTAATTATACTTTTCGATACAATGAAACAGCAGAACAAGAGAACTCTGGTCTTGAGTTGCACAGGGCAATTTCAGGACAAACAGCAGAAGGTATTTCTTTACTCAGAGGATGAATAAAATCTGAAACAATACCAGGAAGTATGGTTGAAGCCAGGATGCTGGACTCAATTCAGCACCTTGGGACATCCTCCCGTTGTGAAAAGCGCTCTATAAATGTAATTTTGTTGTTGTTATTGTTGTCAATTAAGAAACAGCTTGATGCTGTGATGGGAGGACGTTAGGGTGGGTATTCTGGAGGGATGAGATCCAACGGATCGAATGGACTGAAGAGACACCATTCAAGTCGCTCTTGTAATCTTACGAATTGTAATATTTTGTACTGTGGTAAGTGAAATCATACCAAAAGCACTGTTCATTTGTTCTATTGATAAAGGCCTGCTGCTTATTCCGCTGACTCCTCAGTAACATTATAAACCTTATGAGCAGTTCAATAATTTAAAAGTTCCTTTTGCGGACTGCAGTTATAACACAGCTGGTGTGAAATCAAGTGATGGTGATTGCGTAAGTGCAAGTGACACTTTGGTGAGGTCATGACTGCTTCAATTATGTTTATCTCAAAGGTTCCTCATTTTGCTTCTCACATTTCCTGGGTTTTAATACAAAGAAAATCTCTTTATCCACCCACTGCCTCTGTTCATTATTTTGAAGACTTTGGATCATATTATGCAATCCCACACTTCGTCACACACACATATTTTTCCAATTAGAGGCTGATTTAGTTCAGATAATCTATTCATACCTCATTGATCTAAGACTTGGTTTTCTTTGAACCTTTCCAATGCCTCTAGGTCTTTTTGTAAGCGTGCTTCCTAAAACTGGACATAATACGCCAAAACTTTTCAGTGCCAGTTAGTTAGTGTCTATTCAAATGTGCAATGTTTTGTAATATCTGTCATACCATGTGACAGCACACTTGATATCAGTACAAAGCAAATACATTTCCCTCATTTGATGACAAAGCCTTCACATTGTAATCCTACTTGCTACTCATATTTGTACACTTCAAATTTCTCAGCAGTAAATTCCATTTGATATTAATTAGCTCTGTTGCTAAGCCTTTGTAGATCTCTTTGAAGAATATAACCTTCCTTGGAATAACCTGCTTTCCTGTGTAAATTTGCATCATCTGCAAACGTAAACTATCACAATGTTTTCTTCAATTTTCTTCAAAGTTGCAAATAAATACTCTTAGGAGCGGGTTTTGGGGATGAAGCCCTGGGAAATCTGATTGCAACTTTCCACGCGTGCTGTTGCTAAGTATTTCTTACTTTGTGGCAAATGAAACCCAACAAAATACACAGTCAATTCAGTTTACAGTATATTCTGTAAAGCGCTTTGAGAATTCTCAACGACATGATAAGGCGCTATATCAAATGCAAGGATTATTATTAATAAAATATTTTATCCCTAATGCTAGAGGATGGACTGAGAGCAATGATTAGATAAGATGTTTCAGAAGGAACCTGATATAACATTCTATATAGTATATAACATTCTAAATTTGACTGAAAAGTAAACCCAGTGCAATTATTTTAGACAAGCCAATGAACAGAATAAGTAGACACAGGTTCAGGGTTATGAAAGGAATTTCAGGGCAGACACCAGAAAGTATTCATTTACACAGAGAGTAATTGATGATTGGAATGGATTAGCAGAAGGGGTGATTGGGGCCATGATGCTGGACAATATTTGAGAAACAGATTGATAATGTAATGGCACCATGGTTGGATAGGTGATCTAGAAAGATGAGATGAAATGGGCCAAAAGGCCTTCTTATTCTGAACCTCTCATAATAATCCCTTCAAAAAAGAATAATTTGGTCACTCAATCCACAATTGATTGTGGGACACTGCTGTGCGCAATTGGTTGCCACGTTTCACCCACNAAATATACTGTCATTTCACTTTACAGTATATTCTGTGAAGCGCTTTGAGATGTTTCAAAGGGGTGATAAGGCGCTATATCAAATACAAGGATTATTATTGTTAAACACTATACAAATGTAATTTTGCTGTTGATGTATTATCTCATAAATGCTTCCATTGTTGTCATGGAAGCTTTGGACACAAATTCTATTCATGGCTGGCTTGAATTCTGTTAGTGTGCTGAAACATCAGGTCACAGATGTTTTATGCGTATAAATATCACCACCAATTTGTCAGTAGTCTACAGAGTAATAGCCGAGAAGCCAGTTGGTTCCCAACTCATTAACAGTTCCAGCACCTGCTCCTATCTCTGCAAAGCAACAGTAGGTGCTGCCTCTGAGAACATGAAACCCACACCAACATTAACACCAAGGTGTCAGTTTGGCTCAGTTGGTAGCAAGCTCACCTCTGGGTTGCAAAGTTCTATAATAATAATAATCCTTGCATTTGATATAGCGCTTTATCACATCTTCGAGATGTCTCAGAGCACTTCGTAGAACAAACTGTAAAGTGAATTGACTGCATATTTTGTGGGCGAAACGCAGCAGCCAATTGCGCACAGCAAGTTTTGAGTTCAGGACTCATGTTGGGAATCCGGTTCATAATCTCGTCAGACAATCTAGTGCATTATAAGCAGAGAGCTGCTTTGTTGGAAGTATTGCTTGGATGATATGATAAACTGAGACTCTGTTTGCCTGTCTTCAGGTGGAGATTAAAGATCTCATGGCACTATTTCAAAAGATAGCTTCTCTCAGTGTCCTGGCAAACAATCTTTCAGATTGGGAATTGCTGTGCTCAGTTTAGTTGCTGCAATTGCCTACAGAAAAACAGTTGATGTATGTGACAGTAATTACTTTGAAACACTTTGATTTTATAAGAGCTTTGAAGATACAGCTTAATAATAATCCTTGCATTTGATGAAGCACCTTTCACATAGGAGGGCCATAATAATAATCATCATCATCATTTCAAAGCACTTCACAGGCTTTTACTGTAAAGTGCAGTAACTGTGTATTTTGTAAATTCATACATTAATTAATTAAGTCATTCATTTATTCTTTCATTGACACCAGAGACTCTTAACACTGATGGAGTTACATCTTGGTTAGTTGCAAATACAGTTTGAAGGCCTTCTATCTCCTCTGGGTACCCTAGGTTAAATATGCAGCCATTACGCAGTATATTTGTTCACTAAGGGAGCACTTCTAAGGCACAGAATTCCAACTATAGTTGATGTGGACTTAGCATTCTCAGAGGTGGCACCTCTATTGATGTTTCATTTCTGAGTGTCAAAAGCAGATAATAATCTGAAATGTGTTTTACAGCAGTTAAGCACTGCCTGGCTGAAGAGAGACTCTGTTACATGTCTTGAATGACTGCAGTGTGAATAATGTGTATTATCATATGAATATGAATAAATTAAAAGTATACAATAAATCTTCCTTTTAGTTTATCTACAAAACACTGCATTACGCAACACTTTGTATTTGCAGCCACATTTTATCGATGGCACTTCACAATGTTTATTTTTAGCAAAATAACTTTTATATACACCATACAAATTTACGAATGTTCAAGTATTTACCAGTGCTCAAATGTCTGGTGTGAAATGTATCCTGGCAGTCTAAACTCCATTTCTAGAGCAGCACAAAATTGTCACAAAGAGACACTAAATTGTTGGACTTACTCACGTCCTGCTTATGCTATAATATGGAGCAGGAATCCTCATTTATATTTTTGTATTCCCAATCGAATTGGTCAGAGGCTAAGGAGTGTTCTGTAATTTAGGCCTATACAGAAGTCTAATCTTGGGCATTAGATTTTAGCATCATTTGAAGAGTCAGTCAGCTTCGGAAGAAATGAGGGCATTGCTGATCTTTATAAAAAGAAGACCCTTACATTTGGTATATCATCTTTCATGTTGGAAGTATTTCACAGGAAATACTATGAAGTGCAGTAACTGTGTGCTTTGTGGGCAAATGTGACAGCCAGTTTGTGAACCGCAATGTCCCATTGAGTAATACCATGGGATCTTAAACATCCACCTGAACAAGCAGATGGGACCTCAGTTTAAAGTCTCATCCATCGGATTGCAACTCCAAAAATGCAGCGCCCCACCAACACTGCATTGGAATGTTAGCCTCGGCTATGTGAGTTCAAAGTGGGGCATGAACCCACAACCTTTTGCATTTAATGGATACACTGCATTGATTCTATTACCATCATGAAATCTGTGCATGTTAATAAAGATTTAGAGCAAAAGGTAAAGTCTTGGAGGGATTTACGGGGAGAGTTGTAACTAGAACGAATTGACTTGATGATTATGAGTAGGGATTATTTGAGTTGGTCAGCAGTGACTGTAATCCTGCAGGGAATAATCCCATTCCCTGTGCTAGTGACTGTACTTCTCAATGACCTTGAAAAATACATTGAATGTGGCAGATGTGCAGCAAAACATTTAACAAGTTGAAATTCCTTGAGTATGCAACATTATCATTTCTTTTTGAAAATAATTATTATTGATAATGTAATAAGAAGTAATTATGATGACTCTGGGCTAAAAAAAATGGATTATGTATTAAAATGTGGGCTTCGTAGCACCCAGTACAAAATTTAAATTTAAATGGTAATATTGTTTGGACAGAATTACCATCTGTTCGTATTTTATTATATGGCTTCCTACCCCGCAGCAAGTGCGCTCACTGCAATAGCCGAGCAATTAAAACAATTATTAAGGAGTGAAATACAGTGGAATTCAGTTAATTGAATATCGGGCAATTGAATAGTTTGGTTTATTGAATAATTTTCGTGGTCAAATTGAGTATTCAATTAACAGGATTTTACTGTATTGTGAAAAGTGTTTCATTATTACAGTCCATCAGGAATTTCAATGATAGAGTAAGTTAGGGATAGAAGCACCTCTATTTGGGCATGATAACTCAACGGTATTACAATAAGCAAGCCTTTCAAGCCACTTCTTCCAGAGATAACTAAGATTCCCAGGCCCGCTCCTACCTGTATAAATCACTCGGAATAACCGATAAAGCCTCTGTAAGATATTGAAATAATCCATCACTTAAATGAAAAACAAAGATGCCGAGTCTAAGTAGTAAGCAAAAAATGAACAGCAACCAATATTTGATTGAGGATGTTGAGGTATCATCTTGAATTAGTCTAATGACTTATCTGGCACCTGGAGACTCCAGGGCAAAGAATAAAGTGCATCGACAGCAACAAGAATGGAAAGTGTTTAAAAAGACATATTGGTATTAGGTGTTCAACAATCTGCTCATATGTAGCACTGTTAGCGTAGGATAATGGCTTGAATCACATTACAGAGATGGATTGGGATACTTAGAAAAGTTGCAGGTATGGAGTAGAAGGAAGGTGACCAAAATAAAGCACTGCCTAAGAGGTAGGATTCTAGAATGAAAGAATGAAGGTGTATGACAGAGGGATTTTGGAAAAGAGTACCAGAGAATGGGGGTAATTTGGCTGAAAGCTCACCTGCCATTGGTGAGGTGAGGGTTCTTGAAGTAGACCTGAGTTAGTAGAGTGAAATGAGTAGGTAAGCTGACCACTCTACTGCATTGTCTAAAGTGAAGTCCTTCATCACCCATACAAAAGTCCGTCCCCATCACACTTGTCCTTGCCAGGCTCCACTGGCTAACAATTAGCAAGCAGATCAATTTCAAGTTCCTCTCAACAACAACAACAAGATTCCATTTATAGAGCGCCTTTCACGTCGGGAGGACGTCCCAAGGCGCTGAAAGCTTGTTTTCAAATCCCTTCATGCATCCGCACCTCCTTACCTATCCAATTTGCTTACTCCCCACTCCACCACCTGCTGCCAACCGCTCGGCTGGTTCCAGCCTCTTGTTTGACCCTGCCTCCTGCGTTTTCCAATGAATGCACAGGCACTATACTAATTGACAGCAATTACCTGTGAAGTGATTTAAAATGTTTTCACATTATGGACTCAATATCAATTGCAAGGATTATGTTATTATATCTGAACTAGTACATTATGTTGGCCTCCACAATACACAGATACTAACTTTACTGTAGGTCCTGTGAAGAGCTTTGAGATTTCCTCCTGGCATGAAAGGCGCTACATCAAATACAAGGGTTTAAAGCTGCCTTTATTCTTATCCTTCTCAGTGAACATAGTCCAAATCATGACCGAAAAACCTCAAGCATTTTTATTTCTAAATAGAACACACATAAGGGATAAAAGAATAGAGGGGTTTAAGAGAGGGAATGAGGAGAGGTGGAGGTGCATGTGAAGTATAAACACTGGCACAGCCTAGTTAAGTTGTACGCCTTATTTTGGGTTGTGGCAGGTTATAGTATTCCATGTGATTGGAGTGATTTTCCCCAGTCAGTCATCTCATTTTTGTCAGATCCTTTATTGGGAGGGACTTTCCTTGGGACTCATCATGAATATTTCCACCTCAATATAAAACTGATCTCATTACCACTGAATTGGACACAGTGTTCGAGATCACCAGTCAGAATCCTTTTTTTTAATAAGAGAACATCACATTGACGCAAAAGAATACTGGTTGACAGTATAGCATGTAAATTCAGAAGAGGCAATCAGCTGTGATCATTGAATTGGATAGCAAAAGAACTCGCTCACTCGAGGAATTGTTTCAGAATGAGAGGAAATAGCTACGCTGACTTGCTGCAGTTGGGGAAAGAGCTGAGGAGACACAGTCCGCAGTGCGGGTGAAACAGACACAAAGAAGCCTTCCAGCAAACATGGAGAAAGAACTGTAGAAGCTTTTGATCAACAGAAAAGGCTGTAATTGAACATCCCAGTAGCGAGACGTGCCCGAGGCTTTTGATGTTAATGCAAATGGAAGACAATTGCATTCTGTTTGCCTACCCATTTGGAGAAGGTGTTTGACCGGGGATTGCTCCTCGGAGACAAGAATGTCCAAAGGCATGCCATTAAAATGTTCACATTATAAATGTGCACTCAATCTATCGACATATGGGGTGTCACCCCCACCCAAACCCCCAATTCTTAAGTCATTTATCCAGTTGAAGCAATTTTTTGAGGGTCAGCTGGATGTCTGCCACAAGCAATAACCCATCACTAGGCTTACTCAGTCCTTTTCAAAAGCTAAGGACATCAAGTTATTTTTTTTCTTGAAACACTTTTTCCTTGTCCTGCTTGTAGCATTTGACTCCCAACTTCTTTGTGTTGAGTTTATATTTGTGTGATGTGAGAGCACCGTGATTCCCCCTCCTGCATAATAGATACTGGATAATCAGAAACTCCTCTCAATAGTTGGCAAGCAGGAATTATTTGATCACACAGAGGGTTATGGAAATGTGGAATGCATTCTTCCTAGTAGGCAAAATCAATATGTTTTATTGATTTCAATATCAAGAAGATAGGCAGATAAGTTGGATAGATAGGCAAGTGAGGTAAATAGGTAGGTGATAAGAATCAAAGTGTTGTGACTGTAGACATCCCTGTGTGCAAATTGGCTGCATTGTGTGATGCAGCCAATTTGTACACAGCGATGTCCTACAAATATCCATGAAAGTAAATGAAAAATATTATCTGAGGCATTGAGGAGGAGAAACTCCCTTCTCTTTTCAAATGGTAAGTGCATACCAGAAGAAAGCAAGCAAGGAAGGAAAGAAGGAAGCAGACTTTTTAGGCTAAATTTCGCCCACAAAATATACAGTCAATTCACTTTATATTCTGTGAAGCACTTTAAGATGTCTAAACAACATGATAAGGTGCTATACCAGATGTAAGGATTACTATTATTATTAAGTGACCTCCTCCTGAACATATTTCCTTGAATTTTTCCCTCGTTCAATTCCTCTTTGCCAAAACGTGCACAACATGAACTGGCTTATTTTAAATTTCAGTAACTTTTTTGTATATTGATTATCAGCCTGTCAAACAGATTTGATGCTCAGCTAATTACTGTAACAAGCACATATGTTACATCTCCACATTGCTCAGAACATTCAATGTTAATTTGCTTTTCAATTTAACACAAACTTCTAAGACCTCACTGATCTTACACAACGCAAATAAAATCTCTATCTGATTAATAGGTATCAAGAATATTGACTTATCGCACTCAGGAAAATAACTTCTGCGAAATATTTGTAAATTGTTATAGATATTTGAACCCTTAAAGACTGGCTACCTCTCATATTGTTTAAAGATTCCAGCAATAAATGAGATTGTTGATTTGATACAAGTGTTTTAACCATTATCTTGCATGAATTAGTCAGTCTTTGGGCATCACAACACTGACCCGGGGGGTGGTGTTAATTGACCATAAGCACGGTCGAAGAGTAAGGTCTTCAGACGGGATCTGAAGATGGAAAATGTGGGGGCAAGTGGGAGAGATAGAGGAAGAGTGTTCCAGATTTTCGGAGCATAATGGCTGAAAGGACCTGAGGGACAAGCAGGAGGCTGGAGCAGGTCAAACGGAGGCAGTGGGTAGTGGATTGGGGAGTAAGAAGGTCGGGCATGAAGTGTTTTCATGACGAGTGTGAGGACCCATTCTTGCAACAAGTTGTCTGTTATTTTTATTCTTCTATTCCGGTCTTCCTGGCACACAGAATCTGAATATTTTCTTTGATGCAACCTTTGATCTAGGTGTCAGCCAGGTTCAATTGGTAACACTCTCACCTTTGAGTCAGAAGGTTATGCGGGTTCAAGTGCCATGTCGGAAATTTGAGCTTATAGTATAAGGCCTGACTGACACTCCAGGTGCAGTGACGCATTGTCAGAGGTCTTTTGGATGAGATGATAAACTGAGGTCCCATTTTCCTGTTCAAGCAGCTGTTAAAGATCTCAAACAGAGAATGGAGTTTTCTAGTTTCGTGGCCAACTGTATCCCAGATAAAATTGGTCACTCACTTCAAGGCTCACATTTCTGTGCACAAATTGGCTGCCTGTGTTTGCCTGCAAAATGCACAATTATGACCCTTTAGAGTAAATCATGTGAAGTGTTTTGAGACAAGCTCCCGACTTAAAAGGTACCGTATCAGATGTGAGCATAATTTCCCTGACTCTGACACAACAGAATATCAAAAAATAGCATCTGTGGGAGAGAGACAAGAAAGAAAAAGAATCAAACTACTGCAGCGAAATACAAAGTATGAAATTGCATGTAGACATTTGAGCTGATGAAACGAAATGCAATCCACTCCTTATGTTCGTGTGAGGCAGATATGGTATACAGCTTCTTCACAATTTGAAGAAGACCACTTCCTTTATGCCAGGACAAAAACAATTATGCCTCAAATATACAAGGACAAAGATAAACTCAGCCACACAGATTATCATTGAATCAGAATAGGCTAATGTGCTGCAAAAATATTAACTACTATCATATCCACAAAGGATTCAACAAGAACAACAAATTAAATTTGTATAGCGTCTTTCAGGTCAGGAGGACGTCCCAAGAAATTGGACAGTAAAGGATTCGCAGCTGGGGATTAGGATCAGGAGAGGTGCAGGGCAGGGAGGATAGGGATAGGAGGCTGACCAAAGGCCCAGTAGAAGAGGAAGGTCTTGAGTCATGCCTTGAAGAAGGCAAAGGAGGGAGCGAGGCAAAGGGACTGTGGGATGCAGTTCCAGAGGGCAGAAGCAGAAAGTCTGAAGGCCCGACCTCCGATGGTGGGGCAGTCAGGGCAGGGGACTTGGAACAGGTGAGTCTACTGAGTAGAGGGAGCGGACAGGCTGGTATAGGGTTAGCAGGTCACAGAATTGGGAAAATACGCTAAAAAAATTCAAAGTTATACGAAAGAAATCCTCTCTGGTCAGTAGGCTAAGAGTTGAGATGGAAGAAGATAATAAACAGATATTCACTCCTGATGTTTTTTGGAAAGTAGAGAGTATGTGAATATCTTTATATGCTATATCATAATAATTTTGTATCTGGTCTCTGGTTAAACAGCCTCCAGATCGTGATACGATATCACCAGCACAAAAAAAATGCTAGAAAGGCTTTACTCAGAAAGTTGCTTGGGGAAATGATTGAAGTTCAAGTAGCACAGTTTTGTGTGCTATTCATCCATTGTTTCAGTTGTATTCGGATTGGAAGCCCATAGTCTAAAATACCATTAAGATTTTTGTATAATAATCGTTGCATTATATCAAATGCAAGCATTATTATTATTAGTACTGCAGATCTGTAAACTGTCCAGGGTAGGAAGAGGCTTTTCTATAACCAGTTACATTATAACAAAAACATCTATATATATATATGTAACTGGGTCACACTGTATTTCATTTAAGATCAGGGGATGGATATTTTGCATGACTTTAGGCTTATGGCCATTGTCTTAAAATATGAGATTGTACAGAATTTTGGAATTCCAGAATCATGTAACATGTCAGAAGGATTGTGTGGGAATATTACTGTACATAGGACCATTCTTTGAACAAATAGCTTAAATGACTGCTGAGCGCTCAGCATTGCAATATACTGTGCATTCTAGTGAACTTGTACTAGGAGAAAACTGCAGAAGCATTGGGTCGATAGTATTTATTATTATTATTATTATTATTATCATTATTCAGGTTGCTGCCTCCACAGCTCAGCTCATTGCTGTCCCAACTGAAGGTAAGGATCAAAAGATACAGGAGAAATTGGCTGCTGGAGCTAATGTTTACCTTCTTGTGGATATTAGGTTAAATACATTTAATGGTAACATAGATAAGTTATTGCAAACTCCACACATAGGGTAAAAGTAATAGTTCACCATTATCTCATAGAGCAAATTTAATTTTCAAAATTCGTATTACCAACACTTTTTTTTTCCTAGTTTGGGCAAAAACCTTATGTAATCAAAAGCAACTCAGAAAGTCAGTAAGATGACTTCGCTGGTACCCATGAGTTTGCAATGACAAGATTTCATTTCATGAAAGAAGCAGAAACTGCTTGTGCAGCCAATATCATGGTATATTAGAGAGTGCTACAATTACTGGAGAGTGATATAGTGAAGGGTTATTTCAGCTGCTTCTGACTCACAGACGATAAAACTTTTCATGCAGTAGTTGCACAATCTTATCCTATTTCCCATCAGTTCTTGGCCTCGGTCTCTCTCTTGCATAACTGCATGAATTATCATTCATAATTGTTATGCAGAAGCTGATGTAATTGATAATGCAGTACATTTGAATTAACGAGTGCTCTGTTAATGAGAACATTTATATAAAGGGAACATTTGCTCAGAGACTTGTTAATTCCCCATAAATACTATACTGTTTATATGAAAAGTGATCGGTCAAAGCAAACAGTATGCTTCCCAATAAGCCTCACTTTCTGAGCAGCCACCCATAGTCTTAAAGAATTTCCACACTCTGCAAATGAGAATTTCAGAACCAGTTTGGGCTACTTTGAATGAGAAAATGTAAGGATTACTGATGATTATGGTTCAGTCTAATGATGGCTGATTGAAGTAGAAATAACAATTTAATTACAGCAATATCATAAGCGAAATACACTCAGCCTTCTCCAACCAAAGGATATAAGTATTCTTTAGCTTATATAAATTTGTCCAAATTACTTCTAAACATTGTACAACATTCCTGTTTCTTCTGGTGCTGAAATCCAGCGACTGCCTTCAGGCACAAATGTTGCATCAAAGTCTTGGTGTAAATGCCTCTCCCTGTCCCAACTGACTTTGTCACAAAAATTGAGCCTGAAGGTTTTAGCAATGCTTTGCCGATGATGTAGATTGGTGCATTGGTGCCACTACATGATATAAACTTAACTCAGCTTAGGTTGAGTTAAGTCGCTATCTTGTCATATAATACCCATAATAATAATAATGATCTTTACATTAATATAGCACTTTTCACATCAGGAGAATAATAATAATCTTTCCATTTAACATAGCGCCTTATCACGTCTTCGAGATGTCTCAAAGCTCTTCACAGGATATCCTGTAAAGTGCAGTGAGTGTGTGTTTTCAGTGCCTTGGGACGTCCTCCCGACGTGAAAGACGCTCTATAAATGGAATCTTGTTGTTGTTGTTGTTTTGTGGACAAACATGGCAGCCAATGTGTGCACGATCAGCCATGAAGTGGATGATGAATTTTATCTGGAGATGGTTGGCCAGGATACCAGGAGAAATTCCCTTCTCTTTTCGAATAATGAATCTGTCTGATACAATACAAAATTACATTTGTATAGAGTCTTTCACATCAGGAGGACGTCCCAAAGCGCTGAACGATGAGTAATGATGATGTGAACATTGACATCACTGAAGAAACATCAAACAATTCTCCCTTTAGACGAAACACAGCATTGTCTTCAATAAACAAAATCAGCTGAAAAGAAAACACCAGTTCTCACGATCTACCTCCTTTCACTATTCATGTTCATTTCGTTAGTAATTCACATATGTGCACCCGAGTGTATAATTAATAAAACTAAAATATTCACCTTCATTAGTTTCTATGGAAACCTATTCCTTTTCTGTTAAGTGTACAATATTAAGAATAATTTAAGCGTATGTTTCCACCATAGTCTATACCCACAATCCACACCTAATCAAATGATTAATGGGCCCTATTTTCACCCAAATGAGTAAGTTTAACACCTCATTATTCATTAACTACCAGAGTTAGTCTTTTCCAAATGCCTTGCTAACAAGCTCTTTAATCAGTTCGGGCTATTTATTACATATCTTATACCAACAACAATTTACAGATTCAGGCTATTGAGTTTACTTCACAATATCAGCTATTGAGTTTACTTCACAATATCAGCTGGACATTAAAGATCCCTGGCACTATTCGAAAAGAGGAGAGGTTTTTCCTAGAATCCTGGTCAACAACCTCCAGATAAAATTAGTTATTCGTTCGTCCTACAATACAATACGAATTTACATTTCGATAACGCCTTTCACATTGTGAGTTAGTCCAAGCTGAGCGTGGGAACTGAGGTAGGGGCAAGGGAAAGTGTGGTGAAAGAGTAAGGGCTTGAGATGGACCTTGAAAAAATTAAGGGAGGGGCAAGTCAGGTGGACTCTGGGATGGAGTTCCAGAAAGTGGGGTCAAACAGGCTGAAAGCTTGACTGCCAATGGTGAGGATTGTAGGGTGGGGGGACATGAATCAGCCTAGTGCCTGCTGAGCAAAGGGAGTGAACGGGTTGGTATGGTTTGACTCGGCAGCCAATTGCGCACAGCAATGTCTCACAAACAGTCATGGATTCAAAATGACCAATTTTATTATTGTTTTGTTTTTGGAGGGATTATTATTAGGCGTGTGGAGTAAGGCAACTTGCCCAAGGTTTCGCCCTGCCTGGAATTGAACCCAGGTGTCTCAATTGCAAGGTGAGGTGCTCTAACCACTGAGCTACACGACTCCACAAGGATAATAATAATAATAATCCTTGCATTTTGATATAGCGCTTTTCACGTCGGGAGGATGTCCCAAAGCGCTTCACAGAACACACTGCAAAGTGAATTGACTGTATATTTGTGGGCGAACGCGGCAGCCAATTGCGCACAGCAATGTCCCACAAACAGTCTTAGATTGAAGATGACCAATTTATTATTGTTTTTGGTTTTGGAGGGATTATTATTAGGCGTGTGGAGTAAGGAAACTTGCCCAAGGTTTCGCCCTGCCTGGAATTGAACCCTGGTCTCTCGCTTGCAAAGCAAGTGCTCTGACCACTGAGCTACAACAACAACAACAACAACAACAAGATTCCATTTATAAAGCGCCTTTCACGTCAGGAGGACGTCCCAAGGCGCTGCACAGTTGGGTCATGACCCGAGCAGGGGGGAAATGGTCAGGGTGAGGGGAGGGAAGGGAGGGAGCGAGGAGGGGGAAATGGTCAGGGTGAGGGGAGGGAAGGGAGGGAGCGAGGAGGGGGAAGAGAGTCGAGAGGGGAGCTGAAGGCTCGGTCAAAGAGAAAGGTTTTGAGACCGGCCTTGAAGGAGGAAAGGGAGGAAGCAAGGCGAAGGCACTGGGGGATGGAGTTCCAGAGCCTCGGGGCTGAGAGGCTGAAGGCCCGACCACCGATGGTAGGGCGGTTGGGGCGGGGGACGTGGAGCAGACCAGAGCCAGAGGAATGGAGGGTACGGGCAGGTAGGTAGGCGGATAGTAGGTTGGAGAGGTAGGAGGGAGCAAGGCCGTGAATGGCCTTGTAGGTGAGGATGAGGATCTTGAATTCGATCCTCTGAAGGATGGGGAGCCAGTGGAGGCGAGCGAGGGTGGGAGTGATGTGGTCCCGAAGCCTGGTGCGGGACAGTACACGAGCTGCAGAGTTCTGAATGACCTGCAGCTTGTGGAGGGAGGTGGCGGGAAGGCCGGCGAGGAGAGAGTTCCCGTAGTCCAGCCTTGAGGTGACAAAGGCGTGGACCAGGGTTTCAGCAGTGTGAGGGGTGAGGTAGTGCCGTAGTCTGGCGATGTTCCGAAGGTGATGGAAGGCGGTGCCAGTTGTAGTGCGGATGTGAGGGAGAAAGGACAGCTCAGGGTCGAACAATAGGACTCCGATAGGGATAGGGCTGATAGAGCCCAGTGGGCTTATGGAGCCCAGTGCAAAAAAGGACTTGGGATGCAGAGTTCTGCAACTTTAAAGGGAAGAGTGAATAATCTGGCAAGCAGAGAGTTATTGTAGTCAAACCTGGACATGATGAATGAGTGGATTAATTTCTCAGTGGCCCAAGGAGAGGTAGTGGCAGAGGCAGGCAATGTGATGCAAGTGGGGGGAAGCTGATTGGGTCAGAGCACCGATGTAGGGTTGAAAGGACAATTGGGAATTGAATGAAACAATGAGGTTCTGCATCAGCTCCTCAAGGTGGTGTACATCCAATATAGATAGATGCTCAGTGCCTAAGGTCAGAAGACACTGATGGGAGCCAGGCAGGTGAACCTCTGGTTTGTCGACATTCAATTGGAGAAAGTTAAAGCTCGCCAAGGTTTCACTTTTGATGGGTCAATCGGTCAGAGCCAGAATAATAATAATAAAAATAATAATCCTTGCATTTGATATAGCTCCTTATCATGTCTTCGAGAATCTCAAAGGGCTTCACAGAATATACTATAAAGTGAATTGACTGTATATTTTGTGGGCTGCAGTGGTCCTGGAATCAAGGGTGGAGGCAGAGAGATAAAGTTGAATGTCATCTAATGTTTGTGGGTCATTGCTGTGTGCAAGCTGGCCTGTTTCCAATGAGTTGGGGTACGAGTGTGAAAAATCATTTCAAGATTAATAATCATTTGTCACTCTTACGTGAGATGAGGGCATCTGATATTTCACAGAAATTGGCTCATTTATTTCAAAATCCAATTGTGTAAAAGATGCTATTCTTATTCGTACTATTTTGATTGACACTCTAGTTATGTGGTGGGATTGCTGCATTGTCAGAGGTGATGAGACTTTATATGAGATGTTAAACCTAGGTCCTGTCTACCTGTGAAAGTTAAAAATCCCACAGCACAATTCAAAAAGCAAATGGAGTTTCTGCCGGTATCCAAGCCAAACATTTCCCTAGATAAGATGGCTTCTTAGCTGTTTGAGGTACTGTGTGCAAATTGGCTGCTGTTTGCCAACAAATACGCAGTCACTCCACTTTCTAGTAAATTCTGTGAAGTGCTTTGAGAAGTCTCAACTTTATGATAAGCCACTTTACTGAATGCAAGGATTATTAGGATTATTTAAGAAGAATGGCATGGGCAGATAATGGGTCATATAACTGTAGAGATTTACAGAGCAGAAGAAGAACATTCAGCCCATTGTGTCTATGCTGGCTCTTTTTAAGAGCAATCCTTTCAGTCCCATTTAGCTGCTCTTTCCTCATATCTCTGCAGTTGACTCCTTTCTAAGTATTTATGCACTTCCCTATTGAAAGATAATATAAATTCTGCCTCAACTATTGCTCCCCTAACTCCTCTTGGCATGAAAAAACATTCCCCTAACCTTCCCAGTTACAAGTTAACGTAAGTTGGTGCCCTCTAGTCACTGACTCACCAACCAGTGGAAATAAATAATTTCTACCTATTAACTCAATCAAAATTCCTTCTAATTTTAAAAACTTCTATCAGGTCATCCATCCGCTGTCTTTGTTCCATGGCAAAAAGTCCCAGTTCCTACATTCACTGCTCATAGGTCAAAATCACTCATCCCTGGTATCATCCTGATGAATCTCCTCATATTTACATTCCCAATTCAGGTTGGATACCCTGCAATCTGAATGGTTTCTTTCCCAGGCACTGACTAAGGACTAAATTAATCACTTCACCAGGTGGGCACAAAACACCAGTTTCCATCATGCAGCCACTTAAAAAAAAACACTGCAATTTCTAAACAATACCTTTCGATACCTTTGAAGCAAGCATGCATGATTAAAACCCTCCTGCAACATTTGACTTCCTGCTCTTTAATCATAGGTTACACTTTTTGCATGCGTAACTTTTAAAACCACTCGTTAGTGTGTTTGTTTTATCCAAGCCGGCCCATTTGTCTTCCCATGGCTTTCATACACGTAGCTGTTTTTTTTACACTCGCACAAACACAAGCCTAAATGCTAACTACTTTGTGTTCTGTCACTTAAATGCTTAATGTCTGGTCTAACCTTTCTGAAGGAACAATGGTGGATGAATTATTGTAAGTGACGTTATAATTTCTAATTCCAGCATGATTTCAACCTCTATGACTCAAATGGTGAATAAATGTGGGGAGGGAAATTGCCATGTTTTTTTTATTAGAGACTTAGACTACCGATTTGACTGTGAAATATTCAACCTGAATTTAAATCAGAAACCTGAACAAAAAATAAATAAGGAAGTTCAGAAAGAAGCTGCCGAGGCCCATAATTTTGCCATGTCTTAGCCTAAGCGACTATTTGCTTTCAAATTTAAGTGCTAAATTGTGGGCTCTTCTTAAATTTAGCCCTAATTTTACCGCAGTTCTTAAAATGAAATCAGCTTCTAAATTAAAACATCTTGCAATTGTACAACACTGCTGGTACATGATACTGTTATAGGATACACACATGATACAGTGGTGACAAAATAATAGTAATAATCCTTGCATTTGATATAGCGCCTTATCACATCTTCGAGATGTCCCAAAGCGCTTCACAGATCATACTGTAAAGTGAATTAACTGTATATTTTGTGGGTGAAATTCTGCAGCCAATTGCACACAGTAGGCTGGCTGTGCTATCATCAGCAGTGCACAGGAATACTGCGGACCTGCCTGGATCAGGAGCCAGACTACTAAGACCAACAAAGAGGGCTGGCTCGATTCCAACATGCCATTGCCAGGCATGTCACCTTGGAGCCAGTTCAGCCACATTGAGACCCCGCTAAGACAGATAGAGAATAAGTGAGATGAATGAACTTAAGGAGAGAGTTTCAGAGTGTGGGCTGAAAGCTCAGCCACTGATAGTGAGGCAGAGGGAGTGAGGAACACATGGCAGGTTTGCATGGACAGGAGATTGAGGCTAGAGAAGGTCACAGAGGTAAGGAGTGGATAGAATGTGGAGGGATTTGTGGACAGATTGAGCAACTCAAAGTGAATCCACTGGGAGACAGTGGAGCTTCATCAGGACAGGTTGATGACCAAGTGAAGCTCATTGGTAAGAATTTCAACAGCTGAATTTCAAATGATCTGTTGCTTGTGGTTGGTAGAGCTAGGGAAACAGTGAGGAAGGCTTTGGTGGAGTTCAGTCTGGAGGTAACTGTAGAATGGATGAGGTTTTTGGTCACATTGAGTGTTAAAGAGGGACGGTGGGCAATGTGAAAAAAATGAAGAGTGATTTTGGTGAGGAGTTGGATATGCAGAGGCATTGGCTAAGATATAATTTAAGGATGCATTTTTTGAAGAAGTGTAATTAAGAAAGGCACTGAGCAAGCAAGGTTCAGTAAAGAAATGCCTAAAAACTCAAAGTATGGAAAAGAACAATGGCAGACAAGGGTACTGGATATCAATATGTTTCCGAAGTTATTTACAACAATAAAAAATTACATTTATATAGCGACTTTCACATCAGGAGGATGTCCCACGTGAACAGATGGAGTAACTGAAAGAATGAAAACAAATTGTCGATCAGAAATTTGACTGATTAATAATATTAATATTTGAAATAGTAACTGTTTACACCAGTTAAAATAAATAGTAATTCTTGTATTTGGCATAACATCTTATCACCTGGTGGAGAATTGTGTGGAGTTAAACACTGGCATGGTTTGGTTGGGCTGAATGACCTCTTTCTGTGTTGAACATTCCACATAAATCTATGTAAACCTGAACAAAATGTGTCATAGCTCTTTGATAATGCATTTTTCAGGAGGACATCTCAAAGTGCTTCACAGAATTTTACCATAAAGTGTAGTGACTGTGTACCTGTAGGCAAACTCAATAATTTGTGCACAACCATGTTATACAAACAGCCATGAAGTGAATGATTAATTTTATGTGGCATATTGTTGTTCAGGAGGTACTCCCTGTTCTCTTTGAATAGTGCATTGGGATCTATCACTGGCAGATGGAACCCACAACAACAACAAAATTACATTTATAGAGCGGCTTTCACGTCGGGAGGACATCCCAAAGTGCTGAACAGTCAGGTGTCGGGGCCCAAAAATGGGGGAGGGGTGGTGTAGGGGTGAGGGAAGGCAGAGAAGTGGGAAGGAGACCAAAGGCACGGTTGAAGAGAAGGGTCTTGAGACTGACCTTGAAGGAGGCAAGGGAGGAAGCGAGGTGAAGGGACCATGGGATGGAGTTCCAGAGTGTGGGGGCAGAGAAGCTGAAAGCCCGGCCACCGATGGTAGGGCGGGTCAGGCAGGAGACATGGAGCAGGTCAGAGCTCGATGAACGGAGGGAGCGGGCAGGTTGGTAGGGAGTCAGCAGTTCAGAGAGGTAGGAGAGGGCAAGGCCATGGATGGCCTTAAAGGTGAGGACGAGGATCTTGAACTCGATCCTCCGGGGGATGGGGAGCCAGTGAAGTCAAGCGAGGGTGGGAGTGATGGGGTCACGGAGCCTGGTGCATGAGAGTACACAAGCTGCAGAGTTTTGGATGATCTGCAGCTTGTGAAGGGAAGAGTTGGAAAGGCCGATGAGGAGGGAGTTCCCGTAATCGAGCCTTGAGGTGATGAATGCTTGGGTGAGGTTTTCGGCAGCCTGAGGGGTGAGGCAGTGGCAGAGTCTGGCAATATTGCGGAGTGGGTTGGCAGTGCCGGTCATGGCGCGGATGTGGGGGAGAAAGGACAGTTCAGGGTCAAACAAGTTACCCAGGTTCCTGACTGGCTTAGTGAGGTTGAGCGTGCAGCCATGGAGGCTGATGCTGCCAGTGCTTGAGGTGCGGATGTTGGCGTGAGCCAATCAGGAGGGCCTCAGTCTGGTTGATGTTGAGTTGGAGAAAGTTGGCCCTCATCGAAGACTTGATGTCTAACAGGCAGTCAGTCAGGACGCCAGTAGTCCTGGAGTTCAGGGTGGAGACAGAGAGGTAGATTTGGGTGTCATCCGCATACATGTGGAAATTTACCCCAAATTTACAGGTTTATTTTCTCTTTTCTGTTAAATGTCTCCTGTACCTCTATAATGTCTTCTTTGACACATTCACCGGTCAGCCTGGCTCAATTGGTGTCACTCTCGCTTCTTTGTCAAAATGTTGTGGCTTCAAGTCCTATGTCGGGACTTTGAACATACAATTCAGGTTGATACTTCAGTCTGGGCTGAGATTGCATGGTATTGTTGGGGTGACATCCTTCAGAAGAAACAGTAAGCTGATGACCTGTCTGCTTATGCAAAAAGATCCCATGGAACTACTTTGGAAGAGAGTTTCTCCTGGTAAAGAATTGCTAAATTGGCCATTCACATCATGGCTGTTTGTGGGACATTGCTGTTCAGATTAGCTGCCAAAAGTAGAGTTGGGTGTCATCCATATAAATGTGGAAATTTACCCCATGTCTGCGGATGACGTCACCAAGGGAGAGCATGTAAAGGATGAAGAGGAGGGGACCAAGGACAGAGCCCTGAGGAACACTTCACAAGACAGTGCGGGGGCTGGAGGAGAAGCCATTTGCCATCTCATCTGATGGATGGCATCTCTGCCCCAGCACCGCAAGCAGTCAGCTTGGACTGCGAGCTCAAAGTCACAAGGTGAGGATTGTACCCACAAACCTTCTGGTTCAGAGGTGAGAGTACTACAAACTGACCCAGGATGACTAAATAACAAAATTACATTTGTAAAAGGGTTTTCAAGTCGGGAAGACGTCTCAAGGTGCTGAACAGTCAGGGATCAGCACTCGAGCATGGGGGAGGCAGGGTTGGGATGAGGGAGGGCAGATAGGTAGGAGAGCAGCTGAAGGCATGGTCAAAAAGGAGGGTCTTGAGTCATGCCTTGAAGGAGGCAAGGGAGGGAGCAAGGCAAAGGGATTGTGAGATGGAGTGTGGGCAGAGAGTCTGAAAGCCCAGCCGCCAATGGTACAAGCAGAGAATAGTGAGTCAGTGAATGAGGCATCAGAAACTTGTGCAACATTAACTACATGAGAAGTAAGGGGAAGCTGTCCTGGTTTATTGATCAAAGGAAAATTAGAAAACAAAAGATTTCAAAACCTCAGTTACAAGCTTTACATTGGTGCAGAGATATTCAGTATTTTTCCTCGGCAACAAAAAGAATGAGCTTGGGAATCATACAAGAGACTAAAGAAATATGTATGGTTGAAAATGTGCAGCTCAAAGATAGTTTGAAGGCAGAATTGTTCTGGATCAACATAACAATGCTGCAGTAATTAAAAAAGTACATTCAATTGACTATAAACAAAATGGAGGATCTGAACTGTCATAAAAACAGGTGGCAGTTCAAGCTGTGTGATTTTCTGAAAAATGACAATTTGCCTTTTGATTATCGAGTTCTTCGCTTCTGGTAAATAATGAAAGAATTCGATAACAACTTTCACCAGAGAAATAGATAGATATTTTGGGAGGACAAATTTGCAGGGCTATGGGGAGAGAGCGGGGGAAGTGGGATTAATTTGAATAGCTCTTTCAAAGAGCCGTCACAGACACGATGGGGCGGATAATCCTTCTGTGCTGTATCATTTTCTGATTCTATAATTGCTGGCAAACGTTGAAAACAAACACCAATGCCCACCTATGAACCAGGTCACCAATGGGCAGCAAAAGATCAGAGATGATCCATGAGGAAAAATATTAACAGAGATGCCAGTTAAACAAGAAGAGTGGTGGAAATGTGTTTGAAGTGAGTTAAGTGCATTTTGGTCGATGAACATATAAACCCAGCAAGAAAAGTCCTAAATTAAAGGACGAGGCTGTAAGTAATGACTATGTAAACAGAGCAAAGCCAAAATCCAAAGTGCCTGTATCTACAAATTCTTTGAGTCTGGAATAAATCCAAACGCTGCAAAGTGCAATAATTCCTCCACAACACACCAATCTCTTAAGGCAGAATTATCAAAGTGGTGCAGAATCTATGCAGAGCTACTAATGTTGCCATCACAGTAGCGTGCCCATTGCAGATATGCCAGTGTCGTCATGGTTTTTGGCAACTTGAAATGAGGATCCATTATGCTTCTTCGAGAGGCAGAAAATTGCTTGAAACCCAGACAAAGAATATTTTGCCATCATATTAGGTTTAAGTAAGAGAGTTCAGCCAGGCAATGGTTGGAGGGAGATGATGGACACAAGGAAACATGAATGCCATTTGAGTCTCAGTTTCAATTGTAATCAGAAATTTCAGCACAGAAGACCATTTGGCAATGGTTCCCACTGAAGTTATCTACTAATTCTTTCACATTTTCACACTGCAAGCAATTTTTCTAAGTATTTGCAAATTATGTTAAATCGACATCTCAATTGCTTGCTCAGGTGGATGTTAAAGATCCCATGGCACTATTTAAAAAGAGCAGGGAATTTCTCCTGACCAACAATCTCCTAAATAAAGTTGGTCGTTCACTTCAAGGCTGTTTTGTGGGACACTGATGTTTGCAAATCAGCTGTTGCCTTTCACCTACAAACACACAGTCACTGTGCTCTATGTTTTGTAGGTGAAAGGAAGCAACTAATTTGAGTTGTACTCCTGATATGGAAGGCGCTATACTAAATCATAGAATCATAGAATTATGCAGTCAGAAGAAGGTCATTGTGATGTGCCAGCTCTTTGAAAAGAGCTATCCAATTCAATCCCACTCCCATGTTCTTTCCTCCTCCTCCCCAAATAATTATCTACTTTTATCTTAAAAGCTTTTATTCAATCGGCTTCCACCATCCTTTCAGGCAATGCATTCCAGATCCAAACAACTTGTTGTGTAAAACAAATATTCTCCTCACCTCCCCTCTGTTTCTTTTAACAACAATTTTAAATCAGTGTCCTCAATTTACCGACCCATCCGCCAGTGGAAATAGTTTCTCCTTGTTCACCCTATTGCTACTATACTCCTCACTGTTTACTACATTTCCTGGCTTAGTATCGTCTGCAACCTTGGAAATTGTACTTCCTATATCCAAGTCCAGGTCATTTACATAGATGAAAAATACCAGTGGTCCCAATACTCATCCCTGGGGGACACCACTGCACACTTCCTTCCAGTCAGAAAAACAACCGTTCACCACTACTTTCTGCTTTCTGTCTCCCAGCCAGTTCTGTATCCAAGCTGCCACTGTCCCTTTAATACCGTATGTAAGTATAGTAATAGATGTAATTGACATGTCCCACATTCTAATAAACGTTTGTGTAAATCTTTTCTTCTTTCTCCCCCTTTATGCTTGCAGTATTAAATTAGAATCTGTGCACCATTACAGATTCAAAAAACAGTAAAACAAAATCTTTCACTATTTATAATAACAATCCTTGTATTTGATAAAGTGGCTTTTCATGTTGTAGAGATGTCTCAAAATGTCTGCAAGATATACTGTAAAGTGATATGTCTGTATATTTTGTGGGAAAATGTGGCTGCCAAATTGCACACAGCAATACCTCAAATCATTTCATAATATGAAATGATTCTACTCAATCCTTTCTTAATCCTCTTTGCTCCATTGAATACAGTCCCATTTTTATGCCTTTTAACACAATTATATTACCTCAACTCTAGTACCATCATAATGAATGTATTTTGTAACACTCTTTAAAGTTCTAATATCTTTCCTATGATGACTGGTCCATAACTGCAAACAGCCCTCCAACTGGAGACTAAACAATGTAGAACTGGTTCGTTTGGAAGATTAGTTGAGGTCAGGACTTTGGATTCAGCTGAGAAATAACTTAATGCTAAAATAAGAAGATGAAAGGGTTGCCATTCTGTAGCAAGATCAAATCAGTCATTGACTTCATGGCTATTTGTTGCACATTGCAATGCGTAAATTGACTACCAGGTTTGCCTACAAATACAGAGTCACTACACTTTACAGCAAATCTTGTGAAGCATTTTGCAGCATCTTTCTGGTAAAAAAAGGTGCTATATCAAACAAAGATTATTACTATTCAATGGATTACCATCAGAAGATAAAAAAGGAAGTTGGAAGCAGTATTTGCATAGACGATTGCCATCACATATAAGAATGTTTTACCAGAAATAGTTATTGAACATTTTTTAAACATCATTTAACAACAACAATTTGCATTTATATAGCACCCTTCATGCGTCCCGGAGTGCTCAATTTAAAAGATAAACATTTGATGAAGCATATTATTGAAATGCCTTGTATAGATTAGGGGAATGGATTAGAGTACACAATGTTTCAGTTAGATAACTAGCACCATCACTGATGTTATGGGTCAATTGGCATTTTCATCTATGCCTTAAACTTTTGGGGATTCTATGTTCTATTAAATTAATGATATGAAGGACATTTTTCATGTAGATCTTTATTGTGGTCTGTGAACATTCAAATTATTAGTTTGATAAGCCCTAACCTCTGGACCTCTCTACTTCTTTACCTCCACTTCAACACCTATCTATTTTTAAGTCGTACCTAAAAAAATTCTTCTCTTCTCTTGTTCGGCATCCAATTTGGTCTTTGTAAAGAGCTGTTAAATGTTATTCTATGTGAAGGTTGCTCTACAAATTAAGACTCTATTGTTGTTATAATCAAACAACAATGCTCCTTTATATAAAATCTAATTTCCCATTTAAGATTGTTCTGAACTTGGCCATCTGCAAATCTACTGTTGAAGTGTGCTTGTGTCCTCATATCCCTCTATTCTTCAACTCAGTTGACAGTTGACAATTCCACCATTAATTTATGTTTTTCTAATCGATTACATTTTTTTTCACTGAACCTGTGCCTTTTTACCTGCCAACTACCTTAACATATCTATCTTCCGCTGTATTCTAGCGGAATCATCTTCACTGTTTGCTGTGCTGGCAATTTGGCATCATCTGTAATTGTTCATATCCTTTTCCCTTGTGCCCTTGCCATAAATATGAGCATACGTGAAGAAAAGGGAAGCTCCATCACAGACTCTCTGGGCTAGCAAAGAACATGAAGACAAAGAGATAGCCACAGCATTCATGTCAGATATTGATTGAATATCAATAATTAATATTTGATGCTTAGTTTGATCCCTGTGTGGATGAAAAATAAGTGATGGTGCTTTGCAATGAAAATCCCTTCTTGGAAACTCAAGCACAATTTCTATTGCCTCATCCATGAGGACGTGATATTGAATGATTAAAGAAAGGAATAATATGCTGGGCTGGCAGACCAATGTTTATAGAGAATTTCAAAAATGGATAATCGATAATTTTTATCTTAATATGCAATGTGAGCCAGTGATAATATTTAATAATCCGAATAATCCTGGCATTTAATATTTCACGTCAGGAGGACGTCTCAAAGCATTCACAGTATTTATTTTGGATCATAGTCACTGTGTATTATGTAGGCAAACTCTTAATTTAGAGTAAACCTAAAGCTAAGTTAAAGATAAACTTTCCTTTGGAAGACAAGCAGATGGAAAAGGACACTAACTAGTACAACGCTAAACTCTCAGCTCAACTATATTACAGCGCTCATTCAGACTCTCTGTTGCAATACATCACGGGAGTAGGAAGCTGAGCCAACTAGAAGAGAAGATGAGGAACAATGCGGTGATCATAAGTATTCAGCACATGAAAACGGTGAACTGCCTGAAAAGACAACGGGGATTTCAAAAGTGACAGAGATCTAAAGGTTAAAGAATAATTTGTTAAGCCAGGGACACATCTGGGAAATATCAAACAAGATGGGCCTACAGTAGTCCCTCTTAAAGAGATAGGAATATCCATTAAAATTGATGCATTGTGCAACGAAGCTGAATACACTAGATTTGCAAAGTAAATATATCAAATGCAAGGATTATAAAGCTCCAACTACAGGTCAGTATCAAGTGTAGCTACAGATATAAACATTAATTGCTTGTCCCGTATTGCATGCCACGATTTAAAGGAAGAAATTGTATTGAAGACTGATATTTTAGGTGATTATATGATCTTGATTTGCCATAAGTAGCTATTAACCACTGCCAAAACACAATGATAAAACCTAATTGAGTTCATTGGCTGGGACTGTAGAGCTGGGATAGACATATGTGGAGCCAGTAGGAGAAGTAATTATCCACTGGTACGAGATAAAGTGGAAGCCACATGTATAATTTTTACCCAATTTAACTCACTCCATGTTCCTGTGAGCAGATTTCTTCACAGCAAGTAGTATCTGCCTAGCCACTGGACATACAGGATATTGCTTTGATGACCCTGACATTCTGCAGCTGAGTGCAAACTTTATTTGTTCATTTTGCAGAGCGCTGCATATTGAATTACCCCACGGCACTTTCAAAACTGCCTCTGCCCTCCAACTTTGTTGTATGGAAAGAAATGCATTGTGTTGTGCTTTTGTCCAAATCTAAGTCCAAACCTTCACAAGAGCTATCCTCCTCAGGGGAGATACAACAGAGACTGCTTAGGGCTGATCTGGCTCCAATCTAAGATACTTAGTAACAGAATGTCAGAATCAAGTCAACCATCTGTGGCAATCTTAGTAGTCCGTTTCCTGAGCCAGACAGGTCTACAGTACTCCAGCATTGCTGATGAGGTCACTGGGGCCGGGGATTTATAATCCTAAACTCCTGCTAACCATGCAAGCCAAATCCCTAACAGGTAGGAGAGTCCCAACTGGCCAAGTAGCGGGAAGCTTGCCAGACAATGCTTTCAGTGCAAGCAATGCGATTTTAGCTGCTCAAACTCCAATAGAACTCCATTGTACACTTCCCAAACCTTGGCTCTTGTCAACTGGCGTTTATTATTCTCTGGAATCAGATAAGCAAGGGGCGTCACTCCCGGGAAAGAATGCTCATTCCATTCCAGAAGCAGGAAAATTTTGGTGGGAAGATGATAATAATCTTTGCATTTGATATAGCGCCTTATCATGTCTTCGAGATGTCTAAAGCGCTTACAGAATATACTGTAACATGAATTGACTGTATATTTTGTGGGCAAAACAGAGCAGCCAATTGCTAACAGCAGTGCCCACAAATAGTCGTCGATTGAATGACCAAATTGTTTTTATTATTTAATCATTTATTTATTTTTGAAGTGATTATTACTCCCGGAAAAGTGATCCGTCAATCGACTAACAACTGGGATCCTACTTACTGCTAAGTGAATAGAGGTGCATGGAGAAAGGAAACTCGGCCAATGTTTCGCCCTGCCCGGGAATTGAACCCAGGTCCTCTCGCTTGCGAAGTGAGTGATCTAACCACTAAGCAGGACTCCAAAATTGACAACGAAAAATAAATAATGAGCTAGAACGGATGATAGAAAATACTTTGGATGTTTGGTAAAAAGATTCCGAAGTGGACGTTTGGAGCAATGACACAATTGGCTCTGCCAACTTTCCAAAATCATCTGCAATCAAGCAACTGAGGTGAGAGGAAGAATACAAAGTGACGAGTTGTGTTATGCATTATGTTTCTTCAAGTAGAAAAGTAACAAATGTCTATTGATGCGAAAAGTGCCCAGTGTTTGCTTGGTTGGTTAAAAAAAATCGTGGCTTCGCATAAGGACCTTTTTTTGTTAAAACTTTGGTCACAGATGCAAATGCACTGAAACGTCTGATGTATATTTGATAACCAGGTGCAAGATCAGCCAGATGGGCTTTGCTTCTGATACAGGAATGTTACTTTGGCATGCAATAAAATTAAAGCTGAAACAATGTGATGCCACAAGCATCTTCGCAATACAATTTTCCAACAGAGGCTAATTTGACAATCGGGGACAAAATTTGTATTACTCATCTTGTCTTTGTAAATGCAGCAATGTATTAAAGATGTATGGAGGGTATCAGCTTGGCTCACTTGGTAGCACTCTCGCCTCTCAGTCAGAAGGTTGTAGACTATTGGTTAAGGCACTCGCCTCGCAAGCGAGAGGACCCTGTTTCATTTCCCGGATAGGCCAAAACCTTATGCAAGTTGCCTTAAACCACACAATTCTGTTTACCTCACAGTAAATAGGAACCTGGTTGTTAATCAATTGGCGGATTGTTTTCCGGGGGTAATAACACATTCATGAAAAAGCTAATCAGATTTACCACAACTGCTTGTGGACACTGCTATGCGCAATAGGCTGCTGCATTTTGTCCACAGTCAATTCACTTTACACTATATTCTGTGATGCGCTTTGAGATATCTCAGTGAAGTGATAAGATGCTATATCAAATGCCAGGCTTATTATTATTAAGGATGTAGAATGAAGCCCCACATCGGCACTTTGAACTCATAGTTTGGCAATTGTGATGGGGCCAATGCTGCTTTGTTGGAGGTGCCTTCCTTTGCCTGAGATGTTAAGCTGAGGTCCAGTCTGCTTGTTCAGGTGCACATTAAAGATAGCATTGCCATATTTGAAAAGAGAAGGCACTTACTCTCAGTGTTATGACCAGCAATCCTCCAGATGAAATTGATCATTTATCCCAAAACAACAGATTTGGACCTTGTGACATCAAAATAATGCATCATAAAAAAGCAATAAGAATGTTTGTCAGACTTACATCTCTGAATGTTGGAGAAAAGCTTGCAGAACTCAACGTTTTTATATGAGAGAAATGAAGATTAAATTGACAGATGATCCAGGTCTTCATCAAGTAGTAAGGCATTGAAAGTGTAGATATAAAGCATCTGCCTTGAACTATGAGCATAGATCTAGAGAAATACCTTGAAAATTAACAAGCCTCAAGTATAAAAAAGGATGAATGTGGAACACATAATCTAGCAATAAAGGTAATGGGTTGTTGAAAACACCCCAAAATTATTGGGGGAAATGTATTCAGAAATGAAATCAAGTGCTTTGGGACACTACCCTGCATGAGGGGCACTATATAAATGCAAGTTGTTGTTGTTGTATTACAGAGGTAATATACATTGAAGGACGGTTATACACTGTAATAGGAAAATAATCCATGGAGCACAATGGTTTCAATGGGTTTAATGTGCTGAGTTACTCAGCTCCACTGTATTCCCACCCTTCCTCTATTTTCGGCACTCAGTCAGCTGTCAGCTCAGTCATACTCCATTTTAAACCATTTGTTACTTTGACCAAATGCAAGTGGGACTCCCAGTTTCAGGGAATTACCCAAGTGTTGGTGAACATAGTGTTGTGGGTAGTAATTAGTGAATTAATGCACTAGCTGATAACTAAAAAGTGTTAAATGCTAAACAAATTGTGTGGAGTCCTGTAGCTCAGTGGTTGAGCATTCGCTTTGCAAGCGAGATACCTGAGTTCAATTCCAGGCAGGGCGAAACCTTGGGCAAGTTTCCTTACTCCACACACCTAATAATAATCCCTCCAAAACCAAAAACAATAATAAATTGGTCATTTTCAATCCACGACTGTTTGTGGGACATTGCTGTGCGCAATTGGCTGCCGCGTTCGCCCACAAATATACAGTGAATTCACTTTACAGTGTGTTCTGTGAAGCGCTTTGGGACATCCTCCCGACGCGAAAAGCGCTATATCAAATGCAAGGATTATTATTATTATTATTATAAATTCCCTCCCATCACTCACACAATGGTTGGGACTGAAACTGCTCGAGATGGTTTTTGCACAACAACAACTTGTATTTATATAACGCCCCTCACACAGAGTAGCATCAAGAGCACAATTGCCCTAAGGAGTGCTGAAACCTTGGGTTGGAATTGAGGTTTCACGAGGCAGTAAATCCATAGTACACCCTGTAGAAGAATTTACATCCCAACTTACTTTATCTAGTGCATGGAATCATTTATAATAATAATAATAATCCTTGCATTTGATATAGCGCTTTTCACGTCGGGAGGACGTCCCAAAGCGCTTCACAGAACACACTGTAAAGTGAATTGACTGTATATTTGTGGACGAACGCGGCAGCCAATTGCGCACAGCAATGTCCCGCAAACAGTCGTGGATTGAAAATTACCAATTTTATTATTGTTTTTGGTTTATGTTGCAAACAGGAAATTTTCAAATCATTGTTGTTCAGGTTAAAAATGAAATATGCACCAATCGACCAAGGATAAACCCCAGAGTAAACTGGATGAAGGGCAACAGAAATGATTTGGTCACAACATCCATTGTGTCCACATAGTGATCTTCCTAACTCCCAGCAGAATGGTTGCAAACTAGGAGTGCTCAGGGAGAAATTGCTGCCGTTGCTCTCTTTGTTTGAAATTTGGACACAATTGCGAAAAACACTTTAAAAGTAATAATAATAATCCTTGCATTTGATGTAACTAACTCCTTATCACGGCTTTGAGACGTCTCAAAGCACTTTATAGAATATACTGTAAAGTGAATTGACTGGGCATTTTATGGGCCAATTGGTTTTAACTAGGCCAGCATTTGGAGTTTTCAGACAAAACAAAATTTGTTGAAAATTGTACTGAGGCTTACAAATAAAGTTTTGAAGTCACCTCAAAAACAAGAACCAAACATGGATTAAGGGGTGCAAATCTGACCAAGTCCTGTAGCGTATTGGTTAGAGCACCTGTCTCGCAAGCGAGAGGACGCGGGTTTGTATGCAAGTTTCCTTACTCCACACGCCTCTGTTTTCCTATCAGTAATCGCTTTTCCAGATGTAATAATCCCTTCCAAAAAAAGCAAAACAAAAAAATAATTTGGTCACTCGATCCATGACTGTTTGTAGGGCACTGCTGTGAGCAATTGGCTGTCACATTTGGCCCACAAAGTATACAGTCAATTCGCTTTCCAGTATCTTCTATGGAGCGCTTTGAGACATCTCGAAAACTTGATAAGATGCTATATCAAAGGCAAGGATTATTTTTTATCAGTTAGGTTTTTAAGCAGGATTGAAAGATAGATAGTGATGGTGAGATGGAGGGTTAGAGAGGTGTTCCAAAGGTAGGGTTGTATTAGCTGAAGGCTTGGCCATCGATGGTAGTGGGGAGGGGACAGGGAATGCATAGCTGACTTCAAGATATTTGAGTGGAGGGGAATTTAGTCCAAAAGTATGTAAATTGGATTGGCATCATTCCCTCATTCCTTTTATAAAATGGTAAGGCAGTTGGTGGGTAAATTTAAGCGTTCTGAGATGCTACCCTTTGTGGAGGGTAATATATAAGTGCAAGTTGTTGTTGTTGTGAATATCTGAGTGGCTGCAGACATCATCATATTGATAGTTGGACATATAAATAGGGCTCTTCTTGGGCCTTAGAAGAATATTAGACAATTTTCATCTTCAGTGGAATTTCCTCAACATTATATCGTTGTGCTTTCTACATGTCAATGTCCTCCCTTATTTCTGAACTGTGCTCAGAGATGCAATGTTAATGGTGCAAGGGAAGAGGAATGGCTATAATAAGGCCAAAATGATTCAACTTCATGCATATGTGTCACAAGGACATACGATGTACAGTAAGTGCCTTTGGGATAACAATTGAACGATTCATAAACAGGCAGCTGGTGTAATTATCCACAGAATGCAGGGATTACAAAACATTTCATATATCTTGTAAATTGTGCTTATTTTACCTTACTCCAAATAGAAATACAGTGAGCCTTGGATCAAATCTCTGAGGAGTCATCTTCAAGAGCAATCTTCAAGTTTTGTTCATTGAACAAATTACATGGACAAAACAGGAGCTAAAGTTGCAAAGGCTGTTTGATCACTGAATGTTTTCTTTACCATTAATAAATTTTCCTCCTAATGAATCACTTGCCATCCATCACTTAGGCTCTTTCCTATTTTCATTTATATTCTCAGTTATACTCTATTGCCAATCAGATACAAAACCATGAAAGAGAACAGTATAATTCAAGGAAATGAAATTCACCAGAAAGAATCGTGCTTTTTAAATGCAAAGAGAGTCACTTTGGAAAATAATTTCAGAATTCTGTATCCCTTTCCGATCAAGTCAATTTCAGAAATACTCTATATTGGGAAATATTGTTCTAAAACGTGGGTTGATAATAATTCTAATCCTTGTACTTTGATATAGAGTCATTCACGCCAGGAGGATGTCTCAAAGCATTTCACAGGATTTTCTATAAAGTGCAGTGTCTGTGTACATTGCAAGGTTCACTTGAGAACTCTGCCGCCCGCATACTTACCTGGACCAAATTCCATAGCCCCATCTCAGCAGTTCTGGCCAGGCTCAACTGGCTCCTCATCACCGAATGGATCGACTTCAAGATCCTCAAACTCGTGTTCAAATCTCTTCACTCCTTGACACCTCCCTACCTCTCCAA
Source organism: Callorhinchus milii (assembly GCF_018977255.1). Taxonomy (NCBI): domain Eukaryota; kingdom Metazoa; phylum Chordata; class Chondrichthyes; order Chimaeriformes; family Callorhinchidae; genus Callorhinchus; species Callorhinchus milii. Next base: position 10,012,662 of record NW_024704744.1, read on the forward strand.
CCTCCGCACTCCCTAATCCACCACCCGCCACCTTCTCTTATCTGGCACCGGCTTTGTGCTTGTCCCTGCACCCTCCGCCCCACCATTGGTGGTTGAGCTTCGGGCCACTATGCCCCAAGAATGTGGAACACTCTCCCTCAAACCCTCCACCTTACCCTCTCTCTCTCTCCTTTTTCAAGTCCTACCTGAAAGCCTTCCTTTTCGACCGTGCTTATGGTCACTTCACCCCTATCCTGCCCCCCCGAGTCAGGCTCTGCCACTGTTAAACGCTCTGAGATGCCAGCCTGCGTAGACGGCGCTATCTAAGTGTAAGGTGCTGTTGTTGTTCACTTATCACGCAATTGGGATGTTGTCACCAAGTTTTTTGTATCAAAAAATCTAAATTGCATCATCTAAATCTCATCATTGCAAGATAAAAGAACAATGTCCGGGCTTAGCTGCTGTAGTCATTTCTGGTAACTTGTGCAGGAAATTCTGTTAACATTGCAACACACAGGAGGTGAAATGGCAACATATGAGAAGTAACATCAGTGGCGGCCTGACAAACACTTACCTGCAGAGGTGTTTCTAAAAGTAATCCTAAAAAAATTAAAGAACACATTTAGTAATCTAGCAATTCTATGGTTCTATGCCTTTAATTTTACCCTGTATCCATTTTCTTCACAGAAATGCTCCATTATGTCAGTGCCACTGCTATTTGCTTTTCCGAATCTTTTTTTTGTTAATGTTACTTTTCAGCTCACTCCTCATAACCCTTAATGTTTTACTTTCCAGCTCAGATGTTTGCTCCAATTGCGTTCTGAACAATTCAATGGATCAAGCCTTAAGCTACATGTGGGAATGAATTCCAAATCCTGATACTCAGGATTCCTGAGGAAATTCCTTCTAACCTTTGCATTAATTTATGTGTGTGGGCATACACAGATTTGTGTAAAACAAGAGGAGATATGTCACCTTTATGCACAGAGTTAACAGAATAAGTCCACTTGCACCTCCCTTGAGACGTCCTCCTGGTGTGAATGGCGCAAAATAAGAATACAAGAATTAAGATTATTATCAACCTGTGTTTTAGAACCAAATGCTTTATACTCTCTATACAATTAAAAGCACCATTTTTTCCAGTCAATTTTTAATTGCCTTGAATTACAGATATGGACAGAGGAAGCACATTTAATAATAATAGTCCTTGCATTTAATAATAATAATCATTGCATTTGATATAGCGCTTTTCACGTCGGGAGAACGTCCCAAAGCGCTTCACAGAACACACTGTAAAGTGAACTGACTGTATATTTGTGGGCGAACGCGGCAGCCAATTGCGCACAGCAATGTCCCACAAACAGTCGTAGATTGAAAATGACCAATTTATTATTGTTCTTGGTTTTGGAGGGATTATTATTAGGCGTGTGGAGTAAGGAAACTTGCCCAAGGTTTCGCCCTGCCTGGACTTGAACTCAGGTCTCTCGCTTGCAAAGCTAGTGCTCTAACCACAAAGCTACAGGACTCCACGATACAGCACCTTTCATATTTCATTGTACTTTACCTTGTAGAGTGTAATACAATATTTTGTTGTGTATTTAAAAGGCAAACATGACAGCCAATTTGCACACAGCAATTTAGAATGTACCAAGACAATATGATGAGAGGAAAACAAAAACAGAAATAGCTGGGAACACTCAGCAGGTCAGGCAGCATCTATGGAGAAAGGAAAGTGAGTCAACGTTTCGGATCCACAGACCCTTCGTTGGGAGAGAGAGGCTTTTAAGGGCTAACATTACACTCATCAGGTCAGGCAGCAAGTGTTCTCAGCGACTTCTGTTTCTGTTTCAGATTTCCGGGATCTGCAGTATTTCGTGTTTAGTATGATGAGAGGACATAGGATTAAAGTTGAAAAGGGCACTTTCTGGAAGAAATACCAGGACGTTTTTCATTACCCAATTAACGACTGGAATGGATTGTCAGGAAGGGTGGTTGAGGTCAGGACACTGAATTCGTTTAAAAGCTCGATGATGTGATGAGAAGTTGATAGGGTTGGTATTCTGGAGGGATAAGATCAGCGCCTTCTTCTTAAGACAAGCTTGTGGTGAATATCTCACAAACAGCCCTGAAATTAATTACAAAATTTATCTGGGGGATTGTTGGCCTGGACAGTGGGAGAAACTCCCTTCTCTTTACAAATAGCGCCATGGGATCTTTAGCATTCACATGAAAAGGCAGACAGGACTCGTCTCCAACATTGCAGCACACCTCCAGAACTGCATTGGAGGACAGGATTGTGAGTTCAAAATGAACAACAGCCAGCTGTTCCCCTTTTTTTAAATCACATGTCAGCAAGAGTTCACAACTTCACCGAGCCATGAGGAGAAATGTTGTTTAATCCAACATCTGTGTGAAAGAAAGAACTAGGAATGTGTATGTTGATATGCTTTATCAGGTTGAAACATCTAAAAGAGTTTTACAGTAAACACTGCCAAATATAGTCACTGTTTTTCAGTTGATGCATTTGGTGAAGATACCGAGGTGAAGGAGAAATTGTGAGAGAATAGGTGCATTCAGCACATAACGTTAATTTAATCTCTGCATTTTATTTTTGGTCAAAGCTCTCGATTTCTCACGCATGTAAAAGCAATTACACTCTGCCATTGAGTCTCAGGCAATGTCCAAAAATACAGAGGGGGTAGAAGTGGTGTTGTGAGTTGTGGACAAAATCAGGTCAAACTCATTATACTGAAATCTACACTGCTGTCAGTCACAAACTGAGCAAAAAACATTCGCAGCTCTTGCTAGAAGCCCTAGTGAATGTGATAAAACTACAAACCATCTATTATGCTGGGTGGGACTGTTGTGAATTGAAGGCTGATAGGACTAATCTGTAATGCCTGTATTGTGGTCAAAAGTATTTTAAATATACCTTACATCCAGTCAGAAAAAGCTTCTGTGCGCAGGTGGTAACCCAACTGCTGTGCATAAGCACTGAATCCAATTCCAAATCAAAATCATTATTCCAATAAATAAATTCAATCTAAGCAAACTCATTTCGGGATAAAGATGCACCTCTCTCATTTNAAAAAAAACTATATTGGTGCAATCAGGTCAAGCAACAATAGCTTGCAGTTATATCAGGCCCTTCATGCAGCATAATGTGTTAATATCTTGGGATGGTGGAAGGTGTATACCTTGGTTGTCCTTTGTCTAGCAATTCTTATTTTTTTATATTCTTAAAACATCTTGGAATGTTTCACAGCGCTGAGGTTTGATACGAGCAAGAGAAGTTGCAACGTAAGCATCTTTCTCATTTATTAAAGGCATTTTATAGGCCTGCCTCTATGGTATATTCTTAAAGCTTTTATCAAATCTTCTTCCTACTCTGAATTGGTCTTGTCTGACTGCCCTCAGCTTTTTATAGTAGAGAGCAGCAACTTTACAGTGTGACTCATAAAGAGCACGTCTCCATGTTTGTTAAGCAAGAGTTCAATTCAATAGATACAATGTGTCACAGTTTATATAGAAGTCTGTTGCCAGAAATTAATAGTCTTCCATCGTTCATTGATTTAATAATAGTAATAATAACCCTTACATTAGATACAGCCTTACACTTCAGGAGCACTTCAATGGATTTACTGTAGAGTTGAATGTACTTGAAGGTGAATGCGCAGCCCAATTGAGCACAGCAATGTCTCACAGATAGCCATGGTCTCACAATGACCAATTTTATTCATTTTTGGAAGGGGGTTAGTTATTGTCCAGGAAACTAGGAAAAACTCCATTTACTTTTCGAATAGTGCGATGGGATCTTTAACTTCCACCTGAACAGGCAAGACAGGACCTACGGTTTAATATCTCATCTGAAGGATGGTTCCCCTGACAATGCAGCATACTCCCAAGCACTGCACTGGAATGTAAGCTTCACATGACTTCAAGACACCATGTGGGGCCTTGAATGCACAAACTTCGGACTCAGAGTCAAGAGTGCTACTGACTAACCCAGGCTGACACGCTATGTGATTTTGGATGGCTGATTTCGCTATCAACTCTCTCTTTTGAGTTCAGCACAATGATTTGATAGCGTAATGAGCTCTCCTCGGAAGTGAGAGGATTGGGTTAGATTCCTGGGTGGGACAAAATTTTAAATAAGTTTCCTTACTCCATATGCCTCTATTTACCTAGCAATGAAGTAGGAACCTGGTTGTTAGTTTATTGGTAATCGCTTTCCAGGGCTAATAATCCTTCAAAGCAAATTCAATCGCCAACTGTTTGTGGTGCACTAATGTGTGCAATTAGCTGTCACATTTCGCCAACAAAATACAGTCCTTACAACATATTTTGTGAGGTGCTTTGAGGTGTCTCAATGGCATGATATAATAACAATAATAATCATTGCATTTGATATAGCGCATTATCGCATCTTTGAGATGTCTCAAAGTACTTCACAGAATATACTGTAAACTGAATTGACTGTATATTTTGTGGGAGAAACTCGGCAAACAATTGCACACAACAGTGTCCCACAAACAGTCATGGATTGAGTGATCACATTTTAAAAAAATATTACTTTATGATAAGGAGTTTTATCAAATGAAAGGATTATTATTATTTAGCATGAAGCCAGCCGCAGCTAACATTTCTGTGTTATGATTTAGTGCCACTATTTGGAATGCTTCATTTAAATCACACATTAATATTAAGCATTTGAATATAGCAATTTTAAATTAAAATATTATAACAAAAATAATGTGTTCCATTTGACCATAGACAATCCAGTAATTTGTAGAAAATTATAACTGCCTCTGTATTTATTTCAATCGGGGGAAATATTAACATCTGAGTGATCTCAAGATTAATGCTAATTTGTTGTGAATTGAGGGCTTTCTGGAAGGTTGGCTGTGTGTTATTATATATATGCATAGCAATAATTCTTGCATCTGATGCAAGATATCATAACATAACATAACATGCTCCTACATGTTATGTTATGTTACATAGCATCTTGTATATCAGGAAAACATCTCAAAAGTGTGGCACAGGGTTTATTGTCAAGTGCAGTGATTGTATTTTGCAATCAAACTAACTTGAACTAATGAGTTAACTACAGCTAACTTGAACACAGCATGTCCCCGTAAGCAGCTTTGTCCTGTTGCTATTGGATCTTTCACGTCCACCTAAACAGACAAAAGGACGTTGAAGGTGCAATGTCTTCGGTACGGTACCCCATATGAAAGGCACTATATAAATGCAAGCTGTTGTTGGTGTCTCATCTGAAGCACTTCCAACAATGAAGCAATCCCTTAGCATGACATTGGAGTGTCAACCTGGACTTCATAAGTTAAAGGCAACTTCTAATTCCAAGGTGTGAGTGCTACTGATTGAGTTAGGCTGGGGTGGGCAGGAATATAAACTTTCTCCTCAAAGTGTGAGTTATCTAATGCCTGGAGGTGATTTCTCTTCTACTCTCTGGTGGAGAACTTACACCCAGAATTTCTTGTTCTACATAAATTTAGCATTCAGCTCAGTTAGGGTGACTTTGGATAAATATATATACTCATAATTTGCAGTCTTCTAAAGCAAATGTCTATAGGCATTTGTAGAGGACCCAATGCATTATATTTCAGCTCAGCTTATCAGAAGTACTATGATAAATTCACCATCTCCATTTCCCACTGAAATTAATAGGCTGTTGTTCGGAGTCTTGGTACTTTGATGTGGTATGTCATGGAAGTCACAGGGCTCAAGTGTTTGTAGGGCCTAAAACATTGATCCTGACCAATTATGATGGCATCCTAGACAAAAATACTAGGTAAGTACACATCTCTCTGTTACTGTGTATTAATGTGGAGTAATAGTTAGAGCATTCACCTCACAAGCGAGAGGACCCAGTTTCTATTCCAAGGCAGGGCAAAACCTGAGGCAATTTTCTTTACTCCAAACACGTCTGTGTACCTAGGAGTAATTAGGATTCTGGTTGTTAGTTGATTGGAGGATTACTTTCCAGTTGTAATAATCCCTTAAAAATGTGGTCACTCAATCCACGACTGATTGTGGGACACTGCTGTGCGCAATTGACTTCTACGTTTCACCCACAAAATATACAATCTTTCTCCCTGGAGGGTTGCACCCATCTTACTTAATTCTGAAGAGTATCAAGCATAGATTGGCAAGATCCAAGGCTTGGGGTTCTGTGTTGGGGTTCTTCTGGAGATTGACCAGGTAAAACCATATAGTTTGTCATTGACCGAACATTTGATAAGCTTCCCACCGCTTGTCAGTATAGGTCCATCCTACCATCCTTGCATGGTTAACAGGAGCTGAGTGGGAAGAATCCCTGTTTGCAATATCTACCCTTCCACCGATGATCCAGGCTGGATGATTTATTATCAGCTGTGCCCTAGAGTGCTGCCTAACTCAGGAATTGGACAGAATGACCAAATTATTAGCATTATTTATTTATTTATTTCGGCTTCTACATTTGCTATCACCTCTCACCTCTCATATACCACCCTCATGCGTGAGCTTAGACACAGAGAGTGGCAACAGGGGAGTTTGCTCTGGAAGGGACCGCAACCAAATCCCAACCCTTCCTCCCACAGGGTAAACTCCTGATAACTCAACACTGTAAGGGAAAAGGGATGAGTGTGGAGTTTTTCATCCGTTTCATCCATTAATTGACGTAACAAAAATAAATTACCATTTCAGTGTCTCCACTTGTGCACTAACAAAGATTTAATAATAACATAATTCTTGCATTTGATGTAATGCTTTTTATGTCTTCTCGATGTCTCAAAGCACTTCACAGAATAGAAAGTAAAGTGAATTGACTGTGTATTTGTGGGCGAAAAATTAATTAAAATATTCAGCTTTATTTTTTCTCGCACTAATGTATTCACAAAATAATAATAAAGAATAATCGTTGCATTTGATGTAGTGCCTCATCATGTTGTTAAGATGTTTCAAAGTTCTTCACAGAATTTACTATAAAGCGTACTGACTGTATTTTGTAGGTAACCACGGTAGCCAATCTGAAAAGAGCAATGTCCCACAAACAGCCATGATGTGAATGGTCAATTTAGCAATTCTTTACTAGGAGAAACTCTCTTCCAAAGTAGTGCCATGGGATCTTTTTGCATAAGCAGACGGGTCATCAGCTTACTGTTTCTTCTGAAGGATGTCACCCCAACAATACCATGCAACCTTAGCCCAGACTGAAGTATCAACCTGAATTGTATGTTCAAAGTCCCGACATAGGACTTGAAGCCACAACATTTTGACAAAGAAGCGAGAGTGACACCAATTGAGCCAGGCTGACCGGTGAATGTGTCAAAGAAGACATCATAGAGGTACAGGAGACATTTAACAGAAAAGAGAAAATAAACCTGTAAATTTGGGGTAAATTTCCTCTCTGCCTCCACCCTGAACTCCAGGACTACTGGTGTCCTGACCGACTGCCTGTCCGACATCAAGTCCTGGATGAGGGCCAACGTTCTCAACGTCAGCAAGACTGAGGCCCTCCTGATTCGCTCAAGCCAGCGCCTCCACACCTCAGGCGCTGGCAGCATCAGCCTCCACGGCTGCACACTCAACCTCACTAAGCCAGACAGGAACCTGGGTATCTTGTTTGACCCTGAATTGTCCTTTCTCCCCCACATCCGCGCCATGACCGGCACTGCCAAGCCACTCTGCAATATTGCCAGACTCCGCCACTGCCTCACCCCTCAGACTGCCGAAACCCTCACCCATGCATTCATCACCTCAAGGCTCGATTACGGGAACTCCCTCCTCATCGGCCTTCCCAACTCTTCCCTTCACAAGCTGCAGATCATCCAAAACTCTGCAGCTTGTGTACTCTCACACACCAGGCTCCGTGACCCCATCACTCTCACTCTCTCCCGACTCCACTGGCTCCCTATCCCCAAGAGGATTGAGTTCAAGATCCTCATTCTCACCTTTAAATCCATCCATGGCCTTGCCCCCTCCTACCTCTCGGACCTGCTGACTCCCTACCAACCTGCCCGCTCCCTCCGTTCATCAGGCTCCGGCCTGCTCCATGTCTCCCACCCGACCCGCCCTACCATCGGTGGCTGGGCTTTCAGCCTCTCTGCCCCCACACTCTGGAACTCCATCCCACGGTCCCTTCGCCTCGCTTCCTCCCTTGCCTCCTTCAGGGCCGGTCTCAAGACCCTTCTCTTCGACCGTGCCTTTGGTCTCCCTCCCACCTCTCTGTCTTCCCTCACCCCTACACCACCCCTCCCCCATGTTCGGGCCCCAACACCTGACTGTTCAGCGCTTTGGGACATCCTCCCGACGTGAAAGCCTCTGTATAAATGTAATTTTGTTGTTGTTGTTGTAATGATATGTAAAGGCAGCATGATTTGAGGTCACAGGTTCAGTGTTATGAATGGCAGGTTTAGGATAGACACCTGCAGTAACTATTTCTTTAACCACAGGGATAATCAACAGCTGGATTGCATTTCCAAGAAGGGTGTTTGAGGACAAGATGCTCGATCCATTTGAAGAACCAGCTTGATTCTGTAATGAGAAAAAGGCAGGATTGGTATTCTGTAAGGATAAGATCAAATGGGCTGAAAGGACTTATTTACTTGAATCTTCTTTTGTAATCTTGTGACAGCTGATATGTTCCATCACTGAGGAAACATGTGCCACCTATCTTCAGCCATTTTGAGTGGCTGAAAGTTACGATTCAGAAGAAGTAATTACTATTTGCTGCATAACCCACCAGAATCCCATCAGTATCCTTGATGCCTTATCTTGTTTACAGAAATATATTTTCCAGGCCATTACCTTTCAATTACTGTAGCACATTCTTATAGAAATCACTGCCTCATTTAACTCATTTAACCCTCAATTGATCTGTGCAGTCCTGTGAGCACCTCTCCTGTAAGCTGCTATAGATCCGCTGTACATCCCCACTGTTGGGGTAGCACAAGGTTATCAAAGCATCTTAAAATCTAATGGACTTCAGGAAGGATAATTGAAATAACTGAATGGACAATGGGCAACCAGCACAAAATACCAATACTGTCAGACACAATAACCGTGGAACAAGCCCGGATCAAAGCTGCGCAAACACTATCTTTCCATTCATGACAGAAAGTTTTATGCGGAAGTGGAATACATATGAGGAATTCACAGTCTGGTTTAGATACTATTTAGTGATGAGTTCCACATGTGTCAGACACCCACTGTCCAAAAAATAAAAATAAATGGTTTCTGAGATTCAAGCTTAGATAATGTTTACCTGTAAGACTTGCTATTGAAGGAACAGTAAATGGCTTGACAACCCAGCATTTCCTATAAGATCTGTGAACGCATGTTTCATTAATGCTGCATTTCACTCCAAGAAATACACAGGAGGATGAGGATTGTGTTATGAGATCAAACATCATATTGAGAAATTTATTTTAAATCTGCATTATTAAAATAACATTTTACATTTATATAGCATATTTTACGTCAAGATGATTACATAGAATAAGAACATAAGAACATAAGAATTAGGAGCAGGAGTAAGCCATTCGGCCCCTCAAGGCTGCCCCGCCATTCAATAAGATCATGGCTGATCTAGAATAACATAGAATATATAGCACAGCAACAGGCCATTCAGCCCAACTGGTCTGTGCCGATGTTTATACTCCACATGAGCCTCCTCCTGCCCTTCCTCAACTAAACCTATCAGCATAACCTTCTATTCCGTTATCACTCATGTACTTATCTAGTTTCCCCTTAAATCCATCTGTGCTATTTGCATCAACTACTTGTGTTAGCAAGATCCACATTCCCACCACTCTCTGGGTAAAGAGGTTTCTTCTGACTTCACTATTTGATTTATTGGTGCCTATTTTATATTTATGGTCCCTCGTTTTGTTCTCCCCTACAAGTGAAAACATCTTCTCTACGTTTACCCTATCAAAACCTTTCATAATTTTAAAGATCTCTATTCGGTCAACCCTCACCCTTCTCTTTTCAAGAGAAAAGAGTCCAAGCTTGTTCAACCTTTCCTGATAGCAATAACCACAGTTCCAGTACCTTCCTTGCAAATCTCCTTTGCACCTTCTCCAGTGCCTCTATATCCTTTCTATAATATGGGGACCAGAACTGTACACAAATGTGATATACCAAGGCTCAATTTAAGTTTAGCATAGCTTCTCTGCTATTCTTTTCTATCCCTCTAGAGATGAACCGCACTGCTTGGTTTGTTTGTTCTTTTGGCCTTAAAAACCTGCATCGCTACTTTTAGCGATTTGTGTATCTATACCCCTAGATCCCTTTGCTCCTCTACCTCATTTAGATTCTTATTTTCTAGGCAGTATGTAAGTTCGTTATTCCTTCTACCAAAATGTATCACCTTGCACTTATCTTTATTGAAATTCATTTGCCAATTAAATGCCCATTCAGTAAGTTTATTAATGTCTTGGATTTGATGCAGTCCTCCTCAGTGTTAACTACATGCCCCCAACTTGGTGTTGTCTGAAAATTTTGAAATTGTACTTTTGATTCCTGAGTCCAAATCGTTAATGTAAATTGTGAACAACAGTGGTCCCAATACTGATCCTTGTGGAACACCACTTTCCAGCCTCTGCCAGTCTGCGTAGTTACCCTTTACCCCTATTTCTGTCTTATAATAATAATCCTTGCATTTGATATAGCGCTTTTCACGTCGGGAGGACGTCCCAAAGCGCTTCACAGAACACACTGTAAAGTGAATTGACTGTATATTTGTGGGCGAACGCGGCAGCCAATTGCGCACAGCAATGTCCCACAAACAATCGTAGATTGAAAATGACCAATTTATTATTGCTTTTGGTTTTGGAGGGTTTATTATTCATTACATTAAGAATAATGATACATCAAAGCACTTTGTTTTTCATCAGCCGGGTGTCTGACATGTGGAAACCCATTAACGTGCTTAAGAGTATCCAAACTAAACTGTGAGCTCCACATATCTATGCCACCTGCACATAGAAATTATGCTATGTCTGGAATGGAATGCACACTGTCTCCCAGGATGGATGCAAATCTGCTTACCAAATTCTTCAAAGCACTTCACAAGGTTGACTGAATGTGGATAGTGGAATGGAGTGAACTGAGGAAGAGGAAGGTGGCTGAAAGCACATTAGAAAAGATTGTTTTCAAGATAGATTTTGAAGGTGGGGTTAAGGAGCAGAAACATAGGTCCCAGCACTTTGAGGCTGTTTTACTGCTTCAAAGATTATTCCCTGAGGGAAGAGTTGTTCACTATCTAGTTTGTCACTTCTCTTTATTATTTTAGATACATCAATCCTGTCACCCTTTGGCCTGCTCAGGTCTAAGGAATTATCTAACATACAATACTGCCTGTGTTTTGAAAGAACTGGAATGCTGTTTCTAGAAATTGCAGTATTATAAACCACTGATATTCCTAGAATAGTAATGTGTGTTTCAATTGCTACATCTTCAAGCCATTCTTTTCAGTTACTGTCCCCACTGTCAGTCATTTTTGGTGTCATATTGATGCCCATTAAAACATTGTGCAGCATCTATGTCTTGACAGGGATGCTTAATGAGGAATATAATTATATTCTAATTATAAAATATATAATAGTTATATTAAAATAATTAAAAATATGTCTGGGAATATGGCAGTGCAGCTGAGACTGGTTGCATACATAATGTGTGCCATATGGGACTCCAGGATGCTTTGTGAGCCCTGGACAAACATGTATGTAGGAAGTGCCTCTGGCTGCTCAAGCTTGAGCTCAGGGTTTCTGAGCTTGAGGAGAGGCTGGTGTCACTACATAGCTTACGGGAGGCTGAAGAGTTCATGGATTGAACGTTTCAGGAGGTGGTCACCCCACAGCCACAGAGGGTTCATGAGGTGAGTGAGTGGGTGACCAGCTGGCATGGTAGGAAGAGGGAATGGGCAGTCAGAAATCCCCTTAGAGTGTGGCACTCAAAACAGGATCTCTGTATTGAATACCAGTGAGGGTTATGACACCTCTGGAGAGAGGAGTCAAAAGCAAATGGACAGGGGGACACAGGTAAGAGTGTCAATGCAATTGGCATTGGGGACACATCAGTGAAAGGAGCAGACAGACGTATCTGCAACCAAAAACTTGACTCACATGGTATATTGCCTCCCTGGTGTTCGGGTTGAAGACATCGTGGAACGTGTGCAAAACATTCTACAGGGGGAAGGGGAACATCCAGAAGTTGTGGTCCATATTGGGATACATAACGTAGGGAAAAAAGGACTGAGATCCTACAGGGAGAATATCAGAAACTAGGGGAAAAGCTAATGAGTAGGACCTCAAAGGTGGTGATCTCTGGATTACTCACAGTGCCTCATGTAAGTGACTATCAAAACAGCAGGATCAAACACACGAATGCATGGCTGGTGAAATGGTGCAGAAAGGAGGGCTTCGGGTTCAAACAAGGTCAGGAATAGGAGCTGAATATTCCTGGCTACTATGAATTCAGGAGGGATAGGGAAGGAAATAAAGGAGGGGGTGTGACAATATTGATTAAAGACATGGTTACGGCCCTGGGAAGGGACGATGTGCTAGAGGGTGCAAAAACAGAATCTGTTTGGTTAGAGTTAAGGAACAAAAAAAAGCTGTTACTTTGTCGATAGGATGTTTGGGATGTCCTCCCAACGTGAAAGCGCTCTATAAATGTAATTTTGTTGTTATTGTTGCTAGGTATATACTAAAGACCACCAAATAGTGGGAAGGAGATAGATGAGCAAATCTGCAAGCAGATTTCAGAAAGATGCCAAAATCAATGGAGTAGTGAAAATGGGGCACTTCAACCGCAACAACAACAAAATTACATTTGTAAAGTGCCTTTTACATCGGGAGGATGTCTGAAAGTGCTGGACAGTCAGTGATTCAGACCTGAGCTAGGGGTCAGGATAGGGCAGGGTGGAGGCGGGGGGGGGGGAAGCATGGTGATCAAAAGCACAGTCGAAGAGGAGGGTCTTGAAATGGGTCTTGAAGGAGGCAGGGGCGAGGTGAATGGAATATGAGATGGAGTTCCAGAGGGTAGGGGCAGAGTGGCAGAAGTCCCGCCCACCAACTGGTGGGGTGGGCAAGGCGGGGAATGTGAAGCAGGCCCGAGCCCGTTGAGCGGAGGGAGTGGGCAGGTTAGCAGGACATTAGGAGTTCACAGAGCTGGGGGGGAGCATGGCTATGGAGGGCTTTGAAAGTGAGGACCAGGATCTTGAACTGCATCCTCTGTGTGATGAGAAGCCAGTGGAGTTGGGCGAGAATGGGGGTGATGGATCGAAGAGCCTAGTGCGGGAGAGGACATGGGCTGCAGAGTTCTGGATAATCTGCAGCCTATGGAGGGAGGAGTTGGGGAGGCCAACAAGCAAGGAGTTTGCGTAGTCAAGCCTGGATGGTATGAATGTGTGTATGAGGGTCATGTTGGCCTCAGGTGTGAGACAGTGGCAGGGCCATGTAATGTTGCAGAGGTGGGGGAAGGCAGAGCGGAACATGGCACGGATGTGGGTAGAAAGAATAGTTGAGGGTCAAACAAGATGCCAAGGTTCTGGACTGACTTAATAAGGTGGAGTGTGCATCATGGATTAGGGTTAGGGTTAGGGCTTGAGGTGTGGAGGCGCTGACGGGAGCCAATCAAAAGAGCCTCGGTCTTGTTCATGTTCAACTGTAGAAAGTTAGCTCTCATCCAGGACTTGATGTATGACAGACCTTCTATCAGAACAACAGTAGTCCTGGAGTCGAGGGTGAAGGCAGAGAGGTAGAGTTGGGTGTCATCCACATACAAGTGAAAGTGACTCCATGTCTGTGGATAATGTCACCAAGCGGGAGCATATAGATATGAAAAGGAGGGGATCAAGGACAAAGCCCAGAGGAACTCCACCCAAGACAGTGGAAGGCAAGAGGAGAAACTGTTTGTGGGATGGAGTAGAGATGGTGTGAGAGGTAGGATATGAACCATTCAAAGACAGAACCGTGAAGGTTGAGGTGAGAGGAGAGGCAGTGGAAGAGGATGGAGTGGTCAATGGTATTGAAGACAGCAGAGAGGTCAAGGTGGACGAGAAGGTAGAGGGAGCCCTTGTCACAGCTGGACAAAATGTCATTTGTCACTTTGACCAAAGCTGTTTCTGTGTTGTGAGCAGCTTGGAAACCTGATTGGAGGGGTTCATAAAGGGAGTGGCCAGAGAGGAAGGAGTGAATCTGGGAATCCACGACTCGTTCCAGGATCTTGGAAAGGAAAGAGAGGTTGGAGATGGGGCAGTAGTTTGAGAGCAGAGATAGATCCAGGGAGGGTTTTTTAAGGAAAGGAGTGATGGCCGCCATTTTTAAAGGGGTGGTAACGGTGCCAATGGACAGGGAGAGGTTTATGATGTCCGTGAATAGGGGTACAAGGAAGTGGAGCTGGGAAATAAGGAGAGGGGTAGGGATGGGCTAGAGGGAGCAGGTGGTCGGTTTCATGTGGGTTATGATGTTGATGAGAGAGGAGTGAGAGACAGGCTCGAAGGTGTGAGAGGGATGGGTGGGGGGCGGGGTGGGAGGAAAATGGGGAGGGGTTAGTGGTCGGAAGGGCAGAGGCAGCTGAGTGAATTCCCTTGTCTTTGGTTTCGAAGAAGTTCAGCATCTCCTCTACTCGTAGTTGGCATTGGAAAAGAGGATAGTCAAGGCATGAAAGGGTGGGTGGAGGAATTAGTTGGTGATGGAGAAGTGGAGCCTGGAATTGTCCTTGGCCTCCAAGATTGTCTTGGAGTAGAATGACAATTTAGCAAATCAACTCTATAAAAACCCTCATATTTTGAACACCTCTATTAAATCTCTCCTCAACCTTCTCTACTCCAAGGAGAATAATCTCAACCTATGTAGTCTCTCCATATAACTGAAGTCCCTCATCCCTTGTACCATTTTGGTAAACAATTTAAGTTTTTTTTATCATAGTCTTCCATCAGAAGAGGACACCACCTGATGAATACTCTTTTGATGTGTCTGGTAGGCTGAAACATGCAGTAATATCTACAAGAAGGTGAACTGTGCAGAAGCACAGAAAGAGGAGCATCTGCCACCTTCACTACTGCTGACAAGGTTTTGCTCAATTTAGAATTTGCTTCCAATTTATATTCCATTTGACCTCCTCCCTTTCTCAAAGGAAGTAGAACAACAAACCATTCAGTCTAGCACTGCCCCCCACCCTTCGGCTTTTCAGCCTAGCAGTGGGTGGGAACCCAGTTAATAATAATAATCCTTGCATTTGATATAGCGCTTTTCATGTCGGGAGGATGTCCCAAAGCGCTTCACAGAACACACTGTAAAGTGAATTGACTGTATATTTGTGGGCGAACGTGGCAGCCAATTGCGCACAGCAATGTCCCACAAACAGTCGTAGATTGAAAATGACCAATTTATTATTGTTTTTGGTTTTTGGAGGGAATATTATTATTATCAGTTGTTGGTCAATTGGCAGATTGCTTTTCCAGGGGTAACAATTCCTTCAACAAATAACAACAACAACAAGATTCCATTTATAGAGCACCTTTCACGTCGGGAGGACGTCCCAAGGCATTATAATAATAATGAAATAGTAAATTGGCCACTCAGTCCACAACTGTTTGTGGGACACTGTTGTGCGCAATTATATGTCTCGAAGACGTGATAACGCGCTCTATCAAATGTAAGGATTATTATTATTATTGTACAGCATTCAATAACATTGAGAAGATAAATCCCCAATGGCACTAGTTGTCTGTTTTGGGGGCAAAATGACGATGACAATATTTACAGAATTAGGAAATATACATGCACGCAGAAGATATCCTCCTCCACATCCTTTGGCTTGTGGTTGGTTATCCAGTCTCTCCATGTTATGGAGCAAATAAAAGTTTGGCATGTTTCTTTCCTCAGTAATGTAACATATCTGCCTGTAGATTATAATCTCTCTGTGAAGAGAATTGAGTCCACATGTTTGTGCTTGGGGGAGGAGGTGTTCACATCCAAAACCAGTTGATGATTGTTATAATAATGATAATAATTCTTGAATTGGATTTGGTGCATTTCATATCTATGCACATCTCAAAGTGCTTCATGGGACATACTTTGAAGTGCAGCGAATGTATATTTATAGGCCAGTGCAAGACAATTTGCACATTACAATGTCCCATAAACAGCCATTGAAGTGAATGACCAATTTTTTTTATTTGGGGCAATTTTTGGCCAAATAGATTTCAAATAGGGTAGTGGGATCTTTAACGTCCACCTGAGCAGATCAATGGGACCTCAGTTTCCTCATCTGACAGGCAGCACCTATGACAATATACTGCATACCCAGTATTGCACTGGAGTATCAGCCTCACTGGTGATCACAAGGCCAGACATGGGGCTTGAACCCACAAACTTCTGATTCAGAACTAAGAGTGCTATCAAATGGACCAGGCTGTCATACACAATTTGACTGAGCTTCTGCTTTCTTAACAGATTAGATGTGGTTAGAAATCTAACATGAAACATGACATTTCATTTTACCTGGAATGTGTTCCTGCACTTGACAACAATTGAATGTTGCCAGTTTAGTTGCAGATTCTACATAGGGCCATTATTTGCTCTTCCACTAAGAAAATGGAGCTGAACTATAGTTAAAACCAGAATGTATTATGTTAAGCCACCAAGACTGATTTATTTTGCATCACCGAATAGAATTCAGCGTTGTGGCACCTGCAATATTGAATAACATCAGTGTTAATGCCAACAATGATAATAGTTCATTCTTGCCTGAGGACTGTGCATTACAATTACATATGATTGAATTGAAGCACTACGTGGGCAAGCTGTCTGGCTGGATCTTACCAGCTATCATTTTCCATACCTACACCAGTGCCAGTGGCATGTCTGTCGTAAATCTTTAACATGTAATTATTTTGGGGTCAGCCAGGTATCTGACATGCTGAAACCTATCACTATGCTTAAGAGTATCCAAACCAAACAGTGTTCCTTACATCCCACTCATACATGGAATAGAAGTGTGCACTCACTCCATGGAGGGATGCATCCAGCCTACCTAATTCTGGAAAGTATTAGGCACGGGTTGGCAAGAGCTAAGGCTTGGGGATCCCCAGAGTGTCTGTTGGGGTACTTCTAGAGTCTAATCAGCTAAAAGCATTGGCAGCTTGCCGCTAAGAGTACTATTTGGCAAGCTTTCCCATTGCTTGTCTTGCTAGAATCACCTTACCTGTTAGGGTAGGGTTAACAGGAGCTGAGTGGGAATAGTTACTGCCCCTTGTGACTTGTCTAACCTTCCAACTCCTGCCTATGATCTAGCTACCACCCTTGCCTTTATTAGCTGTGTCCTGAAACATTGCAGAATCAGAACTTGACTACCAAGACAGTCACAAATGGTGGAATGATTCCGACATTACATTGCCAAACATATCAAATTGGAGGCCATTGAAATTCAAGAAAACCTCACTTACCTTCCCTCCAGGAGGACAGTCATCAAACATGTGAGTGGTTATTACCTGTACAATATAATTATATAGCTTAAGCAAATAAAAATCCAGTTATTCTTTTCATTTCCTTCTCCATGTGCAGTCCACATGACTAATGACCTTAAAAATCATCAGTTACAAATCATCTTTCAAAATATATGGTGGTGATAGTATTATGCTCAGTTATTTATGTATACTCAATAAAGTGATCTGTGAAGTGTATATGATCAATACAGCGTATATGATTTGTGCAGTGTGCATGATCTATGTAGTGCATGTAATCCGTGCAGTACATTTACTAATATTTGCATTGTTATGATGCCTATAATGTGGAAACATCTCAAAATGCTTTGCAGATAACTATTACAGAGTGTAGTGTCTGTATTTGTAACACAATGTGGTAGCCAATTTAGGAACAGCCATGATGTGAATGATCAACTTACCTGGGGGATTGTTGGCCAGGACACCGGAATTTCCTAATTTTTTGTAGTGTTATTTGACCTTACATCAATCCACCATTACTGTACTGAAGTGTCAGCTTTGTCTATAAGCTGAAAATCTAGATATGTGACTTTAACCCACAACCTAGAGTGTGTAGATTCTAGAGTGGAATCCGTTAGCGTAGTGGTTAGCCCCCTCACCTCACAAGTAAGAGGTCACATCTTTGATTCCCAAGCAGGGCAAAACCTTATGCAAGTTTCCTTACTCCACATACCTGTTTACCTAGCAGTAAATAGGAACTCGCTTGTTACTTGATTGTCGGATAGCTTTTCAGGGTTAATAATCCCTAAAAAAAAATAATAATTGGATCACTCAATCCACGACTGTTTGTAGGACACCGCTGTGCACAATTGGCTGCAAAACATAGTTTACAATAAATTCTGTGAAATGCTTTGAGACATCTCAACGACATGATAATGTGCTATACCAAATGCAAAGATAATAATTATTCCTTTGCCTTAAAGCATTATATATAGAATTTAAACCTACATTTTATGGGATGCGATTTCCAGTCAGTGCTTCTGGATTTTGCTGCACAATAAACAATGGGTCATCAGGTCGCCTCTGACATCGCTGCACGCCTACTGTGGAGCATGCTGGAAGTGATGGCATAGTGACCTGATGCCTCAGAAGTCAGCCATTATTTATGATGTTGGGACAATGTCTGAGGTTTTGAATCGAGATGGCACGATTTGAAGTGAGACACTTGGCTTCCTGTGGTATTGTGGATTTTTCACTAAGTAAATATCAGAGCCCAATCGCGCTATAATTTATATAATAATATTATTATTTGTTTTATATATAATCCACTCCAAAGCATGGGACTGGATTTTATGTAAAAAACAATAATAATAATTTGGTCACTTAATCCACGATTGTTTGTGGGACACTGCTGTGCACAATTGGCTACCGCGTTTTGCCCACAAAATACAGTCACTACACTTTACAGTGTATCCTGTGAAGCGCTTTGAGACGTCTCAAAGACATGATAAGGTGCTATATTAGATGTAAGGATTATTATTATAAGGAAAGTGTGCTATAATGGGGTTCTACTTCACAAACCTTATCAAATAATTTACACTTTTCGTGCATCATGTACCTGAGCAGAAAATCAACATTTTATTCATTAAAGAGGCAAATTATTTAATTATCCACTGAGTAATGCAGTAAAATCACAACTGATATTAAACTGTTCAATTCAACATGAATTGTGAAGGCTACAACATGTGGTGTAAGAGTCATGTAATTACCTTTTTGCATCTAAACTAATGTTATTAACTATCAAGTTGTGGGAAATAGAATGAGTCTGAATGTAACTACAGTCTGTGTTTCTCAAGGAAGTTTGCAATGCACATCGGGAAATGTAACAAATTTCATCCCTATGCTTAATGTGGACAGAATAACCTGGAGGGGGAACAATTGCCTTCGTTCATCCTTGCCCTTTTAGAGCTGTTGTCATAGAACCATAGACATTTGTGCAATAAGAATAAGGCTGTTCAACCTATTGTGTCTGTGCTGCCTTGGCTCCCTCAAGTGCAACTCTTTCAGTCCCATTTGCCTGCCCTTTCCCCAATACCCCATGGAGCTGACACTTTATAAGGTACAGTACAGTATTTATCTATTGGCTTCTTGTAGGTGAATATAATTCTGTATATCACCAATCCATCAATATTAACATTGTCCTAACAACTCTGTGTATGAAAAAAATTCTCTGGTAGGTAATTTAGTATCTTAACTTGATGCCCTCCAGTTACCAACCGTAGAAATCAAAATTTACAACACAGAAGAAGGTAGTTCGACCCATTGTGTTTATACCGGCTCTGTTAAGAGCTTAGAACCATATAAAAGAGGAAGAAACAGAAATATCCCATGCATGTAGTTGTAAACAACAGTCAAACCAGCTCTTTCACTGGAGATCGTGCAACAAGAATCAACTCTCGCAAAATACAGTCAAAGTGCTATCTGGTGAAAATGCAATATTTTGTTCCCCTTCTATCTGCAGACTCGATCCAGTGCACGTGGATAATTTTACACAGGTTTAAAGAGTCACAAAGGGGTGAAATAATGCAGTGCTTCATACCTGATTCATGTAATGTTGAACCTATTATGAAACATTATGGATTTTTATCTTTCTCTGAAACTGGTCTTGGGTATGAAACAACAATAACAAATTGCATTTATATAATGCTTTTCACAATGGCAGGGCATCCCAATAACAGCAAACAACAAATTGCATGTATATAGTGTATTTCATGTCGCAAGAAGAATCAAAAAATGTAGAGCCTAAAACATTTCTGTTATGCCATTTCAGGTGATTCAAAAACACTTTACAGATGAGTGACAACAACAGATTGCATTTATATAACGCCTTTCATATCGTCAAAACAATCCAAGGGACTGGACATTGAAGTGTTTGCATGCAAGCTGTGAGTTGGAATCAAGAGGGGTGGAGGGCAAGAATGATGGAAGTGGGAAGATAACTGAAGGCACGGTCGAAGGAAAAGGTCTTGATACAGACCTTGAAGGAGGGATGAGATGAGGTGGAGGAGCTTTGAAATGGAGTTCTAGAGGGTGGAGTCAGAAAAGCTGAAGGCTCGACCGCTGACGGTGGATTGGGAACGGCTGGAGAAACAGACATATGTATCAGCAGAATTAGGGTGATTGCCTTATTCCAGTGATTCCTGCCTTTAGTATCCCTGCTCAGCTGGTTCTCTTTAATGTACTTCTGTGGTAGAAATGTGTAAGGACTAATGATATCTTTCTTTATCCATAAAATAGAAACAAAAGTACTCTTTGGGGTTTATTTTTCATGTCAAAAAACAAGAGAAAAACTTGCTGGGACATTGGGAACTCAAGAAAACAAGTCACATATTGTTTATTGATAAACACAATTATTGATTTGGGAAAGAGACAATTAATTGGGACCATCCCCTTTGCGGATAAACAAACAGTATGGGTAATTGGACACCAAGCAAAATACAAATTGGCTACAGCACCAACTAAAACAACGTCAGTGGGTCAACTGATAACAGTGAGTTATACTGTCACTGTAGTCCCAAGTTGTCAGCCCCTTTCTCTCTCTTACTGTCTCTGACACTTCCTGTCTCTCACAGTCTCTCTTTCTATTAGTCTCTAATTTTCTGCCTCTTGCTATAACTTTTTCTGCCTGTTTCCTCACTGCAAAATTTATTATTAAAGACTTACTCGCACTTCTGCAAAATAAAAATCTATTTTTCACATGTGTGAGAGGGTACTGCAGAAATTAGGCAAATTCGCTCATGAACACAACCAGGTCACGTCACTGAAAAGCACTCTAGGATGTTGCCTCTCTATATAAATGCAAGTTGTTGTTGTTGGGATAAAAGTCATTTTTTTCAGGTTTTATTGAACAAATTCGCGATTATTTTTAACTGATTAATTCTCACTACAACAAATAGGGTATTTATTGGTGCAGATCAGCAAAAATATAAGTGAATTTAACAGTCATTAGAAAAGTGACATAAGGGAGGCTCAACAGATGAGGTTGAAAAAAACACACACAATAGGTATTCATCAATGACAATAGAACATGTACTGAAAATCAACTAGATTTTTTTTAAATACAACCCAGACCAATGGAATGAAAATGATACAAAACCAATTAAGTGCAGGGCAGATCGATTCTGAACTCCTGACAATTTGGGACAAGAGTGAGTAGATTTTTTTTTACGTGGAGGGAGATACATGGAGTGACAATCACAATTCACAAATCAACATGCTGAGTGAGTGCATCAACCGGCTCACAAAGCTGTGACTTCCAGTGTTGCAATTTATTCCACAAGGATCTAAAAGGTAACCTCACAAGCTACACATGCATTTGTTAATTGAGAATCCTTTCCCACTTCCAAATACTAATCCATTATGTGACAATATAAGGGGATGGGTATTTAAATTATTTGTGCCTTTTTGTGACTTTTACCAGCTCCTTGGAATGTCTTCCTGATGTGAAAGGCGCTGTACAAATGTAATTTGTTGTTTTTTCTCCCATCAAAGGATTTTGTAGCAGATGATCAAAGGCCAAGGAAGAGGCAGTTTTGTTTGAGGGGACTATTGACTCCATACTCTTACCAAGGTAGGTAGTTAAAATTAGAGAGTTACAATTGTGATGTTTCTTCACAGATTCAATGTGATAATTAACACATCGAACTTGTTCAGACTTTCATCATTTCTATCATAAAATTTCTCTGATTTTTTTTGTTACGAACTGCCATGCTTGAAAAGTGAGCATTTGTCTACAAAATACAGTCACCACACTCTACAGTAAATCCTGTGAAGTGCTTTGAGTGAGATGTATTCCTGATGTGAAAGACTCTATTTAAAATGTGAGTATTATTATTATTACTCGAATATACAATGGGCGCAAAGTTCATTCTCTTCATTTAGGAAAACAAAAACAACAACTTGCATTTATGTAGCGCCCTTTACATGGTGCAACACCTCAGAGTACTACACTGTATATAAGCACTCAGTGCTTACTTCCTAATCACAACTTATCTTCAATAACCTCAAGTCTGATTTGGAGTTAAATAATGGTTACTGCAGCAAGTGTGCTGCCAAGGCCCTAAACTAGAATGGTTGCTTAGTGTTGGAGAATTGAGCTGTTAGGAATCATTAGACAAGCTAGGCCTCTTCAGTCTCGAATGGAGATATCTTAGAGAACAATATGTTCAGAACCAGTGGGACAGTAGAACAAGAGGACACAGGTTTAAATTTGCAAAGGCAATTCCAGGACAGACACTAGGATTTTTTTCCCCCCCAGGGAGGTATTAGTGCCTGGAACAGGTTACCAGGAAGTGTGGTTGAGGCCAGGACACTAGACTTATTTTATTTGTTGAACAACAGTTTGATGCTGTGATAGGAAGACAGTGGATTAGACATCGTGGAAGGATGAGATGAATCGGGCCAAAGGGCCTTCTTCATCCAGTCCTCTCTTGTGTTATTATGATCCTTTGTCATGTTCTTTCTCTGCTTTGCTGCAAGAGTTTACCCTGAATGACATTAACAACGCCTTTCTAATAAGGTAAATTAGCATTTTTTTCAACCTTGTTTGCTATGGCGTTTTATTTTGTTCCTATGCTCTAGACTGCTCAGAGTAGTAGTGGAACCAAAAGGATTGTCTATTGGTATTTTCCCATTGATATTGAGACCCTCTTCATTCACATCTACCATTTCAACACCACCAACAACTTGCATGTATATAGCACTCTTCAGTGGGGTAGCATCTCAGAGCCCCTAACAATGTTGGAGTCTGACAATGAGCCAGGGAGGGAGATGGGTGGTGACCATAAGCACGATCAAAAAGGAAGGTCTTTAGGTGGGATTTGAAGGTAGGGAGGGAGGGGGCAAGGCGGAGGGATTGAGGAAGGGAGTTCCAGATTTTTGGGGCGTAGTGGCTGAAGGCACAGCCACCAATGGTGGAACCGAGAGCACACGGGACAAATAGAAGGCTGGAGCTAGCCAAGCAGAGGCAGGGGGTTGTGGTTTGGGAGGTAAGCAGGTCAGATTTTCACTCAACGATTGGTGAAATGCTGCCCCACATTTAAGGGGAAAGGAGAAGGAACATTGAGAATGGATATTGAAAGATATCCAAGTTGTCCTTCTAGTCCAGGATAATCCTGGAGGCGAAGAACAACCCCAGGCTACTGTTTTCCACCACAACCTGACTCCTCCGTCCCCCCCGCCACCCCGCGCTGGTTATCTCCTCCAACCTTCACTGCGAGGAGATGCTGGATTTCCTTGAATCCAAGATCAAGGGAATTCGCTCCGTGGTCACTTCCCCTCCAACATCCACCAACCCCCCAACCCCTCACTCCCACACTCCGACTGCTACCCATCCTCCCCTACTCACTTTTGTACCCGTTTCCCCACCCTCGGTCACGAAACTCATCCAATCCCTAAAACCAACCACCTGCTCCCTTGACCCCATCCCCACTCCACTCCTTATCTCCCAGCTCCACTTTCTTGCCCCACATATCACTGACATCATCAACCTGTCCCTCTCCTTTGGCTCTGTCCCCATTCCCTTAAAAACTGCCACCATCACGCCCACCCTGAAAAAACCCTCCCTTGATGCGTCGCAGCTATCAAGCTACCGGCCCATCTCCAACCTCCCCTTTCTCTCCAAGGTCCTGGAAAGAGTTGTCGCCTCCCAACTGCGCTCTTTCCTTTCCACCCATTCTCTTTTCGAACCCCTTCAGTCAGGTTTCCGTGCTGCCCATAGCACAGAAACTGCCCTGGTCAAGGTCACCAATGATATCCTGACCATCTGTGACCAGGGCTCCCTCTGCCTCCTCGTCCTCCTCGACCTATCGGCAGCATTCGATACGGTCGACCACGCTATCCTACTCCACCGCTTGTCCTCCCACCTCAACCTTCAAGGCACTGTCCTTGAGTGGTTTAGGTCGTACCTTTCTCACCGTCTTCACTTTGTCTCGACGAATGGCTTCTCCTCCACCCCCCGTACTGTCTCATGTGGAGTCCCTCAGGGCTCTGTCCTCGGTCCCCTCCTCTTCACCCTCTATATGCTCCCCCTTGGTGACATCATCCGCAGACATGGAGTTAACTTCCACATGTATGCGGATGACACCCAACTCTACCTTTCCTCCTCTACTCTCAACTCCACGACCACCGATGTCCTGACAGCCTGCCTGTCCGACATCGAGTCCTGGACGAGAGACAACTTTCTTCAGCTCAACGTGCGAAAAACCGAGGCCCTCCTGATTGGTTCGCGTCAGCGCCTCCGCACCTCAGGCGCCGACACCATCAGCATCCAAGGCTGCACTCTCCACCTCTCAAAGCCAGTCAGGAACCTCGGCGTTTTGTTCGACCCTCACATCCGCACCACAACTGGCACCGCCTTCCATCACCTCCGGAACATCGCCAGACTACGCCATTACCTCACCCCTCACGCTGCTGAAACTCTGGTTCACGCCTTTGTCACCTCAAGGCTGGACTATGGGAACTCTCTCCTCGCCGGCCTTCCCGCCACCTCCCTCCACAAGCTGCAGGTCATTCAGAACTCTGCAGCTCGTGTACTGTCCCGCACCAGGCTTCGGGACCACATCACACCCACCCTCGCTCGCCTCCACTGGCTCCCCATCCCCCAGAGGATTGATTTCAAGATTCTCATCCTCACCTACAAGGCCATTCACGGCCTTGCTCCCTCCTACCTCTCCAACCTACTATCTCCCTACCTACCTGCCCGTACCCTCCGTTCCTCTGGCTCCGGTCTGCTCCACGTCCCCCGCCCCAATCGCCCTACCATTGGTGGTCGGGCCTTCAGCCTCTCAGCCCCGAGGCTCTGGAACTCTATCCCCCAGTGCCTTCGCCGCCTCCTCCCTTTCCTCCTTCAAGGCCGGTCTCAAAACCTTTCTCTTTGACCAAGCCTTCAGCTCCCCTCTCGACTCTCTTCCCCCTTCTCGCTCCCTCCCATCCCTCCCCTCACCCTGACCATTTCCCCCCTCCTCGCTCCCTCCCCTCCCCTCACCCTGACCATTTCCCCCCTGCTCGGGTCATGACCCAACTGTGCAGCGCCTTGGGACGTCCTCCCGACGTGAAAGGCGCTTTATAAATGGAATCTTGTTGTGTTGTTGTTGTTGAGTGACAAGTAATTGGGAAGATTCATAGAAATCATAGAATAGAGGGAGGCTATTCAGCGAGTCCTAAACTCATGATAGATAATGCACTGAGCTAACTGCATTGATCCAACATCCTTGTTCTTTCCTTGTTCCCATTTATATTCATGTGTTTTCATGTGTTTTGTGACAAATATTTGATTTGCAACAATATTGTCAGTTGGATGGCACCCTTCGCTAAATAAGACAGCAATCAATCATTATTGTTCCTCAGTAATAAAATGGTAAAAGCTGGCTTTTAGTGTGATTACAAATCAGGTGTTTTGCATTCAACTCAACGTTCACATACCTGAATGTCTGCAACAAGAAGCTTACTTCACCGTCACCGCAAAGACATTCTACTTATAAACAATAAAGTGGAAGTGAATTATTGCAAGATAGAAATCTGAAGGACAGGACAAAGAGTTTGCAAAGTGCTTAAAAACACTGACTTTGAGGAAATGTTAGCAGCTAATTTAACCCTAGCTATTCTAGGTAAGCATTTACATTTCACATCCTTTTAGATTTAAACCAGTCACAGTTCACTGGCTCCTCTTTGGAAGCTAAGTGAATTTTGTTTGTGTGAGCTGGGAGTCTTCAAATTTGCTGTATTTCTTAATTGAATTTCTTAAAATAAGGGCTTTAAGACCAGCAAATTATTTTTTGGTACATGTAAAACAATTTAAAATCACACAACAGTCACAAAGTGCATGCTGTTTTATTCTTTTCTTTATTGATTCTTTCCTTTTTTTAATCTATGTACCTGTGATGTCAGCCTGATCCTGACTCGACCTGCAGCACACTTTGCCTCTGAGTCAGAAGGTTGTGGGTTCAATATGCACGCCCGGGGTGGGTGCACAGTATTGTCAGATGAGTTAAATCTAGGTCCCTTCAGTTAGCTCAAATGTGCAGTAAAGATTCCATGGCACTCATCGAAAGAGATGGCCGTTGCTTTCCTGGCAAACAATCCCCCAAATAAAGTTGATCATTCACTTCATGGTTGTTTTGCTTCACGGTTCATTGCTGTGTGCAAATTGGCTATCTTGTTTACCCACAAACAATACAATCAATTCACTTTACAGTATATTCTGTCAAGCATTTTGAGATGTCCTCCTGACCTGAAAGTGCAATGTCAAATGCCCAGATTGTTATTATTGTGATTTTCTGCCGTGCCCTGTACCTTTGGCCGTCAGTAGTTTCATGGGAAGTAATCTTGTTATGCAGCTCCTCTGATAGTTCTAAGTACAGACAGTACTTTCAATGCAAGCTTTGCGGATTTTGTTGGTTAGATTTGAGCACATGTGTCAGACACCCAGCTAACCCCCAAAAATTGCTAACGTGCTGACATTCACAGCACTTGTGGTTTTCACTGTCAATACCAATACTCTGAAATGTAGGGTCTGTCATAATCAGTGAAAGAACAGATTTTGTTTTGCATTTTTAAACCCACAATGGTTTCCTACAAGGGAAGAAACTCCTGCTGATTCAAATCCCACACAAGCATTGTGCCTGAAACTTCCTGACAGCTTGCCTTTGTATAATGTATTACAGGAAAACAAATGCTTGTGTGCAAGGTGCAGCTTTGGTTTTCCAGCTCTTCCCTTAGAGCAAGTTAGTGAGCTCGCCTCTCAAACAAGAGGACCTGGATTTGATTCCCGGGCGGGGCGAAAGCTTAAGCAAGTGTTCTTGCTCCACATGCCACTGTTTTCCTCGCAGTAAGTAGGAACCCAGTTGTCAGTGATTTGTGGATTGCATTCCGAAGATCATAATTCCCTCCCTCTAAAACAAATTCACTCGGTCCATGACTGTGAGACTTTGGTGTGTGCAATTAGCTTCCTCGTTTCATCCACAAAATATACACACAATTCACTTGTATATATTCTGTGAAGCACTCTGAGATGCTTCATCAATGTGATAAGCACTACATCAAATGCAAGAATTATACTTATATGATTATTATAAATTCTTTGACAATTATATTAATAAGTTAGAAACAAGCATCATTCTAATTTCTTTGCAAGAAAATAGTCCCATGATGTGCACAAGGCTCTCCACTGGAGATCCATTTCATGTGGTGAGGTGATTTCATTTCAAAGCAGTGAGTTACCAGGAATGCTTCCCTGAATAGTGCTTGTCCAGCACCATTGAGTTTGAATCCCATTTGTGATTCATTCTGGTTCAGTTAGTAGCACTCTCCCCTGGGAGTCAGATGATTGTGTGTTCAAGCTCCACATTGACTTGGAATTCATATATTTTAGGCTGACACACCAGTGCAGTGTGCAGCATTGCTGGAGGCTGATTTATGCCATAAATCAAGAAATATTCAATCAACAAAAAAATGAAAACACAATAACGACCGAACATGGACTTATCTAGACTTGTGCTAATGTTTTGGGGCTGCTTCTTGACGGCCACAGGTTGGCCACTATTGTTCTAAACCAAGCACTGTCTCCCTGTTCAGGTGGACATTCAAGATCCCACAGAACTATTCAAAAGAGAAGGGAGTTTCTCCTACTGTCCTGGCCAACAATCCTCTAGATAAAATTGCTTGATCACTGTTTGTGGGACATTGCTATACAAATTGCCTGCGACATTTGATTCACCTACAAGATACATAGTTACTACAATTTATAGTAAAAAGAATTGTACATTGTATTTATATAGCACCTTTCAAGTCGAGCGGATATCCCAAGGTGCTGGACAAGCGAGAGTTTGCACCTGAGCTGTGGATGGATTCAGGAGGGGTGGGACCAAGGGAGGCTGGAAGATGACCGAAGACACCATCAAAGAAGAAGAACCTTGGAAGATGACCGAAGACACCATCAAAGAAGAAGAACCTTGGGTAAGTTTCCTTAATCCACACAGTGCCTAATAATAATCCCTCCAAAACCAAAAACAATAATAAATTGGTATTTTCAATCTACGACTGTTTGTGGGACATTGCTGTGCGCAATTGGCTGCCACGTTCGCCCACAAATATACAGTCAATTCACTTTACAGTGCGTTCTGTGAAGTGCTTTGGGACGTCCTCCCGACGTGAAAAGCGCTATATCAAATGCAAGGATTATTATTATTATTAAGATCTTGAGACGGACCTTGATGGAGGCAAGGGAAGGGGTTAGACAAACAAACTCCAGGATGGAGTTCCAGAGAGTGTCTTCCCAACATGAAAGGCACTATAGCTAATGCAGAGATGATTATTTATTTAAGTCAGCATTTAAAAGTGAAAGGGCAAAACAGATTAACATTACAGTCAAGATCATTTATCAGAAAAAAACACAATGACCACTAAATAATCTGATATTGTTGGTGTTGCTTGATGAAAACATCTATACAAGACAGAAGACAGTCAGAAATCCTGTAGCATATTGGTTAGAGCACTCGCCGTACAAGCAAGATGACCCGAGTTTGATTCCTGGGCAGGGCGAAACGTTAAGCAAGTTTCCACATGTCGCCTCTGTTTACCTAGTAGTAAGTAGGAACCCAGTTGTTAGTTGATTGGCAAATCGCTTTTCTGGGGATATTAATCCCTTCAAAAATAAATAAATAATAATTTGGTTACTCAATCCACGACTGTTTGTGGGACGCTGCTGTGCAGAATTGTCTCTTGCGTTTCGCCCATGAAATATAAAGTCAATTTGCAGTGTACTCTGTGAAAATCTTTGAGATATCTTAATGATGATAAGGTGCCATATCAAATGCAAGGATTATTATTTATTTCATAGGACAGCCTTAGGAAATGCTAGCAGGCAGTCGGATCAGTCATTTACCATCAAATGCAGGAGGATTTATGGGAAAAAAGATAAAACAGATGGGATGACAGTGAAAACGGTTGAAAGTTAGGTACAACTCAGTTTTTGTTCATATAAAAAATGTACTGTTTCAAGGGGGAAATAAATCAAACCTAGAGTTGGAGTGG
This sequence comes from Callorhinchus milii, assembly GCF_018977255.1. NCBI lineage: Eukaryota > Metazoa > Chordata > Chondrichthyes > Chimaeriformes > Callorhinchidae > Callorhinchus > Callorhinchus milii. The sequence continues at coordinate 10,042,192 of NW_024704744.1, forward strand.
AAAATGCATTTGCTTTTGTTCTGTCTACGGAAAATCTCTTTGAACTTTATTCTGTTGTCGACCGTCACTCCACAAGCCAAATCCAGGCTACAGCTTGGATTCTCTGTTCAGATAACAATGCTTTGTTACAGATTTGAGCTGCAGATCAGTTGTGTTTTGCAGTTGATAACAGTGACGGGTTGAAGTGGCTGCCTCTGTAATCACTTGCTGAAAGGACGGTGCATGTTACATTTGTGGGTAGCAAGTGAATCTTCACCCTAAGTCACTGACTAAACGTCACACGTTATGCTCTGTTTAATGCCTTGGAATACATTTGAAATTGTTACAATCATACAAATAAAATTGGTTGCAAAATACAACATACGGTGTCAGCCTGGCTCAGTCGGTAGCACTCTCATCTCAGTGTCAACTCCAACGTTGCATCTCCCCCACCCCAAAAAAATACCTGCATTGGAATGGCAACCTAGCCTATGAACTCAAAGTCCTATTGTGGTTATTGAACCCATACCTTCTGACCCAGAGGTGAGAATGTGACCAACTGAGGCATGCTGATCCCTATAAAGTCCTCTTTGAGACATTATTTTAAAGGCTGAAAAATCTAATTAATGCTCATTTCCTTAACATTGAGCATCATCCGAGTGGCTCGTTTATGCCCACACCTCTGGGTCAGAAGGTATGGGTTCAAACCCCATAATAGGATTTGAGTTCATAGATTAGGATGACATTCCAATGCAGTTTTTTTTACATCAGAACTGTAGCCCTGACTAGGGCACTATACAGTTTTCATTCTAGTAGATTAACCCAAACCCTTCCCCTTTATATACAATAGTTTCTTGCCAAAAGGTTTTTGTTTGGAACAATCCTTCAGATGATTAAAAAGCAATTACTCAGAGGGCACCCATTCTCTTTAAATCTTAACCATTATTTGATTGTAGGCAAATTATAAAGCAATTACTTTAGGTAATGAATCTTTGAAAAGAACCACAGTTCTGACCCAGATGGGGCAAACAGAACATCAGTTCTGTCCACCAGCTGTTCTATTGAATTTGGAGAGTGATTTTATACCAATAGAATAAAGAAAACTCTTTCTTATTCAGGATTGTTAGATGAATCAAGTGAAAGGATGGAATGAGTATCTTCACTTGAGGTTTCTCAGGGTTTTGAACTGATTAGCATCAGTTGCTGTTGAGCAGGGATCAGCTCAACCATCCAAAATGGCAACAGGATACACACCTGAAAACACTGCAGGATACGGATGGGGAAAGAATGGCTTTGTTAATGACTGACTAGCCAATGGCACAGGGATTCTTCCCACGCAGCTCTTGTTAACTTGCAAGCTTTCATGGCTAAAGTAGTCCTAGCTGGAGAAACAGCAGCAAACTTTCCACTTAATGTTCTCAATGATAAGTTATGTGGTTGTAGTTGGTTAGCTGCACTACTCCAATGCACAATCAAGGGCTGGTCCCCAAACCTTGGCTTTTACCAATCTGCGCCTAATATTCTCCGGAATGAGGTTAGCAGAGTGCATCTCTCCTTGGAGAGTGTGTATTTCATTCCAGTTACAGGATATTTTTGATGTGTAAGTGGCAATACATATACAGTCTGGTTTGGATATCAGAATTGAGCCCACCCTTTGTGACGGTCTTGGTAGTCCAGTTCCTGAGTCAGGTGGGTCCACAGTATTCCAAGGTACTGTTGGTAAGCCAGCCAGCCTGGTTCATCAGCAGGAAAGTTTATCAGAAAGTGCTTTCAATGGCAAGCTATGCAGTTTCAGTTAGTTGGACTTCAGCAGTACCGTATAGCACACTCTAGGGTCCCCAAGCTTTAGCTCTCTCCAACCTGCTCCTAAAATTTTCTGGAAAGTTACCTAACTGGAATTAGGTAAGCAGGATTTGTCCTTCCACAGATAGAGTGCACATTCCATCCTAATCAATATCTCTGGAATTTCTATGTATAAGTGGGATACATGGGACTTTCAGTTTGGTTTGGATACTCTTAAACATGGTGATGTGTTGCTACATTGTCAGGCACCTGGCTGACCCCACCCCCCCACAATTAAAGATTTCTCCCAATGGCACAAACCACATGAACCTAATGACCTTTTACTTTGCTGAAAATTTAAATGGGGTGAAATTTGCAATATTTCATCATTATTCGCTGATATTCTACTATTTCCTAAGCTTTTATTTATCACATCAAATTTATTTACGCATGTTCCATTTACAATGTCACATCTTTAATTTTTTCTGCTTTTGAAATGTTACCATTGCAATAATTATTTGATTCTCATAAAAACTTTTGAAACATATCATAAATAATCCTTGGATTTAATGAAGCGCTTTTCCATTAGGAGGACATCTCAAAGCACTTCATAGAATTTATTGGAAAGTTTGGTGACGTGTATTTGGTGGGCAAATGTGGCAGCCAATTTGCGTACAGCAATGCCCCCCACAAAAAGTATGAAGTGAATGACCAATCTGGAGCAATGTTTGCGAGGACACCTTGAGAAACTTCCTTCTCTTTTGGATAGTACCTTGGAATCTTTAATGTCTACCTGAACAGCCAAATATGCAGGTATGTGAAGGAACATCTAGAACTATCATGTGGCTCCTTCACATTGCTATTTAATTCCTCCTGTGTTTGGTTCGTCAAAACTCTTGTTGCTGCTTTTAATTTCTCTTGGCATGACTTGCCATATTTCCTTTATTTACGAGCATGGTTCATATTGGAGACCAATTGCAAAGGCTAATCCTGGAATTGCTTTGAACATATCCAGTGTCATAAATCAATGTAGACATTATACTCATTATCAAGTAAAATAACTGTGCTGTCATGACTGTAAAGAATTTCACAATAAATGTTGTGATACGTTCACTTTAAAATGATTTCCAAATAATGTTGACACATGTAATCATTTATTCCATAATTTATCCTATTCGATTCAAGGTCAGGTAAGATGATAACAAACATTGTTGCTTTCAACCTGTGTTTTTGAGGACTATTGATTTCATTTGACTGATTTTATTCTGTACAAATTCGAGTAGAGCATTAATAAAAAAGAGAATGGAAGCTAATATCTTACACAGAGTTGTTGTTAGAGTTGTTTGCAACAGGAGGACGTCTCAAAGAACTTTACAGGATTTACTGTAAAGTATATTGACTGTGGATTTTTGTAGGTGAACACAGCAGCCAATTTGGTAAACAAATGTCTCACTAACAACCGTGAAGTGAATGATCAATTTTATCTGGCAGGTTGTTGGCCAGGAGACGGGGAGAAATTCCCTCTCTTTTTCAACAGTGAATAGTCGAGTGCCCATCCAGCGTTGTTAAGTGCTTTGAGACATCCTCATGACGTGAACAACACTATATAAATGTAAATTGTATTGTAGTGCATTGTCCCCCTGTATTTTCCATTCATTAATTTGCCTTAACAGATTAGAATGAAGCTGATAACTTTTGAAACCGATACATTATTAAATAATGGAAGAACGTGTCTTGATTTAAGGTTTCAGCTGTGGTTTGGCCAGCAGCTCCTCCAGTAACATTTGGGATTGTGATAATGAATTTCAAGACTTGCCTGATGTCCAATATAATTAGAAAGCATTTGATGGTTAATAACGTTGGTCGTTCCTGAAGCTCCTCATTTCTATTGATGTTGCTTTTAGCTCCAAGAATTTTACGTAAAACATTAGTTTAAGTTTTGCAAACTATTTTTGGCATGATAAAGGAGTCCACTTTGTACAGTTTCTTAACAGAGTGTTCAATTCGGATATATGAGTGGAAATTCTTCCCGACAAATGGAAACTTGTCATGCACATCAATTTGGCTTGGAGAGAACCAGCTCCAAAAGTAAGTAATATAATAATCCTTGATTTTATCACAGAATTGTAGACGGTTACTGCACAGAATAGACCATTTGGCCAATTGAGCCTACCCTGGATTCCAGAGTAAGCTATTCATTCCATCCCACTGCCCTACCCGATCCCCATACCAAGTCTTTGTCTTTCATATATCCAGTACTTCCCTCTTGAAACCCGCAATGGACTCCTGGGTGTTTACTATTTCTAAAAAAAAATTTGTAATGTTTGTGGCCACTTATTCTTTAAGGCAGGAGACTTCTCACTTTTGATCAAAAGAAAATGTGCTCCCACCTCACTTCATTGAATTGCATCTAACTGTGCTAAAAGCCATGACACCACACCAAAGCAGGAGTCTGGAATGGCAGCTGGAGACCTTTAATTCAAGCACAATTATCATAGAATAACAGAATGAGTGAAAGTGAGTAACATTACTCACACAACATAAAGTTTAGAGATTATTCCCCCATTCTTAGTATTTATGAGGACTAAAGGAGAAACATTTAGTTAATCGTACAATTGATTTGATTTACAATTGAAATCAAACACTTAAAAGATAATAAAAATAAGGTGGATGAGGGAGGAGACACAGGGGAGGAGGATGGCGTGGTCGACTGTGTCGAATGCAGTAGAGAGATCCAAAAGGATGAGGAGGCAGAGGGAGTCTGGTCACAGATAGAGAGGATGTTGTTTGTGACTTTGACAAGCGCTGTCTCTGTGCTGTGGGCAGGGCAAAAACCAGACTGCAGGGGCTCGAGGAGGGAGTGGAGGGAGAGGTGTGAACAAAGGTGAATAGAAGCGTGTGGAGTAGGGAAACTTGCACAGAAACTTGGGAATTGAACCCAGGTCGGATCGAAAAGCAGGACATCCCTTTAAATTTATACGGGAGTAAAAATTCCAGCTGGATCCAGATTTAGTACATTTATGTAACATTTCAGAGCATACAAAATTCGACAACGTTTTTAAGTTTTTAATTTTGAAGCCTGTTTACTCTTCAAGTTATTTTAAGAACTAAAGCAAACCGATTTCAAAGCTAAGACTGAGTACAATAATTTGTCAAAATCCAGAGTTCTAAAATGCTACGTTAATAAAATTAACCTAGACCCAGGTGGAATTTTACCCCAGAGTGAATTTTTTAGGTCACATGTGCAGGTTTCAGTACTCCTTTAGACAAAATAGTTTCAGAACCATGGAGGGTACAGATCAGACAAACATAGAGACATAGGAATTTCCATGTCCTTAACTAAACCCATATAGGTAGTCAACTGCACACAGCAGTGTTCCACAAACAGCTGTGGAGGGAATGACAAATTTTATATGAGGGATTGATAGGATACTGGGAGAAGCTCCATTTTTTTTCTCAATAGTGCTGTGGGATGTTTAACATCCACATGAACAAGCAAACAGGGACTTGGTTTAATGTTTCATCCAAGGGTCAACAGTTCGATAAAATACCAGGTAGAAAAAAAATCAGATCAGTGATTTTAATCACGCAAAACTGGGGAACAGCACCCAGCAAGACAGAACGTGTGGTGAGGTGATAAAGCAACACAAAGCAAAACACTGTTTTACGTGGTTTCACAAGAGACAGGAGACGAGTGTAACATCCAGCTGTTCAAAACCTTTACCAACTGAGCAAATGTTTCTTCACATGGCACTGAAAGAATTTTGTTCCTGGCCAACTGGTCATGAGTTATTTATTGTCTGCAAAAAACAATATTAAACAAGTGTCCATCTGGCCAAATACCCAGATAAGCATAAATCTAGAGAGACCATTTATTAAATAACCTGAGAGGTATTCTAATGACGATGTCCATACCAGATATAATCAATTATAATAGCATTGTAGGTATTTTCTATAATGGTATTTTTAAGTAATGAAATGCGCCATGAATGTTCAGTTAATCAACTTTGATTGAAAATTAAATCGGAGAACATAATTAAATTAATAACCAGGTTTAAACTGAGATTCTCTATTTTTATCTTCAGTGCAATCTGAAAATCTCATCTGCTACAAACTCTTGCTGTCTATTTAGATTATCCTTTTCTCTTCTGATGGCTGTAGGAAAAGAATTTACAACATACCTGTGCCTTCATCCTCTGGAATCCAGTGCATTCCTTTCACAAAGCAGTGTTCTATTTGTTAACACTATCAGAGGATTGATTGACCCATAATTTATTTACAGTCCTTCTTTCTTTGCATATATTAGGGAAAAGTGTCAGCATGGCTCAGTTGGTCATACTATAGCTTCTAAAACAGAATGACTTTGAACTCATCATCTCGGCTGAGCACTGCATTGTTGGAGGTGCTTTCTCTCAAATGCTAAACCGAGGCCCCATCTGCCTATTCAGATGGACATCAAAGGTCCTGTGGCATGAGTCGAAAAGAGAAGGATGTTTCTCCTGGTGTCCTAACTAATAATCTCCCCAATCCGATTGGACTCCGAGTTCATGACTGTTTGTAGGATATTGCTGGGTGCAAGATGGCTGATGAGGTTCCCTACAAAACGTCCTTCTGACATCTCAAAGCATGAGAGGCATAATATCAAATGCAAGGTCTATTATTGTGATAAGAAAAGAATAACAAATATGGGAGTGTAGATCAGGAGCAGTGGAGGCTCATGTGGAGTACAAAGATCAGCACAGACAAGTGAGTCAAATGCCATGTTTTCCATGCTGTATGTACTTCTGTGTTATTTCATTAATAGATACAGTTAGAGTTGAATAAGTAACTTGTGATAAGCAATCTCTCATAAAAGAATGAAAGGTCCCCAAAGATAACCTATGGAATGCAGTGTAGTTCTGGTGATTGGTGATTCTGGGGAAAATTTGAGATTATGCAAGTTAGTTATCACTAAAATCAATTAATAAACAGGACTGCAGGGAAATAATGTAGTATTTCTGGTTTGCTATGCTTGATTTTAATTGATATGGGTAACTCACTGGGTTTCTGGTAAATTCTTTGAACACCACCTGAGTGCTTAGTTTTTTACTCCAATGAGAAAGAATGCTAACTTAGTTTAACTTAACATTATTTAACTTAGCTTTGAAGTTTCTTTATCAGGGTAGACATCCAGACTTGAAATGATCTAACTACTCATTATGATTACCTCTTTCAGACAGCCAGCACAGGCACAATGTGCTGAATAATCCCCATCTGTGGTGTAAAAAAAACTATTGATTCTACGCTTCCCAACTGAAAAATGTTTTCACCATGTAAACATATGGCAACGTGTCTTTGTGTCAAAGGCTTGTCAGAGGCATAAAGTAACATTATACTTTATACTTATACATTATATACATTATATACTTTATACATTAACATTATACTTTACATTATATCAAGCTTCAAATTGATGGTATAATGTTACATAATGTCTGATTGTGTTGGACAATCCCAAAATGTTTCACAAATATTTAATAATAAGGATCTTTTCATTTGTTGTAGTGCCTTTCACATCAGGAGGACCTCTCAAAACACATTATAGGATTCATTGTAAAGTGTAGTCATTGTTTTGTAGTTTTGTAATGAACGTGTATTGGTAGTTGAACTTATAAACCAATTTGTGCAGAACAATGACCCATAAACAGCCCCATTTTTATTTGGGGAATTGTTGGCCAGGACACTGGGAGAAGCTCCTTCTCATTTTTAATAGTCGCCATGGGATCTTTTACATTCACCTGAACAGCAGATGTGACCTCAGTTGAACTTCTCATCTGAAAGACAGCGCTTCTGAAATTGTGTTCCCTCAGCACTATACTGGAAGCCTAGACTGTGAGCTCAAGGTCTCAAGGTGAGGCTAGAACCCACAATGTTCTGACTCAGAGGAAAAAGTGCTACTAACTGAGCCAGCCTGACACCTTGATTTCCAGTCAAGTGGAGTGATTGTCTATTTGTCGATGGAAACTCCCAAGCACCCATGAGATTAATTACCAATTATTTCTGAAGCACTGTTGAACATGACATCATGAAGAACTCCCATCTGTTTAAGAATAATGTCAGAATCTTTAATTCAACTGAACAGGTAGACAAAACCTGGTCTATCACTTTATCTGAGCAATGGCACCTCAGAAATGTCAACTACTGGAGCACCACCGTTTTCTTTGGTCAACCGTGTCTCTGACATGCGGAAACCATTCACCATGAGTAGGAGTATCCAAACCAAACTGGAAATTCCATGCAACCCACCTATACATGAAAACTCCCGAGATATTTTTGGAGGGGAATGTGTATTTTCTCCTTGGAGAGACGGATTCTGCTTATCTGAATCCAGAGTGAAGGCTAGTCTTTAACTGAGCACTAGCTTGAACAATTACCTCAAGTTCCAGCAAATAACTGGACTGAAAACTTTAGATTCCAAGGCAAGTGCTTTCATTTCAGAACATTTGGCATATTGTTCATAACTGAGGAAAAACTAATTACCATATATATATTTGCACCAGGTAGAAAGAACATTTTGTGAGGAAGTGTAGCTTTTGGTTGAATATCCACCAGTTTATATCTTCAACCTGATGTTAAGCTAGGTTTACTTTGCTCCTGACAGTTTAGCTCCCAGTAACACAGTGAAGTGGAGGAGAAAGTTGGATTTATGCTACCTGCTTCATGTTGCTTTTAATAAAAAGAACAGCCAAATGTCCAATCTTTGTTGTCTTTGGTACATGTTGTATGAACCCAGGATTTACGGAAATATCAGGGTGGAAACAATTTCCTACAAGTGCAGCTTTGTGCTCAACTTTAAATATCCAATGTAACGTTAACATTTCCACAGTGGGCACAGAATTCAAAGCCCCCCAAAAAATGAGTATTAAACAAAAAGCTCCACACAGCAAAAGAAAACAAGAAACATAGTTTGTTCCCCAGGTATGACAAAGTAAAATAAGATCAGAAATGCAGGCAATTCTCAGTTGAGTCCACCAGAATCTCTGGAATCAAAATATGTTAATGTTCTCAGTATAGTTTCACTATGTACTGTCAGTGCAGAACTGTGTCTGTCCATTTTCCCTGTTCTTTGACCACAATCAAAATAGGTTAATGCTCTCAGTACAGTTTGACTATTCACTCTCAGTGCAGAACTGTGTCTGTCCATTTTTCCTGTTCTTTGAATGCAACCAAAAGCACTAAGTTTCATATCATGGGTGAGAATAGGTAAAATGCAATCATTAAATCCTGCACAAAATTCAGCTGTGTCAATTGTGTGCAGGCTTAAATGATGACTTTTTACCTATTCTCCCTCCAAGGTGTTTAATTGTAGCTTGAATTCAGCCATAGGTGCTTCAATTATGAACGTACAAGGCGACTGCTGTTAAACCATCCATATAATTTAATTTCCCTCTTTAAAATCTGAAACGCTCACTCTCAATCCCTCTGCTTTGCCCCATCGCTCCTCTTTTTCATGTCTCGCCTGAAAACCTTCCTTTTCGACCGTGCTCACAAGAACTGCATTTGGATGAAAGTTAAGAACGACAAAACTTTGCAAACAAAAAGAATGCTAATATGTTATTTATAAGTCGTATAAAGTGAAGTTTTGGTCAGTCATTCTGTGATTTAAATGGGTAGCTGAGCCAAATAAAGTATTGCACACTACAAATTAACAGGAATGTTATGGTTATATCTTATTCTTTATTCACTAGTTGTTTGATCTTACATGAAATTTAATTTGAATTCATTGGGGGAACAGACCTTGGAGCTGGGAGTGAATTATTAATGATGATCAGCTTCCTTTTGACAAGTATTAATGCACTGCACAGCTTTAGTATTAGTGAAGTTTTTCACTTTCTTATAAATTGCAATGGCCGTGTTTTATACCTTATGGTCTTCGAAATGTTGCTGTATTATTCCCTTTAATAATCTTCAGTGGAATTCAATATTCAGACTTAAATATAATGAGGCCAATTTAAAAAAAACTTTCCAAGGGCATTTTCAGAACAAATCTATGCTACAAATGATCCTTTTTTGGTGCGTTTTTTTCACTTCTTGGCCATTTTCATCGCAGCAGCCAATTGCACACAGCAGTGTCCCACAAACAGTCATGGATTGAGTGACCAAATTATTATTATTATTTTTTGGAGGGATTATTAGCCTCGGAAAAGCGATCCGCCAATCGACTAACAACCAGGTTCTTACTTACTGCTAGGTGAGAAGAAGCATGTGGAGTAAGGAAAGTTGCCTAAGGTTTCGCCACACCTGGGAATCAAACCCAGATCTTCTTGCTTGCGAAGCGAGTTCTCTAACCACTACACTACAGGCCTCCACAAACAACAACAAAATTACATTTATAGAGCACCTTTCACGTTGGGAGGATGTCCCAAAGCACTGAACAGTCAGGTGTCGGGGTCCGAGCATGGGGGAGGGGTGGTGTAGGGGTGAGGGAAGGCAGAGAGGTGGGAGGGCGACCAAAGGCATGGTCAAAGAGAAGGGTCTTGGGACCTATCTTGAAGGAGGCAAAGGAGGAAGTGATGCGAAGGGACCGTGGGATGGAGTTCCAGAGTGTGGGGGCAGAGAGGCTGAAAGCCCGGCCACCGATGGTAGGGTGGGTCGGGTGGGAGACATGGAGCAGGCCGGAGCCTGATGAACGGAGGAAGCAGGCAGGTTGGTAGGGAGTCAGCAGGTCAGAGAGGAAGGAGGGGTTAAGGTCATGGATGGCCTTAAAGGTGAGAACAAGGTAACTGAAAAGAGAAGGAAGTTTCTTGGCTAACGATACCCAAATTAAAATTGGTCATTCACTTCATAGCTGTTTGTTATGTGCAAATTTGAGTACCAATTTGCCTACAAAATAAAGTAAACTCCTGAGATATCGTCACTCCAAGGGAAAAGAGCTTAGTGATATAAAGTATAAGTATATGTGTCAATAAAAAACTTTTTGTTCATTTTGTTCATTTTAATAACCTGAATCACTCAGACTTTAACAATCAGGCAGAACCTCACAGAAGGCAATGTGTGTTATTTCTACTCAAAGAGATCTTGCCACAAAATCAAAAAAAGCCTAGCACATGGTTGGCTGAGGGCGATCTTTTCCTGTGGTATCAGGCCACTTATAGCAGAATTTGCTGAGTGACCTGGGCTGAGCAGTGGAGGTAAGTTTGTTCTGATGATACATCCAACATTTTACTTACTGGGATGTATACAACGTGGCTTTGTATGTTATAGGTGAATGATGAAATAAAGCGGTGGCAGTGGGGGGGTGAACTCTTATTTAGATTTACGTATGAAGAAGCTACAAGATTGAAGGCTGGTTAATATAAGGCTAAGCCATGTGAAGATATAACCCAGGGTATAGTTATCAGGAGATCACTGTACACTTCACCACTCTTGTGAAATAATAATAATAATCCTTCCGTAAATTTGATATAGTGCCTTGGCGCTTCGTTCAAACAATTTCTCCTATAGCCCCCACACCGTCTGGTGCAGCGTTCCACAGGGTTCTGTCCTTGGTCCTCTCCTCTTCAATATCTATATGCTCCCTCTTGGTGACATCATCCGCAGACATGGGGTCAACTTCCACATGTATGCAGATGTCACCCAACTGTATCTTTCTGCCTCCACCCTTGATTCCAGGACCACTGCTGTCCTGACAGAATGTCTGTCCTGGATGAGAGCTAACAAGACCGAGGCTCTTTTGGTTGGCTACTATCAGCGCCTCCACACCTCAGGCACTGACAGCATCACATTCCATGGTTGCACACTCCACCTTACTAAGCCAGTCCGGAACCTTGGCGTTTTGTTTGACCCTTAGTTATCCTTTCTACCCAACATCTACGACATGACCCACTCTACCTTCCCCCCACCTCCACAACATTGTCTAGCTCTGCCATTGTCTCACACCGCAGGCCGCCGAAACTCTCATACATGCTTTTTTACATCGAGACTCGACTATGCAAACACACTGCTTGTCGGCTTCCCTAACTCCTCCCTCCATCATCCAGAACTCTGCAGCCCATGTCCTCTCCCTCACTAGGCTCAGCGACCCTATCACCCCTATCCTCGCCCAATCCACTGGCTTCCCTCACGCTGCTGAAACCCTGGTTCACGCCTTTGTCACCTCAAGGCTGGACTATGGGAACTCTCTCCTCGCCGGCCTTCCCGCCACCTCCCTCCACAAGCTGCAGGTCATTCAGAACTCTGCAGCTCGTGTACTGTCCCGCACCAGGCTTCGGGAACACATCACTCCCACCCTCGCTCGCCTCCACTGGCTCCCCATCCCCCAGAGGATTGATTTCAAGATCCTCATCCTCACCTACAAGGCCATTCACGGCCTTGCTCCCTCCTACCTCTCCAACCTACTATCCCCCTACCTACCCGCCCGTACCCTCCGTTCCTCCGGCTCCGGTCTGCTCCACGTCCCCCGCCCCAATCGCCCTACCATTGGTGGTCGGGCCTTCAGCCTCTCAGCCCCGAGGCTCTGGAACTCTATCCCCCAGTGCCTTCGCCTTGCTTCCTCCCTCTCCTCCTTCAAGGCCGGTCTCAAAACCTTTCTCTTTGACCGAGCCTTCAGCTCCCCTCTCGACTCTCTTCCCCCTTCTTGCTCCCTCCCATCCCTCCCCTCACCCTGACCATTTCCTCCCTCCTCGCTCCCTCCCCTCCCCCTGACCATTTCCCCCCTGCTCGGGTCATGACCCAACTGTGCAGCGCCTTGGGACGTCCTCCTGACGTGAAAGGCGCTTTATAAATGGAATCTTGTTGTTGTTGTTGTTGTTCCTATCACACAGAGGATACAGTTCAAGATCTTGGTCCTCATCTTCAAAACCTTCCATGGTCTTGCTCCCCCCTACCTCTGCGACCTCCTAACGCCAAACCATCCTACTCGCTACCCCCACTCAGCTGACTCCGGCCTGGTTCACGTCCCCTGCCTCGTTCGCCACACTATTGGCGGCGTGGGTCTTCTGCTACTCTGCCCCCACCCTCTCGAACTCCATCCCACAGTCTCTCCACCTTTCCCCCTCCCTTGCCACCTTCAAAATCCATCTCAAGTCCCTCCTCTTCGACCGTGTTTTCGATCTCCCTGCTTCCGCCCCCTGTCCTCCATCCTCCCCGACCCCCATCTCGTGTCTGAAACTCTGTCTATCCTATACAAATACAATCCTATACAAATGTAATATTTTTGTCGTTGTCTCAAAGAGTTTCACAGAATGTACTGTAAATTAAATTGACTGTATATTTTGTGGGTGGAAGTACATTAAGGATTCCTTCTGATGTGAAAGATTCTACCAACTGATTCATGCTGACAATAATAAAGTAATGCAGGTCAGAATTTATTGTTACTAAGGAGTTTTGCGAGCAACAGCTACAGAATTGTAGGAGTCAAATTTTACCTGATGTGAGTAAATGACCAATACCACACGGCAGCCATGCACTGAATACATATTGCATTGGAATTAATTAAGGGTCCTATTCAATTGCAAAACAATTCTAACTTCAAAGTAATTGCTTCATGCTGAATTAAGTAAACAGGATCTCTTTCTAGCCAGAAACAAGGTCATTAATGTTGGTGTTGATCATGTAAATCTGATGTGGCATCTGAGGCTGTCAGACCACTTTAACAGCAAATGCATTTGGTTTGTCTTGCATTCTTAGGCAGATGCTCTGTAAGAAGGCCCTTTAGCATTTGTCTGACAATCCTCGCTGGGTAGCTTTGGAACGCATAGATCAGAGCTCATAGCTCTTTTTTCAGGATGGTGTGTGGGGATGACCTGTTTGGAGAATGTATCTATGTCCCAAAGAGAAATGCTTGAGGGGCAAAGACTTGCTGCTGATGTACTTAGTGAACGCCTCAGGAAAGAGGCGTTCACTAAGTACGTAAACAACAAGGGAGAGAGCATGACGAAAAAGAATATGAAGAGGTCAGGAAAATAGTCAAAAAAATAATTATAAAGGAAAAGAGGAATTAGGAAATTAAATTATCAAGAAATATAAAAAGAAATAGTAAAGTATTACTGACATATAAATAGCAAAAGAAAAATCAAAATAGGAATAGGGCCACTCAGGGGTGGACAAGATAAGCTCACAGGCCTCGACAGCGAAATGGCAGAAATATTAAATAATTGCTTTGCCTCAGTATTCACCAGGGAGACAGATCAGGTGGACATGACAGTAATAAATACATTTAGGATACAAAGGGAAGATATAATTGAAAAACTAACAAAACTCAGGGAGGATAAAACCCTTAGTTCAGATGGATTGCATCCGCGTATATTATAAGAATCGAGGGAAGAGATAGCAGAGGCACTATTCCACATATGTAATAACTCATTAGAAAAGAGAGTAGAGCCAGAGGAATGGAGGATAGCTAAATGTTTATACCTATATTTAAAAAGGGAGATAGAACAAGCCAAGGGAACTACAGACCTGTCAGCTTAACATCGGTGGTAGGAAAAATAATGGAATCCTTACTGAAGGAGGTAGTAGAAAAACATTTAGAAACGGAAACATAATAAAGAATAGTCAGCATGGATTTCAAAAATGAAGGTCATGCTTGACCAAACTCATTGAATTCTTTGAAAGGGTAACAGAAAAAGTAGACAAGGGTAATGCGGTAGATGTAATATATTTAGATTTCCAAAAGATGTTCGATAAGGTAAATAGACTAATGAATAAGTTCAGAGCACGTGGAGTCAGGTAATAATAATAATAATAATCCTTGCATTTGATATAGCACTTTTCACGTCTTCTAGACGTCCCAAAGCGCTTCACAGAATATACTGTACAGTGAATTGACTGTATATTTGTGGGCGAACGCGGCAGCCAATTGCGCACAGCAGTGTCCCACAAACAGTCGTAGATTGAAAATGACCAATTTATTATTGTTTTTTGTTTTGGAGGGATTATTATTAGGCATGTGGAGTAAGGAAACTTAACCAAAGTTTCGCCCTGTCTGGAATTGAACACACAGTCTCTCGCTTGCAAAGTTAGTGCGCTAACCACTGAGCTACAGGTGACAAATAGCAGAATGGATAGCAAGCTGGCTACCAAACAGAAAATAGAGAGTAGGGGTAAAGGATAGCTACGCAGACTGGCAGGGGGTGGGCAGTTGTGTTCCACAAGGATTGATATTGGGACCACTGTTGTTTACAATATACATTAATGATTTGGACTCGGGAATCAGCAGTACAATTTCAAAATTTGCAGATGACACCAAATTGGGGGAAGTAATTGATACAGAGGAGGACTGCAACAAATTACAGCAAGACATTAATAAACTTGCTGAATGGGCATTTAAATGGCAAATGCATTTCAATGTAGAAAAGTGTCAGGTGGTATATTTTAGTAGAAGGAATAAGGAAGTCACATACATCCTGGAAAATAAAAACCTAAATGGGGTAGAGGAGCAAAGGGATCTAGGGCTACACATACACAATTCAAGAAAAGTAGCAACGCAGGTAAATAAGGCAATAAAAAGGCAAACCAGGCATTGGGGTTCATTTCTAGAGGGATATAAATGAAAAGCAGGGAAGTTATGGTAAACCTGTATGGAACCTTGGTTAGACCACACTTAGAATATTGTGTGCAGTTCTGGTCCCCACATTATAGAAGGGACGAAGAGGCACTGGAGAGGGTGCAAAAGAGATTCACAAGGATGATCCCAGAACTGAGAGGTTATACCTATGAAGAAAGGCTGAACATACTTGGACTCTTTTCTCTTGAACTCTTTTCTCAGGGGTGACCTGATAGAGGTCTTTAAAATGATGAAAGGTTTTAATAGGGTAGACACAGGGAAGATGTTTCCACTTCTGGGGGAGACCAAAACCAGGGTCCATCAATATAAAATAGTCACAAATAGATCAATTAGGGAAGTTAGAAGAAATTTCTTCAAACAGAAAGTAGTGGGAATGTGGAACATGCTACCACAAGGAGTTGTTGAGGCAAATAACATAATTTATTTAAAGGGAAGCTAGATAGAGGGAGAAAGGAATAGAAGGTTATGCTTGAAGGCTTAGTTGAGGAAGGGCAGGAGGAGGCTCATGTGGGGTTAAAAAGCAGCATAGACCAGTTAGGCTGAATAGCCTGTTTCTGTGCTGTATTTTCTAATGTATTCTATTATAATAAGAATCCTTGCATTTGATATATTGCTTTATCACATCTTTGAGATGTCTCAAACGCTTCACAGAATATACTGTAAAGTGAATTAAATAAAAGTTTTGTGGGCAAAATGCAGCAGCCAATTGTGCACAGCAGTGTCCCATAAATAGTTGTGGATTGAATGACCAAATTATTATTATTTTTTTTTTTGAAGGGATTATTTCCTCTGGAAACGCGATCCACCAATCGACTGATAAACTTGTTCCTACTTACTTCAAGCTAAACAGGTGTGTAGAGTAAGAAAACTTGCCCAACGTTTTGCCCTACCCGGGAATTGAACCCAGGCCCTCTTTGCTTGCGAGGCAAGTGCTCTAACCACTGAGCTACAGTACTCCAGGTCTTGAGATGTATATACATACAATATGTTGGCGATGATATAATTGTTGTTGCAGAAAGTATATTGTCCTCTGATTTGTCTGCAAATAAATGTGACGTAATTATTCTCTAAATACTGTGTTTATTTTAGAATTGATATTGCAGCTCCTAGCGATGTAAACTCAGCATTAGTATTTACAGGAACAGCCTTTTACTTCACAGAAGTCTGGGTTCACTAAATTTTTTTTAAGGAATAATTCCCCGGAAAAGTGATCCGTCAATCAACTAACAACTGGGTTCCTTCTTAACGCTAGGTAAACGGAGGCGTGTGAAGTAAGGAAAGTCACCCAGCGTTTCACCCTGCTGGGAATCAAACCCAGGTCTCTCGCTTGCAAGGTGAGTGCTCGAACCACTGAGCTACATTAGTATGATTGTCATGCAAGAAAATACATCGAAGTCTGGAATGTGGTTACTGAGCATTCACTAACAGTGCACAGTCTAGGTGAAGCTCCTATCAACAAGACCAATCAAATAATAGGCTATGATTCAAGACAATTTAATTATTATTTCAAATTAGTTATTTAACACGGTATGATTATTAGTAATGGTATATTCAGAAATCTGTGTTTAATTTTGACCAATTTACATTGAAAAGGGCATCTGTAGAATTCAAAAAATAACATAGATTAGAGCTCCAAGCCATGAAAACAGAATTAAAGAACTGAACTTGTTTCAATTTGAGAAAACACTTTGGTGTGCTGGGAGACTGCTATGTGCAGAAACCTAATACAATACCATTATTAAGAGTTTGCAAACCAAACTCCTGAGAGTTGTACGCATGTATGGAAATTTCTATTGGTGTACGGCTCTCTCTGGAAGGACACCTTCTGTGTCCCAGAAATTTTAGATGCAGGTTGGCAAGAGGCAAGGTTTGGGGACTACAGAATGTGCATTTTGAGTACTACTGGAGCTTAACAAACTCAAATTCTTCAGCTTCCAATGCAAACACTTGCAAGATACCCATACTTGTACAGATAAGAATATTCTATCCTTTAGGGCTTTGACTTTCAGGGGTAACAGGAGTTGAGTGCTCTTTACTTCCAAGTCCTGTTGATGATCCAGACTGTCTGTCGTCAGCAGTGCTCTGGAGAACTGCAGACCTGCCTGGCTCAGGAACCGGACTACCAGAGGATAAAACCCTCTCCCCAACCCATCCCACCCCACACACACACATACCCTTTATAGCTCACATCCCTTTCACTTAGGACAGTTTACTTTCAACAGGTTTCTTTTCTAAGCATGCTTCAAACCTTTCATTCTCCAACCACTGTAGTTCAGCATTCCTTACTGCAAAGCTCCCTGGTGGTCAAGCTCTATTTCTGAGAAGAACAATTTAAAACTTCTCCAATTTGCTGACGAGTACTCACTCCACTTCCTTCATGACAGTAAGAATAATGTGAATGTCATGGTCCTGCAGCATTCACTTTATTTACATGTAATTGAAACTGGATATTCCCTTAGGCTAACATTTTAATATTGCTGAGAGTGTGTTGAAAATTCTAATGCAAGTGAATTATTTTTGGGCAGTTCTTTCCTCTAAGTGCTCTGACAGCGGGCAACCTAAATGAAAAATCGGATACATTTTGTTTGTTTGGAACTATGCAAGTCACAGATATTTTGCTTGTTAGAATGTGTTTGCAAAGCTGATAATGTCAAATTATATGAGGATAACTTACCCCTTTACCTACAGTTTTAGGATTCAGCCTAGCTCAGTTTGTAGTGTTCTCACTCTGATTCAAAAGATTGTTGTTTCAATCACCATGTTGGGACTTTGAGCTATCAGTCTATGCTAACACTCTAGTGCAGTGCTGGGGTAATGTTGACCTGCTTGAGGTGAGATCCTGCGGATGAAATGTTAAACCAAAGTCCCATATGGCTGTACAGGTAGATGTTAAAGATCCCATGGCACTACTTGAAAATACTGTAGAAGGGTGTTTCTCACTGTGTCCTGGCCAACAATCCTCCAAATAAAATTGGAAATTCACTTCATGGCTATTTGCAGGATCTAGTCACTAATCTTTAAAATAAATTCTGTGCTGCATTTGAGACAACCTCCTGCCTGAAATGTATTATATCAAATGTAAGGCTTATTCATTTTCTTCCTCCTTAACAACAACTTTCACGCAGGGCAACATCTCGGAGCAGGGAGAGCTCGGAAAGTGACAATATTAAAATAATCCGCACATTTGTAAAGCACTTTTCATGTCAGGAGGACTTCTGAAGCATTTCACAGGATGTACTGTAAAGTGCAGTGACTGTGTTTTTACAGGCAAATGTGGCAGCCAATTTTTGCATAGAAGAGAAGGTACATATTCGGTCTGAACTGAGGAGTAGATATATACTGAAATATAAGAACATAAAAAAATGCTAGACGAAAAAAGACAAAGGTCCATCTAGTTCACTTGCCACCTTCTTGGTGGTCACATGCACATATGTCCTGAATTACCTATGTACTATATTCCATAATTTCCATTTAATTAGTGGTTGGGATTTTCTAGGATTGTTGTTTGAAATTATAAAAGGGCAGGTCATGCTTGAGTAATTTAGCGGAATATTTTTGGACAGAGAGGAGAAATTACCAAATGTACAATATTTAAGTGAACATATGCCCATGAGTAGTTGAATGCTGTTAGACTTTCTGCCAGTATTCTCTGAAGTACCTCCGACTTGCTCCATCCCTCATCTTGTTCAAGGTCTAACTCTTTGACCATGCTTTTTGTTATCTTTTCTCTTCCCATTCCATTCTAGCCAATATTGTTAAGCACTTTGGCACATCCTTTCAATGTGAAAAGTGCTGTATAAATGTAAATTTACATTGTATTTCTTTGCAGTGAGATTTCTAAAAGTGTTTGGCAATACCCCACAGATTAATTTTCATAGGTATTAAAGGCAATGCAGAAGCATGAATAGATGGAATTATCTGAAGGATAAAGCAGAGTAGAAATAAAGAGATGCTTCTCAAAGTGGCAATAGCTAGTGGTGTGCCTCAGGGATCTTTGCAGCATTCTATGCTGTAGTAAATGATTTAGACAATAGCATGAGGCAACAATATCAAAATATGCAGTCAATATTAAAATACTGACATCCTTGGACCCATCACACATCCAGAAAATGTTCAGCTGATTCCTACTGATGTTTGTAATATGGTGGAAGCCAGCCTTCATGCAAAGCTAATCTTGACTGTGTGTCAGACATGGCTGTGTGCAAATTACCTGATGAGTTTGTCAACAAAATACACAGTTGCTACAATTTACAGAGATCATGTGATATCCTCCCAACGTGAAAGGCGTTATCAAATGTAAGGCTTATTATTTCTCATTATTTTATGCGGTGGTCACCCCACCCCGACCCCCAGCTCTGGTCCGTAACTCTGTCTGTCCAGTGCCTTGGGACGTCCTCCCGACGTGAAAGGCGCTAAAGAGATGTAATTTTGTTGTTGTTGTTATCAATACCTTCCTATGCACTTTGCCAAACCAGCCTTGAGTTTTTGTCCCTAGTTTCTCCGTTAATAGCAACATTAACAAAGCTCTCATTTTAGACAACCTTGAGAATAGCTTTGTTTCAGTTGATCATTTAGCTGCTCAATGAAGTGACAGCACTTCCGATAACTCCTCGTATTATAATGCCCGGCAATTTCACACTATCACAGCCTCCGATCGATATAATTGAGACAGCAATATCGACCCTGATGGCTTGTTAAGAACCTGCTTTGATTCAGAGTTGAACTCACTTGCATGCAACTGATTTTGCTTCATCTACCACTGCCTCATTTGATTCATGCAACACAGTTTTTATTCTTAACCTTCCAACTAAGTAACAGGTCTGCAGGCATTTGAATAAGAAAACTCATTTCCATCTAAATTGACACCAGAGACCTATTTAGTGCAAATATAACACAAACTGCAGAGCATTCGTGTTTTACTTCTGGGTACTTATATTTTTTACTTCTACAGGGGAGCAAACTGCTCTGGTGTAGAATACAATTCAGCGTTAAATAATAAAGTTCTGGATTCAAATGTTATGTTCAGCATGTAGAATTGGATTTTAATAATTCATGAGGCTCATTTGAATGTTTCCATCTACAACCAGCTGCAGCCCCAGACATATATCACCTCCAACTACCGTCCACAAACCGGGGCTGCATGCATTAAGAATATGAAGCCAAAGAGCATTGCATGAAACCTTTAAAAAGCATTGCATCATTTACTGATTATTAGTTATAAATCTGAGAATAAATAAGCAAATGATTGAACTGGAAAGCTATGTTTTGTTGGGGAAGAAAATAACAAGAATCTTGTGACAAAGCTGTTGTACGTTGCTGCTGCTTGGATTTGTAATGCAGGCTTCCACTTATGGAAACTGAACAAAGATTTATGCAGATCAGCTTGCTGTTTGTAGTCTCCAGGAATAAGTTATGAGGTGGATTTGTGGTAAACTGGAGAGGCAGCTCGAGGGCCCCATCTTAGACTGAGTTGTCACTCAGCACCTAACGGTAATGGCTTCACCATTGTGGGCAAGTCTTTTTGCCAAGTTATCTTACATCAGCACTTGAATTAAACAGTTGGTGATGAGTAAAACTTGATATGGGGATTTTCAATTAGGGCCTCTAGAACATAAAAATGGCTGGCACATAGGTTCTTTCACCGCGTTAAAGGCAGATGTCTGTCAAATAGCTGATGAGGAAACTGAGACTTGGGGTGACAGTTGCTTCAAGGTGTCACCTGGGGTTCAGGTTCATATATCTAGGGCTTTATGCCTATCTTAGTTGATATCCAGAGAGGTGATGAAGCTCTTCACCTCTAATTAATGGAGCCGCCCCTCAATGGATAGAGGTTTCTGTCTGGACCTTAGTCAGGGAGATTGTAGCAACATCCTGAATTGCACTGCTCACTATTTGGCTCGCAAAGAATTCCTGGTACTGATATCTTACTAGTGGGACTCAAACCCATCCTTATAGGATGTCTACTTACCAGGTAGTTTCTATCCTCTTTGGGGAGAGGGTAGTGGGATCTCTTTGAAAGTTAATTAGCTGCAAGGTGATGTCTCAGGCAATGGAAGATCCAAAAGATTGATTTGATCTCATCCCTCCAAAATACCCATTCAACTGTCATCCCATCATAGCATCATGCTACTTTTTAAATGAGTCCAGTTCCTGATGACAACCACCCTTCCTGACAACCTATTCTAGTAATTAATTACTCTCTAAATAAAGAAAATCTTCCTGGCATCTTTGCAACTCTAAACCTAATTCCTCTTATTCTACTATCTTGGTGTATCCTAAAGTATTTTTCTGGGTTTCCTTTTTTTTAAAATCAGATTGAGTTGATCTTCCATGGCCGTCTTGGTAGTTGTGTCAGGCAGTGCCACAGTACTCCAAGATAATGTTGATGAACCAGCCAGCCTGGCTTGTTAGCAGAGTGAACAAATGTCCTCTGCTCCTTCCCTTCTCCAGTGCAAACATTCTGAGCTCTGTAACTTGAATGCCTTTGTGTCGTGTTAGTGACTTCATTGTCATTTTCAGGAAAGGGCTGAAAGAAAGTCGATTTCATGCAGCCGCATTAAATATTTAGGAGTCTTAAAAAATTCATAATCCCATATCACTTTTATTAATCTCAGGAAGAAGAGCATGCATTTATTAGAAATTCTGTATGTATTACTTCATGATTTCAAAGACAATTAATAAAAACATGAGAAAAAAGTATGTCCTAACAATTTTAGTCAGCAATTTTCCATAAGCTTTAAAAGGATAAGGGCAATGTTTGACTTGAAAATTATGTCAAATTAATTTTGAAAAATCCCATGGATGGTGTAAAGCCATTGAAATACTTATTAACAGTATCAATGGAAATAAAAGGACACGTGAAGCCCCTAATATTTCTTTAGCTGATAAGTGGGAAAAAAACATGATAAGTATGGATTGTCAAAGTTGCTAATTCAATAGGTGGATGGATATTCAGCAGCTTTTTTCCACTTGTTGGTGAGTCCAAAACTAGAGGGCTGGAAGCAGATAGCTAGTAGAAAATCTAATAGGGAGTCTAGGAGAAACTTCTTCATGTATTAGGTGATGAGTGGGTGGAACTCATACCTGGAAGCCATGAGTGAAGCAAATACCAATTTGGTTTAAGAGAAAACGTGAAGCTTCCATGAAGGAGAGCGTATAGAGGGCTATATGAGAAAGGGAAAAAGAGGAGTGGGGCTCAAGTGGAGTAGAAACATTGACATGGACTAACTGAGCTGAATGTCTTGTTTCCGTGATGTATCACTCTTTAGAACTGTGTAACATAATAATAATCTTAATCACAATCATTAACATCATCATCCTTACAGATTGTACAGTGCCTTTCACATCGAGAGGATGTTACAGGATTTAGTTTACAATGGAGGTACTGTGTGTTTTCTTGGAATGAACACAATTCAAAATTGTGCTATTTATGGAAAGCAAAAATCATCAATGTAGCATTTTAAACTTTAAGACCTACTGATTATTGCTAGGGAAGGTATATCTTCCCATCCCTTTTGTTCATCCTCTCTGGGAACCTTCCATTTTTCATGCTGCATTGAATTGCAGGGAACATTTTATTCTCAGCAGAAAGCGTGCATGCACTGAATAGGTTTGACATTCATTTAACAACTCTGCCACTTGAAGCTTATGCTGTACCATGGGAACGCTTCAGATTAATGCCGGGGGTTTTGTGCAAGGTTATTAAAACAAATGGATTTGGAGAAGATGGTGGTTCAGGGAGCACAGATTTCCTGGAAAAGTTGTGTATGTTGGAATAAATCCTATCAACTAGAATGATACCAAGTTATTATATTTAGATATATATATATTGAATGAATCTTATGGGAAATTGAACAAGCAAGCTACACAGACCAATGGTCTACAGCTGAATGAAATGGTTATTGTATTAATATATCATAATTCCATCCAAGGCTTGAATGCTACTACCATATATCTATCACCTCTCACAGTTCTCAACATGTTTACTGGGCATTCTCTCACCTCTAGTCTCCCTCTTCTCCCTTTATTCCTCATACCATTGTACTCCCATATCTTCATGACCTACAAACTAAAGTAATACCCATAAAAATGACCAGAAACATATAAAGAATGACAATGAGTGTGGCCTAATGATAACACTCTCATTGGCAGCAGCCACGAAGAATCAATACATATAGCAATTCTTTGAAGGTGTTTTGCATCTTCATCTAGAATAACAGAGGGATGATCTTTTAAGCACTGTATCTTCCAATCTTTCCAACACAATCAGAAAGTTATGTCTAAGTGTCTGTGAAGTCTGAAATCTGAACTGTGAAAGAGCTTGTAACTATAATAATAATGATGATAATAATCCTTGCAATTGATATAGTGTCTTATCAAGTTATCAAACTATCTCAAAGTGCTTCACAAGCTTTATTGTAAAACGTAGTGACTGCATTTGGTAGGCTATCCCAAGTCAAAAGGCAGCAGTAATGAGCAGGGTGGTCAGTTGAGATGGTTTATTCTCTTGGTCACTTTTAGCTTGTAGCTTGCATTTTAAGAAGATGGAGAAAATTGTTTATGTTGCCCCTTGCTAAGTGCTTGATGATGCATGCCATAGCTTCTCATATGCTGGTTGGAGGCTGTTCTCCACTGCTCCAGGCTTGACTATGTTAACTCCCTGCTAGCCGGACTTCCCAACTATTCCCTCCACAAGATGCAGATTATTTAGAGCTCTGCAGGTCATGTCTTCTCCTGCACCAAACTCTGTCATCCACATCCTCACCTAGCTCCTCTGGCTTCCCATCCCCAGAGGATAGATCTCAAGATCCTCATTGTCATTTTTAAAGCCCTCCACTGTTTTGCCCCACCCTTCTTCTGCAACCTGCTAACCTTCCCGCTCCCTCTGCTCAGCAGGCACTGGCATGCTTCAAGCACTCACCCTGCCCGTCCCATCATCAGCAGTTGGGCTTTCAACCTTTTTGTCCCCACCCTTTGGAACTATATCCCGGAGTTCCTTCACTTTGCCCATCACTTGCCTCCTTAAAGATCTATCTTAAGACCTTTCTCTCTGGTAATCTTCCCAGCTCATATCCCTCTTGAATCCAACACTCAGCTCAGGTGCAAACCTTCAACTGTCCAGCATCTTTGGTTGTCCTCCTGATATGAAATGCTATATAAATGCAATTTGTTCATTCCTTTCAATCAACAGCCTCTCAATTAGAATTTCAGTGCTGAAAGCAGCTATTAGCCCTCGGTTGATGGGAGAAAGTGTTTTTATTGGAGCGATAGGAATTCCACAAAAGTACTTGGTGGGAAAGAGGAAGGAATCAGTTCCAATCACCAGGAGCCTGAGAGGCGAGTTAGAGGGATAGAACGTAAGCAAATGGATTCCATGAGGAAAGCAGTAACTGGCAGAATCAACACGTTGGTCATCCAACAAATGGTGGAGGACATGCCTAGTGGTTTTTGCATGTCCAACACATGGCAAAGTAGAGTGCGAGCACTGGCACCGTGAAGTATCCAATAGAGTCAGAGTGACTCACACAGTTTGAAGGAAAATCATGACCCCTTCAGTGGTGACAATTATTCTTTTTATCAACTCCAACAAAAAGACCACCACATCCATGAATATGATTTCAGCCCTTTGTTGTTCAAGCATTTTGATTAGGTCTGTTGTGCTGTAAGAGTATTCTCTTTAGTCTTTTCTGGACCAAGTTGTGCAAATCCTTTCTCAAAGCTCTGGCAGATTTCCAAAACAGCTACTTTCAGAAGTTAGTAATTTGAACAAAGCAATGAGCAGCTTCACTCAGCAAACACCAGCTTGTTTCATATCCTGTCCACCATACTATCTGTGGGCTTCCTGCCATTCTGCCCGCGCTCTCCAGAATTCTATCTTGGAGTCCCTCCAACTCCCTCCCCACTTTCAAGGAACATCTCAAAATGTAAAAGGCACAATACAGATATAGTTTGTATTGTAGTATATTGCATAAGCAGATTCTCCACACCTATAGAATATCTTGCAATTCAGGTACCAGTATCCTGTAATGTGATAGGACTGTGTATTTTGACATGTTTCAACAATATGATAAAGCACTATATAAAACGTTACCAATGGTAGCTTGGTTCCGAGATGGAACTCATTATATTGCAAAAGCTTCTCAAACGCATGACTCAGTGGGAGTAAAGTAAAATATGATAAATGTTGTTTCTAGTTATACAGATACTGTAATAAATAGATATTTTGACCTGAGAGCAACCAATAGCTGAAACGAATGAATGCTTGAACTGAAGTAACAGATAACAGAAAATTGAATGGAATTTAAAACTTTTCTTTGGAGAGAAATTCCATCTTGATCCTGATTTACTCATTGAGTTAATCCAATCTTGTATTTACCTCTGTGCACTCAGATCCAATTGCATTGGACCATTGAACAGCAAATTGGCTATCATGCTCCAAGTCACCAGTGTTAATTAACACATCACAAACTGCAATTTTCACAGCAATGTTTCTGTAGAACCTTGTTGTTACTTATTGAATACCAGCAAGATTTCTGCAATAGATTGTTTGAAATTATTAGGCGTTGGTGAGTTTACCTTGCTCCTGTGCTCACAGGAACAATTCCAGCTGAAGAAGCTCTCTACATCATAGCCATAACATGTGCTGTATACAGATGACACCCAACTGTATCTCTCTGCCTCCACTCTTGACTCCAGGACCACTGCTGTCCTGACAAAATGTCTGTCAGACATCAGTCCTGAATGAGAGCTAACTTTCTTCAGTTGAACGTCCACAAGACTGAGACTCTCTTGATTGGCTCCCTTGACCACCTCCACACCTCAGGCGCTGACAGCATCACCATCCAAGTTTTTACACTCCACCTTACTAAGCCAGTCCGGAACCTTGGCATCTTGTTTGACCCTCAACTATCCTTTCTGATGCACATCCATACCATGACCCGCTCTGCCATTCCCCACCTCCGCAACATTGCCCGGTTCCATTATTGTCTCACACCGCAGGCTGCCGAAACCCTCAAACATGCTTTCATAGCATCCAGGCTTGACTATGCAAACTCCCTGATTGTCGGCCTCCCCAACTCTTCCCTCCATAGGCTGTAGATCATCCAGAACTCTGCAACCCACATCCTCTGCACCAGGCTCCATGACCCCACCCCCACACCCTCGCCCGACTTCATTGGCTTCCCATCACACAGAGGATACAGTTCAAGATCCTGGTCCTCACCTTCAAAGCCCTCCATGGCCTTCTTTCCACCTACCTCTGCGTGCTCCTGAACCCCTACCAACCTGCCCGCTCCCTCCGTTCAGCAGGCTCTGCCTGCTCCACATCCCCCCACCTCACCCACCCCACCATTGGTAGGCAGGCCTTCAAATATGCTGCCCGCACCCTCTAGAATTCCATCCCACAGTCCCACCACTGCACTCCCTCCCTTGTCTCCTTCAAGACCCATCTCAAGACCCTTGACTTCAACCGTGTTTTCGATCATCCTCCTTTCCCCCGCCTCCACCCTCCCCAATCCCAAGCTTGGGTCCAAAACACTGTCTAGTACCTTAAGACATCCTCCTGACGTGAAAGGCACTTTACAAATGTAATTTTGTTGTTGTATCAACTTGGCTCAGTCATTTGCATTGTTGTCTTTGGGTCAAAAGATTGTGGGTTCAAGCACCATAGTCTGGACAGAGCTTATATCTAGGCTTACGTTAAATTTTTAGAGATTCTGTTCTTCATACACGATATTCAGCAGTCTTATCTGCCTCTTCAGTGGAGGTTGAAGATCTTGTGATGCTACTTGAAAAGAGACAAGAGTTTTTCTTAGTGTCCAGCAATCCTCCATATAAATTGTTCATTTACTGAACGGCAGTTTGTGAGAATACTGCCTACAAATACACATTCACTGCAGTTTACAGGATTTTTGAGGTGCTACACCATATGCAAGTATTATTATTGAGCAGGCAGAGAAACCTTGATACACTTTTCATCTAAAGGCCCAGTAATTGAAGTCATGTTTGCCTGTTCAAATAGATGTTAAAGATCCCATGACATTACTCGAAAAGAAGAGGAAATTTCTCTCAGTGTTCTGAAATCTCAGGATTTCAAAAACTCCTTGAAAATTTTTTTCATTTGTTTCATGAATGTTTTGGTATATTGCTGTGTGCAATAGGGCTACCATGTTTGCCCACAAGTGCACAGTCAAATCTACTTCACAAAAGATGATCAAAAACCTTGGTCAAAGAGGTCGGTCTTATAATAATAATAATCCTCGCAATTGATATAGTACCTTATTACATCTTCGAGACATCTCAAAGCACCTCACAGCATAAACTGTGAAGTGCATTGACTGTATATTTGTGGGCGAAATGTAGCTGGCAACTGCGCACAGCAGTGTCCCATAAACAGTTGTGGATTGAGTGACCAAATTATTATTTTTTTTGAAGGGCTTATTTCCCCCAGAAAAGCAATCCACCAATTGACTAACAAATTTGTTCCTACTTACTGCTAGGTAAACAGGCATGTGGTGTAAGGAAACTTGCCTGATGTTTTGCCCTGCCCGGGAATCAAACCCAGGTCCTCTTGCTTGCAAGGCAAGTGCTCTAACCACTGAGCTACAGGACTTGAGATGTATATACATACAATATGTTGGCGATGATATAATTGTTGTTGCAGAAAATATATATGTTCTCTGCTTTGTCTGCCAATAAATTTGACATGTAATTATTCTCCAAAGCTGGAGAATAATTTTTGATTCAAAAACTATCAAAGCTGATTCATTTTTGTATTTATACTGCAGCTCCTAGCAATGTAAACTCAGCATTAGTATTTACAGGAACAGCCTTTTACATCACAGAAGTCTGGGTTCACTAATTTGCAATTAGACTTGGACTCACTAAACACATTCACAGCCCTACCGTCTCGCTAACTGATATAACCTGAAGCTTTAGTTAGGTCTCATGTCTTGTTCGTACTGTCAAGTGATGAAGGATCAGCCACAAAATGCCAGCCTATCTTTCTCTTTCAGATGCTGGTTGACGTTGTAAGTTTCCAGCATTTGTCTGTTTCTCTTTCATGTTTCCAGCATTCACAGTTTATTCCATCTTATCTTGTCCTCTATGCTCGTGTGACAGACAGAAACACTCCTGTTCTCCAGCTTTTTTCTGCTTTGCTCTTTATTAAGTGGACCCTCCAGTCAAAGCAGTTGTTTGATACCGTCTTGACAGTGTAATTTGTGACGTTCTGAAGAGCTGCATTAAGAACAATAAAGTTCCAATGGGTTAGATGATTCCTACTTGAATGTAACTATAACCAATTGCATCATGAAGAAATTAGTTCCAAATCCATTTTGGACAAATTATCTGCATCAACATATGGATTTGGTGGCCACTTTGTTTATATCAGAGTAAACAGCTTAAACCTTAAAAGACTCCCTGTGTCCTTATTTTTCCCGGGTTCAGGAAGCTTCATTATTTCAATACCTTGCCACACTGGTGCCAAGCAGAAGCAATGAGTAAGGCTTGTGTTTTAACTATTCCACACTCTTGAAAAGAAATCTCCAGGTTTACAGTTGATCTTGGCTTTCTGTGACTGCAGAGATACAGAAAGTGAATTTTTAAAAGGACTGCACTTTTGAGAAAATCTCACTTATTGGCACCACAGTTTTGGTAGTAATATAGAGATTTGCAATGCTCTGGATCCATCTAGAGGGTCTATTGTGTATACCAAAGGGAAATTGAAACTGACTGAATATCTTACTGTAAAGAAATACACATTATTTTGATCACTGACATCATCTTTCTTTTTGATTGCCTTTATTCAAATTATTCGCATGATTGAACACGGATCCTAATTGTAATCGAAGATGACCTATTAATTGTTGAAATTGCAGCACACAAGGATGCTACCATTTGTAAGATTCCTAACTTCGGTTTTGAAAATCTACCATCAATACCTTATGCAATTTTGCTTTGTTCTCAAATCTTTAATTACCTTTTCAAAAATGAAGGTTTGTTAAATTTAAAACCACAAATTCGAAGGTCATTGAAATTTCATTTTTACAAACCGAATGCGTTGTTTGTTTATTTGGTGAAATATCTTTTTAAAATGATACTTAATGATAATTTATAGTTATTTGTGATGTACATAATTTATCATTTAATACTGCCTCATTAATATTTCCCACAATATATTGTTCAGATTCATGGTGTATTAAGGTGTCAGCCTGGCTCAGTTGGTAGCACTCTTGCCTCTAAGTCAGGAAGTTGCGAGTTTGAGCCCACATCAGGAATTTGAACTCACAGTGCGGCATGGCACTCCAATGCGATACTGGGCAACACTGCAATTTTGGAGGCACTGTCCTCTGGATGAAATGGTAAACTGAGGTCCCATCTGCCTGTTCAGGTGGACGTTAAATATTCTTTGGCACGATTCGAAAAGAGAATGGAGTTCTTCCTGGTGAACTGGCCAACAATCCCCCTCCCCCAAGAATTAGTCATTCACTTCATGCCTCTTTTTGGAACATTTCTGTGTGGAAATTCACTGCTGATTTCACCTACAAAATACAGTCGATATACTTTACAGTAAATCCTGTGAAGTGTTTCAAATTCTAAACAATGTGATACGGCTCTATGTCGAATGCAAGGATTATGAGCCGCTTGGTTGAGTACGACTCAAATAATAACGGCCTTTTGAGAGAAAAGATATTTGACACATCTAAGTTTTTCTGAAGGCAAACGTTTTGATAGTTTACAAAAAGAAACAAAACGATGATGGATGTTTTTTCTCAGCAAGTTAAGAATTGAAATATAGTGGAATGGAGAACAGTATTTACAATTAGTAATAATAATAATCCATGCATTTGGTATAGTGTCTTATTGCGTCATTGAGACATCTCAAAGCGCCTTTTGGTATATACTATAAAGTGAATTGACTGTATATTTTGTGGACGGAATTCAAATTAAATTAATAATTTAAATAATTGTAATCATTTAGTAATTTAACAATGGATTCAATGTGGTGAAGCCACACATTTTAAATATAATTGAGTGACTTTGCCTACATTGCTACAAACGTGATTCATCGTAAAACTCAGCAAAATACGCAATGGTTAATGCTGTGATTTGTACTTCCACTGCTCTATCAGGAAGAGACTGTCAGGTTAACACCAGTTTGTGCCAATTCAAAAGCAGTTTGATGCTGCTTGTTCTTTCTGACTGAGATATAGAATAAGATCTCATTGAACGGTTTCTGTCCCTCTTAAAATGATTTAGTAAAACATTTGTAGACTTTTGTTAACATTAAATATATTCTTGTGGCGGAGAAATTATCCAATACAAATAAACTATTATCTTGCTAATAGATTTGAGAATCCTTTTTTAATTTAAACTCCAACTAATATTTTTATGGAATGAAAGAAAACAATCATATATATTACTTAGTTTGCAAAGAATACAATTGTAGTATAAATAGAAGTATAGCAAGTCCCATAGCACTTTACAACACAGAAAGCCATTCAGCCCAATGGGTCTGTGTTGGCTTCTTTTAAAGAGCAATCTTTCAGTCCCATTTACCTGCTTTTTCTCCATACTCCTGCTGTTTACTCCTTTTCTTAAGATATCAATCTAATTCCCTTTTAAAAACCAAGATATATATGACCTTCAAGAATAGATATCCCACCTGGGTTTAAATTCATTTTCTTATCGTTACAGAGCATCCAGAATTTGACAAATTCTTAAGAAGCTGGGACTTTAAAATAAATTTTGCATTTGATCTAGTTCCTTTCACATCAGGAGGACAAAATGCTTCACATGATTGAATGAGGTAAGTTTCTTTTAAGAACTACAGAAAACTGGCTTCAAAAAGACTGGATTCAACAATATATTAAATTCTGTATGTTCCAAATTGCAAAAATAAATCCAGAACCAAATGAAATGTCATATAATTGGCAGGATGCTATCTTAACTCAACAAAAAAAAAAGGACTACACCAGGACTCTGTGACCCATCACTCCAAGTCAATATTTCTTAGTCTTACATGAGACTAACCATTGTAACAGAATCAGGGGAACTCGCTGCTGGTAAATTAAGATATCAGCATTACGGATTTTTCTACTATGCACTAATTTTGTGTTAATAATTAAATCCAGTTATACTTAACACATCACAAGTCCCTACTTTTATCCTCAAGAAATCTGAGGAACCACAGGCTCATATTGCGCATCATTTCAAGAGAAGTTCGGATGAAGAAGACCCTTCAACTAATTTGATCTAATTCTTCCAGAGTATCCCCGATAACATCCTTCCATTCCAGCTGCCCTCTTGTCAGCCTTTGGACTCTTAGGGCCGAATGTTGATCCTGTGACATGGATACCTGTTAGTGCGCCTTGTGCTACGAGTGATCATGCCAAGGTATTCCAGTGTATTGCCGACCATTAAGCATGGGATTGATTCAGGGTGTTTTTTCAATGTGTTGAGCATCCTCACCTCAACCATTATTCCTGATAATTTGTTCCAGTTTTGAGATGTCCTCCCAACGTGAAAGGCGCTATATAAATATAAATTGTGTTGTACCATTAGCTTCTAAGTAAAGAAACACTTCCTGATTTCTGTTGCAAAATCACCCATCGCAACCTTTAACCTGTGCTCTCTTTTTTTCTGCTGCCTTTGAAGTTGAAATTTATATTGCTTTGAAATTCCCAAGCCTAACAATACCCTTTTTGATGAGACTGAGCTTCTTTTTGAAAATGGGAAATATTTTCTGACAAAAACTCACTTTTCCATTTCGCACAAAACTGTGAGCAGTCAATGACAGACGAATGTTTGTTGAAGATAAGAGGCTACTGAAGAAGACCACTTTAAATGAATATGAGTTGCTCCCACAATAGGGCAGGCTTCATTGCTTTACGTGCTGAATGGTAGTTAAACATCAACCGTTAAACAAATTGTTCTTCTCCGTTTGTAGGGGAAATATGAGCTTTATATTGATAACACTTTCAGCATTATAGCAGTGATAATTAGGTTTCTAGATTCCAGATGCAATTCATCACCATTCTAACCATGTGCAATCTCCCCAGTGTGAATGTCTTTGCAGCTTTCAGCACACTTTCAGCTGCCAAAATTACATTCAGAAATAAAGTTCTGCAACAGCTCAAAATAGTTTAAAATATCAGCAGGGATATATTTTTATTACTGAAAATATTCATTTGAATGCAAAGCCTTTTACTTCTTCAGAAACTGTAATTGGGCTCGCAGGCTGCACAGGAGAGAGGTTTTATCTTCTTTTTTCCTATTGGAAGTCATTTTGTGTGTCAAGTCTGGCTCAGTTAGTGTCAATCTCACCTCTGAGTCACAAGATTGTGGGTTCAAGTCCCACTTTGAGACTTGGAAACAATATAGTCTACGCTAACACTCCAGTGCCGTGAGATTATATGATTCCGTGGTTCTAGAACTAGTCCTATGCTTTGCTCTGTATGACTCTAGCGTTTGGGATATCATCTCGACGTGGAAGGCACTATATAAATCCAATTTGTTGTCTTACCGAAAGATATGCTCATGAATTTTCTGTATTGCACCTCAGCTCCAACATTGCTCATTTGGAAAAAAATAACTTTCTCTTCAAGAGGCCAGAAATCTTTTTACTTGCAGATGTCAGCAGGTTTGTTTTAAGTTTTAAGATCATGGAGAAGTGTGAACATTTTTAAATTTGAAGGTTATTTTCTTGAAAAGAACCATTTCCAAATTAAGAGTGAATGTAAGAATTCAATAATTCTGTGCAATATAAAAATTTAAGACAAACTAGTTTGAATTACTAAGATTAAGAGAAACACATATGGCATTGAAGATACAGAGGAATCCAACATACACATTCAAAGTACATCAGAAATTCAAGGGCATGCTTAATTCTTTAATACTGAATGTTAATCAGACCTGTCAATCACAGAATTTTTCTTGCTTTTGCAATGCAAAACTGAAAAAAATCCGCAAATTTTCAATGGATACACGAGTAAATAGTATACAGAAAATTGGATGCAATGTGGCTGCAATGTTTAAGAGTACACTTGGCAAAAATCCCACATCCACCTTATTTGTAGTGCGTAAAACCATTTTGCCTTAATTTAAGGTCACACATAATTGTGATTTTTAAATTCATTTAAAAATTTAGAAGTCAGTTCTTTTTAAGAACTGTCGAAACCCGGCTTCAGATCAAATATCAAATTTTTCTTTATAATTCAATGCAATCTTAAATTATAAGACATAAATGGTTTCACGGGCTAAAACGAGGGGGATTTTCAGGGTGATATATTGGTCCATTTTTGGCGCAAATACTAGTAATATTTACATTACTGTGTTACGTCTTGTGCTGCCTAAGAGCAAACATCTATTCCAATTTCTCTTCTATAACAAATGACTTCCTTTCAATGTACAAAGCTTGGATTTTTTAGCCAAATATTCCCATTTAACAAATGCTTAAATGTGATATTTAATCATAATTTGGAAGGCGGGTTTTCACAGTTCTTAAAAAGAACTGATTTCCAAATTAAGACTCACTTTTTAGGTGATTCATATTTCTTTTACATCTTTATTGTATAATGCCAACCTTTAACATTCCAGTAGCAAATGTCCTTTGTTCAATATGGCAAATAAGCAGCTGTGCAGAATAAAATATAGTTTGCTGTTTTGTATGAGTAGTTGCCACTGTGGCCTTTCATGACAATACCACCTACTATGAGATATTTGGAATACATTCATGGAAACCAAGCCAATTAACTAACTTTTCTTATAAATGTTTATGATCAGAAAAGGAATATTATTCCAATTGAGAAACTTAGGATTGGTTACGCAAAGATACTCACTCAATACAACAACAACAAAATTACATTTATAGAGTGCCTTTCACGTCGGGAGGAAGTGCCAAAGTGCTGAACAGTCAGGTGTCAGGGCCCAAACATGGGAGAAGAATGGTGAAGGGGTGAGGGAAGGCTGAGAGGTGCGAGGGTGACCAAAGGCACGATCGAAGAGAAGGGTCTTCAGACCTGCCTTGAAGGAGGCAAGGGAGGAAGCGAGGTGAAGAGACTGTGGGATGGAGTTCCAGAGTGTTGGGGGCAAAGAGACTGAAAGCCCGGCCACCGATGGCAGGGTGGGTCGGGCGGGAGACATGGAGCAGGGCGGAGCCCGCTGAGCGGAGGGAGCGGGCAGGTTGGTAGGGAGTCAGCAGGTCAGAGAGGTAGGAGGTAGGAGGGGGCAAGGCTATGGATGGCCTTAAAGGTGAGGACGACGATCTTGAATTTGATTCTCTGGGGGATGGGGAATTTGATTCTCTGGGGGATACCACGCCAGTGGTGTCGGGCGAGGGTGGGAGTGATGGGATCACGGAGCCTGGTACATGAGAGTAAATAAGCTGCAGAGTTTGGATGATCTGCAGCTTGTGAAGGGAAGATCAATGAGGAGGGAGTTTCCATAGTTGAGCCTTGATGTGACGAATGCGTGGGTGAGGGTTTCAGCAGCCTGAGGGGTGAGGCAGTGGCAGAGTCTGGCAATGTTGCGGAGGTGGTGGTAGGCAGTGCTGGTCATGGCGCGGATGTGGTGGAGAAAGGACAGTTCAGGATCAAACAAGATACCCAGATTCCTGACTGGCTTAGTGAGGTTGAGCGTGCAGCCATGAAGGCTGATGCTGCCAGTGCCTGAGGTGCGGAGGCGCTGGTGCGAGACAACAAGATTACAGTTGTATAGCGCCTTTCACGTTGTGAGGACTGAAGGGCAAGCATAGAAGAAATTATGTGTTGTTTGTCATATAACGGCTTTGGAGGAGTTTCCTAGCTGATTTATGTGAATACATGAGTCTAAGTAGCACTCAAGTGTTAAAGTCAAAAGGCTGTGAGGTGAATCCTCAGATTAATCCCCTTTGAACTCATCATCTCGGCTGACATTCCAGGAGAGTGTAGAGAGATGCTGCATTGTTAGAAGTATCATCCTTTGGATCGAGCCTAAAACTGAGATTCTGTCTGCTTCATTATGTTTAAGACCCGTGAAATTATTCAAAAATAGAAAGGAGTTTCTCTCTGTGTCCTGTCCATGAATCCCAATGGATAAAATTATTGATTGACAGCATGGGTGCAGCATTTGTCCACAAAATATACAGTCACTACACTTCGTAATAAACCAGTGAAGCACTTTGAGGTGCCCTGACATGAAAGGTGCTATATCAAATGTAAGGAACAATAATATTTAATAATAGTATTATAATCATGTTTCAAATTATATTATTATTAAGAATCTACACCCAAAGCAACTATTATTTTATTGTTATTGTGGGTTTAGTTTCATAATCCTATTTAAAATATATATCATATACCTCTGTAAAAGTTTCCATGAAATGTCTCTTTTGAAGACTGAAGAGGTTTATTTGTCCAATTTCTATATACAATAGTACACAAAATTATATTTGTAAATAGTCTTTCACCTCTGGAATGCATCCCCAGTCAGGATCATTTGGACCTGAGCAGGGGCGGGAGGGTTGGGATCAGGGAGGGTGGAGGATAGAAAGGGAAGGAGGGTGACCGAAAGCACAGTCAAAGAGTAGGGTCTTAAGGCATGCTTTGAAGGAGGCAAGGGAGGGAGCGAGGTGAAGGGAATGTGGGATGGAGTTCCAAAGGATGGGGGTAGAGAGGCTGAAGGCCCAAACGCTGATGGTGAGGCGGAACTGGCTGATGACATGGAGCAGGCCAGTGCCTACTGAGTGGAGGGAGCGGACAGGTTGGTAAGGGTTTAGCAGGCTGGAGAGGTTGGACGGGGCAAGGCCATGGAGGGCTTGAATGCGAGGATGAAGAATTTGAACTCGATCCTCTGAGGGATGGGAAGCCAGTGGAGCTGGGCGTGGGTGGGGATGACGGAGGTTCGTAGCCTGGTACAGGAGAGACACAGGTTGCAGAGTTCTGGATGATCTGCAGCTTGTGGAGGGAAGAGTTGGGAATGCCAAGAAACAGGAAATTGGTGTAGTCAATCCTAGATATCATAGATTCATAGAATTATACAGCGCAGAAGGAGGTCATTCAGCCCATCGTGTCTGTGCCAGATCTTTGAAAAGAAGGTATAGAGATATAGAGTACAGAGCATCTATTGTAAAACTAAACCAAATACTTTAGGATGCACCAAGATAGTAGAACAAGAGGACATAGGTTTAGAGTTGCAAAGGGCAAATTTAGGACAGATACCAGGATTTTTTTCTTTACTCAGAGTGGTATCAATGACTGGAACAGATTTCCAGGAAAGGTAGCTGAGACCAGGACACTGGACTAATTTAAAAAAGAAGCTTGATGGTGTAATGGGGGCGGGGGGGAATGGTAGAGTAGGTAGTCTGAAGGGCTGAGATTGGTAGGGTTGAATGGCTTTCTTCATCCAAACCAATCTTGTGAAAATATCAACACCGCTCAGTTGACAAGTTCACAAATTGTTGTCATGGAGGTGAATACCACACCCATTTTGCACACCACAAGGTCCTACAAACAGACAGGAAATGAATTATCAATTTATCGACAACCTTGGAGGGCCGGCATCAGAATCAGTTACAAGAGGGCACTTTTCTGTATCACTTTAGTGCCACTTTTCCTGGAGACGATGAAGTAATACTCTGTTAAACGTGCTATCATTTCAGATGTAAGAAGGAAAGCAATGAAAGAGTAATTCTCTAAGTTTAGATTTTTCAGCCTTTACACCAAGCACCAATCCTCATGTCCTATGAATAGTGGATTCTGAATAAATTATGGCAGAATTTATTCTGCAGATTAATATCCAGTATAATTTATTTGAAACAATCCCAACATATTTTATTTGACGGACAAAACAGCAATATATCTGCTTTATATTTATGTACATTGCCGGGCAGGGTATTACGTTGGGCAAGCTTCTTCAGTGAAGTGTTCTGTGAAGCTCTTTGAGATATCTTGAAGACATGATAAGGTGCTATATCAAATGCAAGGATTATTATATCTCTGACTTTCTTCTCTGTTTGGTTTCAAAACTATATTTCAGAGTTGAAAGGATGTTTTATTTTAATCCACTGCAGTGTTCAGTTGTGATGGACACAGAAAAGTGACATTGACCTTAAAGTATGTAGTACAGTATTACAATGGAGTTATACTAGATAATACATTGGTAGGTGCAGCTGTGGTTCAGATTCTAAGTTTCTGAGGAGCCCTCAGGTGGCTGATCATGACATTGAGCTAGATTAAGTGAAGACATCTCTGCTATTTGTTTGCTCCATGTATGAAATATTACTGCATTTACAGTATGAAATATAGCCAATGTAGTTGATTTATTCAAAAAGAATATATCAACACTGCACATAACTTACAGCTGAAACAAACAGAAAAGGTACTGAATACAAATTTCATTGCAGATAACTGGTGTTTTTGTAACACCTTATCAGGCTAAAAGGTCGGCAAACTCAACAGCCATTGCTGTCAGCCAGATTCAACAAACAGCCATGAGATGATCATTTAATCTCAAGGATACTGGGAGAAACTATCTTTCCATTTTCAAATGCCATCTTGGGATCATCAGGGAGTCCCACAGCATATTGGTTAGAGCACACGGTTTGCAAGCGAGAGGACCCAAATTTGACTACAAAGTGGGGCGAATCCTTAGGCAAGTTTCCTTACTCCATATGCCTCTGTTTACCTAGCAGTAAGAAGGAATATGGTTCAGTTGTTTGGCGGATTGGCTTTCCAGTGATAATAATCGCATAAAAAAAAGTAAATAGATTGGCCACTCAATCCACAACTGTTTGTGTTAAACAGCTTTGCGCAATGCCACATTTCACCCACACAATCAATTAAATTCTCAGTATATTTTGTGAAGCACTTTGAGATGTCTAAACAATGTGATAAGGCACTATATCAAATGCAAGTATTATTATTATTATTATCATCATAAACACCCATCTGAAGAACAGGCAGATGGGTCCTGAGTATAATAACTCATCTAAGTAATGCATCTCCCACCCTGAGGTACTCCATCAGTAATGTAGAGTCGGCCATGATTATGAATCATTGGATCTTTTCAGCACAGAAGGTCTTTCTGTCATTGTGTATTTACCAGCTCTATTTAAGTGTTGCGTGTTTAGTCCTTCTCCAACCTTACTCCAAACCCTTTTATATTTTTCCTTTTCAAGTGATTTTTAATTCTCTTTTAAAAGAGATTGTAAAATATGCTTCAACTATTACTTTTAGCAAGGTCTTCCTCCCTTCTTCCAATAATCCTGCCTGTAAAGATATTTCTTCTAACTGTTCTCTGGAGATATTCTTAAATTTACATCCTCTAGTTACTGACTCACCGAACAGTAGAATTAATTGGAAATTCACTCACAAATAATAGTCAATTTACTTGGCAAAATATTTTATACTTTGAGATGTCTCAATGTCATGATAAGACGCAATATGAAATGCAAGGATTATTATTATTTAAGTTACGATGGACATAGGGATGTACATGATTGGTAAAGACCATTTCAGTCCATCTGTTCATTCTGAACATATCTTTTTAAATGCATACTCCATCTCTTGAACCCCACAATCAAATAAGCTATCGAATGCACTACGTAATTTAGTCACACATTCTGCCTCTGTCACTTCCCTAAAGGTGTAATTTTTTTTTACTTACTGCTGGGGCACGTGGAGTACAACAACAAACAACATTTGCATAGCGCCTTTCATGTCAGGAGCACATCCCAATAGAATTGGAGTCCTGTAGCTCAGTGGTTAGAGCACTCGCCTTGCAAGCGAGACACCTGGGTTCAATTCCAGGCAGGGCGAAACCTTGGGCAAGATTCCTTACTCCATACGCCTAATAATGATCCCTCCAAAACAATAATAAATTGGTTATTTTCAATCCACGACCGTTTGTGGGACACTGCTGTGTGCAATTGGCTGCCACGTTTCGCGCACAAATATACAGTCAATTCACTTTACAGTGTATCATGTGAAGCGCTTTGAGATATCTAGAAGACGTGAAAAGCGCTATACCAAATGCAAGGATTACTATTAATAATGGAAACATTCCGATAGTTTCACGTTGATAAAGTTGTTAGCACTGTTGGCTCTGAGGCAGAAGTTTGTAGGTTCAAGACCAACATTAGGACATGGAACTTTTATAACCACTATGCCCTGAAATTATGGACCTCTCTGCCTCAATCCATTCACATTGCTTTCTCCTTGCCCATCTTCAGATTGCATCTGAAGACCTTCCTCTTTGGCTGTGCCTAGCTCTCCCAGCTTGCATTATTCGAGAAGAGAAGGGGGTTTCTCTGTTATGCAGGCCAACAATCAACCAAATAAAATTAGTTGTTTACTTCATGACTGCTTTTGGGACATTGCTGTGTGTAAATTGCCGAGTTTACCCACAAACTAGTCATTGCAATAGACAGTATGTCCTGTGAAGCGCTTTGGAAGTTCTCCTGACGAGAAAGGCACTATACCAAATGTATCAGTCTATCAAATACAATTTTTTTAAAAACAATGGGAATCTTGCTAGTTGTATCCACAATGGGAAGCAGTCCATTTTTAGTTGGTTAAACTATGGCAATAACCCAACACTCACTCTGGAGTCCCCGATTCTTGACTCCTGCTGACTTGATGCCTTTTGAGAAAGGCTAGCAGGACACAGCCTTCCGAGAAGAGAGTGCACACTTCATTCCAGATAAAGGGAGATTTCCACGCATATGTGGAACTCTCAAAAGTTTGGCTTGGATATACTTAAAGTTGACGATGGGTTCCTGAATGTGTCAGAGACCCAGCTGACAGAAGAAATAGCAACAAATCTTTCAGGCAAATATGATGGCATTTTAAACCCCAATAGTGGTGCAAACCGGGTGAACATTAAATAATACATTCAACATAATCCAATTAAGCAGCTTGCATTGCACTGTAAGTTTATGTGTATGTCAAAAAGGACTTTCTTTACTTTGGGC
This sequence comes from Callorhinchus milii, assembly GCF_018977255.1. Lineage (NCBI taxonomy): Eukaryota > Metazoa > Chordata > Chondrichthyes > Chimaeriformes > Callorhinchidae > Callorhinchus > Callorhinchus milii. The sequence continues at coordinate 10,082,448 of NW_024704744.1, forward strand.
AATAAAAGAGCACAGATGCTAAACATATTGGTTTATACTGTTGTTGTAACACTGAACTAATGACCACTCCGGAGGCTGTATTGTTGGAGTATTTCCCTTGGAATTTCAAGAGCAACAGTGCACTACTTGTAGAGAGAGGTTTTTGACTTTAATGAACATGAGGTTATTTTGATGAGCCTTGGGCAATATTCTTCCAGTATTCCAGAACAAGTAATTACTGTTTTCATAACACCCTAGGGTTAGATATCTGTCTGGAAAATATGAAACAGTGTCATTTGTGAGTTTGCGGTTGCTTCTGAAACGAGGTGAAATAGCAATAGCGCAGTGCTGTGAAGTCATAAACATAACACAATACAAGTTTGCTGGAAATGGACAACAGTAAAAGTGAGTACTCTGCTTTTTTGAATTCAGAAAGCTAAGTAAAGAGCCAGGTCCCATAATACTAGTAAGGTTGAAAAGCGTAGGGAGCAAAATCAAGAAGAACTAATTACATATTGTAAGAGGAACAATTTTCATTGATACAACAGCTTTCAAATTGAAGGAACATCTCAAAAACTTTGCAAGATTGGCTTGGGCTGAGCTGAGGAAGCAGAGGTGGGGGGGAATGTAAATTGTCCAAAGGCATGTGTGAAAAGAAAGGTTTTGAGGCAGGCTTTAAGGGTGGGGCAGGAGGGGGCAAGGCAGAGGAAGTTCCATAGAATGGGGTAGAATGGCTGAATGTTCAAAGAAAATGAACAGGTTGGTGTCCACTGAGCAGGGGTAATGGCTGGGATAGTAGGGTTGCAGGTAGATGGAGTGAGGCCATGAAGGGATTTAAATATAATGATAAGGATCTTGAATTCGATCCACAAGGGATGAGAAACCAGTGGAGCTGAGAGAGGATGGGAGTGATTATCATAGAATTATGCAGCGCATAAGGAGGCCATTCGGCCCATCGTGTCTGTGCCGGCAATAATATAATAATAATCCTTGATTTGATATAGCGCCTTATCACGCTTTCGAGACATCTCAAAGCACTTCACAGAATCCACTGTAAAGTGAATTGGCTGTATGTTTTGTGGGTGAAATGGCTTGTAGACGTAGGCATGAGATGCAGAGTTCTGGATGGTCTTTAGTTTGTGTAGGGAGGAGATGTGGGGAGTTTGGTAAGCTGGGCATCTGACTGGACTTTTATGTATTATCTTTGAATGCAAATACTGCTTGTATTGATAGAATGCAATTTGAACGATTGTAGTGAAATTTGTGACAATTTGTCACAGATTCATAGCATAATTTATTATAACCATCTGTTATGAAATGGTCGACATGTGTAGCTATAACACCCACATTGCTTTGAGACAAAGGTTTGCAATGCAGCAGCTTTTTAAAGATCTTTGCTGCCGCCAGAGGCAAGGTGAGCGGCCAATCTATACTTCTTTTTCTCATAGAAACATACAGCACAGAAGGAGGTCATTCAGCCCATTGCATCTATGCCAGCTCTTTGAAAGAGCTATCCAATTAGTCTCATTCCCCACCTCTTTCCCCGTAGCCTTGCAATTTGTTTTCTTGTCAAGAATGTATCCAATTTCCTTTTGAAAGTTATTATTAAATCTGCTTCCACAACCTTTTTAGGCGATGCATTCCAGATCATAACACCTCACTGAGTAAAAACATTTCCCCTAATTTCCCCTCTGGTTCTTTTGTGAAGTATCTTAAATCTGTGTCCTCTGGTTACTGACACATCCACCAGTGCAAACTAGAGGCAGCTTCCAAAACTGCATTCACAGGACAGTGCCTGTATCTTATTTTTAGTTCATCCAGCATTTTCTGTGATCAGGAGCAATGAAATCTTCAGATTGGAGGCTAACCTCCAAAGCAACAGAAAAGGGAGTTTCTCCCAGTGTCCCAGCCAACAATTCCCCCAAAATAAAGTCGATCACTCACTCCATGGCTGTTTGTGGAACATCAACATTGTGGACCAATTAGTAAGAACACTTCACATTATATCCTGTGAAGCGTTTTGAGACAAGTGCTCTGGGATGCCATTGTGCATGAGGAATGCTATATAAATTCAAGTTGTTATTGTTGTCGTCATGAGGTGCTATAACAAAGGCAAGAATTATTGTAACAGCAACTGAGTAACACTAATTCTTGCATTTGACAAACATGATAAAGCATCCCAAAGCATCAAAACATCACGTCAAAACATCTCAAAGTGCTTCACAAAGTTCTTGTGTAAAGTGTAGTGTCTGCACTTTGTAGGTAAATGTAGCAGTCAATTACTAAACATCGTTGTCCCACAATCAGCCATGGCATGATCAATTTTTCTTAATCTGCAGATTCCTAGACAGGACAGCACGAGAAACTTCTCAAACAATGCTTTGGCGTCTTTAATGTCCATCTGAACAAGCAGATGAGACCCTGGCTTAACATCTCATCTGAAGTACTGAACTCTGGCATTAGTGTTTCCCGAGCATTGCAGTGGAGTGTCAGCCTTGACTGTGAGTTCAAAGTCCTAACATGGAGCTAAAACCTACAACCTTCTGACTTTGAGGTAAGAGAACCAATTGAGCCAGGCTGACACATCTGACCTGAATTACCACGTATTCAAAGAGTTAACACATGCTCCAATCATAGTTAAATATTCATTTGTATGCTTAGACTGAGGAAAATTAGGCCACTTCCCCTCTCCACTAATGTCCAGTGTCAATCACTATTAATAATTAGGTTGCTGTATTCAATGCTGAGACATTTTTCACTTGTAGCACTGGAAGAAAGTTGTCACGTCTGTGTTAAGCACAAGACATTTCCACATAGTTGCCCCCCCACTGCATATGGACTAATTTTACCGATAGCAGAAAACTCAATCCCCACATCTCACTGTACAAATATAGTAAATCTTTTGAAGCACTTTGTGACATCCTCTCAACATGATGAGTACCATATCAAAAGCAAGGATTATTTTTATTATTATTTCAGATATAGACATCCTCATTGCATAGGGAGCCTGATCATATTCAAGAACAATAACATTTGCTGAGACCCCAGGAAAGCAGTAAGACCATTTTGCAATAATTTCCAGACTCACATCTGCCTTAGAGTGTCTTCTGGGTGAAATAAAATGTGAGCTAATTTTGTGCCTTCACATTGGTGACCTAATCTCACAATAAGAGAGGTTTCAATGGTAATACACAGCCGTAAAACAATGTGAAGAGGCGAAACACAGCTTCCAATTCACATTGCTTTGTGAGTTATTGGGAAAACATTCAAATTTCACTACCTCGGTTGACCAGACGTACACATCAGAATCACATTGATTCCAAATACAGTAAACCACAAGTTAAGTGTTTTCAATCAACATTGAATACTCTGTTGACTGATAAGTTAAAGGCAACAGGTAATTTATAATTGCAACTGTTAGACAGCAAGGTCATTTAGTGCACTACGACATTGAATTAATTCTTCTGAAGGACTGGCTGAATATTTTTCGATTACGAAATTGTTGTTGCCAGCAGCACACATCTGCAGAGGATTGCAGGCTCCTTGCTGTAATAGGAATTATTTTCAAAAAGGGATTGAATGAGCTGTTTGGAAACTCCTTTGGTAACTGGAATAACTGAAGAACTGTATGATGAAAAGCAGCTATGACTCGCTCCCATTGTATCACACATTGAAAATGTTGTACTGTATTCTATACAAAGGGGAAACTTCAGTGAATTGAAAGAGGTAATCAAAAATCACCGATATTGACTAGCGTATTGGCAATCAGTGAGATCTAATGATTGTGTGAGTCGGGTTAACAACCCATGAGCAAATTTTCAAATTAATGGTGATCCTTGCATTTGATACAGGTTTACCATGTCATCAAGACATCTCAAAGTGCTTCACATGATTTATTCTATAGTGTAGTGACTCTGTATTTTGAAGGGGAATGCCCACAAAGTTAAACCCAACTTGCAATGTTGTACAACAGCAGCAACAACTTGCATTTGTATAGCGCCCTCCACCCCGGGTGGAGTCTCAGAGTGCTTGTTAACCCAACAAACAAATTAGGCAGCATTTACAGAACTTCTTTGGAAAACCCATTTCTCCAGGTGTTCAGGCCAACTGAATAAAATAAGTCATTCACTTTGTGTCTATTTGTGACATGAAAGACACTATCATTATTATTTTCATAGACCCTTCCCTTAAATAGACAGTACAGTGGCCATTTAGTCCATTATGTCTGTGCGGGCTCCCCAAAACTCCATTTAATCCCATTATCCTGCCTTTTCCCCATGCCGTTTTATATTTAAAATAGCGACTAAAAGAAATCAGGAGGAACGCCTTCACACACAGGATAGTGAGAATCTGAAACTCGCTGCTGAAGCAATGGTTGAAGCAGATAGTGTAGATAATAATGATAATCCTTGCATTTAAAATCAAGCTACATATATACAAGAGGGAGTGGTAACAGAAGGGTATGGGAGGGAGTACAGAATGAGTATAGACGCTTGTAGTGTATAAACACCATCATGGACTGGTTGAGCCAAATGACCTGTTTCCATGTTCTACAGTCTAGGCAAAACTATTTCCAAAACGGGCAGGCAGAAATAATTTTCAGATATTTATCAGATTCCCTCTTGAAAGTTAATATGGATTCTGCCACAAACAGGTAGGTGCTAGGTAGGACATTCTGTGTAAAAATAGTCTCTAACCTCTCCTTGTGAAGCCTGTGTCAGTACTTCTGCATCGCCCCCTCCCTTGCCTCCATCAAGACCAGTCTCAAGACCCTCTTCTTCGACCATGCCTTCGGTCACCCTCCTACCCCCCCACCTGCCCTCCAACCCTCCTGATCCCAACCACCAGCTCAGATGCAGATCCCTGACTGTCCAACGACTTAAGACGTCCTCCTGATGTGAAAGGCTCTATACAAATGTAATTTGTTGTTGGCTTGTTTCTGTGTTGTAACATTCTGTGCAATGCTCAGTGTAATACTATATGATGGTAATACTATACAGCCAAGCCTGAAACAAATATCTCTCCAGTCTCCTCAACAGCTGCTTTCACACTAATGCTCTGCTGTCTTCTATTGTGAGTGGGGTAATGACACTATTACAGAACCCTGAAGCCTGAAATTGGCTTGTTGAAAGTCTTTCTTCTGACCAGTTTAACGTTAGTTTCAGAAAGCATTGTGCAGATTTACATGCAGGTGTATAACTCTAGGAACATTCCAGTTTTCTACAAATGGAACAGAAGGTCTGGGAATAATTGTAGCCTCCAGCAGTGGAACTGTTTCTAAAGCATAATCTGCAAACCAAGAAAAGACAGATTTCAATTGGAGCTGGAAAGTTGCACACCATTTATGGGTGAGAATAGAGGTTATTAAGTCCCATTCTAAATTATATATTCACCATGATTTCCCTGCAGCACTGAAATATGTATTTCAAAAATGTAATACAAGTTACTTTTTTTAATGGACTACAGAGAGGTCTACAATTGGACCCATCAAGGGTATTTTGGCAGTATTCAATTTTCACTTGTTTTTCATTCAATCCCAAGGCAAAATTGTTAGAAGATACTGCATTTCAGAAGATTTCATTGGTGGATATAGCACAATTGGCCTTATGGCCTAAGACTCAGGTTTTCCTGATCATATAAACAAGTGTGTACCAAGAGCACAGATAACAAAAACAACAAATTACTTTGAATAGCACTTTTCACTTTGGGAGGATATTCCAAGGCACTGGACAGTCAGGGATTTGGACCCGAACTGAGAGTTGTGTTCAGGAGGAGTGAGGGCATAGACAGTAGGGGTAGGAGGGTGAACTAAAGAAGTTGTCAAAAAGAATGTACAGCATGGGCCATTTGGCCCAACCAGTCCATGCAGGTATTTATACACCACATGAGTGAAGGTTATTTTGCTTGCTGCATGTCCCTAACTCCCCACTACCCCCTCGATATGACATCATGTTTCATCCCACCCCTCCCTGCCATGTATGGTCTATTCCTCCTGAACAAGGCTGGCCAATATCCTCACCGGAGATATACTTATTTTCTCGGTGAGGATATTGGTTAGCCTTGCTCAGGAGGAATAGACCATACATTAATAATGTTAATATATTGACTGGCATTTGACACATGAAGTAGTCCTGCATCTTATTTCATCTCCTAATTCCTAGAACTCTTTTTGCTACCGACTTTGTTACGTGATTTGTTCCTACATGAAGCACGGCCACTCACTGTTCTCCCTCCCGCTCCAAAATCTCCTGTACCCACTCTGTTCCATTGCTTACCCTGGCACCTGTGAGGCAAAAGATCTTTGGGTCTCAGAAACTTCAGCTACAGAAACATTGGTCTATTCATCTGATTGTGGAGTTTCCTATCACCGCTGCATTCCCACTGCGCTATAACAAAAGCAAGGATTATTATTTATTACTAACAGCAAACTATTATTGTCAGTGGGTATATTAAATTCTTTGAACAACGAACAAAATCTCTTAGGATAATTTTGCTTATGTGATCTCTTCATTGGATCTCAAACAGTTAGTTTGGCAACTTCTACATAAAATGCTTCACTGAGGTGATCTCATATTCCTCCACTTCATGGCATTCACACTACCCACTTATAATCCATTGCTTAGCTTACTGGCCATTAGATTTAATTAAAGTTATTGCTGAGATGAAGATAGATACTTACAATGTTAACTGGCGTACTAAAGACTTCCCAAGTTAGTGTTATCTGCTTGTTTATTGTAAGCTTCCCGTGTGACTGAGCAGGGACTTGCAATCAACATGAAGTGCATCAGGGCAGCAAGGCATTGGTGGGACACCCGGTTGGTTGTATTGCTTAGACATATGTGCTTCTATTCAAGTGGCAGAGCCTGGGATTTGTGATTTCGCCATCAGTTCACATAACTATTGACCCTCTATTTATAATCAATCAGTGGGAGCCCAGAGAACTTGCATGAAGGGCTCTTAGTCAAAGTACAATCGATGCCTGGATACCTCTGAGCTGCATTCATCTCCTCAACAATTAATTCCTCCATTTGAACTCAAGGTCTGGGTAATTATTTTGAAAAGGATGTTGTGGCTTCTACATTTTTTGCATCTGCCTGCCCACTGCAAAGATTTTGAACTATTTTTAGCATCAGGAGGTCATAAAGATCCGATTATATTTTAATAGTTTAATAGCTCTGCTGCAATATGTTCTCTGTGGCAGTGGCAGCCTTCCAAACTATTGGAAGGAAATGTCACAAGCTCTGATAATACTCACACTGCATTGTTTCAGTTCAGGGAAAAAGTGCTTATCTCAACACTATGGGTTTCACACCAACGCAAATTGACTTGTGTTCTGTTTATACACACAAATGTTCAGATTGATTCACCAGAAAGAGTACAGTGTAAATGAGGGTTGAGTACCGAGATCCAGGAGTCCCTTTCATAGTATCATAGAAGAAGCTGGTTTGTGCCAGCTGAATGAAGTGGCAGGCAGAGGAGTTGGGTCTGAACAGAGAGCTAGGGGGATGTTAGGGGGTAAAAGGATTTACATTGAGGATCTTGAACTCCATCTTTTGGATCCAGGGGAGTCTGTCGAGGCCTGGAGAAATGGGCAAGGGGAGTTCAGTGCAAGAGGGGATATGGGAGGTGAAGCTTTGGATGAACTGAAGACACCAGTGAGGAGTGTGTTTGACAATTTGAGGCAGGAGGTAACAAAAGCACAACAGCTTAGCATGAAATGCTTGAGAGCATTGGCATCATTAAAGCTTAATGGATTAAATATCACCTTCAGTAATATTGACTGAAATAAACAGGAAAACAAAACAATGTTGAAGTCGATCATAAAGATTTTAACTGATTTCAAAGTAGGTCCTGAAGGAAAGTCTTTAAAATCCAATTGAAAGTATTCTTTTTGACAGCTCATGAAGGATAATAACAATCAAAGCTGTCAGTAGCCATATATGAAACAATGTAGACATATCTCTGTTCTAAAAAAATAAAAGATTTAGCTTAGAAAGAAAACCCTTTTATGCAATTGATAAAGCTTTAGTCAAACATGGGTTTGTTCTTCAATAATTTAAGTATATACAACTGTCAGGAATGTGTAACCAACACTGTAATAATCCTTGCATTTGATATAGTGTCTTATCACGTTTTTCAGACAGCACTTCAGTTTATACTGTAAAGTGAATTGATGATATATTTTGTGGGTGAAATGCGGTAGCCAATTACGCACGGTAGTATCCCACAAACAGTCATGGATTGAGTGACCAAACTGTTATTTTTTTTTAAAAAGGGGTTATTACCCCCCAGAAAGTGATCTGCAGAAATCGACTAACAACCGGGTTCCCTCGGTGAACAGGGGCATGTGGAGTATGGAAAATTGTCTAATGTATTGCTCAGCCCAGGAATCAAACCCAAGTCCTCTTGCTTGCAAGGTGAGTGCTCTAACCACTAAGCTACAGGACTCCACAATTTACACAGGATTGTTATTCAGGACACTGGGGTGGGGGTGGGGGGAAGCTGTATGAGTCAGTTTTGTTAATTTATAAAACCATGGAATCAATTTTATAATTTTTTTCTTAACAGTTCTTTTAAATTTATTCAGCCTTGTGGCTCCTTTGGAAATGTCCTGCACAAATCACACAAACACAAGGCAATGTGGAAATTAGCGATTGAGTTGAACAGGCTTTCTCAGTTGGAATGGAGGAATTCTGGATATGTAACTTCTTCTTAATCCATTAAGGAATTCTAGCAAAATTCCCTTTGTATCTTAGGCAGCTACCTGGAACTGAATCTAAAGCAATTGTTAACGGATTTGACTCTTGCTGGCCGGCACAAACATTGCAGTGAAAATCAAAGGACGGAAACCCAAATCCAGCATTTCAGCAGGTTTTTGAAAAGTTAATAACAAAAGATGCATTTGCCTGGTAAATACAGTCACAAACACGTTACAGTGAATGCTTTGAAGTACTTTGAGATGTTTTGATGTGATAAGGCATTATTATGTGGAGTCCTGTAGCTCAGTGGTTAGAGCACTCGCTTTGCAAGCGAGAGACCCGAGTTCAATTCCAGGCAGGGCGAAACCTTGGGCAAGTTTCCTTACTCCACACAGAGCCTAATAATAATCCCTCCAAAACCAAAAGCAATAATAAATTGGTCATTTTCAATCTACGACTGTTTGTGGGACATTGCTGTGCGCAATTGGCTGCCGCGTTTGCCCACAAATATACAGTCAATTCACTTTACAGTGTGTTCTGTGAAGCGCTTTGGGACGTCCTCCCGATGTGAAAAGCGCTATATCAAATGCAAGGATTATTATTATTATTTTTTAATGCAGGATTTATTGTTTTAATTATTATTTCAGATATTGTCTTCCCTCCTCTTTTAACTAATTACATTAAAACCAAAGGTCTTCAGCTAGCAAACAAGTAGATTGTCTCCCATCTGTTTCAAGCACTCCAGCTTCTGACTCTCACTCAACTGAAGCGCGTTTAGAGAATTTAGCAGGATTGTGGATCATTCACACCTGTGTGAAATGGTCCATGCAAACTATTTTTAAAACTGTGGTGAACACAAAAGCAGGAGGGCTTGAGGTGAACTTGTGCTATTTTTGAGCATTTTTTTTTGGCAACTGCAGTTATTAAGATACTTCCTTAACAAGGACTCGGTAACTTTATCAAGCTGGCTTGCAAAACTCCACTCCGATTCAATCTCTGAAGGCTCTCCTTTGGATGAGACATTAAACTGAGGTCCTGTCACCCTGATCAGGTGGATGATAAAGTTCTAACAACAAAAACAACAATTTACACTTATATAGTGCCCTCCATGCAGAATAGAGTCACAGATCCTATGGCACTTTTTGAAAAGAGAAGGGCGTTTCTCCAAGTTCTGGTCATCAATTCCCCCAAATAAATTTGGTCATTCACTTTTTGGGTGTTTGTGGGATTTTTCTGTATACAAATTATAATAACAGCATTTTAGCACATCTTCTAGATGTCTCAAAGCACTTCACAGAATATGCTGTAAAGTGAATTAACTGTATATTTGTGGGCAAAATTGTTGCATTCACCTAGAAAACTGCCTCACCTCTTCACAGTATATGCTGTGAAGCACTTTGGGATAGCAAGATTGAGGCACTCCTGATTGGCTCCGTCAGCGATTCTGCACTTCAGGCACTGGCAGCATCGGTATCCACGGATGCACACTCCACCTCATTAAGCCAGTCAGGAACCTGGGCGTCTTGTTCAACCTTGAACTGTCCTTTCTTTCCCATATCCATGCCATGACCCACTCTGCCTTCCCCACATCCACAACATTGCCTGACTCCACCACTGTCTCACTGCTCAGCCGCTGAAACCCTCATACAGGCATTCAGCACCTCAAGGATCGACTATGGAAACCTCCTTCTTTTGGGCCTCCCCAACTCTTCCTTCCACAAGCTGCAGATCATCCAGAACTCTGCAGGTTGTGTCCTCTCCGGTATCAAGCTCCATAACCCCATCAACCCCACCCGGCTCCCCCTCCCTCAGAGGAGAGAATTCAAAATCCTCGTCCTAACTTTCAGTTGAATTAGTTGGATAGCTCTTTCAAAGAGCTGGCACAGGCATCGTGGCCCGAATGACCTCCTTTTGTGTTGTCAGAATCTATGATCTTGTGAAATTATTAAAGCAACCTGAACTCAGACAAGTTAGAATCAACTCTTTGCTACTCTCCAAACCAGCTCACATTGCAGTTATTTTATTTCTGTCAACTTCATAGTGTTTACTTTCATAAAAAAACACTAAGGAACAACGAAGTGGTGCAGAAAAAGGAAGAATGTGTCTGCATTTGAGGAAGCAAAAGCAATAAACACTCAATAATTGCAGTTTGTGGCATAGAGTTGAATCATCCTCTTATCCGAGGAGCACTGGGAATGTGACTTTCACTTAATAGGCTTTCTAAACACTTGAAGGTCATCACTGTATCAGCTACAAATAAAGATGAAGTCAAGTGGAAGGAGCCGAGGTTCCCTCATCCAAGATAAATTGGACACGTATCACAACATCTGACTACATTGATTAGGAATCATCCTTCAATTTGGTAAGTGACGGGGAGATTATCTGGGAGATCTACTACAAAATTTCTCTAGATAGTTGAGCTATTGGAGAAAAAAAAATTGTGAGGCTAATATGGAATACAAGACTCAAAACAATACACTGAGAAAATATTGTGGATATGTGGGCATTGGGTACAACAAAGATCAAAAAAAAATGCATCTGTTCCAATGGAAATTAAATATTTAGTTTAAACAAAACATTTTATGTAATTCACAAATCTTTAGTCAAACCAAAGCTTTCATCAAAGCTTTAATCAATCACGCCACCTCCTTCTCCCGTTACGAACCCTCCTAAACAGTGTGAATCGTTTCAGATTTGTATCCCATTGATTGGAATCATTCCACCATGTCTCTGTGACGCTAATGATGGCCAATCTGTTGCCTCTTGCAAGATCTTCCACATCGCACAACTTGTTGGCCAGATTTCTTGCATTAATGCAAGCATAGTTCCATTGTTTGTTGCCTTTCCCTTTTATTTTATCAGGATTATTAGATTCCTTATTGCCCACCAATGGAATAAGACCTATTATTCTTTGATTTATGTTTCCACTGGTATACTTTAAGGTTTCGCCTAATTGGTTTGGGTGCTTCTTACACCTCCTGCAACTGCCCCTGTATTTAGTTTAAACACTCCCTTACCTTACTATCTATCCTGTCTGCCAACACCGCCACCTCCCTTTTGTTCAGGTGAAACTAATCTGGTCTATATAGGTACCCCCTATTCCAAAAGGTGTCCCACTGTCTGAGGAACCTAAAACCTGATTCCCTACATCAATGCTTTAGCCAAGCATTGGCCTGCCTCAGCTGCACATTGATCAACCTTATTATCTTCTGTCTCTCATCACTAGCATGTGGTTTGAGGAGTAATTATGAGAAAACGGCACTTGAGATCTTTCCCTTCAGCTTCCTTCCTAATGCCCTGAATTTAGCATATAGGACATCTTGTCTACTTTTATCTATGTTATTTCTTCGCACATGGACAACTATGATTGGTTCCTCACTTGCTCCCTCAAGTATTTTGTCAACCCAGGACATCAGATCCTCATCCCGTGCACCCAGTAGGTAACTCATGATTCTATTTTCTGGGTCTTGTTTGCACAGAATGCGATCTGTGAACCATATAGTCGAATCCCCTAATATCACAACTTGTCTGCTACTCTTTTTCTTTTCCCCCCCTTCCCTGGCAGGCTGCTGGATTGCCTCTGTGCATGGCAGTACCTTGATTGTCTCAGCCATTGCTTGGGTTTCCATGTCATCTCACTCCAGAGGAAATAAACGGTTGCAGAGCACCAGGATTGCCCACTCCTGCTCTATTAGCTGACCATGACCTCTGGCCCCTTTTCTAACAGAGATCTAATCCCCTTCTCTAGGTACTAGGGCTCCTCTCCTACTATGCTCCCTAGACAAGTCTCCTCTAATATATAATTTATAAAGACTTCTCCCTCTCTAATACTTTGGTGCATGGCCAGTAACTCACTAAGGCTGACCACTTCAGCGTTAAATGCATCTACCAGCTTGCAGTTGCTGCAAATGAATCCCTTCAAAACCTAGGCCTGGACAGCAAACATATCACAACTTCTGCACAGCACAAAGCATTCCATCATTGTGTATGGTATTTGAGAAAGAAAAACTTCAGCGCTAGTTAGATTTTCTCACCTGCACCTCTTTACTACCTCTGCTCCAAATTCCCACTCTCTCCAAATTCCTGCTGTTGATACATCACTCTGTTCTCAGCTTGCTCTGGTGGGCTTTATGCTTGAAGCCTCCCCTTTATATAATCCCCAGACAGAACCAGTTTTAACTGATCACCTAACCATTTGCACCTGGTCAGGGACCTACTTCCTCTTGACTAGAAAAACACGTTAGAAAAAAGAACAAGTAAACAGATTCTGTACAATTTTACTCGCAAATTGTAGCTCAGTGGTTAGAGCACTTGCCTTGCAAGCGAGTAACCTGGATTTGATTCCCAATAGGGCAAAATGTTGGGCAAGTTTCCTTACTCCAAACGCCTCTGTTTACCTAGTCATAACTAAGAACCCGGTTGTTAGTCAATTGGTGGCTCTCTTTTCCAGGGATAATGATTCCTTCAAAATAAAACAATAATAATAAATTGGTCATTCAATCCATGACTGTGGAATGCTGCTGTGTGCAATTCATCCACAAAATATACAGTCAATTCACCTTACAGTATATTCCTTGAAGCATTTTGAGATGTGTCAAAGACATGATAATGCACTATATCAAATGCAAGGATTATTACTATTATTACTTTACTTATAGATTCTGTACTATTTTACGATAAATTCCTAATCTCTCCAAATTCCTGTTGTTGATGGCTTACTCTGTTCCCAGCTCACTCCATTCCCAGCTTGCTATGATGGGTTCTCTGCTTGAGGTATAACCTTCTGAATCAGAGGTGAGAATGCGAGCAACCAAGCCAGACTGTTACCTCATCCAAAATCTTCTTAGCCTGAAGCTCTTTGTGCTGTTTCAAGGGCAAAATTAATATTGGGCATTTCACAGTCCAAACTGCTTGGAATTTGGCTTGGAACAAATTTTAACCTATTTTAACTAAACAAATGGTTTATTGGTCAGTGTATTGCAGACAAATTATATTTCTGAGTTGTTTTTAGGTAACATGGTTGATACTGCCTGTATGACCCTTGACAAATAAAGGTTAATGGCACACAAATCCTTCCTTAAATTACTTTGAAATCCAAAAACCCAATTTATTTGGTTTACAGTTTTGTACCAATAATAGCGCCAAGCCATTATTGTTAAGAGACTTGGGATGTCCTCCCAATGTGAAAGGCACTATATAGCTATAAATTTGTATTGTACCTTTGGCATCTCCTGAATTGTGTTATATTTTAGCTGAAAAAGTCCCTATTCTGTCAGATACATTTTAAGAGCATGCAATAAATTATTTCACTTGAGCTAACTGCACTTTAATTCATATTAATTCAAACCTTGACTACAATTGAACCTGAAATCTCTTGCAATAAATGTTTTGGATCTATGTACGCCAACATGGCATCTATTAACTGGTTATTTATTGTATTTATTCAAAACGCTTCTGAATTTAAATTTCAACCTCAAGTAATGTTTGCGATCTGCAAGGTAATACTGTCAATGCAACAACATGAAGCACATTTCCATTTACTGTACTTACTGGGTCTAATTTGTGGGTTGGATTAACAATGTATGTGTAAAATATGCTGGTTCGACTAATCGTGTGCAAACATATGTATATAAATAATTCTAGTGTCAAATACAATTATACAGTGATAAGTCATGAAAACAGGCCACCTGACTCTAAATGTCTGTTTCAGTGTTTGTATTCCATACAAGCCTCAATCCTTCCTATTCCTTCACCTTTACCCATCTATTCCTTTCTCCATCATGCATTCACCAAGTTTTTTCTTAACTACCAATAAAAGATGATTATAAGTGAATCTATAATCCTTTACATTGGATGTTAATTAAGGCACTTATATGAGTTTGACCTTGGCTAACCCAACCCACAAACTGCTCACATATGCTGTTAACCCAATCTGAAAATTAGACCTCAAATATTTCCAGCTCAGAGACACTACTGGTTGAATGAAAATTATCTCCTTGCTGCTCTTTCCCATAATTCTTTAACTTATCCCCACAAAAGAGGCTTGTTAGCAAAAGAGAAGCCCATAGTATTAAAGGGCCAGTGGCAGCATGGATACAGAACTGGCTGGAAGACAAAGCAGAGAATGGTGGTGTATGGTTGCTTTTCTGACTGGAGGGAATTGTGCAGTGGTGTCCCCCAAGGGTCAGTATTGGGACAACTGCTTTTTTTCGCCTATATAACTGACCTGGACTTGGGTTTAGGGAGTATAATTTCCAAGTATGTAGATGATACTAAACTAGGAAAAGTAATAAACAGTAGCAGACTGCAAGGGGACATAGACAGACTGGTAAAATGGGCAGTCACGTGGCAGATGAAGATTAATGTGGAGAAATGCGAAGTGATGCATTTGGGGAGGAAGAATGAAGAGAGGCAATATAAGTTAGATGGTAGAATCTTAAAGGGGGTGAAGGAACAGAGAGACCTGGGGGTCATATAAGTAAATAGTTGAAGGTGGCAGGACAGGTAGATAAAGTTGTTTAAAAAAATACAGATACCAGACTTTATAAATAAGGTCATAGAATACAAAAGTCAAGAGGTTATGATGAATCTTTATAAAACAAAGGTTAGCTCTCAGCTAGAGACTGTATTCAGTTCTGGGCACCACACTTTAGGAAGGATATCAAGGCATTGGAGCGGGTGCAAAGGAGATTTACCAGGATGGTACCAGGAATGAGGGACTTCAATTATCAGGAGAGACTAGAGAAGCTAGGATTATTCTCCTTGGAGCAGAGAAGGTTAAGGCAAGACTTAATAGAAGTTTTCAAAATTATGAGGGGATTCAATAGGGTGAACAAGGAGAAACTATGTCCACTGGTGGGTGGGTCAGTAACCCGAGAACATTGATTTAATATTTAATAGTTGTTAAAAGAAACAGAGGGGAATTGAGGAAGACTTTTTCAAACAGTGAGTTGTTCGGATCTGGAATGCATTGTCTGGAAGGATGGTGGAAGCTGATTAGATAACAATTTTTAGGAAAGAAGCAAGTAATTATTTGGGGAGGACAAGTTTGCAGGGCTATGGGGAGAGCGCGGAGGAATGGGATTGATTTGGGGAGCTCTTTTCAAAGAGCCGGCACAGAACACGATGGGCTGAATGGTCTTCTTCTGTGCTGTATGATTCTAAAGCCCCTCTTAATACATCAGTCTGCATTTCTCCATTTATAGCTGCCAAATTTTCCTTCCCTTCCCACACAGGCCATCTCAAAAGTTACTGTGTCTTTGCGCTGTGAATCCCCAGCCCCCATTCTCCCTGTACCTACTGGAAATTAACTGGATCCTGTCCAAACACAGTAACTTCACAGCTGACAGAGAGAAAGAGTGCCCCGTCACTCAAGCTGAGTTCAAACCCAGGTCCCGGAGGTGAAAGGCAAAGTGTTCTGACCTACTGCACCACCAATTCTTTATGAACTAAAATGCAGCCAAAGATGAAAAATAATCTTAGGGATTCAATCACAATCATCAAAAGAATACATTAGCACAGAGTTTGTGCTCGGCAGACTCCAAGCCTCAGTTAATCAGTTCCTACTGCTAGCAGGTAAGGATGGTTTATTTATTTCATATTATGATCCAGTTGAAAACGTGAACATAGGGATTATCTCACTGAAAATCTCCTGTCGAGCAGTTCTTCATCATTAATCATTGTAAAATTACTTCCTCAGATCTTGTTATTTCGAATGGATTTTAGGTTTATGGTTTATGGTCATATTTTGCAGTAATCTAATATTTGGTATTCTGGATTAAATTTAAACTTTTGACATCACATATCGAGCTGTGGATCAAAGTAAAAAGTTGTATTTGAAAAGATAAAAAAAATTTCTTTCCCACTCCACTGCCTGTAAAAAAAAATTCTTCCACCATCCCAGGTCCTTCACCTACATGTAAAATATTTAATCTAGGAAGGGTAATTACAGTTTGCAGGCATCTAAAAGAAAAAACATTTTATTATCCCTATTCCCTAGAGCATAACCCTCGTCCTCGGGCTTAAGCAGATTCTGGACTGCTCCATATGCCTCCACCGATCCAACCCACCATTGGGACTTCAGTCTTTGTTCCCACCCTCTGGAACTCCATCCCACAGTCCTTTTGCCTCACCATTCCCTTGCCTCCTTAAAGGTCTATCTCAAGACTATTTTCTTTGACCACGCCTTCAGTCACCCTCTTACCCTTACCCTCCCTGCCCTCCTGATTCCAAACCCCATCTCAGGTCAAAATCCTCGACTGTCCAGCGCATTGGGACATTCACCTGATGTAAAAGGTTCTACACAAATGCATCTCCAAGAGTCCAAGAAACAAGTACCCCCATCTTTGGTTCTATCTGCGACTAATTTATGTAAAATGTCTAAAAGCCTTTTTTAAAAGAATTGCTTTCAGGCATAGTGACTTTTTTAATAAACAATCACATCAGCAAGATCCCTGAAACAGCCTTGAATGATTAATTCATCTGGAGGATTGACAGCCAGAATACTAGGAAGAACTTTCAGAATAATGTCATGAGATCTTTAATGTCTTGATTTAAGGTACAAAGCATTTTAAAAAAATAGCACTCTCACAGTACTGCACTGAAATACTGTGCTAAGTATCAGCCTAACCACAACTGTTGCCCATGAAGTTTCTCTCCCTACCTCTGACTGATTGCTATCACACAGCTCTGAAAATCAAAGGTCTCCAATCCTTCACAATAACAGCTTAATGCCCATGGTCTAAAAACTCAATCTTATAAAAATCACAATCTGAAAATAGAATTAAAAATGAATCTAAGAATTTTCCATGATTGCTCATTTTAGGACCAAGGTTTTAAGGATAAGACCATGAGAGCTAACAGACTTTTGGAACTCTGCATGACATCAACATGTATGCTACAAGTATGCACCTGTGTAATTAAGAGCAAATGAATGTAAGCTCTTCAGCTTTGAAAAGTAAAGTCTCAGAGGATATTTTATAGATCTATATAGACATGTATTTTAGCTACAAGATGCTGTCACTATACTCTATAGTAAAACCTGTGAAGTTCTTTGAGACGGTTCGGGTTCAACAAAATGATAAGTTGCTATTTCAAATAACAAGGATTGTTATTCTAAATAGATGTAGAGCAATTAAATCCAGAATCACTCAGAGAGGGCAAAGGAGAAATAAATACAATAACAACAACTTATCTAGAGCCCTTCATGTGGGGTAGCGTACAATGCTTTGAAGGACAATTTAGGACAAAGACTAGAAAGTCCATTTATATATAGATGGAATGGTTTACCAGAAAGTGTAGTAGAGGTTCCTTTACACATTTAAGAAATGCCTTGATTGCAATTTGAAGGTATGGTATGATT
Source organism: Callorhinchus milii (assembly GCF_018977255.1). Classification (NCBI taxonomy): domain Eukaryota; kingdom Metazoa; phylum Chordata; class Chondrichthyes; order Chimaeriformes; family Callorhinchidae; genus Callorhinchus; species Callorhinchus milii. The sequence continues at coordinate 10,100,487 of NW_024704744.1, forward strand.
CTGAAAGAGTGAGGCCGAATGGGCTATAAAGCCTTCTTCATGCAGTTTATAAATCAGGAGGAGACACTTCATTAAAAAATTATAAGTCAAGGCATTTTACCATACTGTAAAATATCGTATCACACTGTCCTAACAGGGCACCTGGTTATGGTTTATAGTTCATCTAAAAAATACGCAGTCACTGCACAATACAGTGTATCCTGTGAAGCATTTTGAGATGTACACCTGACATGAAAGGCATGAAAGGATTATTATTATTATATTAATTATTATTATTACCATGGTTTCATTTCAAGGTAATCAATATGCTTTTCAGCTTTTACAACAATAATCCAGCTTGCTCAAGCAACTATTAAACACTGTGTAATCGATTGAGCAAGAGTTGCAAATCTGAATAAGGTTTCCTTAGACATATAGTTTAGCCTTGAAGCCAGGAATAAGAATTTCATATCTTCAAATGTTGCGAATAAACAATTCACATTTATTTTGCCCAATGATTTTAGTTGGCACTTCCTCAGTGATACTCACTGATTATAAATGATTGTACTGTGGTTAAGCCTTCCTAAACACTGCAGTAACTGGTTGAATCTATTTTTAACTGTTAAACCAATGCAAAGACTAAATTGTAAAATTAGTATTTCTATCATATGGGGCACTTTATTTGACACAAGTTATGCAGTATTGCATAAACTGATATGATACAGAAACAGACCATTGGGATCCAACTAGTCCTTGCCGGTGTTCGTACTTCACTCCTTTTATTGCCCTTGCCTATCTCCTTCTCACACATGCGTGCATCAACAACAATATCTTGCATATACATGGCTTCTTTACATGGTAGTGTCTCAGAGCGCACATCAAGTTTCCTCTAAAATAAGTTGATGCTTTCTGCTTTGTTCATAGCTTCCAGTAATGAGTTTCACAGTCTCACCAACCTGTATCAAGAAGTTCCTACTGAGCTGCCTGCTACATTTTTCTATTTGTTCAGACTGATCTAGAATATAAATTCTACAACAGTGATCAAAATATTTTGACTTCATAAAGTTAGGTGATCATATAGAGTATGAATGTTCAAATCTACTTAAATAGTTTAATATTTAGAGCATACTAAATAGCAGAAAAAATATTGATTCAGAACTGAAAATCAATAATAATAGTAAGAATAATAAACCTTGCATTTGATTTAGTCCCTTATCACGTCTTTGAGATGTCTCCGAGCGCTTCACAGGACACACTGTAAATTGTGCACAAAAACCCGAGAATAAGATTGTGAAAGCTGCTCTTCCGATAAGTATATTATCTTCAACGCTCAGAAACATCAGTTAAATTAACTGTGATGTCATCAGAGATCAATCCCACCAGACATACTCTGTACACTGAGGGTACATCATGAGTTAAAACCAGTGTCTGCAAACAGAGTTGATTGTGTCTGACAGGCAATTAATTTTACATGGAAGGAGACTGAGACATGCTGTTCTACACGTACATTTGTCATACTGTTGTAAAGAAAGAGTGAGGAATTGTTTTAGCTAAGAATAGGATTTAAACATTCAGTCTGGTGTTGTTTGGTTTAAGAGATGAGCTGACAGGATATGATTAGTGACAGGTCTAACATTGGCTCATGATCCTCAAACATGCAGGTAATCTAATCAATCTGGAATGTGCAGAACAGGTTACTTTTCCAGGAAATGGAAGTCTATTGTCACTTCAGGAGTCATCAGTTACTGAGGTTGTGATTGGCATCACGATTCAATTCTTTACCTCAGCCCTTTCTCCGACCTAGCATTTCTTCTGTAATGTTACTGATAGTGTTCCAAACTGATTTCTTTGTGCTTCAAAGGCACTGTTATACAGAAATATTAGGAATGATAAATTGAAATTATGTTTACAAATTGTAGAAACATTAATAAGTGGCAGGCAAAAGAATAAAAAATGACTTTTGATATAGCGCCTTTTGAAACGTCTTCCAAACGTAAAAAAACAGGAATGATAGTCCGCTTGGGACATCCTTCCAACATAAAGGTGCTCAATAAATGTGAATTGTAGAGAGCAATAAATTTTAATTTCTTAAATCCAGAAATGCTCTTATCAAAGGTAACCTGGCCTGTTCACTCAGCATCTTTTATCTGAATTAATAGAGTACTGCAGCTCAGAAACAGACCATTCAGCCGATTAAATTGGGCATCTTTCCAACATAACATGATTGCTGTCTTTAAGATTCTAAAGGGGCAAGACAATATAAATCATTTTTAACTTGTCCAGAATACTAAAATCAGAGGACATGGCCTGCGATTGAAGGGGGTAAATTCAGGACAAATCTACGGAAACACTATTTCAGTGAGCAGGCTCCCTAGGGAGATGGTTGAAGCAAAAAGTGTTGATTCTTTCAAACACAGATTAGATAGTTTTCTCTTAGCAAATAACATTATGGGATCTAGTACATAGGTAGTTCGCGACATATGTGCACGCGACCGCCAGAAAGGTGGAAGGCAAACTACATGGACCTTGGTCTTTTTTCGTCCAGCATTTCTTATATTCTTATGTTCCTAAATCCCAGTCCGTTGCTCATTGCAATACTATCTTAATATGCTTCTGAGCTTTTAATAATAATGTGATCTTTTATGACAACAGATCAAGAATCTGAAATTGCCTGTTTTTGGAGGTCTTAATTATCTCTTTAGATTCAGTGTTGGCTGATGTTTGTTCAATCTATACGTAATGATTCACCACCAATATTTTCATGGCTCAGTAACCTTTTTACTCTTAGGTCCATCTATTATGCAGCATGTGGACTCGATTTTGACATCTTTAAAATATTAATAGCTGCTGTTTGTTCCGGTTGTCACACTCTCCCTCCCCTCATAAATTCTGTCAGTGGATACCATCTAACGAAAGGAGTTTTTTAATTGAATTTTGAAAAGCCACAATCAGGTTAGCTGAGAGAAGGAAGAAACAAAATAACAGTGATTGCAAAATGAAAGACATTAATGGCCTCCAAATGGCTTCCACTTAAAATACTATAATGAATCACCCTCTTTCATGCTTAGTTAATAATAATAATCCTTGCATTTGATATAGAGCTTTATCATGTATTTTAGATGTCTCAAAGTGCTTCACAGAATATAATGTAAAGTGTATTGACTGTTTACTTTGTGGCTGCCAATTGCACACAGCAGTGTCCCACAAACAGTTGTGGATTGAAGTGATCAATTTTTTTTGAAGGAATTACTACCCCCGGAAAAGCAATCCACCAATCGACCAACAACCGGGTTCTTATTTACTGCTAGATAACCAGAGCCATGTGGAGTAAGGAAACTTGCCCAGCATTTTGCCCTGCTAGGAATCGAACCCAGATCTCTCGCTTGCGTGGCGAGATCTCTAACCACTGAGCTACCCGACTCCACCTGTGTGAGATCCTTTCAACTTCACAGTACATTTTATTTGTGTTGTGGGTATGATTTTTAATTCATATCATCCACTGCACTCTCCTCAAGAAACACGGAATAACCTTCTGAGGAAATCAAATTCTACGCCCAAAAATTGTGAATAATCCAATTATTTCAGGGGGAGTTGGGTGCAACGCATTCCTTTTGCCTATCCAGAATATTTCTCACGTGACACTTACTTTTCAGTGAAAGCTATCTGCCCATTATTTCCTATTGCAAGTAAATATTATTTGTTTAACACTCCTGATAATTTGCTAGAATTTGTTCTCTTGCTCTGGTAGGTGAGTAAATGTCCCTTCGCTCTATCTTGGTATAGCGCCTTATCACGTCGTTGGACATCTCAAAGCACTTCACAGGATTTTACTGTAAAGTGCAGTGACTGTGTATTTGCAAGTGAATGCGGCAGCCAACTTGTTCGCACTAATGCCCCACAAACAACCATGACGTGAATGATCAGTTTTATTTGGGGGATTGTTGGTCAGGACTAGCATAAACTCTCTTTTATTGAATAGTGCCATGGGATCTTTAACGTCCACCTGAACAAACAAATGGGACCACGGTTTGAAGTCTCATCAGCAGGACGACACCTCCAACAAAGGATTGCTTTCCCAGTACTGCACTGGAGTGTCAGCTTAGACTTTAAATTGCAAATAAACATTCTGACTCAGAGCTGAGAGTGCTAGCAACCTAGACATGCTGTCATCAAATGAGCCAAGAGTGTTCTGTTTCCCACCTGCATCTTGCACACAAGCTTTATTCGCTGTTTGTGGGCATCAAAAAGTGCTCTTCAAAAACATGGTAATGTTACTGACACTTCACTGCCAGAAAAAGCATCTCATCACCTGAACTGAGCCTCCAGCAGTAACCACATTCATATATCAGCCAAATGTAATTGTTTACCCCCAAGTTACTTCTTTCTGTTGATGTGTTGCTTGAGATCCTGATCCCTGACTGTTCAGCACCTTAGGACGTCCTCCCGACATGAAAGGCGCTTAACAAATGTAATTTTGTTGTTGGTGGTGCTATTATTTTACTAAGGAATATTTAGTAAATCCAATAGAATCGGTGTACCTTTAAATGGTAGCTACAACTTTTATATTTTAGGTTTTCTTTTCTTTTTGTGTTTTTATTCAGTTTTTTGTGAAGGCAGGTTCAGTTAGTCACACGTTTGCCTCTGCATCAGAAGGATCAAGTCTCAAGTTGGCACTTGGAGCTCATAGTCTGGACTGAGACTGCAACACAATACTGGGGAAGAAGAGATATTAAACTAATTTATCTACTTGTTCAAGGGGAAGTTAAAGATCCCATGACTCTATTTGAAACAAGACCTGATTTACTCCAGATCTCCTAGCCAACAATCCCTCAGATAAAATGGTCACTCACTTCATGGTTGTCAATGCATAAATTGGCCGTTGTGTTTGCCAACAACAAATTGCATTTATAAAGCACCTTTTACATTGGGAGGAATTCCAAGGAGCTGGACAGTGAAGGGTTTGCACCTGAACTGGCTGTTGGGATCAAGAGGTTTGGCGGGCAAGGGGGTAGAGGTGGGAGGATGACCGAAGGCATGTTCAAAGAGCGAGGTCTTGAGATGGGCCTTGAAGGAAGCAAAGAAGGCTTTGAGGCAGAGAGGCTCCAAGATGGAGTTCCAGAGGGTGGGGGCAGAAAGACTGAAGGTCTGACCACCGACCGTGAAGCAAATAAGGTGGAGCATATGGAACAGGCCAGTGCCTGTCAAGTGGAGGGAGCGGTACAGTTATAATAATAATAATATAATAATCCTTGCATTTGATATAGCGCTTTTCACGTCTTCTCGACATCCCAAAGTGCTTCACAGGATATACTGTAAAGTGAATTGACTGTATATTTGTGGGTGAACGCGACAGCCAATTGCGCACAGCAATGTCCCGCAAACAGTGATGGATTGAAAATGACCAATTTTTAGGCTCTGTGTGGAGGAAGGAAACTTGCCCAAGGTTTCGCCCTGCCGGGAATCGAACCCAGGTCTCTCACTTGCAAAGCGAGTGCTCTAACCACTGAGCTACAGGACTCCAAAGTTAGTAACGTATAAGTAGATTGTAGAGATAGAGAGGAGCAAAGCCGTTGGGGGCTTTAAAGTTGAGGATGAGAATATTGAACTTAATCCTCTGGGGGATGGGGAGCCAGTGAAGCTGGACCAGGATGGGGGTGATTGTTTCACGGAGCTTAGTGTGGGAGAGGACACGAGGTGCAGAGTTCGTAATAATCTCCAGCTTGTATAGGGAAGTCCAGCAAGCAGCAAGTTAGCATAGTCAAGATTATGACAAATACATAATCACTTAACTTGACATCAATTACCCATCAAGCACTTTTAAAGGCAGCATATCAAATGTAAGGATTGTATCAGGTGCAAGTTCTTTTTAAAGAGAAATCATCTCTCCACAACTTTAGTATAAGCAGCGAGGTTGATTTAGGTTATGCAAATGATTTGTGGATATTTCTGCCTTTCTTACATAGTATTTCTTATTTTATAATAGTTCAGTAAGTGGGCCCATGATGATAAGTGTTACAGCTGTACTGCAGCTGCCGTGAAGATCAATTAGGGTTGCTGCCTCCGCTTATCACTTCTCTTTGGGATGGAAATAGAATGCTACATTCATAAACCATTTCGTTCAAAGCTATCATCTCGCAGCTGATGTATCATTGACATTGACAGCATTAATTAGCTGAATAGGCTGAAGGTAGCTGGCAACCAAATGTGTCAGGCTGCTGCATGCAAATTCAACTGAATTAAAAAGGACAAGTATCCATTGTTTTTTTTAACTCCTTACATTTTGCATAAACACTGATGAACTTTAAGTGCCTTGTGGTGAATTATTCATTATGCGGGGCCTGCTGAAAGTTGAGAGAATCATTTATGCATATAGGAGATTAATTCTAACTTTGAATTATTTTCTGTTGATAAACTATTTAAGGATATTCTTCATCGGAGACAATACAGTCTAGATTAACAAGGATGTTACCAGGCATCAGTAAATACAGCTATCAAGAAAGATTGCACAGGTTGAAGCCTTTCTCTCTGGATAGATATGATCGAGAGAAAACCTGATAGAGGTGTTCAAGAATATGAAACAATTTAACAAGATGGATGTTGATAGTCTGTTTCCACTTACTGCTAAATCCCAAACTGGAGGACATAAATAGAAGGCAGCCTGTAGTAGATTTAGTAGGAAGTTTAGGAGGATTTTTTCGTGCAGAGTCTGGTGAGAATGTGCAACTCACTGCCACAAGATATGGTTGAAGCAAAAAGCATCAATATAGTTATGAGAATATTTGAAACTCTGTATTAAGGACGTCCTGTAGGTGATGAGAGAACCACAGAAATTTGCAGCACACAAGAATTCCTTTCAGCCCATCTGTGTAGAGGTCCTATTTACCTGCCTTTCCCCACACCTTTACACATTATTCCCCTTTAGATAGCCGTGCAGTCCTCTCTTGAAAGCTAATATACATGCTGCCACAACAACAACAAATTGCGTTTATATAATGGCCTTCACACATCCCGGAGGCGCTTAGTGCGAAGCGCCTTGACCATCTCAAATGTCGGCAACTCCGTGTGTAAACCAATTCTGCCTGATCTCACCCCCACTGTTTTGGCACTCTTTAATTTAGTTTGGAGAGACCTGGGTTCGATTCCCGGGCAGGGCAAAATGTTGAGCAAGTTTCCTTATTCCACACACCTCTGTTTACCGAGCAGTAAGTAGGAATCCGGTTGTTAACGATTGGCGGATTGCTTTTCCAGGGATAATAATACTTCAAAATAAATAAATAACTTGGTCACTCAATCCACGACTGTTTGTAGAACACTGATGTGCGCCATTGGCTGCCACGTTTTGCCCACAAATATACAGTCAACTCATTTTACAGTATATTTTGTGAAGCGCTTTGAGATGTCTAGAAGACATAAAAAAGTGCTATACCAAATGCAAGGATTATTATTATTATTTTATAAATTTATATCTTTCAGCCATTATGATGGAGCACATGCTGAAGTCTGTTCAGTGTTTGTGTCGATAGAATTGTTTGCTTGCTCTTCATGGCTTCAAGTGGAATCCTGTAACGTATTGGTTACAGCAGTCGCCTCACAAGCGAGAGGACCCAGATTTGATTCCTGGGCAGGGCGAAACCTTAGGCAAGTTTCCTTACTCTATCTCCTCTGTTTAACTAGCAGTAAGTAGGAACCCTGTTGTTAGTCAATTGACAGATCATTTTCCGGGGGCAGTAATCTCATCAATTTTTTTTAATAATTTGGTCACTCAATCCATGACTGTTTGTGGGAATCTGCTCTGTCATATTGGCTGCCACATTTCACCAACAAAATATACAATCAATTCACTTTACAATATATTCTGTGAAGCGCTTTGAGATAATAATAACAATAATATAATAATAACAATAATCCTTGCATTTTATATAGTGCTTTTCACATCTTCTAGACATCTCAAATTGCTTCACATGACATACTGTAAAGTGAATTGACTGTATATTGATGGCAGCCAATTGCGTACAGCAGTGTCCCACAAACAGTTGTGGATTAAGTCACCGTACTGCTATTGCTTTTTTTTAAGGATTATTATCCTTGGAAAAGCGATCCACCAGTTGACTAACAACTGGGTTCCTATTTACTGCTGGGTAAACAGGGACTTGTGGAGTAAGGAAACTTGCCCAAACTTTTGCCCTAATTTGCAGTACTATAGATGTATGGAAACATCAGATGAAATGTTCAGTGAAGTGATAAGGAGCTATATCAACAAAGTTGCATTTATATAGCACCCTTCACATGAGCTGGCATCCCGGAGTGCTTGCATCAAAGGCAAGGATTATTATTATTATTATTAGTGCTGTGGATTAGAAATCCAGATTATTTTGTCTGCTTGCCGATGGAATTCATATATTATATAACCAGAACTTTAACTCAGCACAGCTACCTAACAGTATCATCAACCTGCAGCTCATGCCAACTGTCTGGTTTGTCATCAGCAATGCTCTGTGGACCTGCTTGGCTCAGCACCCAGGACATGCAATCACTTGATCTTGATTTCTAGTCAGAATGCACACCCTGAAAGTGGAGCATTAGGATCCCTCAGACGTTTCAGGTTTTAGGATGGACATTTCAGAAAAGTTACCTCAGGGATAACTGGCTTGTGGCTGCCAAGTGTTCCTAGTGTTGTCTTTTTTTGTTTCTGCGATGGCAGCTCTTCCTTTCATTATGAAGCAGTATTCACAATGGATATGAAATGCGGAATGTGAGCATAGCCTCAGAGAAATTCAGAGTGCAGAAGGAAGTCATTTGGCCCATCATATCTGCACCGCCTCCCAGAGCAAAAGGGTGCAGAGGCGATTTACCAGAATGGTACAGGGACTGTGTTTGCAGTCCCACTCCTCATTCTATCCCCATTCTCCCTCAAATCTCTGTCTGTCATAGACTATGATGAAACCGGTTACATTTATGCATAGACGATCACCACAAATAATCAATTCGATTTTGTTATTTGAATGCTATGTACGTACATTGGAGTTAGCTCAACCCCAAAGAAACTACTCGTACCACCCAACTAAAGTGGACAGTCACTGGTTGGAGTCCAGCAGTCTAACAAGGCCTTGGAGAGGGTGCAGAGGAGATTTACCAGAATAGTACCAGAGATGAGAGACTTTAGTTATGTGGAGAGAGTAGAGAAGCTGGCATTGTTTTCCTTAGAGCAGAGAAGGTTAAGGGGAGATTTAATAGAGGGGTTAAAATTTATGAGGGGTATTGATAAGAGTAGATAGGGATAAGTTGTTTCCACTGACCAGGGCACATAGATTTAAGATAATTGGCAAATGAACCAGAGACGAGATGAGGAGACATTTTTTTACACAGAATTGTTATAATCTGAAATGCAATGCCTGAAAGGGAGGTGGAAAAAGATTAAATTACAACTTTCAAAAGGGAATTAGATATGTACTTAAAAAGGAAATATTTGCAGAGATATGGGGAAAGAGCGGGGGAGTGGGACTGATTGGGTAACTCTTCCAAAGAGCCGACACATGCTCAATGGGCCAAATGGCCTCCTTCTGTGCTGTAATATTCTATGATTCGATGATTCTAAGTGCAGTTTCAAACTTTCAATCGGTAGATTGCAGGTACTGGGACCCACCCCCCTCCGTGTGAACCACTTGGTGACCAGCATAACTCAGCATGAAATGCACAAGAGCATTTCTGTTCCTAAAAAAGGGAGTTTTTCCCTGTAAGCTGACTTCACTTCATGGCTATTTGTGGGATATTGCTGTGTGCAAATCGATAGCAATGTTCTTCTACAAATAAAGTCATTGTACTTCACAGTAAATTCTGTGAAGCTAAATGGTTATTCTTACCATTCTCCTGTAGGGTGGGAACTGTGGACACTATAGAAAGCTTACTTAACAACTGGAAAAGTTTCACCAAAGATACTTTCACACCTTACTTCATATTAAGTAGCAGGGCAAGAACCCAACAACAAAGAATATTATAACATATCTATTTATTCTTATGTGTTACGCAATGGGGGGCAGGCGGGGAGGGGGGTGGAATTGGATCTCCTAGGCCTTAGTGTTCTTTGCTACACATCACAACTGAAGCAGGTTAAATTTTATTATAACACACTCATATTAATCAGATTATTCAGTTCACTAATATCTTCCAGCATCGGGATATTTTTACTTTTAGTTTTTTAAGATAACACAAAAAGTTCCTCACAACAATTGATATTTCACAGAAAAACAATACAAAGGGAAGACAGCATAAAACACTCTGAATCATGAAATATTTTTCGGAGAGTTCACTGAAGCAGATCGTAAAATGTTAGGGCAAGGTTCAGCACACAATATTGTATTGTGATTGATCTGTCACTGAGCGAGCTCTGGCAAACTGTGATGTGTTTTATGATGGGTAGCAAAGAAGAGGAGAGACTTGGAGCTTTGGATACCTAGACATGTTTTCATGGTCTTAAACTAATATTCTAAAATAATAATAATGAATACAATAATATAATCCTTGTATTTGATATAGCATCTTATCATACAGCTAGAATCTCTCAAGGCATTTCACAGGATTTTACTGGTATTCTGCAAATGTTTCAAATCCTAACCCTCAACCACAACCTTCAATCTTGAGGAAAGTTTACTAACTATCTTAAATGTATGCCCTCGAATTACTGACTCATCGGCCAGTGAAATACCAACAAAAACAACTTGTATTTATATAGCGCCCCCCACGCAGGACGGCGTCTCAGAGCACTTAAAGTAGAGTGCTCTGGTTATACAGCAATATCCCACTTGGATCAGGAATCAGACTTCCGAGACCACCAGATTCCAACATTCTGTTGCCAAGCACATCACCTTGGAGTCAGCTCAGCTCTAAAGGTAAACTGCTTACAGAATCAGCCTCCCCCACCACCCCAAGGAACATAGGTACCAGTCAAATGGGAAATTTCCATCCATATTGGGAATTGCCATTAGTTTTGTTTAACGACTCTTAAGCATAGAAATGAGTTTTTATATGTCTCAGATTCCCAGGAACCGAAAAAAAGGGTGTGAAAGTTTTAATGAACATTGAGTTGCTGAAGTCATGCAATAATGAAGAAAATTAAATAAAAACAGTGTTACTCCTGCAATAGAATCGTTTTTAACTGAAATTGATTTTCAAAGTAGTTTTACAATTATCTCCTGACTGCAATGCATGCACAATGTGGGGAAGATTAAATGAACAAAGGTGATAAAGGAACAGGATTCAGGTGTGATTGATCATTAACTGAAAGTTTCCCATCAATGTGAAGCCTTTATTACCAAATATAATCAAATACTTGGATGCATCTCAAGGGCATTCAGTCATAAATCGAAACAGATTATTGTAAACTTGTACAGATCAATAGAAAAGCTATATTTTAAAACATATATAGTCTAATCCACGGTGGGATTTGATGTGCTATTTTATGAAATCAAGTAACATAAAAATTTACAACAGTCAGGAGACCATTTGGTCCATTGATCTGCACTGATACTCAGAGACACCCCGTCAAGTCTTTATCATTCATATACCCGTCTAATTGCCTTTTGAAACCCACAATGGATTCTGCTTCTACAGTCTTACCTGTCAGGGCACCTAACCTGCTTCTACCACCTTACCTGTGACTTCCAGTTGCATATATTCAAAATTGTCTAATTTGTGATAACTGTGGAATGACTATTTGGGAATTCTAAAAAAGCATTAACTGCAATAAAAAGTCTGGGGAGCAACACACAAAGTTGACTCCCACACAGTCATTTTGCAACACCTGCAGACCCATGCAAGCCAAAGCCCTAACAGGTAGGGTGGTCCTAGATGGACAAGCAGTGGGAAAGCTTGCCAAACAGTAAAATCAATGGCAAGCTATGCAGGTTTAACTGGTTAGACTTCAGCACAACCCTAATGCACACTCTGGCAAAACCAAGCCTAGAATCTTGCTAATCTGCACCTAATACTTTTCGAATTTAAGCAGGATGGAGAATTGATCATAATAATAATCCTTGGTTTTGATATAATGCCTCATCACATCTCAAAGCGCTTCACAGAATTTATCATAAATTGAATTGACTGTGTATTTTGTGGGCGAAATGTGCACAGCAGTGTGCCACAAACAGTCATGGACAGAATTATTATCATTTTATAATAGTTGGGGGGATTATTACACCTGGAAAGTGATCCACCAATCGACTAACAATCGGGTTGCCACTTACTGCTAGGTAAACAGAAGACTACCTGACATAGAGATAAGCCTTGAGTTAGGACTAAAATTGAGTAGATTTGCCCTCGCAGGTAAGCAGGTGGGTTGAGAAGAACCTCAGGTGAACCAGTTAATACCTTGACAATTGACTTTTTTAGAACCTTACACTTTAGAAATTGGAAGAGGCGAAATACATAATTTGGATACTTCATATCAGTTATCCTATGAAAATATAGAAATGTTCCAGTAAGTGGAGAGTAATGTTTTTGTTGATAAATTACCCATTGCTGGTCAATTTTCCCCACCATCCTTCTTCATGTAGCACCAAAAAAGGAGTATAACTTTTGTTGGATGGGAGATTTATCTTTACATTGTAACCTTACTTGTATAAAGGTTAAATCGCGAGAATATCTATGATTTTGGCACAGGACATAGAGTATGTATTTAATAGTTGTCCTTATATTTGACATAGTGCATTTCACGCCATGCTGACAGGATATGAAGGGACTATGAATTTGTGGGCGAATGCAGCAGCCAATTTATGCACTGCAATGTCTCACAAACAGCCATGAAGTGAGCGACCAGTTCTTTATCTGGGAGATTGTTGATGAGGACAGGATTGTTGGTAAGGTCTGTGTGCTGTGGTCTATTTACTCTACTTATGTTATGGAAAACCCACAATGTGCTGCAGGTAAAAATGATACCTGAAATCTAGAGAAAAATTGGATTCATGTGGTCTATGTGACAAGACGATTTGTTACTTGGGATCTGTGGGGTTCTATTTTTTATAGGCTCAACAAACCTGTGAACTATAAAAACAAGATGCATATGAAAGATTTAAAAGAACTCTGACAGCAAGGTATAAAATACTACCCAAGTGTTTTGGTTGTTGACTCTATCCAGTGACTGTGCACACCTCGCATACAAACTTGAATGATGGAGCAAGTCGCATGGTTGGAATGACATTATTGTGTTCTTAGCTTCTATCGTTGCAACATGTGTTGGGATGAAATGAGCAATAAATCAAATTGGAAGATTCTTTCTCTTTGAAATTCAAGATATATGTACATAATATATGTAATGTACATATAATATATGTACATATACTGGATTGTCTTCTGGCAAACAGATTTGTATTCCCCAAAAAGAGTACAACGTCACAGGAAGGTGATTTATCTTTGTGTTGTATCCTTACTCGTATAAAAGATGGAACATGAAAATGGAATACGTGGATTGAAATTTGTTGCGCATATTTCTCTCTTCTCTTCAGAACGAGCCAACAGAGGAAGAGGAAAATATAGAAAGTAATATATGCTACATATTCTTTCAAAAAAGACTGTTTGCCCTATATCAGGACTTTAAGCTCATATGCTAGGCTGAGACCCCAGAGCACTACTGGGAGTGGGGAGGGGGGTGGGATGGCATGTTATCTGAGGTACTGCCATTTGGCTGATACATTAACTGAACACTACATATTCCAGTGGATGTTAAAGATTCCATAAAACTATTTGAAAAGAGGAGGGAGTTTCTCCTGGTGTCCTAGAAGCTAATCTGCCAAATAAAATTGTTTATTAACTTCATGAACATTTGATGGACATTGCTGTGTGTAAATTGGTTACAAATATACAGTTTACACCAATATTTCTCAAAGCCCTGTGAAATGATTTGAGACGTTTTGATGACGTGATAAGACACTACAATAAGGCACTATGCCGCGTTTCACCCACAAAATAAACAGACTATTCACATTACCTTGCTTAGTAACTTGCTTGCTGACCTATCCCACTTCAAGAGTCTCTCAACTGTGGAGTCCTGTAGCATATTGGTTAGCAAGCAAGAGGACCAGGGTTCAATTCCCGGGTGGAGCAAATTCTCAGCCAAGTTTCCTTATTCCACAACTTACCTAATAATCAATGGGAACCCAATTGTTAGTCAAAGCAAGGACCTCTTTCTGGGTGCAATACACCCTTGAAAAAAATTGTTCATTCAATCCACGAGTGTTTCTGGGACCCTGCTGTGCACAATTGACTGCTGAATTTCACCCACAAAATACACAGTCAATTCGCTTTGCAGTATATTATGTGAAGCACTTTGAGATGTCTCAATGATATGATAAGGTGCTATATCAAATGCAAGAATTATTATTATTACTTACAGTATATTCTGTGAAGCGCTTTGAGACATCCCAATGACACGATAAAACACTGTATCACATGCAAGTATTATTATTATTATTATATGAAATGCAATGACTATTTTCACCTAACTCCCCAATAATTATCTTCTGCTTCCTTCCATATAGTCAATTTTGGATACATTTCTTAAGAACATAAGAAATGCTCAATGAAAAAAAATCTAGGTCCATCTAGTTCGCTTTCCAAATTCCTGGTAGTCGCATGCACATAAATCCCAAACTACCTACGTACTATATCCCATAATATTATTTCCTAAAAGAAAACAATCTACGCTGTGTTTGAAGGAATCAACATTTTCTACTTCAAGCTAGGGAGCCTGTTCCACAGATTTACTATTCGCTCAGTGAAACAGTGTTTCTGTAGATTCGTTCTCAATTTACCCCCTTGAATCACAGGCCATGTCCTCAGGTTTTACTATTCTGGACTAGTTGAAACAGCCTGTCATGACTTACAACAATAACAAATTACACTGGTATTGTCGCCTTAACTTCAGAAAGACAACCCTTGGCACTGGACAATCAGGGGTTGTGGACTCAGGCTGGGAGTTGGGGTCAGGAGGGGAGGATGGCAGGGAAGGATGGGGTGGGAGGGTGGCCAAAGGCACAGTTGAAGAAGAAGGTCTTCAGATGGGACGTGAAGGTGGCAAGAGAGAGGGTGAGGTGGAGGGATTACGGGATAGAGTTCCAGATTGTGGAGGCAGAGATCCTGAATGCCTGACTGCCAATGGTGAGGCAGGAAGTGCGGGGGACTTGAAGCAGACCAGTATGCACCGAGCAGAGGGAGTGGACAGGCTGATATGGGGTTATGAGGTCAGAGACGTAGAGGGGAGCAAGACCTTGGAGGGCGTTGAAGGTAAGAACAAGGCTTTGGTACTCGATTCTCTGAAGAATGGGGAGCCAGTGAAGCCAGGCAATAACAGGGGTGATAGATTCTTGGAGCCTTGTGCGGGGGAGGACACAAGCTGTAGTGTTCTGAATAATCTGCGGTTTGTGGAGGGGAGAGTTGGTAAGTCCAGTGAGCAGGCAGTTGGCGTAGTCAAGCCAGGAAATAATGAAAGAGTGGATCAGGGTCTCGGTGGCCTGAGGTGCGAGGCAGTGACGGAGGCGGGCAATGTTGCGGAGGTGTGGAAAGGCAGATTGGGTCATGATACAAATGTAGGGTTTGAAGGATAGCTGAGGGCCGAAAAGGACACTGAGATTTCGGATTAGCTTGGTGAGGTGAAGAGTGCAGCCATGAATTGTTACACTGTCTAGCCCTTTTAGAATCTTAAAGATAGCAATCATATCACTTCTCAGTCTTCTCTTTTCCAGCGTGAACATGCCCAATTTACTTAGTTGCTCCTCATAGTCCAGTCCCTCCATTCCCTCAATCATTCTGGCTGCCCTTCTCTGTATCCAGTGACCAGAACTGTACACAGTAATCTAAGTGCGGTCTCACCAATGATTTATATAGTGGAAGGATTACCCCACTATATTAGCTTGCTTTTGATCTTTTGATACATCCCAACAGCTGGTTTGCTTTACTCACTACCACACAGTATTGTTGCCAGAGCTTCAATTTATTTCTTGAATATGTAATCACATCTGCTTGCCTTCAGTCTGTTTAAGCCTCAGCAATGGTGATTGATTCCCTCATAATAGCTGCCAGTGCTTCACAAACCTGCAGCCTTGACTCTCTAAGTACCCTGAGCTACAGTTCATCTGTTCTGGGGAATTTGTTGATTTAAAATAAATTGTGAACTTTTGGTGTTTAATGCTAAGTAAGGGCAGGAATAATATCTTATCAAAAGTGAAGAAAGCTGCAAATTTCAACCCATAGTTTCAGAAAAAAATATTAAATTACCCACACACCATGAGAGGATTAAGTGCATCCATTTTTATCAGCAATTTAGATCAATTTTTAAATCAAAGAATAAGAGTGTTATAAGGCTTTTGGAGATTCAAATCTGCAACAGATTGAACTATTAAGAAGTGATAAGGTGCTATATCAAATGCAAAAATCATTATTATATCATTGCAGGAAAATGAAAAAGTGTGATATTGAGTGGCAGCAGCTGGAAACCCTAAAACATGGGCAAAAGGAATAAAATAATAATAATAATCATCATTGCATTTAATACAGTGCCTTATCGCATCTTTGAGATTTCTCAAAGCACTTCACAGAATATACTGTAAAGTGTATTGACTGTACATTTTGTGGACGAAATGCAGCAGTCAATTGCACAGAACAGTATCCCACAAACAGTTGTGGATTGAGTGACCAAATTATTATTCATTCAATATTTGGAGGGAGGACTTATTACCCAGGAAAGCGATCCACCAATTGACTATCAACCGGGTTCCTACTTACTGCTCGGTAAACAGAGGCGTGTGGAGTAAGTAAACTTGTATAGGGTTTCACCCTGGCCAGAAATCGAATCTGGATCCTCTCGCTTGCGAGGCAAGTGCTCTAACCAATATGCTGCAGGACTCCACAAAATAATTTGTTTACATCCTTAAATTGCTATGTTTAGCTAGAAGAATTACATATGTTTTAACAACTCATACAGTGTAGTGTTTCTTTAAATTTTACTTCTTGCATGCTTAAACACTTCAATTTCACATCAAACATTTGTAGGATGCAGAATCTTTCCAATTCAACACAGTTTATTTTCCCTGTAATAATTCTGTGTACTGGCACTCACTGCAGTGTATCATCAATCAAAAAAATTGCCCCTCCTCTGCAAGAATAGGGATTAATGCACATGAAAAGTGTAGTAATTGCAAATTATCTGCCTTTGAAATCCTGATAGTTATAAAAGTTAAAATTTTCATTGGCAAAAAACAAGTCGGATTCTTGCACAAAATCTTGATGAATTTAAGTCGAGAAGATTGGAAGGAAAAATTATAATTACAAGGAAGGTATAAATAGACACATGAAGTTCTATAATTGTTCATGTATTTGGAACAGAATTGTGGCTCACTTGTATGGGATGATTATAATGGAATGTATAAATATTTGGTTATGTAAAAACATCAGATGGCATGGATTTATTTTCAAGCTGTGTGCATCTTGAGAACTGAAATTAATTCCATTAATTAAAATACACACAGCATCCGTTCCTTTTCTTCTTCCCGTATGGTAGAGGGGATATAAAGTAGTGTTCATTTCCATCTGTCCAACGCTCTGTACAGCTGTCTGTTTCAAAAATGACAGTAAAAATGAAATGGCATTTCAAGTGATCTGCTAACTTGGCTTGAAAAAAGCATTATTGGATAAAGTTGTAAAGTTTAAAGTTTGGCACTCGTCCATTGAGAAAAAAGGCTCATTGCCATATTTTCCATTAGGAGTCCCACAGTGTAGTGGTTAGCACGCACCCCTGGCAGGAGAGAGGACCCGGGTTCAATTCCCGGTGGAATTATCCTTATAGCAAGTTTCACCTCTGTTCACCTAGCAGTAAGTAGGAGCCTGATTGCTAGTCGATTGGGGGATTACTTTTCCGAGGTAATAATTTCTTTTAAAAAAATTATAAATTGTCACTCAATCCACAGTTGTTCGTGGGACACTGTTGTGAGCAATTGGCTGCCGCATTTTGCCCACAAATTATACAATCAATCCACTTTACAATGTATTCTGTGAAGCACCTTGAGATATCTCATTGACATGATAAGGTGCTCTATCAAGTGCAAGGATTATTATTAAACTGATGTACATCACAGCAACTGACAAGACATCTGCTCTGGATTTAAGCTTTGCTCAAAACCAAGGTCTTGTGCATTAAGATGATTTACATGGATTTCATGTTGCAAGTTGCCTTTTACGCCAATGAAGAAGAAGAATACTTTTGTTGACTAACTAGTGATTATTCACTGGGAAGAGCAATGACTGTAGATTTGTAGACAAATGTGACAGCTAATTTGTACACAGCAACATCTCACAACCAGCCATGAAATGAATAATGAATTTTATTTTATCAGCGAGATTGTTAGCCAGAACATTAATGGAGGAGGGTGAGGGGTGGGAGCTCGGGGTTAGGGTCTCCTTGGAACTGAGCTGGCTCCAAGGTGGCACATTTAGCAATGAATTGTCAGAATTGAGCCAACCTTCTGTGGCGGGCTCGATGTCCAATTCCAGAGCCAGGCGAGTCCGCGATATTCTAGGACACTGCTGATGGCAGTGTACTTTATCTTTCAAACATTGCTTGTTGTCAGGAAGAAAGCACAATTAAAGTGTTAGCTTAAATTTTACATACTAAGGAAAGATTGCAAATTTTATCTGGTGGATTGTTAGCCAGGACACTAATGGTCTACTTGTGCCTGAAACTGTTGTGTGTTACTGTGCATATTTTGTACTTTAACTATATTCTGTACTTCTACTGAGGCTTTTCAAATGAAATACCCTAGATACCAAAACGTGAATTACATGCCAGTGATCGAATCAAGAAGTTCAGATAATATCGAATGCAGCAAAATGAATTTTAAGCAGTTTATATTCTGAATTTATAAGATTAGATTACTGTTACTGTTCATTGATTTGTTTAATGCAGATATTTTCTAATGCCTTTGGAAGATAACATTTTTGATACATGATGTTGGAGAAATATTTCACTCTTTTTTGATGTTGGACTGCAAGAATCTTGTTTCATGAGATAGAATGTCATAACTTAGTTGTATAATAAATTAGAGGGGGCTTGCAGTCTGTTGTAGAAGCATAGAATCATAGAAATTTGTAGAAGGAGACCATTTAGCTCATTGAGTCTACATGGCTCTCAGAGTAAGGTATTCATTCATTCTCACTACCAGCCTTATGCCCTTTCCCCTTCAAGCCTCTATTCTTTACATTCCACAACTGTTTGTGGGACACTTGTTTGCACAATTGGCTGCCACGTTTTGCCCACAAAATATAGTGAATTCACTTTACAATGCATTCTGTGAAGCTCTTTGAGATGTCTGAACGACGTGATAAGGCACTATATCAAATGCAAGGATTATTATTATTATTACACTCATCTGCTTCCCTCTTAAACCCATAATAGTCTCTGCCTCTACCACCTTCCTTGACAGGGCATTCCACGTCCCAACAGCTCTCTGAGTGACAATGTTCAAGTGAATTGAGACAAGCAGAAAATTGATGTTAAGTAATGCAGGACTAAAATTACAATATAGAATGAGACCTTAAGTTTACTATAATCTCACACTGATTATATATGCAGCCAAATAAGAGTTGTTTTATGCATAAATCAGTGTAATGCAGTGTTATGCAGTGTGAAAGATGCTTTACAAATGTAATTTTATTGTTGTTGTTTCGGATCCGAAACAGTGACTGTCCAGCACCTTGAGGCGTCCTCCCGATGTGAAAGGCGCTATACAAATGTAATTTTGTTGTTGTTGTTGTTGTAACCCCTCCCCCAACTTTGTTGCAATGGTTGGGTTTGAGTGGGGTCCCCACACTGTTTGTGGCACCACTGTACCTCATTTGGAAATGTTATCCTATGTGAAGTGTTCTACAGAAATCCAAGATTTTATGTTGTAAATGAACTGGTGTTATAACAAACAATGTTATAATGGGCTCCATTGCACTACAACTAGTGCCATGAACCAGACTGAGAATTCAACATGTTCCAGGAAATTTCCATTTGTCTGGAATGCAGCGAGCATTCGCTTCTCAGAGGGATAATCCTATTTAGCTAATTTAGGGAAAATATTCGGCACAAGTTGGCAAGAGCTAAGGCTAGAGGACCCCCAAAGTAGGCCTGGAGGTATAAATGAACTAAATAACTAATGTTTCAGTTTGAATTATTATGGAGTCTGAGGAAGTCTGTCTTCAACCGAGGGACACAATGATATAGTTTGAAGCAATTGGTATGTTACATTCGGGAAACAAATAAAAAATGTTACTCATGAACTTTTACATGAACAAGGAACCACTTTAGTAACTTTCTTTCCAGTGTATCGTTCTACTGCCCTTCCTCATGGAGTAAATGATTGTTGATTGTTAAATGATGGGCCACATGTCCTTCTTCTGTGCTACAAATTTTAATTTAAAGCAATAGATGATGGATTGACAGGGCGCTAATGTTGTAGAGTGGTGAGACGTGCATTCTCTCTATGGGACCTTGTTAATCTGTGATTTTATACAGTTTCAGGAGGAGACAATAACAATCGTTACACCTCTCATCACACAACAGCAATAACAGTCACTAAACCTCACCCAGCACACCAACAATAACAGTCACTATGCCACAGGTAAGCGGTGAGGCTAAACTTTGTATGTTAGCTGCTGCAGAATCTAGGCAGAGAGAGTGTTGCTGCTGAAGACAAGACATCTCTGATTAGAGTTCAACACACTGGGCAACAACCTGGTATATATCAATGCTCATCAAGCAACAATCTGGGACATTTAATGACACAACTGCTTACTTAGGCGAGACACACATGGTCATCTTATCAACCACTTATGTGAAGAAAAAATGCAGAAAGCAAAATATTGTCTGTCAGTCATTAAAACACAAGGGGGGCAATTTGTTTTATCGCCATGGGCAACATGAATGCATTTTCAATGCAATGCCATTGGATAGATATACCCAATGCAGCCTTTGCAGAGAATCAAGATACCTAAGTTGGACAGTGGAATGCTAAACAAAGTATCATTCACTCAAAATCCTCCTCCTCTACCGGCCCCTTAAAACCTCTCCCACCTTCATCTCCAATATTTCTACCCTCCTAACATCTCTCTGCCTCTGCTCTGATCGCCTCATCATCCTGAACGACTTCAACCTGTACTTCACCCCCTCCTGCTCCATCTCCTCGGACTTCTCCTCCCTCCTCTCCTCGCTCAACTTCTCCCTCCACATCAACTCCGCCAGTCACAGTCACGGCCACCCACTCGATTTGGTGATCACCCGGGGCCTCAGTGTCTCGGATGTCACCATAACCGATAAGGCCGTCTCCGATCACCACTTCATCTCCTTCACCACCTCCAACCCCTCCCCACCTCCACCAGACCCACCATCATCTTCTACCGCCCCTGGAAGAAGTTACCCCCACAATCCGTAACCATTACCTTGGAGTCCCCTGAACTCCTTTCCCTCTGGCCTTCCCTCACTGACACCTCTTCTGCTCTCACCCTCCTCCACAACACCCTCTCCTCCACACTCGATACTCTTCCCCCATCACCTCCCGTACTGTCTCCTACTCTCGCTCCTCCCCCTGGTTCACCACCCACCTCCGCTCACTGAAGACCCAAGTGCGGGCCGCTGAATGCACCTGCCTCAAATCTGGCCTAACGGTCCACGATGCTACCAATACTCCCATATTGAAAAAACTCTCCCTTGATGCATCGCAACTATCAAGCTATCGGCCCATCTCTAACTTCTCCTTCCCATCCAAGGTTCTCGAAAGAGTCTTCGCCTCCCAGCTGCGCACTTTCCTCTCCACCCACTCACTTTTTGAAACCCTCCAGTCGGGTTTCCGTGCTGCCCATAGCACGGAAACCACCATGGTCAAGGTCATTAATGACATCTTGACCATCTGCAACCAGGGCTCCCTCTGCCTCCTCGTCCTCCTCGACCTATCGGCCGCATTCAATACAGTCGACCACTCTATCCTCCTCCACTGCTTGTCCTCCCACCTCAAACTTCAAGGCCCTGTTCTAGAGTGGTTTAGGTCCTACCTCGCCCACCGTCTTCACTTTGTTTCCACAAACGGCTTTTCCTCCAGCCCCTGCACTGTCTCGTGCGGTGTCCCTCAGGGCTCTGTCCTCGGTCCCCTCCTCTTCACCCTCTATATGCTCCCCCTTGGTGACATCATCCGCAGACATGGGGTTAACTTCCACATGTATGCGGATGACACCAACTCTACCTTTCCTCCTCTACTCTCAACTCCACGACCACCGATGTCCTGACAGCTGCCTGTCTGACATCGAGTCCTGGACGAGAGACAACTTTCTTCAGCTCAACGTGCAAAAAATTGAGGCCCTCCTGATTGGCTCGCGTCAGCGTCTCCGCACCTCAGGCGCTGACAGCATCAGCATCCAAGGCTGCACTCTCCATCTCTCAAAGCCAATCAGGAACCTTGGGGAATGGGGAGCCAATGGAGGCAAGCAAGGGTAGGAGTGATGTGTGTTGTCCATTCTTCCCCACATCCGCGCCACAACTGGTACCGCCTTCCACCACCTCCGAAACATCGCCAGACTACGGCACTACCTCACCCCTCACACTGCTGAAACACTGGTCCATGCCTTTATCACCTCAAGGCTGAACTACGGGAACTTTCTCCTCGCCGGCCTTCCCGGCACTTCCCTCCACAAGCTGCAGATCATTCAGAGCTTTGCAGCTCGTGTATTGTCCCGCACCAGGCTTCGTGACCACATCACTCCCACCCTCGCTCGCCTCCGCTGGCTCCCCATTCCCCAGAGGATCAAATTCAAGATCCTCATCCTCACCTACAAGGCCATTCACGGCCTTGCACCCTCCTACCTCTCCGACCTACTATCTCCCTACATACCTGCCCGTACGCTCCGTTCCTCTGGCTCCGGTCTGCTCCACATCCCCCGCCCTAAACGCCCTACCATAGGTGGCCGGGCCTTCAGCCTCTCAGCCCTAGGCTCTGGAACTCCATTCCCCAGTGCCTTCGCCTTGCCTCCTCCCTTTCCTCCTTCAAGGCCGGTCTCAAGACCTTTCTCTTTGACCGTGCCTTCAGCTCCCCTCTCGACTCTCTACAGCCTCCTTGCTTCCTCCCTTTCCTCTCCTCACCCTGACCATTTCCCCCCTGCTCGGGTCCCGACCCAACTGTCCAGCGCCTTGGGAGGTCCTCCTGACATGAAAGGCGCTCTATAAATGCAATCATGTTGTTGTTGTTGAAAATGAGATGGGTTCACACTTAAGCGAATAATAATAATATAATAATGCTTGCGCTTGATGTTGCACCTTATCATACCATCAAAATGTCTCAAAGCACTTCACAGGACTCAATGTACATTATAGTGACAGTGTATTTTGTAGGCGATTTAGTGATAGTATTCTTCAAATGTGCATAATGCCCTGTAGTGATGCCACAAAAAGGGGAATTCACAAGAGCAGTCTCGATTTATAATTCCAGCGTTAGTTGTCCCAGAGCACCCACCCCAACTGTCCCAGCACTCAGTCTCTCCACAGCAACCACCTCCAAAAGGCAAACACCCCTTCCCACTCCCTCATCCATACCCTCTCCAACTTTCCCTGCTCCTCAAACTCAATGGCCCCTCCCCCATCGACCCCAAATCCTCCCTATACCACTTTCCCCATCACTGTCCACCACTAGCAAACCCCATCCGCATTTCCCTCCAAAATGTCCACTCCCTCTCCAACAAAGCCCTTTCGATCCGTAACCTCATACTGGATGAGCAAATCGATATTCTTGGGCTAACGGAAACCTGATTCTTCCACGGTGACCCCATCCCCCCATTGAAGCCTCCCCTCCTGGTTACGCTTTTCACCACAACCCCCTGTCCCAACCAACGTGGTTGCTGGCTGGCCCTCATCTCCCAAGCTTCCCTTGGTCTATCCCCCTATTCCTCTAGATGTTTCTCCTCCTTTGAGCACCTCACCTTGTACCATCCCTCCTCGCTCTCCTTCAAAATCCTCCTAGTTTAAACCCCCCCCCCCAAACATCCTGGCTCCTTCCTCAATGATATCTCCTCTCATCCCTGTCCCTCTGCACTGAACACCTGCTCATAATGGGTGATTTCAACCTCCACCTAAACTCCCCTTGCACCACCTCCTCGGATTTCACTGCACACCTCTCCTCCCTAAACCTCACCTTCCACATGAACTCACCGATTCACAACAGTGACCACTGCCTCGACTTCGTCATCACACATGGCCTTGACATTTCTGACCTGTCTATCATCGACAAGGCCATCTCAGACCACTTCCTCATCTCCCTCTCCTCCCACATCTCTCTTCCTTCTTCCAAGCCCTTCACAANTTTTTTCCACCCCTGGAAAAAGCTTCCCCTGTGTCCCACACAAATGCCCTCTCTTCTTTGGATCTCCTCTCCCTCTGGCTCTCTACCCATCAAGATGCTGAATGACCATCTCTCCGCAACCTGGCTCCCCTGAAATCCAGGGTTGTTTCCAAACGCACCAGCTCCCCCTGATACAACAGTCATCTCCACTCACTCAAAACACAAACCCGGATGCTCGAGCGCAGATGGCAGAAATTTAGTCTCTCACGGTTCACCACCATCTGTGGCTTGAGCACCTCTGCACCTGCCACTTCTCCCTTTCACAGGCCCAAACTGAATTTTACTCCAAAGTTATCCTAGAAGTAAACAACAATCCAAAGATGCTGTTTTCCACCATCCATCACCTCCTTGGTGCATCCCCTCAAGCTCCCTCTATCCTCACATCAAACCCCAAGTGCGAAGAAGTCTTAGGCATCTTTCCCTCAAAAATTGAAAACATCCAGTAGGCTTCATCATCCTCCCACCCCATGAACCCTTCCACCCCACCCAAAACATCCACACCGACTTCTCCCTCCACCACGGCTCATGCCATCACCCCCCCCCCCCCCTCCTTATACTCCTTTGCCCCCATTTCTCCCTCCTCCATCTCAAGCGCAATCACCCAGATGATGTTCATCACCTGCTACTTGAACCCATCCCCACCCATCTGCTGGTCACTCAACTATTCCTTCTCTTCTGCCTGCTAGCTGACACGATCAACCAGGCTCTCTCCTCAAGCTCTGTTACACTCCCCCTGAAAATCGCTGTTATCACACCCCTCCTCAAAAATGAACCTTCGAGCCCTCTAATCTCTCACACTACCGGCCCATCTCCAACCTAGCCTTCCTTGCCAAAGTACTGGAAAGCATGATTGCAGGTCAACTTCGGTCACACCTCTCCCTCCACTCCCTCCTCGAACCACTGCTGCCTTGTTTTCACCCTAATCCACAGCACTTGACAAAGTCACAAATAACATTCTCTCTGTCTGTGACCAGGCCTCTCTCTGCCTCCTCATCCTATTGGATCTCTCTGCCTCTATCAGCTCTCCTCCCTCATCTACCTTAGTGGGACTGCACTCGCATGGATCAAGTCCTACTTGATCAACCACCTCCATTTCATCTCAGCAAATGCTTTCCCCTCCTGTCTCTGCCTGGTCACCCGTGGGGTACCACAGGGCTCTTTCTATCTTTGGCCCTCTTCTTTTCCTTATCTATATGCTCGCTCTGGGCGATGTCATCCGCAGACATGGGATAAACTTCCACATGTATGCAGATTACACACAAATCTACTTTGCCTCCTCCAGTAGCAACTCCAGGTCCACCAATGTTCTATCAGTTTCTCTGGCAGATATCAAAGCCTGGATGAGTGTAAACTTTTGCAGCTAAATATGGACAAGATGGAAGCCATACTCCTTGGCTCCCGTCAACATCTTCACTCCTGTGGATCTAAACTCCTCAACCTCCTTGGGCTTTCCCTCAGACTCACTGAACCTAGACATCAGGTTCGACTCCCAGCTATCCTTCCTCACCCACATTCAGTCCCCGACCAGGACCACCTTCTTCCACTTCCCCCACTTTGCCTGCCTCTGACTCTACCTTACCCCAAATGCAGTTGAAACCCTTGTGCATGTGTTTGTTACTTTACGCTTAGATTACTCCATTGCATTTATCGCCAGTCTCCCCAGCTCCACCATTCAAAAGATCCAACTCATTCAAAATGTTGGGATCATTCTCATTCATACTGACCCAGACCAAACTCCATACCCACATCTCACCAGTTGTGGCCAGCTTCCATTGGCTCCCCATCACCGAACAGATTGACTTCAAGATCCTCACACTTGTGTTCAAATCCATTCACTGCCTGGCATTTCCCTACCTCACTCCCCACTCCACCACCCAGCGCCTCCGCTTGACTGGCACTGGACTCCTGCTTGTCCCTCGCACCCTCGGCTTTACCGTCGGAGGTCACGCTTTCAGCCACTATGCCCGAAAACTCTGGAACACACTCACTCAAACCCTCTGCCTTGCCCCCTCTCTCCCGTCTTTCAAGTCCTGGCTGAAACCTTTGCTCTTCGACAGTGCTTACGGCTACCTCTGCCCTCCCCCGGCTCGGAGTCAGACTCCACCACTGTTCAGCGCTCTGAGATGCTACCCTGCATGGAGGGCACTATATAAGGGCAAGTTGTTGTTGCTGTAATTCTATTTTTGAGAATAAAAGCAATTTAAAAACTGCAATAAAAGAGGTTTAATTACTGCAAGTCTGGATAATGAACAAATAGCCTTTTGTTTTGCTGTTAACCAAAAACATACCAACAATGTCCGCTTCCTTCGCTCAGTGAACTTGGTCTGCTCCATGTGCCCTGCCCAGCCCACCCCACAATCGGCAGTCAGGCCTTCAGCCTTTCTGCCCCCACTCTTTGGAACTCCAATCCACAGTGCCTTCATCTCATCCGCTCCCTTGCCTCCTTCAAGGCCCATCTCAAAACCTTCCTCATTGACTGAGCTTCCGGTCACCCTCCTACCTCCACCCCACTTGATCTCCACCTGTCCTGATCCTGCCCCCTAGCTTGGGTTCAAATCCTTGACTGTCCAGCGCCTTGGGACATCCTCCGGATGTGAAATTACAATGTAATTACTTGTTGGTTTTGTCTCAGTGGTGGT
Source organism: Callorhinchus milii (assembly GCF_018977255.1). Taxonomy (NCBI): domain Eukaryota; kingdom Metazoa; phylum Chordata; class Chondrichthyes; order Chimaeriformes; family Callorhinchidae; genus Callorhinchus; species Callorhinchus milii. The sequence goes on from NW_024704744.1 coordinate 10,127,509, forward strand.
TGACAGGATCCAGTGCTGCAGCGTAATCTTTCAAGATCAAGAATTTCCAATTATTTCATAATTAATTTCTTGTGATAGATACTGTAATGAGTACAGACTGTGTATTTGTAGTGAATACTCAATATCCAGACTTATAGAAGCAAGAATGATTATTTTAAACAAGATATTGGAGCCCCCATTAAACCATAATGATAATCCAATAAAAATTCTTGCATTTGATACAGCACCTTATCAGGTCATTGAGACGTCTCAAAGCGCTTCACAGAATATACTGTAAAGTGGATGGTCTGAGTATTTATCATATATTTAGAATATATTGTGTGCTATTATTTTACTATTCCAGCAACAGCCACTGCTTTCATGAGAAAGAAGATAAGGAGAGAATATTGGAAAGAAAGATGAAGAGAAATGAACCAAGTACATAAGCAACTCTTGTGATGTGAGAAATATATTTGTATTATAAGGTGAACTGAATAATACATTAAACAAATGTTAAACTTCAAAGTAAAGCAAAGGGGCTTTGAACTTATGTTGTTGGCTTACTCTCCAGTATTAGGGCTGGAGCTGTGCTGCCGTACTTCAGATAAGACCTAGTGGGTTGTCCTTACTGGACAATCAGTAGAAAAGCTTGCCAGATAGCAATATCAATGGCAAACTATGCGGTTTTAGCTGGTTCAACTCCACCAGCACCCCAACACACACTCTGGGGTTCCCAAGCGTTAACTCTTGCCAACCTGCGCCTAATACTTTTCTGAATTAGGTAAGCAGAATGCGTTCTTCCAGGGAGAGAGTGCGCATTCTATTCCACCAATCTATCTCTGGAATTTCCATGTGTACGGGGGAAGCATGGAAATCTCAGCTTGGTTTGGATACTCTTAAGCATGTTGATGGGTTTCCGCATCAAAAAAATTAAATCAGATAAGCCATTAAATCTCTTTTACCTAGGTTAAACATAGAAATCCCTTCTACTTAGGTTAAACATCTCACAGCACTATTCATAAAGAGAGGGGAGTTTATTTTGGTGTCCTGGCCAACAATCTCCCATATAAAAATAATAAAATATTCATTGAATTCAGGGCTCAGAGTTGGTGGGTCAATGCTCTGCTCAAAATGTTTGCTATGTACAGTTACAAAATGCACAATCAGGCCACAATTTAAGTTCAAGTTCCGATATGGGGTTTGAACCCACAACCTTCTTGACTCAGAGAGGAGAATGCTACGAACTGAGCCAGGCTGACACACATGGCTGACTTGGGACCAATTTGTCATCTCCATCTAAAAAAAACTGTTGGCACTATATGATATGAAATATCCCAACCATTGTGAAAACAGTGAAAACAAACAAGGTTGAGGAAAAGTCAACATTTGTTAACAACAATACTTCATGTTAAAATGAGCACTATCTCTCAGTATTTATTTTTCAAACCTGATGATGTTTTGGGAACTTACCCTATTTGGTAAATTGATTTGTAGTTAATCCGTTGCCAATTTGAGTTTAAATTAAGTCCAACATAATCAATATTGCCACTAAAATATGTGTAACTTTCAATACCTAAGTGATACAGTAGAGATTTGAAGGTTAATAAATATCTAAATGTATTGAATAACCGGTGCATAAAGGGAGAGAGTGATGGGAATGTGGAATTCATTTCCCTCAACGGAATGCTATATCAGAGTCAGTGGAATGTTTATTAACAATAATAATAATCCTTGCATTGGATATAGCATTTTTATGTCAACAAGAAGTCTCATAATGCTTCCCAGGAACACTGTAAAGTGCAGTGACTGTGTATTTTGTAGGCGAATGCGACAGCCAATTTGCATACAACAATGTCCCCAAAACATCCATGAAATGAATGACCAAAAATTTATCTGGGGAATGTTGGCCAGAACACAGGGAGAAATTCCGTTCTCTTTTTGAATAGTGCCATGTGATTTTTAATACCGATTTGAATAGGCAAAAGTGAGCTTGATTTAACATTTTATCCAAAGGATGGCATCTTGAGAAACACAGCACATCCCTAGCAATGGCGTGCTAACCTAGAATGTGAGCTCAAAGTCCTGACATAGGGCTTGAAGCCACAGCTTCTGATTCAGAGAGGAGAGTGCTACAAACTGACACCAGTGAAGAGAGAAGTAGTTTAAGGGGAAAATAAATAAATAATAACAATAATAATTCTTGCATTTGATATGGTGCTTTTCACGTCTTCCAGACGTCTCAAAGCGATTCACAGAATATACTGTAAAGTGAATTGACTGTATATTTGTTTGCAAAACGTGGCAGCCAATCGCACACAGCAGTGTCCCACAAACAATCGTGGATTGAGTGACCAAATTGTTATTGATTTTTTTCTTGAGGGATTATTATCAGGCATGTAGAGTAAGGAAACTTGCCCAAGGTTTCACCCTGCCGGGAATCGAACCCAGGTCTCTCGCTTGCAAAGCTAGTGCTCTAACCACTGAGCTACAGGACTCCAAAAACATAGTGGATTGTGAGAGTATCATGAAGCATGTAGGAAATGTAAGCAAATGTTACTTAGTTGTAGATTAGCCATGAACTATAAAAATATTATTCCTATATCCCTAATAAATGGGCTCTCTGTATTATCATTCTGTAGTCCTGTTTCCCCACCAGCATAGACTAACACCTGATAATAAGCAGCAGCATTTATTCAATGAGTAGTTTGAAAGTGGTGCATCGGATGGAGCTGACTTTTTGGATAACAACAGGAACCGATCACAAGATTGATTTGGATGAAGATGTTCTTCAATCCATTCAAACTAACCTGCTAGAACAGCCACCCTAACAACACAGCAACAGCAACAAGTTGCACGTATATAGCACCCTCATACAGGGTAGTGTCTCAGAGTGATAGCAGCCCTCATCAAGCTACTATTTAAAATGAGTCCAGTGTCCTGGCCTCTACCACCCTTCCTGGTAAATGTTCCAGTTGTCAATTATCCTGTGGATAAAGAAAAACATGCTGGTATCTATCTAGAAATTCCCCTTTAAAACTGTAAACCAATATTTTATTGTTCTATTGACAAAGTGATTCCTAAATATGTTCAAGGACTGATGTTCAAGGATTCCGATATGTTCAATGACTGATGCTCATATTCAAGACTGAGGTTGATAGATTTCTAAAGGATAGAGGGATTAAGGGATATGGGGATAGGGCGGATAAATGGAATTAGGTTAGATGATCAGCCATGATCTTATTAAATGGTGGGGCAGGCTCGAGGAGCAAATGGCCTACTCCTGCTCCTAAGTCTTATAGTCTTATGGTCTTAAAGTATTTGAATCCCATTTAAAATTCTACACCTCTATAAGATCCCTTCTGAGATGTCTTCTCTCAAGATTGAAGAGCCCTAGCTTGTATAATTGTGGCTCAAATCTCATTCATTTAACATTGGGGATCATAAGAGGCCTGAAATTCCACCGAGGCTGACCCTGTAAAACTATTTTGCTTACAATTTGAGAATAACAACAACTTGCATTTATATAGTGCCCTTCTCAGAGGGAGGGTAGAGTTTCAGAGCGCTTACATAGAGACTACGTAGATACAGGTGAGATGGTTGCAATGAGTGGGAATAGTGCTGATGTTAGAAGAACTAAAAAAAAGGCAACAAAATTTATTTAACAAAGAGTTGAAACAACAACAACAACTTGGATGTATATAGCACCCTCCACGCCGGACGGAATCTCAGAGCGCTTCACAGTAACAGATCCTGGTGCCGAGCCAGGGGGAGGGAAAGGAAGGTGACCAAAGATGCGGTCGAAAAGAAAGGTCTTCAGCCAAGACCTAAAAATAGGAAGAGAAGGGACGAAGCAAAGGGAGAGAGGAAGGGAGGTCCAGAGTCTCGGGGCATAGTGGCTGACGGCACGGCCACCGAGGGTGAAACGGAGGACTCGGGGAACAAGGAGGAGGCCAGACCTGGTGGAAGGAAGGCAATGGGCACTGTTGTGAGGAGAGAGGAGGTCAGAGAGGTAGGGGGGTGCAGAGGAGTGGAGGGATTTGAAGACAAGGGTGAGGATCTTGAAGTCAATCGTGAAAGGGAAAATAGCCAGTACCTTGGGATGTGCAATTATTATTGTTGATATAAAGATAGGAAATATATCTTTCAGGAAAAGATAGAAATCCGAATATACCAAAAGGATCCAATAAAGATAAAAACATGGATCTTTTTTTGAAAAAGAAGAAATGAGTTTCGCTCAGTATCCTAGCCAACAATCCGCCAGATAAATTAGTCATTTGATTTATGGCCATTGGTGGGATGTTGCTATCCGCAAAGTGGCTGCTGCGTTTACCTACAAATATGCAGTCGGTACACTTAACAGCAATAACAGCAATAGACCTGTGAAGTTTTTACAGTGTTAATAGGCACTGCATAAAATTCAAGGAATGTTTTTGTGTTAAGTTGATGTACACTCTTATACGTACACATTAGGAATAAACTAATTAGAATTAGAGGTACAAGCAGACAGAAAATTTTAATAATAATAATCCTTGCATTTAATACACTACCTTAACACGCCATTGAGACATATTAATAACAATAATCATCTTTGCATTTGATATAGAGCCTTATATTTTCAAGACATCTCAAAGCGCTTCACAGAATATACTGTAAAGTGAATTGACTGTATATTTTGTGGGCGAAACGTACGGACCTTTATGTCTACTGTGTGGTATATGGACCTTGGATTCCCAAAGTATTTGTGAATATTGAATCCTGCTGGTAACCAGGTTGTGTCATATTGACCTGTGGGGAATTCTGCTATGATATTCCCGGAAGGAGCTTGTGAGAGAATAGAGTTTCAACCATTTAAACCTAACTACTGACAAGATCTAATATTTACAAATCCTTTGTGAATCTGAGTTCTGAATACTGCAGTTTATTCAGTAGAGTGCTGTAGGTCAGTGGTTAGAGCACTTGCCTCTCAAGCGACAGACCTGGGTTCGATTGCCGACGGGCAATGTTGGAAGGAAGTAAGTAAGTAGGAACCTGATTATTAGTTGATTGGCCAATTGCTTTTTCGGGGGTAATAATTCAATGATAATAATAAATTGGGCACTTCAGTGCACGACTATTTGTGGGACACTGCGCAATTGGCTGCCGTGTTTTGCCCACAAAATATAGTCAATTCACTTTACAGTATATTCTGTGACGTGCTTTGAGACATCTCGAAGATGTGATAAAGCGCTATATCAAATGCAAGGATTATCATTATTATATATTATTATGATACTTAGATTGATTTACAGAGAAATGTCTATGAGGAGGAAAAAAAGAAACAAAAATGATAGCATCAGGAATTTGCAGTTTATTTTGCAAAAGAAAAAAGAAGTGCAAGCATTGTGAAGAAGGAGTGATGCAGAGTTTCAAATGTTGGGCAAGCTATTGAAATTCCAATGACAAATAGTTGTGATACTCGTGATAAGAAGGATAGTTAACAGTTGGGGGGAGGGGACTGGAAGGTTCAATTAGGGTTGACCTGACACTGGAACTGGAAAAATTCTACTGAGAAAGTAGTAACATTCCTGATGTCACGCTATGACTGGAAAATGGGCTTTGAAATGCAAACAGGGCTTCCACAGGGAAACACCTACACTAACTTCAGAGTTCAGAGTTGAAAGGCGCTATACCAATGTAATTTTGTTGTGGTTGTTGATGCAATGTACAAAAAATACTAAGTCATTTGGCAAAGTCTCTCCTCCAATTGCCAAGTGCCTTCTCTGGTTGTATCAGTAGAGCTAAAACAGGGACCAAACTCTGGAGCCAAAGATAGAAATTCAAATACACCACAAGGATTTAACAAAGCTAAAAATATAGAATTTTTTTTGAAAAGAGAGAAACTCTTTACATCTCAAAACATACTTTTTTGACCGTGCTTTCAATCATCTCTTCCTTCTCTATGCCCTCGGCTCCCACCTTGAGCTTCGGTGCCCTTCCAGCATTGTCAAGCACTTGGAGAGCTCCTCACATTGTGAAATGTGCTACAATAATGTAAATTGTGTTGTGATTGTATATATTTATCATGCTCATTGGAGTGTTAAAGAAAAGGACAAGTGGTATCTCTTAAACTCAGCTGCTGATTTGTCTTTCCAGTTGACACAGCATGACATTATTATGCTGGCAACTTTTTACAGTAATAGTATTTTTCATCTAAATAGCTCCAGGCCATCAAACCAACAACTTACATTTTGCATTTAATCACTAAGGCATTTGTTTAGACTAAAGGGCTGTCATTTTCATGAGATAGAATCCAGTACATTGTGAACTTTTTTGACATTTGGAACGATTATCAGCATCTAAAATACCACCTTAATCCCAATGACAGGCACGCACAGTGTACAATTTCAAAGGAGCTCTGAGCTGTAATGGCCAATAAATTTGACTTTGATACACGGTCCCTTTTTTGGCTGGACGTATGATAGCCGGTTGTACATCAAACAATCACTTTCCCACCAAACAATCTTTTTGATGTTTTCTAGCACCACGATAGCACAACAGTGCCAAGTAAATGATAAATGCAGAGGGTATCCGCTTGGCAAAATGTAAGCATAGAATTGGAAGTAAGGAGATCAATTTGGGAAAGTGCTAAAATAATTAATCTCCCTGAGTAGGTTCAGAAGGGCTTCTGTTAAAGTGGTTGAAAACAGGAAATTTTTGAGCTTCAGAAGCGAACTGAATTAACACTGGAAACTGACAATTAAAAGAGGATTCAGATCCATCAGTTGAATGATCCGGGGAATGAGGGACTTTAGTTATGAGGAGAGATTGGAGAAGTTGGGCCTGCTTCCAACATGGAATACTGTAGCGTATTAGTTCGAGAACTCGCAAGCAAGAGGACCCAGGTTCAGTTACTGGGCAGGGAGAAATTTTAGACAAGTTTCCTTACTCCACACATCTCCGCTTACATAGCAGTGAGTGGGAACCTGGTTGTTAGTCGATTGGCGGATTGTTTTCTGTGGGGTAATAATCCCCTAATAAAAAAAATTGGGTCACAGAATCCACGTTTGTGGAACACTGCTGTGTACAATTGATTGCCACATTTTGCCTACAAAATGTACATTCAATTCACTTTACACTATATTCTGTAAAGTGCTTTGAGGCATCTCAAAGATGTGATAAAGTGCTATACCAAATGCAAAGATCATTATTATTATTATTATTATCATTCTCCTCGACCTCTCTGCTGCCTTCGACACTGTGGACCACTCTATCCTCCTCCACCCCCTCTCCTCTCACCTCAAACTTCAAGGTTCTGTTCTTGAATGGTTCAGTTCCTATCTCTCACACCGGCTACACTTTGACTCCACAAATAGCTTCTTCTCCAGCCCCCGCTCTATCTCGTGCTGTGTTCCTCAGGCTCTGTCCTTGGTCCTATCCTCCTCCCTCTTGGAGATATCATCCTCAGCCATGGGGTCAACTTCCACATGTATGCGGAAGACACCCAACTCTATCTGTCTGCTTCCACCCTCAACTCCAGGATCACTGCTGTTCTGATAGAATGTCTGTCAGATGTCAAGTTCTGGATGAGAGCTAAATCTCTACAGTTCAACGTCAGCAAGACTGAGGCTCTCTCAATTGGCTTGCACCAGCGCCTCTGCATCTCAGACCCTAGCAACGTCATCCATAGATACACACAGCACCTCACAAGCCAGTCACAAACCTAGGAATCTTGTTCAACCCTCAATTGTTTTTACTCCCTCCACATCCATGCCTTGAGCCTTCATTACAACCAGGCTCAACTTTGCCAACTCCATGCTTGTTGACCTTCCCAACAAGCTGAAGATTATCCAGAACTCTGCAGCTCGTGTCCTCTCCCACAGCAGGCTCCGTGACTCCATCACACCCACCCTCGCCAAGTTCCACTGGCTCTCCATCCTTCAAAATCATCGTCCTCAACTTCAAAGCCCTCCACGGCCTTGCCCCCACCTATATCCCTAACCTGCTGATCCCTTATCAACCTATCCGCTCCCTCTGCTCAGCAGGCTCAGGCCTGCTCCATGTCTCCCGCCCGGTTTGCCCCTCCATCAGTGGTCAGGTCTTCAGCCTCTTTGCCCCCACCCTCTGGAACTTCAGCCAACATTCATTTCACCTCGCTCCCTCCCTTAACTCCTTCAGGGCATGCCTCAAGACCTTCATCTATGACCGTGAAAGGCTTTTACAAATGTACTTTTGTATTATATTATTATTAAAGCAATAAAAGTTGGGGACCTGATGGAAGTGTACAAAATTATGTGGGACTGTGTCAGTGTAAATAGGGAGAAACTATTTCTGTTGGTAAGGGAGTCAGATATTTTATATCAGCTGTTTTAGCAGATATAAAATAGAGTGAGTGAAAGGAGAATTTAGAAGAATTGTTTTGCACACAGTTTTTGGGATGTTGAATGCCTTACCAAGTAAGGTGGTGGAGGCATTCTGGGTTTCAAGGGGGAAGTAGATGGGTTTATGAAAATTAGAGATTTGAAGGGATATGAGAATACGATGGGTAATGAGGTTAAATGGATATCTTGCTCTGAGAGCTGGTGGAGACATATTAGGTTGAAAGGCCTCCTTCCTTGTTGTAAATTTCAATGATTCTATGGCTTGTAATATTTCCAAAACAATGCATTGACTCAACCTTAAAATGTAAGATTGTACAGAATTTTACATAATTGTTAACTACAGTTCGTTTGCAGAATTACAAAATTCTGCATGAATTTCAATTTTAAGATAAGCATTTTGGGATCCATCATATTCAAGAAGCATCTATTAGATAGAAGATTATTTTTTTTTACAAACATATGCTTTGATGTTCTCTGCTGGAAAATATTATAGAACCATAACAGGAAATTCGAGGGGGAAGATATAAGATATACTGTATATATATTTATGATATAAGATAAGATATATGATTAGTAATATTCAAAAAGAGAAGGGAGTTTCTCATGGTGTCCTGGCCAACAATCCCCCAAATAAAATTGATCATTCATGTCATGGCTGTTTTCAGGACACTGCTGTGTGCAAATTGGCCTTTGTGTTTGCCTACAAAAATACACAGTCATTAGATTTTGCAAGGAAATCTTTGAGACATCCGCCTGACACGAAAGACAGACACTATGTAACGTGCAAGAATAAGGTCACTAGAAGCGGGATGTATCCCAAGTGAAGTGGATGCTTTCTGTTCCATTTATCTCAGAGTGTCAGGGCTCCAGACATACCCTTCTGCTTCACTACTGAATCTGTTTGAAATCTGGGAAAGAAAAATATTAGAACAACAAAATAATCTACAATGAGTCAATAAGTATATGAATAATAAAGTTAGGGTAACATTTCAGGCTTGTTGAAGGATTGAAGTAAATTCTAATGTATTTTTCCCTATTTTGGATCTCTGATCATCTACTATCACATTTACAGCTGTTTTCCTTTTCTTTTTGATGGGAATACTGATCGACTTGATTCTGGAGCACATAACCTGAACAAACTGTCAGACTAGGAAACTTTTATGTTTATGCAAGGAGGATGTTACTTATGCAGATAGGGTTGTTCTCGTTGGAGCAGAGAAGGTTAAAGGGAGATTTAATAGAGGTGTTCGAAATCATGAGAGGATTTGATAGAGTAGATATGGAGAAACTGTTTCCACTGGCAGGTGGATCAGTAACCAATGCACATAGATTTAAAATAATTGGCAAATGAACCAGAGGAGAGATGAGGAGAAAATTTACACAGAGTTATTACAGTCTGGAATGTACTGCCTGAAAAGGTGGTGGAAACAGATTCAATAACAACTTTCTAAAGGAAATTAAATACGTACTTGAAAAGGAAATATTTGCAAGGATATGGGGAAAGAGCAGGGGAGTGGGATTGAATGGGTAGCTCAACCAAAAAGCTGGCATAGGCATGATGGGCCAAATGGCCTTTTTCTGTGCTGTAATAATCTATGATTCTATGACTTATGTATTCTCACCTCCAGGAAAGGATATCAACCAGTGAAAGATTCTTTGCTGGTACTGAGTTCCTTTGTTGAAAACCATTTATTATCAACCAGGCCCTCCAGTACAGTACATATTGGGTGGGTGGGGGGGAATGCTTTATGTGATATGATATACTATGATGGAAAGCTTTCTTCTGTAGGGTAAAAAATATTGCCTGTGATCACAACCTTGGTTCAGATGAAGATGACCCTTTGGACAATTTGATGTTATCTTTCCAGCATACCAACCACACTGTCATAGGAACATTGGAACAGGAGTAGGCCATTCAGCCCCTCGAGCCTGCTCCGCTAATCTATTAGATCATAGCTGATCTGTACCTCAACTCCAAATATCATCCCATCAGAGCATTTTTTTTAATGAGTCCAGAACCATATCCTCAATTATTCTGCTTGGTAACCTGTTCCACCTGTTATTATCCCCTGAGCAAAGAAATTCATCCTGGTGTCTGTTCTGAAATCACCTTTCGCAACTCTAAAATTATGTCCCCTTGTTCCACTGTCCTGGTGCATCCTAAAGTATTGTTCTGGTTTTGTCTTCTCTTGAGACTAAAGAGCCCTAGTTTGTCTCATTGTGTTCATAAGTGATTCATCCAACACCAGGAATCATAGCAGGCCTGAAATGAACTGCGAAATGCCATCACGTAAAAGCATTTTGTATTAAAATTTTAGACTTTGTACAATTGCGGAAAATTTGTGAATTCAGCTTTAATTTAGAAGTCTTTTATTTTTAATTTACAATTGTTTTCACAATTTTGCACAACATTCAATGTTATGACAAATCATGTCACACGTGTAAAAAATCCTGGCTTAAAATATGACTGTTTTATCACCTATCCTTTCCAACAGGTTTGGGTCTGAACACCATACCTTCCTCTCCCATTTCCAGAGAGGTTTCTCCCGCTGTCTTTTTTCAGAACTGATCTGTGCCATTTGCGTGAGATTATAATTTCTGATTACAAGCCACTATAATTTACTTGCAAATTAATTTTTGTATTGAATTTTTAAAATTATTTTTTTTTAGGTCACTATCTGTCTTATCTGTCATTCTAGTCTCCTACATGGGGTTTGGACCCACAACTTTCTAACCCATAGGTGAGAGTATTACCAACTGAGCCAGTCAGACACATCTGAATTTTTTTCAAAATACAGTCAGTTCAACTTGAAGAATTTGACTGGTTCTACTGATGTTGTTTCCAATTTTGACAGGTAAAGTTCAAGTAAACAATAAAGTATAAATTTGCATTTATACATACCTTTCACATAGGGAAGACATCCCAAGGCATGTATCAATCCTGGTTTGGCACCTGAGCTGGAGTTGGGAACTGAGGGGAAAGATGATTGAAAAATGCGGTCAAAGAGCTAGGTCTTCATTAACGATTAATTCAAGATAATTGTCTGAGATTATTACATTAAAACTGTCAATTTTCTCCTGATTTGTATACTGTGACTACATTTGTAGTTTCCTTAAAACTTATCCCTTCAATTGTGCTTATGGTTACTTTCCCCTTTCCCTTTCTCCCTAACTCAGTGTCCACTGAGCAGGGCAGTTGTTGTGGTAATCCACTTATCAAAATAAAATAAAATAAACAGTCACTGCACTTTACAGCAAATCCTTTGAGGTGTCCACCTAATGTAAAGTTCACAATATCAAATGGAAGGATGATTCTTCTTATTAAATTATCATCAATCAGGGAATATTAGAACTCTGTGTACCATGTATACACACAAGCAACGCATGTCAATGACAATTGAATAGATTAACTGCTTGTCTTTGTGTCAATTTGTTCAGATTGCCTTCTCTTGATAGCTGTAGCCCTGCAAAGGACAAACATTTTTTTAACAACAACTTGTATTTATAAATCAAGTGGTTGTTCAAACAACACAGGGCAGTGTCTCCGTTTACTGAATACAATTAGGGTTGTGAATCTTGGGAGGTGTATAAACTCTATTTGTTAAACTTTCCTCCTTAGATTTATATAATCCTTCCATTTGATATACCTTATCATTGGGACATCTCAAAGCACTTCACAGAATATACTGTAAAGTGGATTGACCAGGTATAATGTAGGAGCAAAGCGGCAGCCAATTGCACACACCAATATCCCACAGACAGTTTTTAAAATGTAAAGATGCATGTAGACAATTCCAAGTTGTTATTGATTCTATTCATTTAAAATTCACTTTTATTCATTTTAATTATTAAAACAATTCTCTTTTCAGACAACAGAACACTGCAGATAGCAGAGACTGGGCTGTCGCCACTCTTGTACAAGGAGGTAAGACGCCACACAGCAGGACTTTCACAGATCATTGAATCAGATTTCACAATGGCTGAACAGACTGAGGGTCCCTGTAGTTCCCCTATGTTTAGGTCCATGGTGCTAATCGTGTTACATAGAATCAATGTAGCAGATGGTCCAGCAAAACATCTTTAGATGTGTAATGATGCGTTTATTCCTCTGGGGAGGATGATTCTGTCACCTCGAAAAAAGCTCTCATCCTGAACAGAAACACTATGATCTAAGGTGAAAAGTCATCAGTTTGCATTTGGGCCAGTCAGCTGGAATGATGCATTTCACCTTCAGGTAGATCTCAGCTTGATACTGTCCTGATAATTGTCAACACCGTTGAAAATTGTAGTCTAGATCAATCACTAATAATCCACTCGTCCACAGATGTTTCCCCATTTCCCTTACAACTCCAACTCGACCCCTCCCCCTCCCATCACTGACAGTAGCTATTAGAAGTGGGTCATTTAAGTACTAGTTTCCAGGATTTCATTCAAATGCCACCCTGCACATTCAACAACGCCAATGGCAAGTGCTGGCAGCTTCAAGCCCAATCATCATTATTGGTGTCCTGGCTAACAATCTCCCAGATAGGAGCAAGGAGATTCATGCAGGACACGAGTGTTCTCATTAACTGGTCTCCACTGCAAACTTCCAATGGTGTAATCATTGCAATTCAATTTCTGTTATGCCAAGAATTGTTTCTTTGCTTCAACAACAGAAGTCTGTGGGTTCAAGCGTCGTGTTAAAGCTTTGAATGCTGGACTGATATTCCAATGTGGTGGTGGGGTATTGCTGCATTGTCAGAGGTGCTGGTCTTTAGACGAGGTGTTAAACCAAGATCCCATCTGCCTGTTCAGGTGGACGTCAAAGAGCTGATGGCACTATGCAAAAAGAGAAGGGAGTTTGTTCTGGTGTCCTGGACAACAACCCCCAGATAAAGTTGTTCATTCACATCTTGGCTGTTTATGGGAGATTGTTGTGCGCAAATTGTCTGCTGCGTTGGCCTAATTTACAGTTTATTCAGTGAAGGGCTTTGAGACATCCTCCTGACATACAAAGAATGTGTTAGATCAAAGGTAAGGATTATTATTATTAATTATAATAATTTGCATGTATTTTTCACCTTTCACAACAACAACAACTTGGATTTATGTAGCACCCTCAAGCAGGGAAGTGTCCCAGAGCCCTCATATAGGGTAACGTCTTTGAAATGCTTTTCAGAGAAGGAGTGGAAACTCTAGCTAGTTGGGAAGTATCCCTGTGATCCAATGCAAGACATTACCTTATGTGAAAGGCATTATATAACCGCAGTTGCTATTGTCGGAGGGAATTGAGTGATGACGTGGTCAAAGAGGTAGGAAGCTTAAAAGTGGTGTTACCTAAAAATGTGAGTTAATATTACAGATATGTGTTGCTTAGTTGATGAAATACATATTTCATTGTACTTGAACTGCTTTACGTCATATAAAAAAAACATTTTGTTAAGGTGCCTTGGCATGAATGATGGGGAGGACGGTAGGGTGGGTATTCTGGAGAGATGAGATTAGACGGGTAAAGGGTCTTCTTAATCCAGACCAATCTTGTGATCTTGGGTCCCTATTGTAAATTAAGGCAAATTAGTTGTCTCATCAGTCATCTGGTAGAACAAGAAGAAATGTTGCTCTTTTCATAAAAATGTGACTTGATTGATGCTAACCACCCACAAGAAAATAAGAAATGAAAGTGTATCACAGATAAATTTTGTTCCCAGTGAGGTGGTCCTGAATCAGGAGTCATGGTATTTTGGACTACTGAGATGAGGTTACTGCTATTATATTGAAACTTTCCTATAATATTATTGATATTTGATAGAATACAAGGAAAAGCAACACATTTTTCTTTCTCAACAACACTGTAATTCAGGTCTGAAAAGCAGATAAGATTATGAATAGTAAATCATGTTGGCCTTGATAACATAGTAACTTGGGTGTGCTTAAATAAAAATAGATATTCTATGAGACACTAAAAACAAAGTTAGGTTATCAAAGTACATGAAGACTTCACCAGTTCTACCTACGTAGTTATTCAAATACAAAATTAAATTTGTATAGCTCCTTTCACATTGGGAGGAAATCCCAAGACCCTGGATTATTTATAGTTGTAAATATTTTTGATTATTTATAGTTGATCAAGTAATAGAAAATGTGTTTACTGATTTTTAATAATTATTTTGCTTTGTCAGCTTGGTGTCTGACTCATGCTTAACAGTTTCCAAACCAGACTGAGAGTTCCACATTAGTTTGCCACCTACACGTGGAAATTTCTGTGGGTCAGGTAATGAATGTGCCCTCACTCCCTGGAGGGGTGCAATCTGCTTACCAAATTCAGGAGAGTATTTGGCATAGGTTGGCGAGAGCCAAGCCTTGGAGACCCTAGAATGTACTTTGAGGCACTGCTGGAGTCTTAACCAGCTAAAATAGCATAGCTTGTCATTGATATTGTTGACGAGCAAGCTTTTCCACTGCTTGTTCAGCTAGGACTACCCAACAATTAAGGTTACACTTGCAGGGTTAACAGGAGCTGAGTGGGATGATTCTCCACCCCCAGTAACTGGTCTGCCCTTCCAGGTCCTGTTGATGAGCCAGGCTGGCTGTGCTATCATTAGCAGTGGCCTGGAGTAATGTGGACCCGCCTGATTTTAAATGTCCTCAATTAGTCATTGAAATTTGTGAAATGGAAAATTATACAGATTAATTTGAATGTCGGAATAGAACTGACAGGACTTGGTTGGAATGAGTTAAACCTGCATAGCTTGTCATTGAGAGCACTGCTTATAGAACTACAGAAACTTACAGCACAGGAGAAGACCATTTGGTGCATTGTGTCTGTGTTGGCTCTTCAAGAGCAATATTGCAATCCCATATATGTGCCCTTTCCCCATAATCCTGTATACTCCTTAGACTTTGTGCATTAACATACATACACCTCAAATCTCTCTTGGGATTCTTCGCAATCCCTTGCCCTCTTGATCTATTCCTTGTTAGCTCTGTGACATTCTCTTTTACTTTTTACTTCAAGAAGATTGGTCCCAGCCCTGCCCAGCACTGGTCCCACTGTCCCAAGAATCTGAACCCTTCCCTTCTACACCATCATTCTATATAAACATTTACCTGCAATACCTTCCAATTACTATGCTAACCCACATGAGGACCCACCCACTCAAAGTCCTGTGAGATGCTACCCTGCGTGAGGGTGCAAATTGTTGTTGTTTTTGAGGTACAAAGAGTAATCCTGAGATTATAGCCCTCTTCACCTTAATCTAGCGCCTAAATTCCCCCAACCCGACCTGAAACCTACTCTTCAAGAGCTGAATGGGACTGAACCTCAGTCTGCTCTTCAAATCCTACTGATAGGCCAGACTGGCTTGTCTGTCATCAACAGTACACTGGAGTACTATAGAACTCCCTAGCTCAGAAACAGGATTACTGACACCCCACAGAGGATTGACTATTCTGATATTCCATTGCCAAGCACGTCACTTTGGATCCAGCTCAGCTCCAAAGGGACCACGCTCACCCCCTCCCACTCCCCCCTTTCCAGGAAGCTAATCATTGCAGAATTTATAGAATTTGCAGAATTTACAAGATGTTTGTAGTATTCCTATGTAAGAACATAAAAAATCACTAGGCAAAAGAAGACCAAGGTGCATTCAGTTAGCCTTCCACCATCCTGGCAGTCACATAACATGTCGTGACCCAAGCTATATATTGAATTTTATTGTCTATGCATTATGGTTTCCAACATAATACTCAAAATCAACAATGGCATTTTACTTTGTTAAACATATCCTGCAATAAAAGCAAAGCAAGAATTAATACATTAAGTAGTATTAGTCAATATTTTCATCTGTATTGCTTAGTGCCTCACACCAGCGGTGGTCTACTTACCTATTAGACCACCAGGGGATCCTCATTTTTTTCTAAATGAACTTTGACGACTCATGGGAAGAAGATTTAACAATAATTAAATTGTGTCATCCTGACTGTGTCACAGGTCCAGAATAGTATTCATTAATAAAGATATCAGAATGTTGCAAAGTGCAGTGGTAACTACAGTCACAGTCGTGAAAGCCATAAAATGCTTTAGTTAGTGAGGTAGATGTGGAGTCCTGTAGCTCAGTGGTTAGAGCACTTGCTTTGCAAGCGAGAGACCTGGGTTCGATTCCAGGCAGGGTGAAATCTTGGGCAAGTTTCCTTACTCCACATGCCTATAATAATCCCTCAAAAAAAACAATAATAAATTGGTCATTTCAATCCATGACTGTTTGTGGGACACTGCTGTGAGCAAATGGCTGCCGCATTTAGCCCACAAATATACAATCAATTCACTTTACAGTCTAGTCTAAGTGCTTTGAGACGGCTAGAAGATGTAAAAAAGCACTATATCAAATGCAAGGATTATTATTAGATATTACATTCATGAAAATAATTCTAACAGCACCAATTCTCAATAGGATAAGCATTGTGAAGTGTGCCAGCACTATTTAGCACTGCTCAACACAACAACATACTTCACTCTCAGTCGTGATCTGCTAAATGTTGACAGTAAATTTTATATTAAATTTGTCCCATTGGAACACAATACAGAGAACACTGACATTTACATTCTTTAAAGATGTTAACTGCAATAAAATGTCAGACCTCGACAATAAATTGACTCATGCCCTTTTTCTATGGATAAAACTGTGTCATGTGAGCTACAAAGTGTTACATTTGGATAAATGGTTGAATTTACCACTGATAAAGAGTCACATGCGAATTGCTAACTCGTATTTAGTTCTCTCTTTGATGCTGATTTATATTCCCCGTATATCTGCTTTTATCTCAGTGTGGCACTCTGGCTCAGTTGGTAACAATCTTGCCTCTGAATCAGAACGTTGTGGGTTCCAGTGCCGTGTTGGCATTTTGAGCTCATCAAGACTAGGCTGATACTCTAGTGCAGTGCTTGGAGTGGACTGGATTGTCAGAGGTGCCAACCTTGGGATGAGACATTAAATCCAGATAGCTGCCTGCTCAAGTGGATGTAAAAAATCCCATGATACCACTCCAAACGAAAGGGAGGTTGAGCATTGTCAGTGTTCTGGCCAACAATCCCACAGATAAAATTGGTCATTCACTTCCTGGCTTTTAATGGGGTATTTCTGTGAGCAAATTGGCTGCCGTGCTCCCGTTCAAAATACCAAGTTGCTACACATTACACAATGCAGTAAATCATGTGAAGCATTTTGAGACATTCTTCTGACGTGAAAGGTGCTGTATCAAGTGCAAGAATTATTTTTATTATGATCACCGCTGGTAACACCCCTTGATGCTGGTTTGGGAACATTTTACAGCTTCAAGTCTCAGATGTACTGATGTAATGTATTTATGTCACAGCAGAACATTTAGCTTGGCTAGATACATGATCAAATCTCAGAAATAGGAATAATTAAGGCAGCCTGGGTCCACTGTAAATATTAAGAAAATAATAAACACTGTTATTTGTAAGGAGCAGTCTATTTAAGCACAGCCAGGAAAGATTTAAAGACGAACTGTTGCAAATAGCTATTGATTAGCCTGTTAACCTCTGTAAATAGGAGATTGTGATCCCAATCACTCAGATAGGATTGTCAAAGAACTGACTCTTAATGAGGTCATTAAGCACACAGGTCTACATTGTTGGGGTTAAGTGCTAAACCATTAAAGAACCATCATTTGGTGGCTCTAATCATTCATAAACTGTGGTGGTTGGAAAAGGGACTACAGTAAATAGTGTCTGTGGGCTTGCCTGTTGTATTTCATAGAGTAACTTGGCAATGTATGAGTTGCTGCACCTTACAAGGGAAGCCATGACAGATGTATGGCTTCTCATAGATAAAAAGGAGGAATATTAAAGAGTTTGGGATGCAAATAGGAGAGTGGAATTGTATTGGGTCACGTGCAATAAAACACCAACACAGACTTGAAAAGGGCTAAATGCCCTGTGTCTGTGCTGTCCTGTTCAATGTGGTGTAATTTGTGGTGTTCCTTAACACATTTCTTGTTGCTAATTTATACAAAGAATGGGTTAAAAGGTATAGCTGCAAATTGTTTCTTAACTACAATAACAGCAACAACTTGCATTAATACATGCCCTTCACACCGATAGTGTCTCGGAACACTGAACTAGTCTGTAATTGTATGAAGTCTTCTCATTAGTGATATGTGCTGCTCCTATACCACAGTTGCCGGCAGCCCAATTATATATAAAACAGAAACCACCTCTAACAAAACAACTTCCTTTCACACAGATATTTCTATAAAGCTACTTTCCCGATCTAGACTTTGGACGCACCAGTTCTAACTTTATGTAAGACGTCTAAAAATTGGGATTTCTCACTGCAGTGATTTCTCACCACAACGCTGCACAAATTGCAGTTTTCAGTTTGCACCTAACATTGCATGATATTTGACCAGATACAACATAAAATTTTCTAAAAATATTGTGAGCAAGAATTTGCCATTTTGTGTCTGGCATTACCTTTTCAACATTTTAGCATTTCTCAGCCACAGAAAGGCTTGAGAGCAAAACACCCAACCCAACAAACGTTTAGATGAATTAGTCATAGAACCATAAACATTTATAGCACAGAAGAAGGCCCATTGTGTCAGTGCTGGCTCTTTTAAGAACAATCCTTTTCATCCATTTTTCATCCAATTACCCACACCCCTGCAATTGGCCATAATCATTCACCTCACAAGTTTTTGTGGGACATAGCTGGTGCTAAAAATTTTTTTTTTCCCACCCGCACAAAAAAAAGACTCGATTTTACACTTATCAAATGCTTTGAGGCATTTGAATGTGATAATTTACTCTTATAATACTCGAGTAATAATTTACTCTTTCTCTTTCTTAATTAATAACCCAGTACAGAATCAAAAATTCACTAAAAGATCTATCGGTTCGAGTTTTTGAACCAAATCTGTAATACATTCAGCAGATCAGCAGAGAACATTCCATTTTTACATCAGTGGCTTGATAACCTTGAATGTGTCATAGAAATGTTTTTACATTGACAATAATTCATACTATTGAGAAAACCAGAATCAGTTTGGTTTAAAGACACTGTGGTCTAATCCGTGTGCCTATCAGGTCCAAGTAAATTAAATCCTGGGCAGAATCACTTGAGACATTCATGGCATAAAGCACTGTTGTTAGTATACACCAAGTAATGCTTTTTTTACTTATTAGCAGACAAGACGGGGGTGGTTTAAAAACATTTTTTGTAAGCTCTGTTGTAATATACAATAAATTAGAATTAAATTGCTTTCCTTCGCAAACTCATATCAGCCAGTAAATTCTAGTCAACTTGTCACAAATCGTCCATTTCTCTTTGGGAGAAAAAGTGCATGGAAAGCAGTAATTGAAACAGGAATGGAAAATTACTTTTGCAAAATTGAACGGTAATGCTAAACTTTGTGTACTGCGTTAATTGTAACAAACAACAACTTGCATTTTAGACCCTAACGAAAGTATTGGTAGGGTCAACGTTTTGCATGTGCTGAAGTGAAATGGCATTGAAAGTGTTAATATCAGAAGAGCAGAATGCTGACCAATATTTTTGGCTGTTCCAGCGGTGTAACAGATGTATATTTGTGTTGCTTGTTTAGGATGCTAATTGGTGATAAGGCCTTGTTTGGAGAAGCACTGAATAAATGTGCTGGGTTTCGATAACAGCATTGAATGTGCATTTGGCCCTCGTCAGGGCTCCAGTTGGCAAGTGATTCAATGGAGAGGCATTTCAATGGGTCTGAATAAAAATTCTGTGCATGAGCCATATTTTGATACATCTGTCTCTGAACTGAGCAGATGAAATGAAAAAATATACATCTGTCCCACAAAACTTTATGTTTCCTGTGCACCTGTGAGAAGTGACATAAATCATAGGAGACAATTCAAAGCTAGTAAGACGCGCATACAGATTTCAGAATTTCAAGGATATTGTCTGATCAGCATTATGCAGAAAATCTGGCTAACTTACAGAAGTGCTCTTGGAAGGTAGATCACTGTATCTCCATGATATGGTCACTATAATAACAACCAACAACAACAGCTTGCATTTATATAGCAACAACAACAACAACAACAACAAGATTACATTTGTATAGCGCCTTTCACGTGGGGTAGCGTCTCCAAACACATAACAGTGGCAAAGCATGATGCCATTAATATCCCTTACATTTAGTAAAATGATAATGACAATCTTTACATTTAATATAACACCTTTCACATTGGAAGGACGTCTCAAAGCGTGTCACGGAACATGCTATCAAGTGATATGACTGTATTTTTTGTGCAAACACAGCAGACAGTTGTGTACAGTAATGTCCCACAAACAGCCATGGAGTAAATGACCAATGTTATCTGGTGGAATGTTGGCCAGGACTCCCGTCTCTTCGGATATTGTCATGGGATCTTTAACGCCTAAGTCCAAGCAGAAACCTCCGAAGTTTAGCACCTCCAACATTACAGAGCTCCCCACACCATTGCACTGGAAAGTCATCCATCGAGTCATGTGGCATAAAGAAATCACTTCAGCCCATTTGATCTTATGCACCCTACTGAACTCCCACCATAGCATCACACTATCTCTTCATAACTTCTCAGCTGTATTTATGTGTCAGCCTAGTCTGCGAGCTCAAAGTCCTGAATTCTTGGGAGACTTTCAGGAAAAAAAGTGAGAGTGAAAAGACAGAATGAAATTCATAGGGTTTGATATGGTTTAAACAGAGGATGTAGAGGAAGTTAGGAAGATTTATTTTTCTCTCTCTCCCAGAAGATTAGCAAAATATAAAATGATTTGCTAAGGGTAGGTTTTAGAACAGGATTGAGTGGGGGATTTAAAAGGGAATTTGGTAATTTACATATGTGCCCATGTACATGTTTACCCATCAAAGTACCTCTTAATTGAATCATTTGCCAACAAGGAGCGGACTCAAGGGTTTTGGTAGGGAATAAGGATAGATTGATATCCAGGCTTCATTGGAGGAGCAAACACTTACATAATACAATGGATTAAATTGCCTTTTTATAATGTAATAGGTTTCTCTGGTTTCATGGTTCATCGCGATTCTTTCGAATTGCAGTCAGACCAGTTTTCGATGCTTTGGAACTTTCTCGTGTCAAAAATATTTCAGCGCTCAAATCTTCAGAAACTAATCTGATTATGTTTTCATTTTGAGAGGTGTACAGGACATTGGGCAAACTGACTCGTGTAGTCAACGGCCCGATGCTAATCGACCTGCTTGTACCCCACTCCGCTGCCTGTCTCCTTTGCTCAGCTAACACAGTTTCAATCCCAACTCTAAGATCTACCTCTTCGATGATACCTATGGTCAACTCCCCCTCCCCTTTTCGCTTGCTCAGTGTCCAACTCCTCCATTAACCAGGGCTCCGTGCTGAAACTCCCAAAGAAAAGGAATTTTCATGAACAAGAAAATTGTTTCTCGTTTGGCTGCATTATGAGCACCTTTGAATCAGACATTTTTAAGTTCACTACAGCATCTAATGAACTAGTATGGCACATTTCACTCTATCTTATATTTCCCTGTTGCTTAGCAGCTGTCACTTAGATATATTAGATTGGTTCTACCAAAAATATATATTACTTTCATTAAAAAATGCTAAACACAGAGTGTATGATTATGAGTCCCTCTGTAATTGTCAGAGAAAAAAAATCAAACCTTAAAAACTGACCATAAAGTAAATGCTTAGACAGATGGAGAAATGACAGAAATCAGGCATTGATGCAGAGAAATGCAAGTCAATCATTCATTTCAAGAAAGATTGACCATTATGTGTACAGCATTCATTGAATTTGTAATTACATTACTATAAAAACTCTTTCAACCAAACACATTCAAGTCTTTGTTTTAGTTGCTGCAGTTGGATGCTGCTTATCTTTTCTAGAGGTAATTATCCCTTCCAAAAATAAATAAATAAATAATTTGGTCACTCAATCTACAACTGTTTGTGGGACCCGGCTGTATGCATTTCACCTACAAAATATACAGTCACTCCACTTTACAATGTACAGAGTCAGGCTCTGCCACTGTTAAGCGCCCTGAGATGCTACCCTGCAAGGAGGACGCTATATAAGTGCAAGTTGTTGTTGTTGTATCTTGTAAAGCTCTTTGAGATGTCTCAATGACTTGATACAGCGCTATATCAAATGCAAAGATTATTATTATTATTTTATTCACTTGTTGAATGATCATAATCCTTACATTTGGCATAACACTTTTCACATTAGAAGGATGTCCCAAAGTGCTTCACAGGGTTTACTCTGAACTGGAGTTACTGTAAATTTGTGGGTGACCACAGCAGCAAATTTGTGCACAGCAATGTCCCACAAGCAGTCATGAACTGATTGACAAAGGGATTTCAGAAATTGTTAGCCAAGACACCGGGAAAAACTTCCCTCACCTTTGAAATAGTGCTATGGGATCTTTAACGTGCATCTGAACATGCAGACCGGACCTCAGTTTAACATCTCTTCAAAAGCTGGCACCTTTGACAATGCAACACACCCCTAGCATTACATTGGAGTGTCAACTTAGACTATGTGAGTTCAAGTCCTGACTTGGGGCTTGAATCCACAACTTTCTAACTTATAGGTTCTACCCCTGAGCCAGGCTGACACACCTGGCTGCCAGGCTGAATAAACACATATCCCTTATCCATATCAGGGCCAACATAAGTTTAGGCTTGAGATGTCGACAAAATTATTTAGTTATCCACAGATTCATAGTGTTATTTGACCAGCATGACAGGGAGCGAACAGTGTATGCTTTCCTCTACCGCTACGTAGTTACAGATTATGATGCATATGATGCAAACCTCTTATGTTAGGGCTTAATTAAAGCTTGTTTCAATATAGCTCATCAATGATATGAGATCCCCTCCAAAATATATGCCCATGCCAGATGCAAGACCTTTCTGATGAGGTATAAATCATGTCTCTACGTTAATCGGTTATTGGGTGTCAAATACATAGACAGACAGACGGACAGACGGACAGACACTTCTTTATTCATATAGAAGATTGTTGGCAACATCCGTGCTGTAAATAATTTGTTTGGGACCATTGTTGGAATACTATTGTTTGGCAAGCTGTGGACAAACCTATGTCCTGCTCTGGGATTTGCTCCAGTCCACACAATTAAACCACTGGACTTAATGAGGATAGGCTGCTCTGAGACAGGATCAATCCTCTGCAGCATTGAAAAGGTGTGACCAGACTTCCAATCCTGTGCGCAGTCATGACCAGAGGGGCGGCATAAAGTTGTTGCTGTTTGGATGCATCCTCCACACTTAGTTCAGAAACACAAAACCATTCTAGCTGTCAGCTGCGCTACAACATCCTTTCTCGTAAACACAGATAATGTGTGATATACCCAGTTTTCAGTCATTGTGCAATTTGTGTGCAACATTTATGAGTCTATTAATCCTTTCCTTCTGTGTCAACAGAGGTACTGGGTCTAAAAATAGTTTTCTTATATCTCAGGCAATTT
The DNA here is from genome assembly GCF_018977255.1 of Callorhinchus milii. Classification (NCBI taxonomy): domain Eukaryota; kingdom Metazoa; phylum Chordata; class Chondrichthyes; order Chimaeriformes; family Callorhinchidae; genus Callorhinchus; species Callorhinchus milii. The sequence goes on from NW_024704744.1 coordinate 10,151,355, forward strand.
CTTGGAGACAGAGAAGAAATGTTTTAATTGATTTTTACACTGAAAGGAAATGACCTACAAGTTAATTTATGGTGAAAGCCAAATTAACATTTGCAATTAACAAATTAACTTTTGTGACTTTTGCTTCATCTTATTCCATTTGACTGACTCTTTTACAAAATTAGTGCTTATCAAAATTTCATGAAATTATTAACTTGAAAATTATTGTAAACTTGCCCCTTAGCAAGTCATTTTAAAGGCATAACATCTTGAAACACAGTTTAAGATGTTCATGGCATTTTTATAGACTTGTAAAAATGACCTCTTGGATTGTGGTAACAATTTTAAGGCTGTGATCAGAAATATCTTTATAATAATAATAATTCTAGCATTTAATATAGTGCTTTTTCACTATAGTCAGGAGGATATTTCAAGGTGTTTCAGCCAATATACCTAAAGTATAAGAGAGATTATAAAACCTCATTGGATGCAGAATCCTTAAAAATCAGCTGAAAAAAGGATGTTTCTTACCATATATCAAGCCTAACTGAGACCTAAAGGGGACAGAACACAGTCTTCTGACACATTCTTTCACCTTATGTATTTTGTTACCCAGAGAATAATTAATGACTGGAATACATTTTCAGGGAGGGCTTACCAGGATGCTGGACTCATTTTAGAAACAGCTTGCACATTTTGTTCTTCAGTAAAAGTAGCACTCAGAACATATTCAAAATGCATCCTGCATACCTAATGTGCATAAAAAAGCTTTAAATAAAAGCCTTAAAGTATCAGTCTGGCCCTCAATAATATGGATAAAAACCCCAGTTAGTGATTTGCCAATTGACAAACAACCAAGTTCCTACTTACTACTAGGTAAACCGAGGGCCTTGTTTACGTCCTCCCGACGTGAAAGGCACTCTATAAATGGAATCTTGTTGTTGTCCTGTGAAGCAACTTGAGATATTCTCCCAATGTGAAAGGATGTTATCTGAAATGCAACAATCATTATTATTATATTTGTGGAGTCCTGTAGTGTATTAGTTAAAGTACTCACCTCTTAAGCAAGAGGACCTGGGTTCGATTCAACAACAACAACAACAACAAGATTTCATTTATAGAGCGCCTTTCACGTCGGGAGGACGTCCCAAGGTGCTGGACAGTTGGGTCAGGACCCAAGCAGGGGGGAAATGGTCAGGGTGAGGGGAGGGAAGGGAGGGAGCGTGGAGGGGGTAGAGAGTCGAGAGGGGAGCTGAAGGTACGGTCGAAGAGAAAGGTCTTGAGACCGGCCTTGAAGGAGGAAAGGGAGGAAGCAAGGCGAAGGCACCGGGGGATGGACTTCCAGAGCCTAGGGGCTGAGAGGCTGAAGACCCGGCCACCGATGGTAGGGCAGTTGGGGCGGGGGATGTGGAGCAGACTGGAGCCAGAGGAACGGAGGGTACGGGCAGGTAAGTAGGGGGATAGTAGGTCGGAGAGGTAGGAGGGAGCAAGGCCGTGAATGGCCTTGTAGGTGAGGATGAAGATCTTGAATTTGAAGGGCAAGGTGAAACCTTGGCCAAGTTTCCTTATGCCACACGCATACCTGTTTACCTAGTAGTAAGTAGGAACTTGGTTGTTTGTCAATTGGCGAATCACTAACTGGGGTTTACAATCCTTCAAAAAAAAATGTGGTGACTCAATCCACAACTGTTTGTGAGACACTGCTGTGCATAATTGGCTGCTGCATTTCGCCCATGAAATACACAGTCAATTCATGTTACAACATATTCTGTGAAGTGCTTTGAGACATCTCGAAGATGCGATAAGACTCTATGTCAAATGCAAGGATTATTATTAAAACAGAAAAAGATATACATCAACAGCTTTTACTCTTTTAGTGAAACCCAGCAGTGAACAGCATGTGCTGCATGCTATGGGCAACAGAACCACAGTGTGCATTATGGAACAGGAACATGAACCTCTCTTCCTGGAAGCCATGTGTGTTGCAGTTTAATAAACATGTGGAAGTGATAGTTAACAACGGAGTCCTGTAGCTCAGTGGTTAGAGCACTCGCTTTGCAAGCGAGAGACCTGAGTTCAATTCCAGGCAGGGCGAAACCTTGGGCAAGTTTCCTTACTCCACACGCCTAATAATAATCCCTCCAAAACCAAAAACAATAATAAATTGGTCATTTTCAATCTACGACTGTATGTGGGACATTGCTGTGCGCAATTGGCTGCCGCGTTCGCCCACAAATATACAGTCAATTCACTTTACAGTATATTCTGTGAAGCGCTTTGGGACGTCCTCCCGACGTGAAAAGCGCTATATCAAATGCAAGGATTAAATTAACAAGTGGGAAATATATGAGAGCCAATATGAGGATAAAATTACTAGGTTGTGATATGAGCACTCGTGATAATTATGAATCAAAATGTGGTCAATGTCAATCAATAGTTAATAATAACCTTTGTTTTTGATAGAGCAACTTTTATGTCAAAACATCTCAAACCGTTTCACTGAGTTTTCTGCAAAGTGTGGACAATTTGCATGCATAAAGGTCGATCAAAACAACCAGCAACTATAAAGGCAAATTAATATTGTAATTCATAGCAGCAACTGAATAGCCATATGTATGTGGGGCCTGGTGGGACAGGACCCCAATAGAAATTCCCTTCATTGTCCCTTTTATAAAATTTCACACATTTACAACTAATTTTTGTTCACTGAATTAGTGTGTAGGACATTGCTTTGCACAAATTGACTCTTATGTTCGCCTACAGATAAACAATTGCTACAGTGAATCTTGTGAAGCGTTTTCAAACAATCTCCTGACTGGAATGTGCTAAATCAAATGCAATGATTGTCTGCCTGTCTGTCTGTCTGTCAAAGGAATGGGTTGTTACATGAACCAGGGAAGTGCAATTCTCATTCCGTCTGAACTCACCTTTCTCTATTCCCTGGGATGTTATAGTATCGTAGAATCTTACAGCAGAGCAGGAGACCATTCGGCCCATTGTGCCTGGGCTGGCTCTTTGAAAAAGCTATCCAACTATTCCCATTCCCCTGCTCTTACCCCATAGTCCTGCAAATGTTTCCTGTTGTTGTTTATGGAGCCTTATTTTTTAATAAGCCAGTAAAACTGGTAAAACAAAAGAAAGTGATAGAAAGGCTAGAGGCATTTAAATCCTGGCTGGGTTCCTCTTCAGCTACTTGAGCCAAAACATCTGTTTATTGGTGTTATTAGTGTACACCTGGTTTTACAAAGATTAAAATGCTTATCACCCAAACAATTTCCTTTCACTTAGAATCTGACATTTGTGCTGACAGACTTTCAGAGACTTTCCTTGAGTTTTCTTTTCCCCGAGAAACTTGGGTTGCAATTTATTTATGTTTTGCATGAAATTTAAAATCCTTAATTGGACCCTGAAATGTATGACTTTTTTCTTTTCTTTTCTAATTTGCTCCAACAGCTGCTTCCCTTTCCTTTTAAGGGTATAAAACTTTCACATCCAAATCCCATGAGTTGATATGTAATTCCGCAATCTTCCATCCAGGAACAAATGGAATTATTCGGTATTCTAATGTGATTTACCCACCTGCATATTGATAGGATTTCGTAAATCCCTTAGTGATTCAGTCTGTTCTCCACTGAACAAAAGCTTGTGCTGCTAATAGATTGCAGTGTAGTTATTTACAAAGGTGTCTTGACTTTTCTTAGTTATCACCAAATTTAACAGAAACAAAGTTGATTAACTGTCCAAGATACACAATCATTTGTTACAGTGCGTGGCACTGGACCTGCGAAAATCAATAATAGGCAGAATTTTCTATGGTGTTTGTATTTATTTAGTTGGATAAACAGTGTCACTGTTAAAAACATTTATTTAGCCCGCTGTGAAATGAAGGCGAATTAATAAATATATTCAAATAGTCTTGTACTTCCCATTCATTGTTCTTATCAGTCCTAGTTTTCCATTTCAAGTCATCTAATATTAATAATAATAGTCCTTGCATTTGATATAGCGCTTTTCACATCTTCTAGACGTCTCAGAGTGCTTCACAGAATAGACTGTAAAGTGTATTCACTGTATATTTGTGGGCGAAACGTGGCAGCCAATTGCACTCAGCAGTGTCGCACAAGCAGTCGTGGATTGAAAATGACCAATTTTATTATTGTTTTTTTGTTTTGGAGGGATTATTAACACTCTTTCTCTGAGGTTTCCTGCCTGTTATTTAGGTGCAATGCCAATTAAAATTAAATAAGCATTTTAACTATTGTTAAAATATAAAAGAACAATAATGTTCCCCCCTCCCAAAAATAGGGTATTAAACAAACACGATATTAGCAGTAACATTAAAAAACTCAGAAAAGAAACTGCAAATCGTTTCAAAAACTTCAGATAACGAAGGTGGTAGATTGCGAAGCTGAACGAGATAGGTTACAGGAGGATTTGAACATACTTGAGCAGATCGGTGGCAGATGAACGTCTATGTGGAGAAATATAAAGTACTTCACATGGGGACAAAAAATCCTGGAAGGAACTATTATTTGAACGGAAGGAAAATAATATGTATGGGAAATAAAAAGGAGCTGGAGGTCCTGATTGACAACAAATTGAAGCTCTCCCAAGAATTCTCTTCTCAGTGAGTAAAGCAAACCAGATGCTGGGAAGTATCAAAAGATCAAGAGCAAGACGAAATAGTGGGGTAATCCTGCCACTGTATAAATCATTGGTGAGACCATACTTAGAGTATTGTGTACAATTCTGGTTGCCGCAGTACAAAAAAGATATTGGAGAAATCGAGAACATACAGAGGAGGGCAATTAAAATGATTGAGGGAATGGAGGGACTGGACTATGAGGAGCGATTAAGTAAATTGGGCATGTTCACACTGGAAAAGAGAGGTGACATGATTGCTGTCTTTAAGATTCTAAAGGGGCTAAACAATATAGATCATGACGGGCTATTTCAATTTGTCCAGAATAGTAGAACCAGAGGACGTGGCCTGCGATTGAACAAGGGTAAATTCAAACACTATTTCAGTGAGCGAATAGTGAACCTGTGGAACAGGCTCCCTCGGGAGATGGTTTAACAGGAAGTGTTGATTCTTTCAAACACAGATTAGATAGTTTTCTTTTAGGAAATAACATTTTGGAATATTTTGGAATTCATAGGTAGTTTGGGACATATGCGCAAGCGACCGCCAGGAAGGTGGAAGGGAAACTAGATGGTCTTTTTTCATCTAGTATTTCTTATCTTCTTATGTTATGTAAAAAGGAAATATTGCAAATTCCTGTCAGCTGAAAGGATTTAAAGTTACTCAAGGGCCCCCTGTGAAGCAGATTCAAACACTGACTACAGGTTCAGAAAACAGTCCACTTAGCGGAGTATTGCATCAAATCTGTTGTGAAAATATCACATTCACAAAGCGAACAATACTGTGCTTCTCCAGGAAGATTAGCATGGAACAACTTCGCCTGCTATTGCAGCATTTCCTGAAATGCAAAGGATAAGCCCTTACAACCATCGCACCACGTGCAATGGAGGAGGCCTGTGAGGTACGCGGTCTCAATGTTTCTTCTGGAAACAGCAACACAATGAAGGGGAGAGTTGCAGCATGATAGAGAGCCCCACTGTGCCATCCACATCTGTCATCTCGGGAGATATCCAGTCAATACAAGCTTTAGCAATGTTAAGCGTTAAGGATTTCAAAGTGCCCTCTCTTGCAGCAATACACCTGTGATAAAAACCCTCTAATTCTAGACAATAGTCACAACAAATTCCATTTGTATAGCACCTTTCATGTCGGGAGGGACGTTAAAGGTGCCAGGATGTCCTCCTGATTTGTAATATCCTTTATATTTGATGCAACGCCTTGTCACATCG